>NC_141691.1:1467583485-1468783485 GCF_964263255.1 Lissotriton vulgaris
GGGCACGAAAGTCAAGCCAGCCGGTGTCACTCTATGCCCCAACGAAAAAGTGAGCTGGCGCCAGGGAACGGGGGCGTGGGGACCAAAGGCCCGGGGCCGTGGCACCCGACCTGGGGCCCGGCCGGGCCCCCGGACCCAGCCGGGGCTCCCAAGCCCGGAGGCACAGGGGAAGCCTCCCCGGGCCCTCCGGACCCCGTCCCGGGGCAGCCTGCCACGCAGCAGGACCAAGGACAGCGCCCGGGATGGGGAGGCCGCCCTCCCCGGGCCCTCAGGGGCCCCGGCCGGAGCTGCTGAACTCGGCCGAGCGAGGGGAGGCTTCCCGGGCACAACGGAGCCCTGTCCCGGAGCTTTGGCAGTGTGGCAGGCCGGGGGACCGGGCCCAGGTCCGTGGCACCCGACCCGGGGCCCGTCCGGGCCCCTGGACCCAGCCGAGGCTCCCAGGCCCGGAGGCGCAGGGGAAGCCTCCCCGGGCCCTCCGTACCCCGTCCCGGGGCAGCCGCCACGCAGCAGGACCAAGGACAGCGCCCGGGATGGGGAGGCCGCCCTCCCCGGGCCCTCAGGGGCCCCGGCCGGAGCTGCTGAACTCGGCCGAGCGAGGGGAGGCTTCCCGGGCACAACGGAGCCCTGTCCCGGAGCTTTGGCAGTGTGGCAGGCCGGGGGACCGGGCCCAGGGCCGTGGCACCCGACCCGGGGCCCGTCCGGGCCCCTGGACCCAGCCGGGGCTCCCAGGCCCGGAGGCGCAGGGGAAGCCTCCCAGGGCAATCCGGACCCCGTCCCGGGCACGGAGCAGGACCAAGGACAGCGCCCGGGATGGGGAGGCCGCCCTCCCCGGGCCCTCAGGGGCCCCCGACCGGAGCTGCTGAACTCAGCCGAGCGAGGGGAGGCTTCCCGGGCACGACGGAACCCCGTCCTGGTCCTTTGGCTGTGCGGCAGGCCGGTGGACCGGGCCCAGGGCCGTGGCACCCGACCCGGGGCCCGGCCGGGCCCCTGGACCCAGCCTGGGCTCCCAAGCCCGGCGGCGCAGGGAAAGCCTCCCTGGGCCCTCCGGACCCCGTCCCGGGCACCCTGCCACGCAGCAGGACCAAGGACAGCACCCGGGATGGGGAGGCCGCCCTCCCCTGGACCTCAGGCCTCAGGCCTTCCAGGTAAGCCCGGCAATCTGGTCGCCCCGTTGGAAAGCATTGCGCGCTACTATTGCAAACACATTATCTACCGGACTTGCTCTAGATGGCGCTCCAACATAAGGAATGAACCAACACCTTCCATACTGGAATCGTGACGAGCTAAAGTCGTCAGCAGCACCGAAGGGGCTAGGTAATAATAATAATAATAATAATAATAATAATCTTTATTCAGCATTTTCATTAAACACCATAAAAGTACAATAAAAACTTTTTTGCTATACAAAACAAAAAGGGTCATAATGGAAGACGCATCGGGAACAAAGTACTATTCATAGTTACATAATTCATTTGAAGAACCCCTTCTCCCAACAGTGCATATTTAACTGATACCTCTAGTATCCCTGAGTTTAACAGCTGATCTTAAAAAAATTGTGATCGCAAATAGGGTCAGAGGGTCTCGGGCTATTTGTAAGTATATGAGGGCTTCAGAGACATGTACAAAGTTAGCCTCTTTTAATAAATTTATTAAAAAATGACGCCTGGGCATTGAATAAAAAGGGCATAAAAATAAAAAAAATGTAGGGTATCCTGCGGAGATCATTGATCGCAGCCGCAGGGACCCTTTGACTCAACAGAATTTGTAAAACCTGCTGGCTCAGAAAGCAGGTGGTGTAAGAGGTTGAGCCTAAACGGGTTATTAAAAATCTATCATGGGCATTGGGTATTAGTGCTAGATAGGGTTCAATTCCTGCACATGACCTTCTCTGGGTGTATGCCTTTATCGATTGTTTGGTACTATCCTTGGCTTCTTGTGTATTGGCTTTATGTTCGAAAAACATCTTTTTAACTCTTGCCTGGTCCCCTTTTGTGATACAGGAAGGTGTCAGGAAAAGGCCTTCACACCCAATGCTTTCCAATTCACCCTTAACATACTTGAGCCAAGGAATAATAATTCCCTTCTCCCTTCCCAGGCAGTCCATAATAATCTGTCTTGACAGACTTGCTTCTGGGTTGATCCAGATCTTTAGCCATGCAATCAGTGGCCGACACCCCACCCTATCCACTAGAAAGTCACAGCCCAGTTCTTCATGAATAATGTGGGAGGGAACTCCCTGGGGGATTTTGAGGAGCCTCTCACATATTTATTCTCCTCAATTTGCAATTTGGTTGCATCCGCCATTCCCCATAGTTCCGCCCCATATACCACTTTTGCGTAACAAATAGAATGATAAAACACCATCATCTGCTCAGGAGACCATCGCCCGAGTCTGAGACCAAAATTCATTATGGCCCCTGAGCTAGCTACTAATTTGTTACAGCGTTCCGCAATAAGAGGTTTAAAATTAAGATCACGATCAATTAAAATTCCCAAGTAGGAAAAAGACTGAACCATTGTCAAACTAAAAGTACCTATTTTATAGTTGAACTTTTTCCCCGCACTTCTTGGACCCACCTCAATGACATGCGATTTAGACAAATTTTCAGTTAAATCTAAACCGTTCATGAAGTCCACAAACCCATCAGCTGCAGTCCGAGTGGTGTGCATGCCAGAAGGACTGCATCGTCTGCATAAAGCAAGACAGTAATCGCTCTTCTTCCTATTCTTGGTGAATCCTCTTTTAATTCCAAGAGGGATTGTTCAAGACCAATAATGTATAATGAAAACAAAAAGGGGGCAAGAATACACCCCTGTCTGACCTCACTGGAACAATTGAAGGGTTCGGTGTTTTCTCCCTCTAAATTGTACCTCACTCTTGCAGATGTATAGTGATGTAGGGATCTCAGTATATTAATCAGGTCAGTATCTACCCCCAATTTTGACATTATGATCCATAACTTCTCCCTATTCACGCAATAAAAAGCAGCAGCTAGGTCCATAAACGCTAAATAGACCTTTCCCTTACTGGCCACTGTATATTTAGTCACCAAACAGATATAAATTCAGGCATTGGTCAGTGGTGGATTTACATGCCCGGAATCCATACTGCACATCCGAGAGAATATGATATTCCTCTTCCCAGCTCAACAGGCGGTTCAAGAAGGCTCTTCCCAAGACCTTAGCTGACACATCTATCAGGTAAATGGGGCGGTAACACTGAGGGTTATCCCTGCCCCCCTTTTTAAAGATTGGCACTATTATGGCCGTTGACCAGGAACGTGGTAACCCCGTGACTATCGCCTCATTTATTACTCTAGTTAGGATAGGCCCCCACAGATCTACCTCGCTTAAGAAGAGATCCGGCGGGATCCCATCCGGCCTTGGCGCCTTATTACGAGTAAGACCCTTTATACCCTCCACAATCTCCTTCAGTGTGAATACTAGGGCCCCTCCATCGCCTCTCCCAATTGCCATGTACTCTTGGGCAGCGGTGGTTTCTCTGTTGTACAAAACTCTAAAGTGTTCCACCCACTGCTACGGGAGTACATTGGATGCTATCTGTGGGCTTTTACCATCCTGGAAACAGGGGCTATTGACTGTCTTCCAAAAGGCTGAAAGATCTCTATTTTCAGCAGCTCCCCTAAGATCTTCCCACGTCTTGGTCTGGATCGCATTCTTTCTTTGCCTTACCGCCTGCTTATAGGTTAGTCTACAATGCATAACCTTTTGGGTGTCTCGTGGCTTCTGTTTGAGGGCTGTTCTAAAGTTTTTTGGGCTAGGGAGCACCCTCTATCAAACCACTTAGGGTCTGTGTGTATCTTACCCTTTCCTGTGTGGCGCATTAGGGCATCTACTAGTCTTCCTACGTCTTCAAAGGCCTTCACCAATGGAGGACCAGTTACCAAAAGATCTAGACATGTCTCTATCTGATCTTTCCCCTTTTCCAACAGGGATTTATAGAAGCTCTCGCCATTTAGTTTAGCCCATTTAATTCGCTGTCCTTGAGCTATAACTATCTCCCTAACATCCTCAGCCCCCCTCCTTTTAGCCTTTCTGGTCTTTTGAGATGACCACTGACAATACTAGTGGGTTGTGATCACTAAACCCACTACAGTCAATCGAGAAATTCACTATTCTTTGTTTTAACAAGTCTGATAGGAGTATGAAATCGATGTGGGAACTACATCCTCTTCCTTTATATGTTGGGTTAACCTGCTCATTTTGTTTAATAATTTGCAGATCCATTGAGGGCTCTATGCTGTGGCCCTTCATCACCTTACTTAAGTCCCTACCTTCCGGGGTATGTTCAAAGTGTGCCCCTTCATCAATCTTCTGTCAACGGTAACAGTTTTGGACATAGGTGGCAATTGAAATCCCCTGCTATTAAAAACACTGGGGCCGTTGCACCCTTATTCGCTACTCTTTGTGACCCGAGTTTTTCCTCCAACTCGCCTGCTTTGCATCCTCCTGCATTGTAAAAATTTACCAATATTAAACTAAATTCATTACTCCTAAAATGTACCGCCATCATGCAGTCTGAGTTCCATTTCAGATCTGTCCAGACTCCATCTAAACTCAACTGAACCCAAATTAGGAGACCGCCCCTAGCTCTTCCTGCTGAAGAACTATCTGCTCGAACACTACAGGACTTGTATCCAACCAAGTTAAAATTAGTGGGATCCAGTTTCCAGGTTTCTTGAATACAGATGATGTTAAACCTGTTGACGTATTCCAACCATTCAGTGTTCTGGAATTTAGCTGATAAACCTGCTACATTCCAGGACACTAGTTCTACGGTACTCCACTGGTCTCTAAGTGGGGCCGCTGGATTCCTAAAGGGCTCATTATACGTATGCGTGTCTGTTGGTGCTACTTGAATTGGAATATCTGATTTTAATTGAATACTGTCCAGGGTTCTTTCATAAGGGGGTTCCCTTCCTTTGTTCCTTATCTGTGATTCTCCTTCCGAACTCACCTCGCCCCTCGGGCAGTCAATCTACCTCACTAAGGTGTCTACCCCAACCCAGCGGTGCATATTTATTGCACAGCGGGAGAAGAAACTCTTCTCCTGTTTGGGCTCTCTCCCTCTCTTGTGAGTGTGCCTCCTGAGCATCTATACCTTGGTACTCACCCCTCTCTTTAGGGGTCCCACCACACCCTCTGTCTGGCTGCAAGGTCCTCCCCATTTGGTCATCCCAGTGCCCTCCATTAGATCCGATATTTACTGGCTTATAGAAATAACGTAGTTCAAATGTCTGTATTTTTGAGCAGGTCTCGGTCTGAGGACCTCGAATGATGTGTTGGACTGCCTTGGGATCTCTAAAATTCACCACAATACAATCCCCTGCTGTCTTATATCTATATCCCACCCAACTCACCCTTCTTACATGTAAAATCTTCAAGTGCACTTCTTGGGGCAGAGGTCTATTGTAGTTCAGCCAGTGTATTGTTTTATTTTTCAACAGGTCATATGATTCCTCTGTCTCCCCTTTTAGTTGGGGCACTCCCGTCAAGATAACCACATAGGGTGAACACTCGGGAGGCAGATCCAAATGGGGATACATTTTCCTAGCGATGTTTCCTTCCCTTTCCTCATTCCCTCCTACCCTCATTTGGCTACTGCTATCTATCCTGCCAATGCCAACATTATCTCGCCCCCCCCCCCCCGATTTTCCTTAACAGGAGGTTGTACCGTGCTAGCTGGTGCAACTGCCACGGAAGAGTTTAAGATAGTTGTACCACCATCCCTTTCGCTTCGAGTGCCTGTATTCTTAGGGTTAGCAATCCTCTCAACCTTCTCATTAATACTACCCAGGGTTCACGTTATCCCACCCTCCACTTCCCCCAGCCTCAATTCGATTGCAATCAGTCTGTCCATCAGAGGCTCCAGCTGAGATGTTAGGAGGGCTTCTACTCTTCCAGATTGCTTCCTCCCCATGCAGTGCGTCCAATACAGTCACTACATCAGGACCAGCGTTTGCAGTACCCCCTGACTGGATTCCATGGGCAGTCTCATCCACTGGTGGACCCATAGAGGGAGTCTCATTCTCTGCATTAGTATGACAATTTTTAGACTTCTTCCCTTTCTGAAGTGACACTGCCCCATTAGCTCCTCTCTTTCTTTTCGCCCTTGCGCCCTTTAGATGTTCCTCTGGTGACCGCCGTTGCTCAGGGGTAGATAGTATAGTTACCCCAGACACAACATTTATGGGTGAATGTGACCCTATGCCCCGTTGTGCCGGAGGGGCGGGGGCCGCTGCTACACCTGTGAGCTCCTCCAGCGAAGCGACTGTAATGTCCTCACAGTGTCTATTAGGGCTGCGTGTATTCTGGATTGCCACCAGAGATGACCTTTTTGAAAATACTGGGTCCATCGAGAGGCGATGATCTGTAAGGGCTATTTTGTGGGCCAGTACTGAGGAAGCCTTCGTAATAAATCGATTGAGGTTCCCCGCTACCTACCCTGTTCCCACTACTTTTCTCCCTCCTCCATTACGCGTTGACATGGTTTACTCGATAGGATGACCTGCAACTTCACAGTTTACATGAAAAGCGTTACCTTTTTCTTCGAGTCCGAGGGCTTGGAGGGGGGCCCAGCCCGGCCTCTTCTGGTCTCTGATGGGCTCAGACGGGCCCACCCTTCGCCCGGCGCGCACCCGCGCGCGTCCCGTGTAGCCGGGGCCGCGAGCCGCTAAGTAGTGGAAGGAGGCGGGGCTTCCACGTCCTCAGGTGTGCACAGGGTCAGGGCTTCCAGGGCGATGTAGTTCTTCTCGAGTCTGCCCCTAGCAAACAGGCAAACAGCAGCTGCGAGCGGCTCCCGCGAAGCGGGGGCCGCAAGCCGCTAAGTAGTGGAGGGAGGCGGGGTTTCCACGTCCACAGGTGTGCACAGGGCAGGGATTCCTGGGCGATGTAGTCCTTCTCGAGTCTGCCCCCAACAAACAGGAAAACAGCAGCTGCGAGCGGCTCCCGCGAAGCGGGGGCCGAGAGCCGCTAAGTTGTGGAGGGAGGCGGGGCTTCCACGTCCTCAGGTGTGCACAGGGTCAGGGCTTCCTGGGCGATGGAGTGCTTCTCGAGTCTGCCCTCGCCAAACAGGCAAACAGCAGCTGTGAGCGGCACCCCTTAAGTAACATTGTCCATTGACTCCATCTTTAAAAATCTTTTTGTGTGCTAAGTCCTTAAGCATTATAGTAGTGTTTGAGGTTGAGAGCTCTAGCTTTCTTTGCTAATTATCATTTCAAGTATACAGTTCTTTATTTGTAATAGAAAGGGTGCTGGTACACAATGGTCTGCTCTGAAACCTGTGAGTGCAATTAAACATCAGTGCAGGGAATACCGAGGGTGTGAAGTCTTGAATCTACCTCTTTACCTGACTGCCAGGCACTCCCTATCCGTTTATCTTACTCTTACAGTTTCCTACTTTCTCTCTTTTTCTAGGTTTTTCCGTCTTTCTTTTCCTCCATCTTTTCACTTTGTTTGTTTTTCTGTCTCTTGCTTTCCATAAATGTCTTATGCCGAACAATAAGTGCCAGTCCCCAAAAAATAAGTGCTGGTGCCCCTCACCAGTAACCAGTGGCTCAAAGTAAAGATTGCATGTACAGTATAGTACAGCTCTTCTTGGTTATTCAGTTACTAAGGGTTATTAATGTGTTAAATTACGTTCTGAGTGTCTAATTCTCTTTCGCTCCTTGAATAAGCCTTGGACTGTTCTGCCACTCTAATCCTGGGAGAGTCAAGTGCTAAAGAGGGGTAACTGGCCATCCAGTTTAGGGTCAAATAGTACTCTGGTCCCAATGCACCAGTGGAAAATGACTCCAGTTGTTACAATTGGATCCCATGAACCAGGTCTAAAGATTATGCTTTTACTATTAATGAAATTCGTGGCAATAACTGCAATGGCAGTGATTTGGAAGTTCTATCACTCTGTACCAGCTTGTAGTGAGGTAGTTAGTCACTTGGTCTTTCAGTTGATGACTAAAGGAGAGGGAGGCGATTTGTGTCTATTAACAAAAGGGTGGCTGGGAAATCCAAATGAAAAGATTACTTTAACTAGTTAGGTGGCCTAGGGAGAGAAGGGAGGCACAGGGACGTCTTGTGATTGCCAGGAGGTGATGGGTGGATGGATATGATATTAGAGGACCACCAAGAGCTAGAGCCAGATTCTCTATTAGATGAGTCAGAAGAGTTCAATGTCATCATTGTTGATAATAAGAGGTTGTGGTCAAATGTATCAAAGGCAACAAAGAACTATTGTGTGAGCTAAGCAAAAATCCCTGTTAAGGAGAATCTGAATTAGTTTCATTGAATATTTATCATAAGGTATTGAGTAAGTCTGTTCAAGGCTACTTTGTCAAGTGCTTGTAGATAAAGGAGAAATGGCAGAAGGGGTGGGAGCTGGAGAGCGCCCCTGACTCAACTCATCCATTTTAAGTTATTGTGTGGCAATGGCAGTCGTGAAGCGGGATGAACAGCAATAGATTGTGACTTCACTATATAGGGGCAAAAGGGCCATAGATGTTCCAAACATATTTGCTGATGGGAGGAACTGTGTGAATTTAGTTTGAGGTGTGGATAGAAGGTGGAAAGATTTGATGCGGGTGGGATGATGGCAAAGGAGGAGAGCAAGAAAGAGTCTAGGGATGCAAAATGATTTGGATTTCTGAGGAGAATGAGGATGCAAAATCAAAGATTCTGATCTTATGTGAAGGACAGTGGAGGAAGAGGAAGAGTGTTAGGATTAAGAATAGTTTGGCTATCTCAACGACAGATGTAAGGACATCAAGGGCCCAACTGGGGGGCCATTAGGGCGTTGCTATGGGTACAGCGTATGCCTGCCATTGCCACAGGTGAATGGTGGTGGTGGTTCTCAAAGCATGTGTGTCAGGGGTGATGCAGCGTTGACCATAAGGAGTAGAGGATTATTTTGTAGATAATGCAAAAGGCACTGAATGTAGTGTGAAGGGGGTCTTTAAAGGACCAGAAAGCACCTGTGAAGGTTATGTAAAGAGAAGCCAGAGGAGTGGCAAATGCGTAGAGGACCAGAAAAAGAAAGAAGCAACGAAATCAGGTCAAAATGTGCACCTTAAAATTGGGGTTTAGGGTGGAGAGGTACTTAGAATGCTGTGACAGGGTTTCCTACAGACCACGTGGTAAGGGAATGAGTTTTGCTTAGGGAGCAGTGTGAGAGGTTTCATTATTGTTACTCACTACAAGGTTGACATTCATAAGCACAGTTAGTGAATTGATGAGCGAAGGGCATCACTAACCGTACTGAGGACACTGAAGGATGCTCTTGTTAACCAGCAGGGTGACAGATGTGAATTGTATTGAGAATAGTTGGGTAATTAAAGACTAATGTGATCTGGCCATTCCAAATGAAGTAGGGGAAGAGTTAATTTTAGACAGAGAGCTGATGCACAAAGCTTTTATGAGAAGGGGTTCCATCTGAAAGCGGTGTGACTGGCACGTGGGGCTTGCGTAAATGGTTTGGCATGCAAGGCTGCAGGGGCAGTCGAGTTAATTTGGTGGAATCAGACAGTTTGTTACATGGATAAAGTGGATAAGGGCAAGTGAGAGTTCAAGCTGTCATTGATCAATGTTGCTTTCTTGAAGACGAATATTGCGTTCCTAAGAGAAGAGGAGATAGACTACTGCTAAGGTGGGTGGTATGTCAGGGCACCTATTTGGAACACTGAAAAATGGGATGGGATGGAGAAATGGGGGAGCGGTGTTGGATCGGAAGCACTCTCAGTCGGAGCAGCGGAGCTGTGAGGAGAGGGGAGGAAAATCACGACTGTCCTTAGAGAATATGCCCAAGGAGTAGCAAGGGTTAGCAGAAGAGTAGGAGGGTGTTAATTGTCAGGAAGGAGGTGAAAGATTCTGATGGATGTAGACCATGAGTATGGAGTGAAGGACTGTGGTGAGGTAGATCTGGGGACCAGAGGAGTACCAGCAAGGAGTAAGAGGAGTGGTGTGCTGGAGAATCAACAGTAGAGGCCAGAAGATGGGTGGGGGGGCAATGAAATGAAGAGAAATGAAAAGTGAACCGCGCCAGGCTGAGGAGGGACTCGGGGAGGCAGGTAGATGTGCCGTATCAAAGAGTAAAACAGTGCTGGAATTGAACAAGCTTTATCGCGTCTCATCATCCGTTGCAGTGGCTCGCCTTATAGAATGTGATAAACGATTACAAAATGTCATTCAAGTTTCTTTAAAAAAATCCTGAACAGTGAATGTGACCCTGACCTTGATTAGGGTTTGGTACAGACAGGGGACATGGGATGCATTGACAATCCACCACTACCACCTCATTCCCAGAATCAAGATTTATCCCTCTTGTACTGTTGGCGGTGGTGTTTGCACATTGTCAGCTATGGTGCTAGAAAAACTTTTTGCTTTCCTAATAAATGGGAGCATAGCCTTTGGTTGTATGGAATCAGTATAAACACTCTGACAGAAAGATACTTTTACCATCAGTTTCAGCAAAAAAGTCATCCATAACTGGGAACTGCTGAGCCTATGCTTAGCAAGGAGCCTTGCAGCAATGTAAACTGTATATGCATCTTGATGTTGGCAGAAACTCTTGGAAGAGAAGTTCTTCTTGTTTCACATCATTATTTTCATATCACAAGCAATATATCGTTTGATTTCCTCTTGTTTTCAATTATATTTTACATTCTTTCGGGCTTTTTTTGGGTAAATACTTCTCCTTTGACCTTTCATCTACCTTACAGTATTGATTTTCCCTTGCTGTTTTCTGTAGGCTTTGTGCAATCTGCGCCAGATCAATTACTGCTAATGTGTGTCTGTTGTTTATATATTTTCTTGGAGCGCTGCGCTTGTTTAGCTGCCAGTGCCAGTTGCATCGTAAGGGCTCGCAGTCGCTCATTAGACTAAGCGTAGCTGGGATATTCAGTAACAGAGCTCTGCCTGCAACATCATTCATGTCTTTCCTTTCTAGGAAAAGTCTATTTTCGTGCATCTGAACGCTGGGCGGTTGAATCCAATTGTAAATAAATATTTTAAAAGTAACCTTAGAATTTGTCATGTATCCAATGAGATGTACGGCGCGATTGCCCAATTCTGCAAAGTCTTAAGAGACAGAAGCAGCATGTTATGTTATGTTATGTTAGTTTATTTTTCTAATGCGCACAGCTACCCAACAAGGGAATCCCAGCGCAGGCCATAAAAAGAAACTCGCGATACTTTTTCCGGCGATAGAGTGAATATCGCTGAGAATACAGTGATATTCACGCATTAGCTACTAAATGCTCTTAGCCATGTTATCCACCTCCCATTAGATAACATGGCTAAGAACTGGTCTAGGCAGGTGTTAGTTTTTGGTGATATTCGTGCTTAGCGGGAATATTCCCATCGCTAAGCCTGCCTTGCTAATAGACGTTAGCGCCGTTAGCGACTGCTTTCAGTCGCTAACGGGCATGTCATTAGCGATAATTATCGCTAACATGAAAAGCGGGCCCCAAAACGCTCGCTATTGCCTCAAAGCTGTCGTTAACATCAGTTAGCGATAGCTTGCTAATTGGGCGATAGCATTATCGCCGCTTATCGGCCGAAAAGAACCGCTAAATCGGCGAAAATAGCATATCACCAGCATTGATATTATGTAAATTGATACTTGTATAGCGCACTACTCACCCGCAAGGGTCTCAAGGCGCTTGTACGAATACCGCTGTGGAACCCGTCCTGGCTTTCCCTGTGAGGCGTCCACTCCTGGGCACCCCCAGGGTGAAGGCCAGGCATCCTTAGCGTTGTTGGGGCCGTTGTGGAGATTAAGCAAGCTATTGCCCAGAGTTGCAGAGTGGGACTCTATGATTGGAATAGGCACCGAGGCGAGAATTATCAGGTCCGTGGAATTTTTGAGTCCAAGACCCGCCGAGGCGGGGAATTGAACCCTGGTCCCGGGCTAGACCTCTGCATCAGGGTCTGCCGCTCTAATCATTGAGCCGTACTTTGCCCCAAGTTTTTAATTGCTTGTGAAAAATTGGGTACAGCTTCTCCTTCCGCAGCACATCAGGTAGGGAATTCCACAAAGTTGGTCCAAAAAGAAAAGGAGCGTGGAAGCCCACCCAATAAAATGACTGAGATAGTGGAAGTGATATGACGCAACCTTTGACCTCATGACGCATTTAGATGTTGATACCCCGTGCCACATCTTCGACACTTCAACCGGGGTTTATTGGTTGCTATAGGAAGGACAGAATGTGGAAACAGCATCGCTGGGGCTGGGGGGGAGCGGTGCCAGTGCCTGGTCTGTAACTGCCCCAGTCCTCCCTTGTGCCCACCAGTAGGAAACAGAAGCAGCTGGAATAACAGGCACTGCCTGACATCCAGGGAACAGAAATGTCGTTTCTGTTTACTTACTTTACATTCCCTACAAGTATTTGTTATTTCCAGAATGTAGTGTATTTTTATACAAAATATTGCTCATCTATAGTGCGTACTGTGTAAAGTGTTACCTCTATGTATCTGTGAGTTCAGGTTTCGGGTGGGTGTTTATAACAAGCCATGATTGAGAGCTGTGGAGTTGAAGGAAAAAGCAGTGCACAGTTCTCACAGTGCCCATCATTGGGTGATAAAGGGGTTCAGAATGCATGCTCATCCAATTCTTGGCCTCTCGGCAAAGTGCACAGAGCAATGGTCAGGTGTACCAAATTCATTTTGATTTTACGCAGAAGTGTGCGAAGAAGGTACACAGCTGGCTAAATAATGACAGAGGAAAAATGAAAGAAAATGCAGTGCCTATAGGTGAGTGTCTGCAATGTGTGAAGGTGGTGAAGTGAAGGAGACCTAAGAAGTACATGCAGGATAGAGTGAAAAGGGGATGCTGAAATGGGAAAAGAGGAGGTATTCAGATAAATATGAGGGGAAAAGTGTACAAGTGTCTCAGTCTAACCGAGAGACAGCAGAAGAAAGTGGTGTGAAGAGACGGAAGTGAATGACGCCACTAACTATTGGAAGGGATCTCGACTCTGGGACAGTAAAATTCCAATTACCCAAAGAAGCTGCACTCAATCCCACCCACCTCTGTATTTCAGTTTTTTGGAAATTATGTTTCTTTTTGGGAAAGATTGGAACACGTATTACTGTGTGAAAGAAACACTTTTACACTTTGCTCTTTGTATTATTTTTCATCAATAGAGAAACTGTATAATGAATTATATTTCTTTGAGTTCCTTAATCCTGAACACTGCCTTTGTGGTCATTTGTATAATAGGCCATGAGATAAGTCTGTGACTAAAAACTAGCCCCTCCCCTCTCTATTTAAGAGAACACGCGAGACAACTGATCGAATATGTGCATGTTAACATAACAGCAAATGTTTTATCGAAAAAGTAACAATACAACTAAAATGAACAAGAAAACGACAGGGCTGTGAAACAAAAACTGCCCAGTACACGTTGTCATACAACTCTCACATTCCACTGAGAGAGAGCTCAGTCTCAGTGAGTGAGTCCCAACGCTCTACATAGTGGTTTGGGTGCAAGGAGTCCCACTATGCAGAAATGTGCAAATGTATTGGTTAAAAAGTAATCGATATTACAGACGGTTGGGGGGGTTAATTACATATAAATCAGTGTTGTAGTGTAAACTTGGGAGAACAATTTCTCTATATCAGCAAATCAAGTATGTGCCTGCAAGAAAACTATGTGGCAAAGTAAAACACTGGATGGATATCATTCATCAAGCAAATATTTGTGTCTCAGGAGAACGTTGCCCTTTTAAACATTGTAACACTGCAAAACTAGGCCTTGGAAAAACGATGCCTGTAAAAAGAGCAACACGCACATAAAGCACCACTGACAAGTCAGTGTCTTCAATGTCCTAACATTTAAACCACCATTGTCATGGCCACAGGATGTAAAGTTTCATGCTAATTTTTACACTGCCCTGGGACGGTGTTGTCATTTTAGGACTGATAACCACAAACAGCGCGTCTGGGCAGCTCACCCAGCTCTGAATGCAGCCCCCTAGGTTGCAGTCCACCAGGCATATGCAAAAGAGCCAAACTGGCCAGGGGAGTGGCTGGCTGAGGGATGGTCCAGGTCGAAGGAGCCGTCACCTACACCGTTGACTCAAGTTAAGTGTCATGTGCAAAGCAGCAGACAGACCACTGAAATACCACCCTGACATAACCACAACACTCTATTGTATTCCGTAGGCAAATATTATCTAAGTTAAGGAAGTGGGGCAGGAAGTCTAACATCAAATATAAGTCATGGAGAATGGGACGAACAAACAACAGAAACTATTGGTACAGGGCAGAATTAGGCAGAGTTCTCCTGCAGCCTATTTCCTCATTTAGAGGTTGTGATCAAAAGCAGGCACAAAAAACTCCGTGGCACAAATTAGTTTTACACCCACGATTCCCTGACTTGTTGCACTTAATGTTACTCATTGGACTTCCAAAAACACTTTCTCCTACCCTGACCTGCTCACCAAAACATTGCTTCTCAACATTCTATATAGTAAAGTAATTAGTGTGCCGGTAAATCTGAAGAGAAAAAACGAAACCTCCTTCTGGCAGACAAAACAACAGAGTGGATGAGGTAGCAAAGGCCCAAGGATTTCAAGGCTTTAGACAACACTTGAATAAGTGTGGTTAGTTAGTAGATGGAGACACACTCGAAGCTCTGGACCTCTTGGGCTTCAGGGTTAGGGAAACAGTTTTGAAAAGTTGTGAGTGTGATCTCCACATAAGATTGGTTTAATTTGCCAGGATTAATATCCGTTTTTTCCAGCTCGTGATATGAAGGACAAAAACATCTCTGTTTGCAGCAAGATTTCTTTATTTTAATACATACGATAAGGACAGCCGACACGTGTTTCGCCCCCTCTTGGCGATTTGCGCCGGGGCTTTCTCAAGGCTAAATGAGTTAATTCACGTCGAAAATTCCTGTTTCAAGATGTGTACATTGTCCGTGGTATAAAAATATAATTCTTCAGTAATAAAACATTTCCATAAGGTGCGATGCTACTGAGCCCAGCTCCCGGTACAGGGCAGAATTAGGCAGAGTTCTCCTGCAGCCTATTTCCTCATTTAGAGGTTGTGATCAAAAGCAGGCACAAAAAACTCCGTGGCACAAATTAGTTTTACACCCACGATTCCCTGACTTGTTGCACTTAATGTTACTCATTGGACTTCCAAAAACACTTTCTCCTACCCTGACCTGCTCACCAAAACATTGCTTCTCAACATTCTATACAGTAAAGTAATTAGTGTGTCGGTAAATCTGAAGAGAAAAAACTAAACCTCCTTCTGGCAGACAAAACAACAGAGTGGCCAGCTAAATATGTCTATTGATGTCTTCAAAGAGAAACAATAAACAGAAAAAGGGCTTTCCAATAACTTGAGAATTGGAAAGCCCACTGCTGAAGTGATTGTACTATTGTATATTTATGCAATGCCTGTGTTGACTTTGTCAGAATCTCAGTGACGTAATATGCCAAAAAGAATGTATGACATTACAACGCATACATTTACAATGCATGCCTTTACAACGCAGTTTTTACTTCTCAACATCCTTTACAATGCATTCTTTTACATGGCATGGCATTACATCGCATTGTCAGAAACTACCTTTACAACGCATTCCTTACATTGCATTATACCTTTATAACGCATACCATTACAATGCATACCATAACATTGCATTTAAGGCAAGTGTTGGAGAGCATATGGGTAATAATTACTATTCTAACTCCAGTGAGGGCAACAGTAGGGTAAGTGTTGGATAGTGTAGGGGTAAACATTACTATTCTAACTCCAGTGAGTGCAACAGTAGGGTAAGTGTCGGTTAGTGTAATGGCACTATGCGTTGTAAGGGTATGCGTTGTAATGACTTGCGATGTAATGTCTGCGTTGTAGTGACATGAATTATAATGACATGCGTTGTAGTGAGATGCAATGTAATGGCTGCGTTGTAATGACATGCGATGTAAAGGATGTTACGATATAATGACTGCTATGTAAAGGTAGTGCAATGTAATGACTGCGTTGTAAAGGTTGTTTCCCGCCCAAAAAGTATCTTGCATTGTAATGCTGAAATGTTATCTAAATTCAAAGTCTGCAATTGGCGTAGGGTGCCTCGCTATATGCAGACGGATATGGTTTTACTTGTGTTCCCTGAGACAGTGTGAATTCCTTGAGTGTGGTGCTGGATTACTGTCATCTGGGTCGACACCAACTGCCTAAGAGGAACCAGAACTACTCATGAGGATGAATCTACACTTAAAATGCAGTTGGCTTGAACTACAGATCAATGACTTGTATTCTGATTATTTATTGATATATCTTGGAAAGTCAGCCGGCGTGCTTAGCTCAAGCCTTTTAGCCTGGGAGCTTTCTCCCAGCACCGTAGTGCATAAATGGTCCTGATTACAGGCACACTTTGAAAATATGTGGTAGTGGTGGCATAGGCACCTTACATATTATAGATTAAATGTCACATTGGCATATCAGTGAATATGATGTTTCTTGTGGTGAAATTCAGAATATGCTTTTCTCCAAGGTATCATAGACATGCTGGTGTTGGTGACCTCATCCCATCCTTTCATAAGAATATGGGCAACATTTGCATCTCTTTGTGGTCAGAGTGAGAGAAGGGCTAATAGGCCACTAATGTCGAATCCACATGACCACATATAACTGTGGAGACTCTGAGACTTTACACAATCATGGTGCAGTTAATATCGTTCTGTGCATGGCCATGTGGATGGGTGTTGCTGGACCTTCTCATCTTCTAGGACACAGGCAAGATGGGTGGTCCAGGCTTTGACTGGTAGGACGCTATGTGGGACGCACTGTAGTGGGACTACCCTTCCCAGGATCCTTGTTGTTAAGGGAACGGAAGGAGGAGGCCCTAGGGATCAGTAGGTGCTATTTAGCGCATCTTACACCCCAACAGTGCGGGACGTGTGCAGGTTGCGCCTGGGCACACTTCCATACCTTTCTCCCAATGCCCTTCTTATGGTTTTGCATCCAGGTGAACTATAGAGAGAGCATGTCATCAAGATCCTCCCCATATAGCAAAATGCCACTCTAGCTTTCCACCAAAGTCAAAGTGAAGATCCTTAAAAAGCATTTATAAACATATTGGAAATCTAGTGTTTATGACACATGTTTCTAAATTAAGATGGAACACATGGGAGGATAGTGAAGCCTTAGGAAACAAAATCATGCACTGGATCAGTCATGAATGACAATGTTTGTCGATAGTTTGCTCAGATATAGTAAAGGCTGTACAGATCTCAAATGATTTTGGAGGTTATGATAGTGTTAGACTCTTTTTGAGAGGCCAAGAATTGGTGGACAGATTGATTTCCAAGGAGATAAGGTCTGCTCCACCAAATCCCTCTCCTATAGATTTTTAATTAACTGCACCATCATCCCCTTATATTGTGACCAGAGGCATATGGTTAAACCATTATTATCACCGCCGCTCACAGAGGGTTCTGTGCCTGAAGGGACGACGTGGGACCTGTGCGCTCTGCCAGCGCTAGGAAAATCGAGTGGGGCATTTTCAGGGGAAAGACTGCTGCACACGCCGAGGGACTGCGAGGTCCAGCAGTCTCTGTGCTCACCAGCTGCTGCCTCTTCCCTCGGCGTCCCCGCCCCCCTGCCTGGTGATTCATTTACCTATCGCGGCCCCCGCTTCGCGGGTGCCGCTCACAGAGGGTTCTGTGCCTGAAGGGACGACGTGGGACCTGTGCGCTCTGCCAGCGCTAGGAAAATCGAGTGGGGCATTTTCAGGGGAAAGACTGCTGCACACGCCGAGGGACTGCGAGGTCCAGCAGTCTCTGTGCTCACCAGCTGCTGCCTCTTCCCTCGGCGTTCCCGCCCCCCTGCCTGGTGATTCATTTACCTATCGCGGCCCCCGCTTCGCGGGTGCCGCTCACAGAGGGTTCTGTGCCTGAAGGGACGACGTGGGACCTGTGCGCTCTGCTAGCGCTAGGAAAATCGAGTGGGGCATTTTCAGGGGAAAGACTGCTGCACACGCCGAGGGACTGCGAGGTCCAGCAGTCTCTGTGCTCACCAGCTGCTGCCTCTTCCCTCGGCGTTCCCGCCCCCCTGCCTGGTGATTCATTTACCTATCGCGGCCCCCGCTTCGCGGGAGCCGCTCACAGAGGGTTCTGTGCCTGAAGGGACGACGTGGGACCTGTGCGCTCTGCCAGCGCTAGGAAAATCGAGTGGGGCATTTTCAGGGGAAAAACTGCTTCACACGCCGAGGGACTGCGAGGTCCAGCAGTCTCTGTGCTCACCAGCTGCTGCCTCTTCCCTCGGCGTTCCCGCCCCCCTGCCTGGTGATTCATTTACCTATCGCGGCCCCCGCTTCGCGGGTGCCGCTCACAGAGGGTTCTGTGCCTGAAGGGACGACGTGGGACCTGTGCGCTCTGCCAGCGCTAGGAAAATCGAGTGGGGCATTTTCAGGGGAAAGACTGCTGCACACGCCGAGGGACTGCGAGGTCCAGCAGTCTCTGTGCTCACCAGCTGCTGCCTCTTCCCTCGGCGTTCCCGCCCCCCTGCCTGGTGATTCATTTACCTATCGCGGCCCCCGCTTCGCGGGTGCCGCTCACAGAGGGTTCTGTGCCTGAAGGGACGACGTGGGACCTGTGCGCTCTGCCAGCGCTAGGAAAATCGAGTGGGGCATTTTCAGGGGAAAGACTGCTGCACACGCCGAGGGACTGCGAGGTCCAGCAGTCTCTGTGCTCACCAGCTGCTGCCTCTTCCCTCGGCGTTCCCGCCCCCCTGCCTGGTGATTCATTTACCTATCGCGGCCCCCGCTTCGCGGGTGCCGCTCACAGAGGGTTCTGTGCCTGAAGGGACGACGTGGGACCTGTGCGCTCTGCCAGCGCTAGGAAAATCGAGTGGGGCATTTTCAGGGGAAAGACTGCTGCACACGCTGAGGGACTGCGAGGTCCAGCAGTCTCTGTGCTCACCAGCTGCTGCCTCTTCCCTCGGCGTTCCCGCCCCCCTGTCTGGAGTGTTTTAAATCTAGCTCCTAATCCCGCGACGCGGGGCGCGCGCGGGACATAGCCCGGGGCGAAGCCCGGGCAAAGGGCGGACCCTCCACGGCCCTCAAAGGCCGGAAAAGGACGGGACGGGCCACCCCCCTTGGTTGCCACCTCCTAGGCATACTATATAATAGATATAGACCCCCTGTAAGTATTTTGTGTTCCTATTAGTGGACTCTCTCACATTTTAAGGTCCTACATTCCTATACCATCATGACCACCAAGGTTAACCATTTTTCCTACGTAGACAGCAGTGGGCAAACGTGTTCCCTGTTAGATGAGCTGAACCTCCTTTGTAAAACCACATATGCCTCTTTAGAAACTCCCCTTCTGCCCACAAATGTGAGTTTACTTTCACACAAGCCTACACTTCTAGACTCACCCATATTTGTTAATAAATCTTACAGTCCGAATACACAAAGCAATGAGTCCCCTCAGATCCCATCTACAAAAAGGAAAAATATTGATGTCACTAAAGGTGGAAATAATCCTACAATTCAAAAACTATGTCCATCCCCTGCAAACTCCCCAATGATTCCTCCGTCTGTGGAGTTTCCAGAAGCCATAGCACCCCCTTCCCAACTGCAAATAATACCCATTATCGAACAACTGCTTAGTTCCATGATAGCACCCTTACTAGAAAAAATGAACTTGTTAGGGGAACGGCTTTCCGAGATAGAGAAAGCCATTCTCTTAAACCCGCTGGTTGGTAAACACAGTGTTACACCCAATCGCCCTAAGACTTCTCCTACACATCTAGGCTCAAAACCACCTGTGCTGGATAAAAGGCATCAAATAAAACCCACTGGCCCTACTGCTTCAAGGCAACAAACACCTAAATTCCCCACTAAAGTTTCCCTCCCACAGCTGACCGCACCGAGAGTAGGTCAAAACAAAATTAATTCTATCCATCTACCTCCGGAAGCGGCCCCATATGTGTGCATCCTTGCGGGCGTACCTTCCCTCCCACCGGGAAAAAGTGAGAGACAATATGATCTAATCAATAAAACCAAATTCTGGCTGTCAAAAAATAGACCATTGCCTCCTAATCTATACGGAGTAATAAGGAGTGTTAGAAGGGTTGGTTGGCTGGGCTCTCTTCCCAAAGACGTTGTGGGGGACCTGGTCCTCGTGAGATTTAGGGACCGAAACATAGTACCTTATTTGAAAACCTGTTCGCCTCAACTAAGAGATGGCCCAATATCAATATGGGACCTACATGACTTTTACCCCATAATCCCGGGCTTTCCCCCCTGAATATCTGGACATATAACAAAGGCTAATCATGAACTCCTGTGTTTAAACCACAAACTCCTTTGATACTGCCATAACCTTGTAGCGGAAAATAACTTTTTATGTCAGGGACCCTTCTTTACTGTACTATAGTCACTTAAAATGTTTTTATATAGATTGTAAATTGTATTTATCATGAACTTTTATGGTTTTGTCTTTCAAAAGCCGAATAAAGTATATTTGAATTTGAATTATTATCACCAACTTCATTACCAGTCGATTCTCCACAGGTCAACAATTATTTGCTGCCCCAGAGAGCCTTAGAATTTGCTAGTGGCTCCATTAGAGAATTCCTTCCAGCCATGGAGCCCCAATACATGGACTGCCCGCAAGTATAAGCATCAATTCCTTGCCCTACTACTCCTGTGGCATCGAGAGAGTTGTCTCGAGATTTTAACGATGGCTTTTTAAGTAAGCATGCCGACCCTATCAATGCTACTTTCTTTCTTAAACATGATGATAAAACTCCCACTGGGTCCTGACATAAACTGTCTTGCAATATTGCCTGCCTAAGGCAAAAACTCACCAACCCCGTCTGGCAGGATTATGTCGACCAGTTTCACGTTAGTATGTTACAGAATACCTGGTTAATCCACCCACCCTAGAGTAGGGTATAAAAAAAGACTATGTAAATGTTATACCTTACCCTAGTGGTAGACCATCTGTGGGGGTTGATTATTTGGGTATTAAAATATTTGAATGTTCCTATTCATACCCTAAAATTAGAATCCTCTGATTTCCTGGGACTCAGAATTACAACACATGAGGGGTCTACATTGAATTTATTTAACATCTATTTCAGGCCAAGGCAGAGAAATTTGGAATCTCCAAATCTAGTGCTACTGGAAAATTTCTTAAGTACCATAAAGTCTAAAGATTTGTCAAATATAAGAGGAGATTTTACTATCACGGATAGGCCTCTGTGTGGGTTTGAAGTGATAACAGAGGAGGAGGATGAAATGTGGGGTATACCGTTTCCTGATACATCTTCCCACATACCTTGTACTGTGGCTGCCTTAGAGAGGGCCCTTTTGACAGTAGCTCATGGCCTGCAAGCCTGCAATGGTAGGTCTAAGTCTGATTTAGGCTCTCACACATTTAAGAGAAGGAATTCCATGTCAAAAATGTTATTGCATCTTGATAAATGTCTCTTTAAATGACAAAATAATAGACTTTAAGATAGATGCTGGGACCGATAGTGACCATCTCCCATTGGACCTAATGCTGACAAGTTCTTTGATTGAGGAGTTGCGTTGTCTGATTTTTTTCCCATTATAACAGCAAATGTTGGAAATGACCATAAATCTATAAAGTGGCCAGAGATACCAGGCAACATGCCTGCTTTAAGAAAGAATACTAATGTATATCCTAGCATCCTGACGTTTGTTTACCTTGCATTATGTGATAACCATCTGAGGATTTCTGTTCTTCTAAAAAGGCATTAGTGAGGGCCTTAATATCTAAATATCTGTAACCAGCTGTCTTCCTTCAATGTTCTTAGAATGTTGTTATTCTTTTATGTTCATTATCTTTATGCTTGTCATTGTAGTGTTCCACGGCGTGCGCACCTTTAGGTATGCTTACCTTCAAAAGTGCATCGCTCGTGATGTCTGTTCTCCCTGGAAACTCCAACTGCTGAATCAGGCATTCAGCAGTTGGACTTTCGTTCGGACAGCTGTGCTCCTGTGTAATGCTGTTTGATGCTGAAGAATACACCTTTCTGGTTCAAATTCCATCCTTCGCTTCGTCTGCTTCTTCAAGTTTTCTTTGTAAGGACCTACTTCACATTTGGCGACGATCGAGTGGAACAGCATTTCACCATTTTTGCACAGATTTCGTCCAAACCGACCTCTTCTTATACTCGTCCTGACCAGCGCTTCTCGCTGCTACATCCCCTTCTTCTCCGATCCGGATACCAGCTTCCCTGAGTTGTTTGTAAAATTCTGAAACATTTCCGGAATTTCTCCGCCTCTCTTTCACCGAGGTGTGACGTCATCCCTAGCAACACCATCTTCGGCAACAGATCCCTAGCAACGGGTTTCCACAAATAACGTCATCACGTTAACGTACTCATGTATTCAGCGGCCATCTTGATTTCTTTAGCATTTTCGTTTCCCAGGCAACCTGCATTACGATTGTTTCAAGAAGCAATTTTACGGCGATACACACACCTACTGTATATCGATTGTCTTTTCAAGACGCAACACTTCACGATTGAAAAATATTTTGGTGAATTACAAACAAATTACTTTAAGTCTTAAGATACTTGCGTTTTTAATAATTAAATTTTTTTCGGCGATATACGCGCCCATATATTGCTGCTTTCATTCTCATTACATGGCTTCTAATCAGCATATAGTATATCTAAACCATTTACTTCAGTTTCCAAGTGCACCAAAAGAAACATGGAAAACTTGGTTTCGCAGCTTTGAAAACTATTTAGTTGCCATAGATGCCAATCAGTATTCCTCAAAAGGAAATTAGCAATTTTGTACAGTCACCTAGGCAGTGCTGGTTGTCAAATATTTGACAATCTTCCAGCTTCTATTCCTCCCCCTGGGAATGGAGAAGGCTGGAATGTCTTCACAGACGCAGTACAAAGACTTAATAAAAAGTTCCTAGAGCATCCGAATGTAATGTTGGAACGATTTAATTTTATGAAAGACGACAAGAATCAAATGAGACAGTTGAGGAATGTATCTCTGCTCTCAGGAATTTAGCTGCAGATTGCAATTTTGGAGCTTATCTTGACACATTTATCAGAGACCAATTTGTTTACAAATGCTACCATAAAAAAATTCAAGAAATAATTTTAAGCTGTCGTGATCCTTCACTATCAGAAGTTATAGACATGGCTGGAGCATTGAGAGATCCATTGTTTCATCAAAATGCATTTCAGATAAAAGTGTTACTCCAGCACATTTTGTACAAAATGACACTTATGTTAATGCCCTTACTACAAGAAACAAGTTTACGAAATCTTTCAAAGAAAAATAATTCCAATTTCAACATGTTGTAGATATGGTTCAAGAGCACATCTTGGGAACAGTCCAATTTGTCTTGATCTTGGCAAAAGATGTGCAAATTGTCAAAAAAGTGGACATTTTCACACTGTGTGCAAAAGTAAACGTTTTATTCAAGTTAGTGCTGTATCTTCACTGGAACATCCTGATGTCAATGTTTCCTCCCTTGACTCTTCCCTACAAAATCTTGAAATTAACACTGTGGATTTGTCATTGCATAATTTACCACTAAAAATTATTCTCTCCATTGATTCCAGTGAAGATTCACCTATTTTCAAACGTGCAAAAGATCCCACATGCGAAGTTAAAATTGATAATATACCTTTCAACATGATGGCAGACTCTGGTGCACCTGTAACTATTATCTCAGAGGCGCTTTTCAAAACTCATTGGTCTTCTTCTCCTATGTATTTATATCCTCTAGACATCATCCCAAAAGCTTATGGTGGTAAAGATATAGACATGTTGGGATATTTTGTAAGTTTTGTTTTATGTTTAGGAAAATGTATTAATACCAAGGTTTATGTGGCCATAAAAGGAAAGAGCATCATTGGTTGGCAGGATCTTGCAAAAATGGGGCTCAAGCTCGTTCCTGGTTCAGACTGTCCTGTTCAAATGAATGATGTCTCTATTTCCTTAGTGTCTGAAAATGTAGATTCTCTAGTCAACAACATAACTTCAGATTTCCCAGAAGTTTTTAATAATTCAGTAGGCAAAATCAAGAATTATGAGCATTTTATTAAGCTCGAGCCAAGTGCTATTCCGGTTACGCACAAACAGAGCAATTCCTCTAAATATAAGGGGCGATTTGAAGAAATTGTTAGATAAAATAGTTGCTGAAGGCATAATTTGAGCCAACCAATTCTTCCCAATGGGTCAGTCCAATTGGTATTGTTAAAAAAAAAGATTCTACCATTCGTTTATGTGCTGACCTTCGCTCTCTTAACCAAAATATAATTATTGATTGTCACCCTCTTCCAAAAATACAAGACTTACTTACTGGCATCTCTGGCTCCACATTCTTCACTTTACTTGATCTTCTCAGTGCATCCCATCAAATTCCTTTATCTCCCTCTTCCTCTGACCATACCACTTTCATCACTCCGATTGGAGCATTTAAATATCTGAGACTTTCATTTGGTTTGGCCTCAGCGGCAAGCGTCTTTCAGAAATTTATGGACACCCTACTCAAAAATATTGACTCTGTCCAAGCCTACCAGGATGATGTACTTATATTTTCAAAGCATAAGGATGAACACATTCGCACTTTGAAAGAGGTGTTATCTTGTTTCAAAGATGTTGGAGTAACCTTGGGAAAGGATAAATGTAAATTTTTTGCAACACAAGTTGATTATTTAGGACACTCGATTTCTGCTAATGGTATCAAACCAAAATATTCTCTGACTCAAGTCATATCCAATGTTCCGCTTCCCAATGACAAATACTCTATGAAATTCTTTTTGGGTCTCACAGAATATTATTTGAGATTTATCTCAAATGTTCAACCTTTGCGTGCACTCTTAAAGAAAACTGTAAAGTTTTTGTGGACCACAGAAATTGAATATGCATTCAATCTTGTCAAAAAAAATTATGACTGAAGCACCTGAATTATCCTCTTTTACCACTGGCTTAAAATGTTCAATTTCTGTGGATGCCAGCCAACATGGTTTAGGTGCGGTTCTTTGTCAGTGGAGTGGTGCCAAAGAACATACCATTGGTTTTATTTCCAGAGCGCTCAATAGTGCTGAGACAAATTACAGCACTATTGAAAGGGAAGCTCTTGCATGCTCTTGGCCAGTTGAAAAGTTTAAGACTTTTATTTGGGGTTTTCATTTTATACTTCTAAGTGACAACAAACCCCTATCACATTTACTTACGGCAATGGCCGTGGCAAATCGTCAGCAATGCTTGTTCGTATACTTTCTAAACTACATGAATGCCATTTCATCATACAACATATTTCTGGAGGACATAATTTAAGGGCAGATTGTCTTTCTAGATTAACTTTAAAAGATAATTCCGTTGATTCAAAATTTGATGACAGAGTGTGTTGATGATTCTATTGAGGACCTATTTCTCTCTCCCTTTACACTTTCACAATCGGACTGGGTTAAAGCTTATTCAGATGACTCCACACTCAATGCTGTAAAAAATATGATAATCTCTGGTTGGCCTAAGGAGTGTTCTCTTCCTGCTCCTTTGAAATCATATGCTCAGGTTTCAGATGACTTATCCATTGTCAATGATGTAATTTTCCGTGGAGATCAATGTGTTCCTCCAACCTCTGTTCCCATCAGATTCTTTCAAGCAGCACATGAGGGTCATTTAGGCATTGGTGCCACCTCAAGCAAACTAAAAAAGCATTTTTGGTGGCCAGCTCTTGATAGGGATGTCACACAATGGATCGATAGTTGTGATACCTGTTTAGTTTCCGAAAAACATTGGAAGACTACTCAACTTACCTTACACAGTGTTCCATTACCTGACAAAGCTTGGTCTAAACTTGCAGTTGATTTTGCCGGCCCCTTTGATATATCACCACATAACAAACACTAAATTATTGCCCTCATTGATTATCACTCTAAGTGGGTTGATTTTGATTTTTGGGAAACTCCCAATTCGCTTTCAGTCTTCAACTTTCTAAGCAGAGTTTTTCAATCTGAGGGGTCACCTAAAGAAATTGTCACTGACAATGCTTCACATTTTTGATCCTCTTTGATGCAAGATTTTTTCAAAGCTCATGATATCAAACATATCAGGGTTGCACTTTACTCTCCTTCTTCAAATGGTCTCATTGAAAGGATGAACAGATTTATCAAAGAGGGTATAAAGTCTGCAATTTCATGCAATTTAGATGTTGAGTCTTTCCTTAGAAAGAAAATATGGTCATATCTTGTCACTCCACATTCAACTACTGGCTTATCACCCTTCAGATTACTTAAGAAGAGGAATCCTAACGGGAACATGTGTCCCTCATGGATCAAAAGTCTTACCAAAAATGATAATTCATGTTTAGCCTGTTAAGACAAACAAGTCATTAAGATAAATGCTCTTAAACAACAGAAATTACAACAAAAACACTTTGATTCTTGCTTCACTCCTGTTTTAAACACCTTTCAAATTGGGGACTGGGTGATGATCAAGAATCCAAATTGAATCAAGAAGGGCGCTTCCAAATTTTCTTTATCCACTCAAATTTTAAAGACTTCAAAAGGATCTCTTTTCTTGGATAAAAAGGGATGGTGGAATAAGAGAGCTATAGTAAAACTTTCTCCTGAGCAAGCTAACAAAATTCTATTGTCTAAATATTCTCTTGACAATCTTTCATGCTCACATTTTCCTCTGAGTTCACCCTCTGACAACCTCTCTCATGGCACACAACCTCATTTAGTTACTCAAACTCCGCCTGACAACTGTCAAGGCCCTCTTCGCAGGATCCGGATGAAGAATATGTGGGTCCACCTCAGACGTTCCCAACACCCTGAAGATAAAACACAGGGTGTTCGAACCATCAGGCGAGGGATAATAAAGAAAAAGGGACCGGGAAGGGGAAGGGTCAGCAGGGACAAAGGACCTGAAACGACAGAACAAAGAACATGCATAAAACAAATGGCAACAGAAAGTCTACACTCATAAATTCTCACTAAACCATGAATACCTAGAAAAGCTGTAATACGTCTTCCAGCGTTCCGTTAGGTACCTCTCTGTATAGCTCTCCTGTAAACAAGCACATTGGTTACAACCATGGACTAGGCACCTTGCATAACCCAGAATGCTGTTGTTCATACACACAGCTCCTATGTGGAGAGGACTACTAATAATCCCTGCTGTGAATGCCCTAATAAGTTCCAATCCCCGGAAAGAATTAATTCTGTGGCAAAGTTTTAAAGGACCAGCCTTAAGGCACTTCTAACAAGGACATGTGAGCAGAAAAAAAAGTACACCATCCTAAATGAAGAAGGAGCCGAAAGGAAAACAATAATAGAAAGAATGACGGTAAACGGTAACTCGTAGTTGCAGCTGGGAAAACAAGAACCGGCACGCACGGAAATTCGTTGCGCTGCCTCCGGTTCGTACTCAGTAAACTAAGAGCAAGCGAATGCGCGAGTACGTAACTCCCAGCGCCAGGCAATAAAGTACATGGCAGGGGCGTAGCTAGAGCTTGTGGCGCCCGGGGCTATCCCTCTGATTGCCGCCCCTTGGGGTGCGGCGGGGGGGGGGTGTGCAGGGGAAAAAGGACGGTGAGCACTTGAAAGAGGTCCGAGAGACACATAGTATTGCCGCTAATACTTCATCATACGCGCAGTTGGGCTCTCATATCACCATTGATCAGTGAAATCTCAGGCTGTGCAACTCCTTTAAACTAGTGGCTTTAAGCAGAGCAGCTCCTAAAACCGACGTTGCAATGGATCACTAATGGGCACTACAATCAACTGCTTAAATTTAAAGGCAAAAGCATGGATCCATATCTCAATAATGCTTAAAGCGTGAACGAAAATATATATACCTTTCTCAATAATGGCCATATAAAAACCCTATAGATAATCCATGTCAGCAATGCAGTTCCTGTTTACAGCACAGAACACTGTGTCAATGACGCAGATGTTTACAGGTCATCTTCATTACATCTTTCATTACATGAGAGTATTTTCTATTTTTCGATTTATGAGCTATATCGTTCATAGACAACAAGTTAACTTCTATTCAAATAAGAAGGTGTCCTGTACCTTTCTTCTGACTAATAGCATTGAGTCTACACACATTTGTTTTGGACTATTGATGGAATATAATACAATTACCCTGCATCTCGTTCAATCAAGGCTTAGTTATGCTGCGCAATGCACTTTGGCTGCCAATGATGATTTAGTGTCAGTGTCGTGTTGATTCCGATACTACTGAGGCATAGCTGCCAAGGTTTCAGATTGCGAAGTGTGACATTTTTAGAATTTCAGTGAAATTATGAGTGACATTTCAACAACTATGAGTGACATATCTCCGTCACCACTGACCAGAGTCACCCCACCGTCACCAGCGAGTTAAGTGCGACTTCAACTATGCTGCATGGCTGAGGGCTCCTGAAAAGTACTGTGCACTAGTAATGTACAATAAAGTAAGTTCTAATAAAATATGCATCTGTCTACTGATGTGAACTCATCAGCTGAGCCTAAACCCTTTTGCCAGAGCTAAGGTGGGCCCTACTCTCCACGGCTTTTATTTATAACCCAGCACAATTTGAAGGGGGCCTAGCCTTATCGAAAGATTACTTGAATACACTGACACATAGAAAGGGTGGGGTGGGGTGTGATCTCTGATAACCAAAGTTCAGTAAAATGTTGAGCAGTGGTCTAGGGAGTCAGGGTTTTGTTTCAGTGCAGTTTTTACTTGTACACTAGATGTGTCATTCTTTTGTACCACAAACACACTATATTACCATAAGAATTTTCGGGGCCATTGCTCTCAACCTGTCAAAGTTGTGAAAGTGAAAGTCCCCTGAAGAGGAAATCACAGGCCAACTCAAAATTAAGACTAATATGTTACTGCCAGCGTAATTAGCTTTTAGGAACTTGAAATTGTTTTAATGGAGCCAGCCAGGCCCTTAAATGAAGTGGTCGTGTGATTTAAGACCTACACAGACAAACGGGCGCAGGTGCAGGGTATCACCGTTCACTCAGGAGAAATACAGCTTCAATCAGTCCACAAAAGCACCTCCATTCCCACACAGTAGAGTTCTCTCTGGCGCCGTTAAACACACTGTGTCGTCCTCCTGCAGTAATTACGGTGGTGAAAGGGAGACGCTCAGTGTGAACTAGTCCCGATGCTCTATGCAAAATAGATGCTGTAAACAGTATGTACCCGGCACTGGATTTGGGCAAGATAGCTTGAAAGGCAGCTGAGGTACACAAAAGTCACAGCTGCCCGCCAACACTAGCATCAGTGACTAGGGCAAAAATACACTGACCAGCAGGCTGCTGATCGCGCACTAACACTTATCTAAAAGTAAATTAGGTTAACAATAAAACGCTGAGTCTGGCCCTCTCTGTGACTACTTACAAACGTGTGCCAGCCGCCCGGCCGTGACGTCAGACTCTCTCTCACTCAGACTGAGTCAGCAGCAGGGACAGCTAAATTGCACAGAATTGTTCTTCATGCGCTCGCTGGGTCAGTGGATTGGGTCCCGAGGTCGCGGGGTCATTTATTACAATTACCGGCCGAGCAGCGCCAGCACTGCTAACATTTACCGGCCACCAGCCACAATCTTAACTGCAGCCAGCGACAGCGTGTCAGTAGGAGATGACGTAACGTCCTGTGGCGCGCAGCGCACTTATTGGCCACAGTACTGCCTCGTGACCTGACGTCAGTCACAATAAATGCAGCACAGGGAAATCTGAGTGAGTTAGCAGCTACTTACTCGGCTCGGTCACTGTCAGCCCACAAGCCTGCCAGGAGCAGCCTCATGACACAGCGCGCTGCCACTATTTTAGATTAATCGGCACCGCACTATCAGCGAGGATGCGTCTTGCGTGACAATGCATTTTATACTTGACAGGGCTGCTGAGGTGCCGCCCGGCCACCCCCAAAATCGTGCCGCCTGGGGCAGACCGCCCCCCTCGCCCCCCCATAGCTACGCGGCTGGTACATGGTGATGCGGGAAATCAATCTCCCGACTAGCAGCGCTTCCTTCGACCTCCGCGACTTCACCGACAATGGAAACAAATGAGAGGCACATCCTCTCAGGAACAGGAACCAGAATTACGCGCACCTTCCCCCAGTCACAGCCAGCAATATACTTCCTGCAGCAAAGGCTCATGGGTGTTGTAGTTTAACTGTTAGGCAGGCACGGCAAGGAGAACCCTGACAGTATGCCCTCCTCCCTAGTGCCTCCTAGGCCCAGGTTTCGCAGGAAACCGCCGGTGAAAGGTTCGCACAGCAGCAGGGGCATGGACATTCGTAGATGGCTCCCAAGAATCATCCTCAGCCGTGTACCCTTTCCAGGCCACCAAGTACCAAAGCGAACCCCTGCTCCATTTGGAGTCTTTAATGCTACGAACCACATACTCCAAGCCCCCATAACACAAAACCGGAGGCGGGACCCGCCGCCTGACGGACAGAGTAGGCTTCAACAAGCTACAGTGGAAAACAGATTGTATGCGAAGTGAAGCAGGGAGCTTCAATTTGTAGGCCACAGGGTTAATTTGCTTGAGGACCACATACGGCCCGATGTACCTTGGGTGAAACACTGAGCGCAGCTTAAATCGTATGTTCCGGGTGGACAACCAGACTCTGTCTCCCGCCTGATACTTTGGACCTTCCATACGATGCTTGTCCGCCCATCTTTTGTAATCCACCTTGGCCTTGATCAAATGCCGGGTCACTCTCTTTTGGACAGCATGTAAATGAAGGATCTGGCTCATCACAGAAGGCTGATTACCCACCTCCCCCGGGATGTTAATCGGCAGAACCCGAGCATCAAACCCGTAGTTGGCATAAAAAGGTGTCACACCCACTGAACTATGCCATGCATTGTTATAGACCAGTTCAGCAAGCCACAACAATGACCCCCAGGAGTCATGGGCATCCACAGCATAGCAACGTAAGTACTTCTTGAGGGTTTGATTCAAACGTTCTGTTTGACTATCCGTTTGGGGATGGAAACTGGTTGACAGAGTGGACTCGATATGTAAAGCCTGACACCATGTTTTTCAGAATCTGGCGATGAATTGTGGACCCCTATCAGAAATGATAACCTCCGGGATCCCATGGTGGTGAAAAACGTTGGTTAACAAGAGTTGGGCTGTCTGACCTGCTGTGGGGAGATTCCGGCATGGAATAAAATGTCCCATCTTTGTGAGACTGTCGACCACCACCAACACCGCTGTGTATCCCTGATCCAATGGCAACCCCGTGATGAAATCCATGATAATGCTTTGCCAAGGTCTCTTAGGAGTAGGCATGGTCATGAAGTTCCCTCTACTCCGACTGTTTTCACTCTTAGCTCGAGCACAATCCTCGCACCTGCCCACCCAAGTGGTAACGTCTCTATGCATAGCCTCCCACCAGAAATGTCTCATCAGTAGTTGCACAGTTTTCTTCACTCCTTGGTGACCAGACACAGGAGAATTGTGACACCATTCAAACGCCTTTTTTCTACATTCCAATATGGGCAGATACAGTTTGTTTTGCACAAAAGGTAGCCCTTGTCTTATTGAACGGTTGTTGCCCTTCTTGCTCCAGGAGAGCCAAGAGATGTCTGTTCTCTGACTTTTGATTTCCTTAAGGAATGTATCGGCTCTCAACACACATATGACCTTGGTTGGTTCTACTATAGCCTCTAACGGTGGCTCTTGACTTACCGCCTCTGAGTCTTCCAGACGGGATAGAGTGTCAGCTTTTCTGTTATCAATGCCCGGACGAAAAGTGATTATAAAGTTGTATCCGGCAAAAAACAACATCCACCTCATCTGCCTCTGTGACAAATGTCTGCCTGTTCTCATGTACTGCAGATTGCGGTGGTCCGAATACACCGTAACAGGGTATGCTGCCCCCCACAAGTGCTGCCTCCACTCTTGGAAGGCTCTTTTAATAGCCAGAAGCTCTTTCTCCGCTATAGTGTAGTTTTTCTCCGCCTGATTCAACTTTTTCGACAGGTATGCCACAGGGTGAATCCATCATCTCACCAGCTCAGTCGGGTTTTGTCCCACACCGCTCCACTTCCTTGAATTTGAGGACACTGTTTGCTATCTTGCACAGAATAGATCCCTCCACCCCGGCCGCGGCTGTGCTCCTGGACGCCGAAAAAGCATTCGACTCCCTAGAGTGGCCTTTCTTTTTGTCCATTATGAAACGTATGGGTATGCCTGAGGTGTTTGTTTCCACAGTGGCCTTGTTGTACACAGCGCCCAGGGCCCGGTTGCACTTAAACGGTACTATCCAATAGCAATTTTCTCTGTCGCGCGGCACGCGCCAAGGGTGCCCCCTTTCCCCGTTACTGTTCATACTTGCTATGGACCCTTTGGTTCGTCACTTCCAGGGGAGACATCTGCACCGTGGTCTCCAGTTCCGCACGGGCCCGCTTTTGATATCTCCATACGCAGATGACACTATTTTATATGTTAGAATGCCTCAAGTTAACCTGGAACACTTGGTGCTTGAAATAATCCGCTTTGAGGAGTATTCAGGCTTATGCATTAATTGGCACAAGTCTGTCATCTTTCCACTCACCCCCGCCACCGTGCGGTGGACTTGCGCCTTTCCTTTGGAATGGAATGCGGAGTCAGTCAAATATTTAGGAGTGCATGTCCACCTGGACACGGTCTCCATAATCAGATTGAATTATGGTCAGGCTGGATTCGCCTCCCTCTATCCATGGCTGGTCAGATAGCCATAATAAAAATGGTGGTTCTCCATCATTTGTTGTATCTTTTTAACAATATCCCGATTCCACTCACCCAGATTTTTTTTCCCAATTGCGATCCTTACTGTTACGATTGGTTTGGGGAGACAGGACTCCACGCGTGTCCTGGCGTGTCTTAACGCTCCTATATGAAAGGGGAGGTTTTGGTGTCCTGGACTTTTATCTCTATTTTTTTGTGGCGCAATGTTCCTATGCTCATTCCTGGTTTCATTTGGACGCCCGGATTCTGTATTTGAAACCGGAGGCGGACCTGGTGCTTCCCGTGCCCCTTCCCAGTGTTCTCCCCAAGGGTATTCCTCATGATCCGCAGGACATTCAGACTGTCTCGTCCACTTGTTGGGCCTGGGACAGAACGCGCAGATTGCTCTGTCTAGATCGATTGCACTCTCCCGCCCTCCCTTTGCCCAACGCTCATTGGCTTCCTATTACCGGTGAATCTGTGGAGCAGCGGACACTGTCCAAATATCAAATCCATACCGTAGGCGATCTCTTCCCCGAGGGGCATGCCTTTTCAATGTCAGAAGACCAACGTTTCGCTGACCGATCATTCATGGATTCCTTTGAATTGACTAGTGTGCGGTCTATGATGCGAACGAAATTCCCCACATTTCCGGTTCCCCCTGTTGACACCACCCCACTTACGTTTATTATACAAAGCCATACAGGGTCACATATGGTTTCTAAGCTGTATAAATTATGTGTAGCCTCGCTTCCCTCTTTGGATTCTAAGGTACGCGCCGCATGGGAAAGTGATTTGGGTAGGCCAATAGCGGATGATCAATTGGCACTATGTTGTAGAGCCACGAAGGATGTGTCCATCAACAGTAGACACAAACTCATACACTTCAAGTTTCTGCGATGGCTTTATCACACCCCCGCCCTTTCACACAAGATTGATCCCTGCAGGCCTCACTGTTGTCCTAAGTGTAGGGCTCCCCTGGCCGACTTTGCGCACCTGTCATGGACCTGCCCTCTTCTCTAGGACTATTGGGTTCAGGTACATCGCATCTTCAGCGACATACTGGGTAAGGCATTAATCCCTACCCCCGAAATAGCTCTGCTGGGCTATGTTGCCAACTTCCCACGTTCAGTCCGTAAGCTCGCTGCCCTTGTTTTTTTGTTATCAAAACGCGAAGTTGCTTTGCTCTGGTGTGCTAAACGTACTCCAAGTGCACAATCTTGGCTTCGGAGCATGGCGTTCTGTAATGCTAATTCTGTGGAATATTTCACACACGTCCCTCTGGCCTCCCGCCCGGTTGACATCTGGGGCCCATTACGATCGTACATAGCCAAGATATCGGCAGAACAACAATCCCAATCTATGAGCTCCATTGTTCCAGAAGGGGTGGGGTGAACATTAGTATGGATCTTTCTCACTGCTGTCAATTCTGTTTTTGGTATTCATTGCAAATGATATGTTAAATATGCAAGAAAAATGTTCCAAAGATAGACTGTGATGGAGGACTCGAGGCATTAACTGCGTGCTTTTCCTTTTCACTGTCAACGTTTGTATTGTTTTGCATTGTTATCATCACAGTGTCATACCTGATTCATAATTATGTTTGATTATACTCAATGCCCGAACGAATATTACGGTAATGGCTGAATGCCGCGGTACGCTCCTCCGCTCGGATGTTAATGTCCATCTACTGTGATTTGTTGTTTTTGCTACATCCTTGTAACAATCGCTTGAATCGATCTCATTTCTTTTGCCTATTGAAAATAATAAAAACAATTATAAAAATAAAAGTAGGCACTTCATACTACAAACTTAAATTAGTTATTACAATGCCGGTAAGGAGTGTGAGCTAAACCTCCGGTCATTACAACAAGGTGGCATAGAATTGCAGTGGGGTAACACATAATGTATCGCCCATTGGTTGGACCAACATAATGGATATGGACTGTTTAAGCAACATAATGCATTTGGAGAGTAACAGGTACAACCATCATTAGGTGCAGAAGAGATCAATTAAACACAATACATTAAAAATGATTAAGGAGAGAGTAGAAGGTTTAAAATGTTCTGGGAGAGCATAATGGTGGAAGTACGCGATATGATAAGCAAAATCAAGTGAGCAATGTATGACTTATGTGAGTGTGTTATTCCATTCATCCAAAGTGTTCAAGCCATGCTCAATGGTATTGCAGCGAGCTATCCAGCAGCATTCACAACTATTCGCAAGCCTCTGAATGTCACCGCCCCTGGTGGGTAAGGTGGGTTGGTCGATGACCACCTAGGTAAAGTCAGTGTCATTATGGTTGTGTTCCTGGAAGTGTGTTACAAGGGGCGCTGTCAGCACACTGCATCTTATGCGAGTACGGTATTAGATGATTCTGTCCTTGACTATATGCGTGAATTGGCCAATGTATAGGAGATCGCATGGACAGCATATTGAGTAGATGACATTCTGGGTTCTGCAGTTGAATAGAGATCTCAGTTGGTGCTTCTGTCCGTTGTACTCAAAGCATTTTGTGTTGAGTGAAGTGGAGCATGCTGAGAATCTTTGACATTTGTAGTGTCCAAGTAGAGGTGGAAGGCCCCATTTATTTATTTTTATTTATTTATTTATGCGATTTTATATAGTGTGAACTTTACCCGAAGGTGTCATAGCACTTTACATAAGAACCAGTTGAAAAACATAAGGACTTAGGATTACATGCGTTACATAAAGGATACAAACAGAAAAATTGCAAATGTACAAGATGTAAAGTCACACAAGGAGGAGATACAAATGGATATACTCTAAGGGTCACATAGGAATGGTAGATAGTACAAAGGTCTACTGCATATACTAGTGATTAGAGTTATCTCTATATACATAGGGAAGGGATACAAATGGATATACTCTAATAGTGACATAAGAATGGTAGAGAGCACAGCGGTCTACTGCATATACTAGTGATTAGAGTTATCTCTATATACATAGGGAAGGGATAAGTCTGGATATACTCTAAGAGTCACGTAGGAATGTTAGATATACAAAGGTCTACTGCATAGACTAGTGATTAGAGTTATCTCTATATACATAGGGAAGGGATATGACTGGATATACTCTAAGAGTCACGTAGGAATGGTAGATATACAAAGGTCTACTGCATATACTAGTGATTAGAGTTATCTCTATATACATAGGGAAGGGATTTGACTGGATATACTCTAAGAGTCACGAAGGAATGGTAGATATACAAAGGTCTACTGCATATACTAGTGATTAGAGTTATCTCTATATACACAGGGAAGGGATACAAATGGATATACTCTAAGAGTCACATAGAAATAGTAGAGAGTACAAAGGTCTACTGCATATACTAGTGATTAGAGTTATCTCTATATACATAGGGAAGGGATACAAATGATATACTCTAAGAGTCACGTAGGAATGGTAGATATACAAAGGTCTACTGCATATACTAGAGATTAGAGTTATCTCTATATACAGAAAAGCACAGTTCCATGAAGTGGGGTCGGAGGGGGGATGCAGTCACAGCACCAAGGGGGGAGGGGGAGGGGGGGGAACAGAGAATGGCAGGAACGTGAGACAAACGAGATGGAAGCAGATAGTAATGAGTGAGACAGTGAGGAATGTGTCAGAGGCAACAGGAGAGACAATGTAAAAGTCGCTAGGACAGAGGGGGGAGGTCAGAGATCACTAAAATGGTGGAGGAGAAAGGTAGAAGAAGAAGCCAGTCATAAAAGAAAATGGCGAGGAGCACAAGACAGTCCGCAGTAAAGTCACAGCCTCATCATCCACCTGGTAAACACCATCACATGGCTTTGGCCATGTGATGGTGTTTACCAGGTGGTCCGAAAGGTTTTTTCCCCTGCTGTATTAGAACAACGGAGGCTTGTTGAAGATGTTTAGAGGGGCAAGTGTTTTCCAGTTACATTTTATTATTTTAGAAAGTTTGTTAGGGTAGGGAAGAAGGTAGCGACAAAAGGGATGTGAGAGTTCACGCTCTTTTCCTTGGGTGTAAGTAGGGTGTCACAGTGGTTGTACCATGCACGTTTGGTTGCTCTGGATACATCTTTGTTTGGGTAGCCCCAGGCAATGAGCTTTTCAGTTAGGACCGTGGCTTCCCTGAAGAAATCCTTCCTCCATTTACAGTTCTGGCGAATCCATAAAAACTGTCCATAGGGTAAGCCATCGCGTAATCCCCGCGTATGGTAGCTGGAGTATAGCAGTAAGGTACTTCGCTCGGGCGGTTTCCTGAATAATGCTGTGCTGATTATGTTGTCTTCTACTTGCAGTGAAAGATCAAGGAATGGTAAATGGTTTTCCTTAGGGTCAATGGTAAACCTAAGATGTTGTTGGCAGTTATGTAACCAATACACAAATTGTAGTAAGTTCTCAATATTTCCAGTCCAAATGAGCAGAATATCGTCTATGTAACGACGCCAGAATGAAATGTTGGCCCTGAATGAGTGGAGATCTTGTTTTTTTCCAGGTGGTGGACGTAGAGTATGGCGAATTTTGGGGTGAAGCAAGCACCCATTGATACCCCTTTGATTTGAAGATAGTAAGTATCTTTGTATAAAAAGTAGTTGCTTCCTAAGGCAATCTCCAGGAGAGACATCACGAAGTCTGTCAGGATTCTCGCGGGTTCAGGTCTTGTGTCAAGGATTTCCCTTATTACTGCCAGGCCTTCTTGGGGGGTATATTATTATACAGCGATTAGATGTCCATCCCAACAATCAAATCCGTGCCAGGTGTGAACAGGGTGTCCTCAATGAGATTGATTAAATCCATGCTATCACGGACATATGTATCTGTGAGAGGAACAAATTCCTTGATGATGCTATTGATGTACTTCCCAATTAGCTCCGGGGTCGAGCCACACCCTTACATGATCGGTCTGCCAGGCGGATTCTGTTGGCCTTTGTGGATTTTTGGTAAGACATAGATTACGGGGGTGCGGGGATGGGTGTTTTTTGAGGTAAATTGCTTCTTTGTCGGGTATGATGTCATTGGGCCTTGTTAGTTCCGTGATTTGTTGAATTTGAGTTCTTATCCCTGGCAGTGGATCGGATGGTAGAGAACAATAGCGATCATTATTGTCTAGTTGTCGTAGGATATATGTGTCATATTTGGTTTGGACTAAAATGACGATACGGCTGCTCTTGTTGGCAGTTTTGACGATTATATCTTTGTTGGTTTTGAGATTGTTTAGGGCTTGTTTTTCAAGTAGCCAGAGATTGTAGGGAACATACTCATGTTGTGATTGGATGTTCTTCATTTCATGTAGTACACTTTTCTCAAAGGTCAAGATCTCGGTATGCATTAGAGCTGATGAGGGGTTGAAGGTGGAGGCTGGTTGAAATGGTGAGCGGGTAGTTTGTTCATGTGGGGGTCTTTCAGAGAAGAACTGTTTGAGCCTTATCTTCCTAAAAAATTGAAGCAGATTCTCCTGTATCTCAAAATATTGCTTTTGTCAATGGGGACAAAAGTCAAACCCTTGCTCAAAAGGCAGGTCTCATATGTGGAAAACAATGGTCCTTGATTATCAATCAAATAAACCTTACATGAAAATCATTTCTAATTTGGAAAATGCAATTAAATCTGCATGCTTTGACTCAAGCAAGGTGGGGGAGATGTATTCAATTTGACATTAATTTTATACACATTGAATGCAAGGAGAAAACAGTACCCAAAATTAATGAGTAAAAAACTCAAAGAAAAAGATTGTAACCACACTCTAGGTACTTGTACTACCAAAATGTACATATTTATTTACAATTTCATAAAACAATTATGATCATAAACAGCGCAAAGACTATTAAGTATAGTCAGTGAGTAGGAAAAGGGTGCTCAAGTGTTTAGAAGAAGGAAGGAAAGCATTTATAATGTACAATTCTGATATTTACAAAAAACAAAGCGGGAAACCTTCCGCTATTATATAGGCCTGTCCACAAAGTTTGGAGGGGAAAGGGATGGGGGCAAGATAGGTACAGGCACAAGTTGAAAAGCGTCGACGTTTCGACCCTGGTGCTCTTGGGGTATTTGGGGCCTCGGCTGCGGGTCTTCTTCAGGACAAGGGACAAGGGTGGGATGGGAGGGGAACTTGGCCGTGATCCAACAAGTGGTCTGGATAGAACACCTAGAGTATGAGAATGAGGTAGGTGTTAGAAGTTGCATAATAATGAGTATTCTCAAGAGTGTGGTTAAATGTCGGCTTCTGGGTACATTACCAATGAAGCTGGTCAGGTTGGAACTCCGTCCGAGCTTCCAGGGGGTAGGTCACCTATAGGGCACAAAAAGGGGAACTTGGTCAGTGCCCATCTCCCAAGGGCAACTAACTCCTGAAGACCAGTCTAATCATAGTCAACCATGGATCTAGACTCACCTAATATCTTGATGGTGATCTAGTATAAAGTCACTTGGCTGTTCAGCTTTTTCTTTTGGAAAGGACCTGTGGGGGATGAACAATAGATCAAACCCCATTCAAGTGTGTCAACTTATAAGCCTATTGATAAGTGCAACTGGTAACTTACCACTGTTTTTGGATGAGTTGGAGGGTCCTACCGGCGCCCCCACGGGCCTTCGGGTGGTGAAGGAATTTAGTGATACCAACGTTGCCTCTATAATTTTATTCGGAGTAAATACTAGGCTCTATCTTCAATTTCTTTAGCAGTATCAGGTACCCACGTCACCTAATATAGGGTAAACAGCAGAGAAGTATATTAAATTACTTCATCTGTCCCTATGGGTGGGTAGTAAAACGCTCAGAAACAGATTAGCGATCGTTCACCCACATGGAATTACTATTTTCTACTCTCACCTTTGCGGGATTAGTTGAATTGCTGGATACCGCGAGCAAAAGCTACCGTCATGTACTCCGAACGGAGAACAGCGTTCGAGTTTGGCTGTTACTTCCGTGTTGGAGCCGGAGTCACATGTACTCCTGATAGCCAATAGGAGAGGATCGGGTCCGAAAGTGGACATGAAAGAAGGATTTATGACTTTTGCTCCGTCATAAAGATCAACAAAGGACTCTCCGTTAAGGAGATCAACAAAAAACAGCTCACCATTACGGCAAACATTCAATTGAATTGCACGTATCATGCGTGATGAATGATTGAGATATATCGTAAATGAATCGTTTATCAGGGTATGTGGCGCATCTCAGTAATCCTCTGGTTCATTTTAGAGGGAGCACATCATTTTGAAATTTTTTTTGTTCTTGTTCGCAGTTGCAGTAGTATACAATCGTATAGCAGTTATACAAATATTGTATAGCAGTTATATGTTAATACAGTACATAATACATTAACACAAGATCATACAATACAATACACAATATAGAGATTACATGTAACAGGCAATGTGATATACTACATTACTGTGTATGAAATTGTATTCTATAGGATGGTTTTTACTTCGCAGATACCTTGAGGGAGACAAAATGGGTAGTCTGTGAGGATTGTGAGCAGAGTGAATGATTATTTGATGGAATTTCAGCCATTACGAATTGATACCATTTGTCTCAGGACCTCTTCACGATCGTTTAGGCCACGGTTGACAGTATCAAATAGGTGCATCCAGCGACATTCACGGGTGCTCAAGAGTTTGCGAGGGTGGTGGCTGGAATATCTGAGAAGTGTGTTCTTTTCAGTCGGTTTTCTGAAGAGTGTGGTATATAAAACACCATTTTCTTCTTTAATCGTCAGGTCAAGGAAGTTTATGGAGTTGTTACTACTTTCAATTGAGAATTGTATGTTATCATCCCTTTCATTTAGCCAAACATGGAAGGTCATTAATTCCTCCAACGTACCCCTCCATATGAGGAGCACGTCGTCGATGTATCGACGCCATTCTATGATTTTTGTTCTGTGGGGATTGGTATTGTGTAAGATCCATTTGTGCTCAAAAGAGTCCATAAAGATGATGGCAAGGTTTGGAGCAAAGCTTGCCCCCATAGCTACTCCACTTGTTTGCTCGTAGAAGTGCCCATCAAAAATGAAATAGTTTCTTTTCATTGCTATTTCTAGGAGTGATAGGATGAAATTGGTCGGGACCCTATGGGGACGTGTTCTATTATCTAGGGCTTTTTCAATTGCAATCATCGCTGCTTGTTGAGGAATGCTGGTATATAGGGACGAAATGTCCATGGTTACCAGCAATTCCTGTGTTGAATCAAAGATGCTGCCATCCATGAGTTGGATTACCTGCATAGTGTCTCGTATATAGCAAGTTGTAGATTCTGCAATGGGTTTTAAAAAGATGTCAATAAACTTGCATAACGGTTCCAAAATCGAACCACAGCCTGAGATAATTGGCCTCCCAGGTGGTGAGGCTAGGCCCTTGTGTATCTTAGGTACAGTATATATCGTTGGGACTCTAGGGTGTGCATTATTTAGATATTCACATTCTGATTTGGTGATTATACCTTCCTGGTATGCTATATCAGTTAGTCCTCTAATTTGTGTTGCTATGTCATTTGTGGGCTCTTTAGATAGTTTCCTGTAGTTGCCCTCTTTGGATAACTGTGAGAGAATTTCTGCCTTGTATGCCTCTCTACCCTGAATGACTATTGCCCCCCCCTTGTCTGCAGGCTTTATCACTATCTCTTGATTCATGTTTAGATTATGTTGTGCCTGTCGTTCAGTTTTAGAGATGTTGTATTTGACATATTTTCTGTCTGCGAGCAGTTTGGTACTGTCTCCCATCACCATTTGTTCATAGGCTAAAATCCTGGGTGGCATCATGTGTGTTGGAGGGGTAAAGGTGGAGGGTGGTCTCAGGCCAGTATTGCTGTTCACATTGATGTGAGGTACCTTATTGAAGTGATATTTTAAGCGAACCTTGCGGAAGAATTGAAAAAGTTCCAATTTCAAATTGAAACTGTTAGGTAAGCTAGTTGGAACAAAGGATAAACCTTTTTCCAAAATGCGTTGTTCCTCATATGTCAAATTATAGTTGAATAGATTGACTAAAGGGCTACTTTGTTTAGATATTGTGGTTGTATCTACCATCTGTAGTGTTGCGAGCGTGTCCGTATGTCGCCATGGGATTCCTGTCTGAAGTGTACCTGTTTCCCTAGTTTGTCTCTCCCTTGGTTCCAGGTTTGCTGTCCCCTGTTCTGTTTCCAAGATGCTTGGCCCGTCCCCTGGGTCGTCCCCAGGGGCGTCCCCGCCCACGTTGGTCCACCCATGGGTCCTGTTCTAAAAAAGTCTGGTCCCCTTCTTGTCCTGCGGTACTGGTGGATGGTTGGTCTATTTCCGAGCCACTGCTGACTGAGGAGTTGGAGAAAGTATTATATCTACGGTACCCACCCCTGCCTCTGGTTGTATATGTACCTCTTGATTCCTGGTTATAGTATCCTTCAGCTAGGTTGGGGTATACCTTCTTTTTGTCAAAGAATTTTATATCATTGGCTAATTTGTCCAATTTTGAAGTTTGTGTGAATACGTCAAATTCTTTTAAGGTTTTCTCTAGTCTCTCTAGGGCTTCTTTAGCGTTTTTTAGGGCTGCGTCATCGATGATCTCCCTTCTCAAATCTGCTATTTCTTTTGTTAGGCGAGTAACTTCTTCCAAAGCTGTTTTAACTCCAAGCACCATCCAGTGCCTGGAGCAGTTGTTGGATATGAAGCTAAACTTGCCTTTGAATACAGGGTTATCCACAAATATGGCTGGTTCGTTACGAACCTGAAGTCCCACTGGGATCACGTTGGCTTGGAGGTATTGGGCCAATGCGTGTCCGTGGAGTCTGGTTTATATAAGCTTTTTTTCAAGTCGTTCTAACTTGTTAATTTTGTCGCTTAGTGTGGGGTCCAATACCTCCAAGCCAACGTGAGAAAACCTTAAAAGAATTTGACGTATTCACACAAACTTCAAAATTGGACAAATTAGCTAGATTGTGTGTGCTACACCGAATTGATGTGCTCTGAAATTACTTGTAAAAAACTTGCAAAAAACACAGTTGATGGACAGAATGTAGAACAATGTCATACATTCACCCCAGTACAAGGATCTGGGCCTAAATCCTTCGTTTTTTGCACTCCACACCACCCTGGGTTAGACACTGGCTATATGCAAATCAGCTCTGACCCTGTGCCTCATGGGAACAGTCCAGTCCGAACTACCAAGCCATGTCTTTCCCAGACCGGAATCAAGCATCCAAGGACCGGTTTCTGGCTATCAGCCTTCATCAGCCTGGATAGCTTGACTCCAGTGGTGTGGAGAGCCTGGGACTCACGTCTGAGTATACCCAGCACACTCGGGGTGAAAAATTGCAAAAAACACAGTTGATGGACAGAATGTAGAACAATGCCATACATTCACCCCAGTACAAGGATCTGGGCCTAAATCCATCGTTTTTTGCACTCCACACCACCCTGGGTTAGACACTGGCTATATGCAAATCAGCTCTGACCCTGTGCCTCCTAGGTTATCCTTTCTGTGGCGGGCCACACTTTCAGCTTGAACCAATGTAGTGACAGAGTGTGCTATACCTAAAGAATGAGGGAGATCAGAGGAATTCCTTGAGGGGCCTGTTATCCTAACCGTGTAAACACGAACAATAGAAGTCCTACTCTGAACTAGAAAAATTATTGTGAAACCTCTGAGAGGTCGCAAAAGCACACTTCTTTTGTTAGCGTAACCATCACCCAGTAGAATTTCCCCTAGGTGGCATGCTTCATCATAGGGTTCAACCCGTTCCACTGTGGAACTACTACCAGAGAGAGACACAGAAGCACTTGAGTGGTGAGTACCCAATGAATGATGGAATAGGAGTAGGAGGGGTTGGAGGTAAAGAATTAAAATACTTGCCTTATGGGGACGACTATGTTTTATTCCACCCTTCAAGCAGTATTTTAAAAACGGGGAAGAAATACAAAACACATGGTTGTAATGCGCCAGGTTACTGTATGACCATGGAAATATCAACGACCGCAACACCGCCACCCTCTTAGACAACCTCGCCAACCTCGGACTTAAACAACTAGTCACTTCCCCCACCCACATCGCAGGTCACACACTCGACCCCATCTTCACCTCCAGCAATCATGTCTCCTTCAGCCACACTACGGATCTCCTCTGGACTGACCACAGCTGCGTTCACTTCACCTACAACAAACCAAAACCCACCATCCACCTCCAACCTACCCTGCAAAGAAACTGGAACAAAATCACCACGGACCAGATCTCCGCATCGCTCCTTCTAAACACCCCAGCCCTCTCTTCTAACGCCAACAAAGCCGCCGCCAACCTCACCCTATGGTTATCCAACACCGCCGACACCTTAGCACCACTGAAGAAACGTCAAAGCAAACCTGGCAGCAAGAAGGCCTCATGGTTCAACGATGATCTTAAGAAATCCAAGAAACTCCGCCGCTCCCTTGAAAAAGCCTGGAAAAAAGACCCAACCACCAGCACCAAGGACGCCTTCAAAAGCGCCACCCGCACTCACCACCAACTGATCCGAAAAGCCAAGAAAACAGCATTCAAGGATCGACTTGACAACAACGCCCACAACAGCAAGGAACTTTTCAACATCGTCAAGGAATTTTCCAACCCCTCGGCCAACTCCAACGACATCACCCCCTCTCAAACCCTCTGCGACTCCCTAGCCTCTTTTTTCCACAACAAGATTGCAGACATCCACAACAGCTTTGACAACCAACCCGGAAACCAACCCACCCTACCATCTGCTGACCATCTTCCCCCCGTAAACACCCTCGACGCCTGGAACCCAATCTCCACTGAGGACACCATCCGCCTGATGAATTCCATCCACTCTGGATCCCCCACAGACCCATGCCCTCACCACATCTTCAACAAAGCAGACTCCGTCATAGCACCTCACCTCCGAGACGTCATCAACTGCTCCTTCAACTCCGCTACCTTCCCAGAAGACTGGAAACACGCTGAACTCACCGCCCTTCTGAAAAAACCAACAGCGGACCCCACCGAACTCAAAAATTACCGCCCCATCTCGCTTCTTCCATTCACGGCCAAAGTCATCGAGAAAGCCGTCAACAACCAGCTCGCCGCCTTCCTCGAAGCCAACAAATCCCTCGACCCCTCACAATCTGGCTTCCAAGCCAAACACAGCACTGAGACCGCCCTCATCGCAGCAACAGACGACATTCGAACTCTACTGGACAATGGAGACACAGTCGCCCTCATCCTCCTCGACCTCTCTGCAGCATTCGACACAGTCTGCCACAGCACCCTTCTACAACGCCTCAATAACATCGGAATCCAAGGAAAAGCACTCGAATGGATCACCTCGTTCCTCACCGGAAGAACCCAGAGAGTCCGCCTTCCTCCATTCAAGTCCGAGGCCTCTGAAGTCATCTGCGGCGTACCTCAAGGATCCTCACTCAGTCCCACCCTCTTCAACGTATACATGAGCCCCCTCGCGGCCATCGCCCGCCAACACAACCTCAACATCATCTCTTACGCGGATGACACTCAACTGATCCTTTCTCTCACCAATGACCCCGGCACCGCCAAAACTAACCTACACGAAGGAATGAAAAAAGTCGCCGAATGGATGAAACAAAGCCGTCTGAAACTGAACTCAGACAAAACTGAAGTCCTCATCTTAGGTACATCCCCCTCTGCTTGGGACGACTCCTGGTGGCCGGAAGCCCTCGGAAAAGCACCCATCCCGACAGACCACGCACGGAACCTTGGCGTCATCCTGGACTCTTCACTCTCAATGAACAGACAAGTCAGCGCCGTATCCTCTTCCTGCTTCAACATTCTTCGCATGCTCAGAAAAACATTCCGCTGGATCCCCTCCGAAACAAGGAAAACAGTCACCCACGCTCTGGTCACAAGCCGACTGGACTACGGAAACACCCTCTACGCAGGTACCACCGCTAAACTCCAGAAGAAACTCCAACGAATCCAAAACGCCTCAGCCAGGATCATATTAGACATCCCACGCAACGAACACATCTCTGGTCACCTTAAAGACCTCCACTGGCTTCCCGTCAATAAGAGGATCACTTTCCAACTGCTTACCCACGCACACAAATCACTCTACGACATCGGACCAGACTGCCTCAACTCTCGACTGTCCTTCTACACCCCCTCCCGCCAACTACGTTCTTCCAGCCAAGCCCTCGCCACTGTACCTCGCATCAACAAGACCACCATGGGAGGCAGATCCTTTTCATACCTGGCTGCTAAAACATGGAACTCACTCCCCGCTTACCTTCGCCTCACCCAGAACCACCTAGCGTTCAGAAAGCAGCTTAAAACGTGGATATTTGACAAATAATCCTCCTCCCCTTCCTAAGCGCCTTGAAACCCTCTGGGTATGTAGTGCGCTATACAAATTATATGACTTGACTTGACTTGACTGTCAAGGGCGGTGTTCGCACCGTCCCAGACAGGGTTTGTGTATTCTGGGTAGGTAGGGCTTTGCAAGAAGGTGACTGCGGAGTGGCACCCCGGTGCTCACTACGCATCTGCCGGCTAGAACCAGTTCCAGGGGCGCGCAGCCCCTGACCTGGGGAAAGTCCAGCAGGGGGAGAGGGGTGTAACTACCCCCCTTCCTGATCCCACCCTTAGGGCAGGACCTAGTCATGTACCCACCCCTTTCTTTAGGATAAAGGCCGGAGCGGGGACCCTTCCAAATGAGATCATCTTTGAATCAAGAATACTTTCTACGAAAGGACTTCAAGACTCTTCTCAAGATTTCTCCCTTGTGGCTAAGGAGTAGTCACCCTGCATCCGCAGGCACCATCTAAGAACTCTGCGGTTTGCTGCAAGTCCTTCCTCAAGGATCCGACGGCCCAGCTCGACGAGAACCGGCTTCCCTGGCACCTCTGACCTCTACCCACGTCGTCAGCTCAGCTGAGATCTGTGGGTGCGACGAGACCTCGAGGGACCGGCCATCATCAAAACCTGCACGCTTTCTTAACCAGCACGACCATCGAAGCAATTCTCTGGTGAGTGCTCTGGGGTCCGAGAAGCCCCGACCCTGAGCAGCTCCAGCCCCGAAGTGCAGTCTCCCAGCATCTCCACGATCTGCGTGGGGCCCTTCTGCTCGCTGCTCAGTACGTTGTCTGGTCACTAGCCGCTGGCTTGTGCCCTTCTTTGACGACATCCGACAACCAACGCTGCTGGTCTGGTTGCTCCAGACCGGCCCTTGCTCCCTTTTTCGAGAGGAGCACCCCGGACCCTCCTGGTCCACTCAAGACGCCATTTTAGGCCCACCACGTGGCCCTGAAATCTGCCAAGGCTTGTTGCCCCAATCCTGGGCCCAGCGACGCCGACAGCATCAACCTTCGTGGGACAGCTCGCACCTCCATCCTGGTCGCCGACAACGTCTCCTGGTCCGTGAGACTGCAGAGCCTAGCGTCGCCCACTCACCTAGTCGAGGTGACGGCCATCCGGTGCCTTCCTGGTACCCTCTGACTACTGGCTAGTAGTACGAACTTGGTCCCCTCTGCTTTCAGGTATCAACGATCACTGATCCAGGCTTGGATCACTACGAACTATTCATCACTGGTCGCCGGCCAGCAACTCCTTTTCTTCCGGCTCCTGGCTCGTCAGCGAAGACCCCAACGCCTGTAAGACTTGTGCAGCCGCAGCCCTCGTGGCTAGGTAACTTCGGCATTTCGGTGCCTGCATAGCCTCCTTACTCTAGGGTCCCGAGTCCCTCGCTTCCGACTTGCCTTATCGGGTCCGCCCGAGACCACTAAACTTCCGTGCCCTCGGGCACTTGTTTTAATTGTGCACTTGAAGTATTTTCTAAGAGCTTTTGTTCTGTGCTTAGTACCCTGTCCTCATAAAGAGTACAGGGCTGTTGTGATTCTAATAAATATACTGTTTATTTTCATAACACTTGTGTAGTGTCCTTTCACTTGGTGTTCAAGGGGTATGTGATGGTATTACAGCTGGCTTAACACGCCCTCTAGAGTTTAGCCTGAAGACTGCTCGTATCCACGCTACTAGGATAGCTGGTCTAAGGTTGACTTACAACCAATCACCATAAGGGTCGTTTGGAACGATACATAGTGGTTGCTAGAATAGCGAACGCTGCATATCGGGCCAACTTCTCACACTAATGATTTGTTTTTCCAACATGGTTGTACCTGTTACTCTCCAAATGCATTATGTTGCTAAAACGATCCATATCACTTATGTTTGTCCAACCAATTGCCGATACAGTATATGTTACCCCACTGTAATTCTATGCCACCTTATTGTAAAACCGGAGGGTTAGCTCACACTCCTTACCAGCATTGTAATAACTAATTTAAGTTTGTAGTATGAAGTGCCTAATTTGACCTTTGAATTATGATGAATATTTATTTAACAAATTATTTGTTTTCCAAAACTCGTAAATTGATATTGCAAACACCCCCAGTGTTTCTTCTTTTCCCTTTCTATTCTGCACTACGGCTAGTATCTCCATACGCGCTCTAGTGTTCCCTAGTCATAGCGCACCACATGACTTATCTAACACTCATAAATGGCTCCTGCTGTGACCCGCATTAGATCCTGACTAACGCTGGCCCACTGATGCACCTCCTGTAGCTGACCACAACAAGTAAGTGCAGCCCATTTCAACCAGTGCTGCTCCCACCAGCCTCCCACCACATTGGACAGCCCCGTTCTACAGACATTACATGTTTACAAGCTAGAGCTCGTCATGGCCCCTCCTTGTGAGCATTTCGTGGCTACGGCAGTTATGGTAGCATGCTACCTTCCCTCACGAGTTCCACACCGCTTGACTTTGTGTCTCTTGACCGGCCGTTTCTTTCCCCCTACCACAAAGGCCGTCATGTTGGTTCCCCACCCCATGATCTCTACCCGCGAAGTACTCCTGTTTTGCTGGGAATGATCTGCTTGCCCCCCTACATCCCATAGTTACTTTGCCACCAGCCCAGCTCAGTGCTTCACGTGACAGTCTTCACCCACACATGGCTTTTCCTTCACCCGTGGGCCCCAATAGTTACCTCCGCCAGCCCACGAGGACACAACCACAGGGGGTTCACCTCTCTACCTAGGACCCCGGGTCATGCCTTTCAGGTGATCGACCAGCAGCATATGGGCTTTCACGACTGGAGCGATGCCCTGTATCCCTCGCTGAAATTCTTGGGGCCCAATTTTACGTCCCATCCAGTAAGCTTTGCTCCACCGTTCTCTATCCTTCCTCCCCCTCTCCACACGCATACTTATTTATTTATAGCATTTGTAGAGCGCTCTGTAACCCTACGGGCATCCTGGCGCTAAAGTACATATAGATAAGAACTCTGTGGGGACAGGAGAGTGGACATGATGCTGAACAGAATAGGTTTATTTATTTTGGTGGATTTTTTGAGGATTTTTTGGAAAAAGCCAAGTTTTCACCTTTTTTCGAAAGGTCATAAGTTCGTTAGTTTTTCTAATATCGATAGGGAGGTTGTTCCATAAGTGGGCTGCAGCTATACTGAAAGCTCGTCCCCCACAGGTGGCTTTCTTGATCCTCGTAATGCTGATGAAGTTTAAAGATGAGGATCGAAGAGACCGGGTGGGCTCACACCAATTGAATTTGTTCTGAAGTGGTCGGGGGCCTAGCCCGACCACTTCTTTTTGTTAAAAGGATATTAACAATACATTATTATTTAATAGTACACACTTTGAAAATGAAAATACTTAAAATATTTTTTTTCTAACTCTTCCTCCCCCCCCCCGGCCACACCAGTGTAGGTCCTATCCTCTATTACATTGGACCCTGCCCCTACCGGTATTCTGGAAGTGCGTCCTCTCATGTAAGTAATCGAACCACCTTGGGAACAAGTGCTATTTCCCACACTCTTCTACTCTGAGCCTAGTCATGTGTTAATTGTCTGCAGCGTTGAATGTATAAGTCTACCCCCACTAAAACCCCACCTTTCCTCCCCCTGTTTTGGTTCAATTCAAGCAACTCTTCATATCCTGCCCGATCTGTCCCTCTTCTTGGTCCACTACAGAATGACCACACATATTTAGAAATATGTATCCTTCTATCCCCAGCACTGCCATATAAGTAACCTTAACCTGGTCCTGATGATTACCTAATACCTCAACAAGCCGAAACGCCATCGACTTATACAGCAGAATTCTCGGCGCCCACTTCAAGGATACCATCTGATTATTTTTGTATTTACTAACATTTATTGGTAGGGTATCCTAAATATGTAAAGTTTTAATCACACTTGTTTTGTGTTGCGCCCGTCACTATCTATGTACATACCTCCTCATGTGTCACTTACACCGTCACAATCCTTCACGAGCACTTGTGCACAGTATCTCTCAGGTTACATGCCATTCAATGTAACGCTGTGCTACCATTCCATATGAATGTACATATAAAGCTTAATATGTCAAATATGTATATTCACTAAAATACAATTTATTCCATAAAAGAAATGTCTCCCTGGTTTTCTCCCCAATGGTCTAACAAACATACTTTTACTACTACTACTACTCCCCTTGTTTGATTTAACTGTCAGTAATTAATTGTGCTGCATGTATTTGACCTACAAATAATACCCTTTTGAGACATTGTTGTATGTTACAGATGTTTCCCCTAGTCTCCTTAGGGTATATGGGCTCCCTCCTGTATGCAGATACTATTGAATTTCTAATATGGCGCGGCCACAGAGGCAAAGAGATTCCCTTATTTGCATGGGGCCATACCCCCATGCAAATGAAGTAACATCCTCTGGTGATAGCGCTGGTGCAACATGCGCGCCAGCGCTATCTGTGTTACACAAGGGGCCACACAAGCGTCTGAGCCCCCTTCTGGAATATCAAAATGTCCAAGGGGGCGCGCAGGAGGCGGAAGCAAGATTAGCAGTGTCTGCATTTTCAGATGAAAAGTCAAGTGAGAATATTTAGTACTTGCTTGTGAAAGAAACTAACACCAAGACTATAAGCAATGATATCAAAACTGTATTTCTTACTCATTTTCTACTCATTCTCAAGAATCAATTAATATGTGATTCGGCCATTAAACTCCCACCTATCCTTTTCCTATCTCTACCTAGCTTGTGGTGCACTATGGTACATATACTCTAGGAATCAAAATCAGAGGGTAGTCTTTGAGGTGACCCAGATGGTCTGGGTTTCTGCATTTAAAACAGTAGTTCCACACCAGGTTCATGGTTCCATCCTCATCGGATGACAGAGTCATGCCGGGCCTATTGTTGTCTCATAGCTGTACATAAGGGGCCTATCAGGTTTCGGGAAGTGAGACATGAAGCAAGCATGTTATGAGCTTATAGATAATGGGACCACTACAGGGAAATAGTTCACCATATTAAGTGTAAGAGAAAGTGATCACATAGGAACTTGAAGAGGCATCACACCACCTCAATCAAACAAGTTTAAATCTAAATAAAAATAAAAAAGTAATATGTGCTTCATACTCTGGTAAACAAAGTTATATACCTGGGCTCTATGCAACATGGAATGTGGTCAGTCTATAAAATAATGAAAATAAAGCACAGACATACTGCAATGTTAGAAGACCAAAATTCACAACAGTAAAATAAATTCTAACAGTATCAAGAAGTGAATACATTACAAAATCAACAGCATACGAAAAACAATGAAACAGAAAAGTGATCAAAACCTAATCAGGGACAATTAGGGCTAAGAATAACCTGAAACAACCCCCAAAAATGTTCAAGGTATCTCATTCAAAATAATATAATCATGATTTAAAAAAATAAATGAATAGTGGTGATTGAAAAGAGTAATTTAGATGGATGTCAAAGGTAGTACAACCTCAGCAGAAAAAAACGAATAGAGAAGGAAGAAGACCGCAAGACTTGATAATGAAGTAGTAATATCAGATGTCTACTAATTGGGACCAAGAAATCCAGTTCAAGAAACTATGTTCAGAAACTAATATGTTAAGAGTCTTCTAAAACCCTGGAAAAAGATAAACGGACCTAGAGTGCCAACAATGGCTTAATTTCGCACCAAGCTCTTGTAAGTACTTTACAGTTAGATGTGACCTGTTTCTACATTTCCTGTACTACGATAAACTCTCTTAGAATAAATAAAAAGTTATGAATGAAGCTCAGACTTATCTTTTACATACAGAGTAGTTCACTGTGCTAAGAGACAACATTAACAATATTTACAAAGGGTGTTCTCCTAAATATTAAGTCAGAAATATTATTTGACCACAATATTGTGGTCAAAATATTGTGACTACAAAAGTATCACAGTCGAAAAATTCAAAGATACTTTAAAATCTTTTTTATACTTTTTTACAGAAATATCAAAGCCTAAAATATAGTTACTCATACTATTATTATGTTTTTGTTTCATTATTTAAGTTATTGTTACATTTATTTTTAATATTTTTTAAATAACATGTAGATATATTTTTTTTCAGGTTGTTGGCTTCATTGGGGGCTTGGCTGGATAATCATTTTACATTATATGTTATTATTTCAATTGATTAGTTAACATTTTGATTTGGTAATTATTAATTTATTTACCTGTTTAACACATTTTAAAATTGCTTAATACATTTTAGTATTGGTTTGTGGAGTTTATTGGGGGTTTGGGTGGGTATTTGTTCTAATTATTGATTTAAGTTTAAGTTAAAAAGTTTTCAAACTAATTTATAAATAATGTTAAGTGATTATGTGTTTAATTGTTATTTATTTGTGTACATGTTTAGTCAATTTTAAATTGTTTAATGATTTTAATTGTGAGCTGTGGTGCTTTGAGTGATTAGAAGAGTAATGTTTAATTGATTAATGTAGTAATTATAATACTTTGTAAATGTTTAAATATTAGTAATATTTACAAAATATTTATGTATATGTTTGAGTAAACTATAATGTTAGTATTGTGTGTTGGGATATGTGTGGGCATTAATATTTTAAAGTGTATATTAATTTGTGTTACTTATTTAATATTTTAAAATGTTGATGTTTAAAAAAATGTAATGTATATATTTAGATAATTATGGCTGGTGTTTTGATTTAAAAATAGTCCAATGTATAATTAAATAAAACATTTAGGGGGTCATTACAATGGCGGACGGACTTCAGTCCGTCCACCATCATGTCGGGAAGTGGGACCACCCAGGGGCCTGCTATGGGCCCACAAATCCATTTTCCACCTGCCGTTTCGTGGCGGGTTGACCGCCGGAAAATGACCAGTGGAAAAGGGATATCATAATCCCAACAGCGGTGCTTGACAGGCACCGCTGCCATGCTGGCCAATGCGGCTGCTTCAACAGGCGGTCAGAAAATGACCGCCTGTGGGGAATCATGGCAGTCGGTCCTTCCGACTGCCACGTTTCCGCCCGCCATGGTAATCTGGCGGACGAAAAACCACAGTACAATGGCGAAAGGCCCGCCATGACACGCTGTCGGTGGCGGGCCTTCCGCCATCGTAGCCAGGCCCTAAATTATTTATATTATAATTGATTGTATTAGTCTTCATTTATGATTGAGTATTATGTTGGGTGGTTGAGGTATATTGTATATTTTAATTATTTATTTATGAAACAAAAACCTAAGTTAGTGCAATTCTGATATAACTAATGTTTGGGGGATTTATTTTAATATTTTAGCTGTTTAATGTATTAAGGATTTAAAAAGTATTTATTTATATTCTTGAAATATTTTTTATATGTATTTGTCTGTGTTGTATTTTTAACAAGCAATGAACACAATTTCCTCAATGTTTGTTAGACTGGAGTTAAAATAGTAAATATGCCCTCTCCCCATGTATGCACTGTTCACATTGTTTGATAGACAGTTATTACAACAGTAAATCTTTCCGTAATATTTGTTAGATTGGAATTTGAATAGTAAACATAGTATATTTGTCCCTCCCAAATGTATATGAATTCACGAATGTTGGTTAAACTGGAGTTAGAATAGCACATCCAACCCACTTCTCCCTTGATGCATGCACTTTTTCAGGCATTTGTTAGACTGGAGTTAGAACAGGTGATTTGACCTCCCTCCAATGTATATATTTTCCGTATTCTTTGTTAGACTAGAGATAGAATATTGAATCTAAACCCATCCCTTCCCGCCATATATTCACTTTTCCCCATGGTTGTTAAGCTGAAGTTAAAAGAGAAGTCTTACCCAACCAATGTATGCACCATACCCAATGTTTGTCAGACCTCAGCTAGATTGGTAAATCTCACTTTCCCAATGCACACACATTCCCCAATGTTTGTTAGACTGGACTTACAGCAGTGAATCTGACCACCATCTCTGCTCTATCCCTAATATATGTTAGACTGTTAGTATAGTGTTACTGAAACAATGCTTGGGCTGATCTCTGCTACTGATTCACATCCTGCAAAGTTTGATCTTCACAGACTTAGCCTGCCAGAGGTAAGGGTGACCCCTTCCAGTAGCCATGGTACAGCCGAGCAAAGTAGTGCCTAGCAGTAAGTGCCATCTGGGAGAAGCCCGAAGGAAGAAAAATCCCAAGGGCAAATATTCTCCAGAAGACGGAAAGCAGGATTTCAGAGATAGCGGATGACTTGTTACTAGGAGATGCCCACTGGATTAACTGGAAGTGTAGAACCAGAAGTCAGGTGCCAACTGGCAGCTAAGCGAGGAAGTGTAGAGCCAAACCTCAGGTGTCAACAACAGCAGGATTTGGTGGCTGAGCAGGAGAGCACGGAGCTTGGAGACTGGAAGAATCCAATAGAAGGGTCTGGGAAAGATATTGGAATAAATGATGCAAGATCAGGAATGTGAAGAATTCCGATGGGAGCCAGTAGCATAGAACACAGCAAAGAGACACCTCGAAGTGTTACGACTCAAGAAGTAACTTTAAGACTCTACCTTATATAGGGAGAGGGACAGGAAGTTGTATCAGCAAGTTAGATGTTACCATCAAATTCGCTCTTACAGTAGTAAATCATAGACTCTGGATTTTCAATGAGAGCAGAATCCCTAAGCATAGCCAAAAGGTCTCTGGAGTGTGAGTGTCATGGGATTTTAAAAGAATGGTCAAGGAACAAACAATCCTTAATGTTGGTCTTAGTATATGCTGTTTCTGCCTCACTCCAAATTGCATGCCATACGAGGATGGACTTTATATATGAGTTTTCAAAATATATATTAATCCTAACTCCTTATGTGCAGTAAATGCTGGTGTTGACTATGCGGCTGCAGGCTATTGATGTAATTAAAGTTTTTTATGTGTTTGTAAAACAGCAAACCCATAGTCCAACCTCATGGGCAGAAGTAGCTAGGTGTTTACTTTTATAAATGACTAGCATTCCTCTAATTGATTTTACAACCGAGTTTTGTAGCAAACCTAAACACACCCTCAATGGAAAGTATCAAGTTTGACCAACAGTTCTGTATATGCTTGCCTCAGGTACCACTGTAGGTAAACTGTAATCCCAAGTAAGTAAAAGATGGAACTCTCAATACCGGTACGCCTTGGATGTGATGGGAACCAGTCTTGGGGGTTCCCTTACCACAGATAATTATAAAAGTATTTTTAAGATTAACTTACTCTGTGAGTAAGGAGTCTTCTTCTGCTTCCAACTCCAACCTCTCTAAGATGACCCTACCTATAAGCTTTGCTGACGAGTCCAGTAGGGATGTGGGCCAGTAGGATTTGGTTTCACTCTTGTGGGCCAGTAGGATTTGGTGTCACTCTTGCTGTCTTTCTTAATTATAGGGATGATTATTATGGCCAAGTTGTGGGAAGGGTCCCATACCCTGCCGTACTTAAACCAGGGATAAAACTGGCACCCAAAGAGCAATTACATTCTTATATTTATCTGTGGACACCCCATGTGGCATTGGGCCTTGCCTTAAATAACAATTATATGTTTAAGTGGTGATTAATTCCTATTTATACAAATTGCAATTGTTATATTTTGTATTTAAGATTGTTGTATGTCCATAATAAAATGCATAGTGTTTATTTATTAAAAACTAAAATGTGTTTTGCATTCGTTATAATTATTTGTACAAAGTTATATGTAGTGTTAAAGAAAATGTTTTACCACAACATGTTTGTACTATAGTATCTTTGCGGTCGCTATTTCATCGTACAACGCTCCATAGAGCAAATACAGTTCCTTCTAGGACAGGGTCTCTCACACTAAGAGACAAGGCAGAAGATCCAGTTTCAAGTGGAGAGGTGTGGTGCAGCGGCCAGGGCAGCTGCCTTTGGAGCACAAGGTTCATGGTTCGATCCCCGGCTCCGGCGGCAGCTCAGCTCAGAACTGTGTGACTCTGGGCAATAGCTCACCTAATTTCAACAATGGCCCCCAGCGCCTTGAGACCCGTAAGGGTGAGTAGTTTGCGCTTAACAAATACGGATGTATTTATTAAAGCAAGTAACCATGAAGAAATAGGTAAGAAGAAAAAACACAAGAAAATGCACAGAAAAATTAGTTTGGGGAGTACATGAAACATCCAGTCTGAGTTCTTGAGTCCCATAGTAAAACTGATATCAGATGCAAGCAATCACTGTGCCGTTTTTGAGAGCTTAACACAAATTTAGCTCGAACCGAACCCTAGAATATCCTCACGCAAATGTTTCCACCTATCACCTGGAGGACTTTGCACAGGAAGTACTGATAGTGAAGGGCAAAACATGCTATCTTTCAAGGCTTCAATAACTTGACAGAGTATAAAGAAAATATTGTACATATTAAGAAGGGGTGCTTGTTGAACAACCTAGATGTGCATGACGGGAAAAAACCATTACAACTCAGTCATTACAACGCACTACCTTTACAACGCAGCTGTAACAACACAACTGCCTTTACATTGCATGGTATTACAACGCATGCCAATACAACGCATGTCACTACAACGCATGCCACTACAACGCATGCCATTACAACACATGCCGTTACAACACATGTCATTACAACGCATTATAAAGTAAGTAATGGGGATCTTTTAGTTTTAGGGTGGGTATGGGTTTGGGGTACATGGGGATTGTATTTTTACCCCTACACTCTCCAACACTTACCCTACTGTTGAACTCACTGGAGTGGGAATAGTAATTTTTACCCCTACACCATCCAACACTTACCCCACTGTTGCCCCAAAAGTGTTATGCGTTGTAATGGTATGTGTTGTAATAGTATACGTTGTAATGCTAGTTTCTAAAAATGGGTTGTAATGGCATGCGTTGTAAAATCATGCTTTGTAATGGTAGTTGCAATGTAAAAACCGAAATTTAAAGGCATGCGTTGTGAATTGTTTGCATTGTAACGTCATATATTCGTGCATGACAGATATCCTCAGTTAAGGGTTTTGGGAGAATAAGTTCAGCTCACGTTTTTATTTTGAATATCAGATTTCTAGAGAACTGAAATCACTCTCAAATGTGTGGCACACACAGACATTACAAATTTAGATGCAGTGTTCCAGGAACAAAACACTGTTAGACATAGATGAAGCCAAGAGTGGTACACTTGATATAGGGGAAGGCGTGTCATTAAATTTTTAAACATGTTTGGATGACGGAAGGGCATTGCTATTGTTAAGAAAAGGGATTCGGTGGATTTTGTAAGCTGCAACCAACATGGATTTTCAACCACCTCATTATTCCTGTTCACAAGCTGACGGTTCACACTTCATCAGTAAAACTTGACTGGTTATTTCATTGAATTTTCTTTCTCCATAAGTACAAATTCGTCTAGCCTGGTGTGTGTATTTATTTCAAGGCTGGCAACTGGGTATACCCGCAAGTTTTCCAGATAATGGTGCAGGTAAACACCTGTCAATGTTTAGATAGCGTTGTTTTAAAGCAGAAGACATTGCTTGAGAATTAGGGATGCAAGCAGTCTCTGGTAGTTTTTTCTACCTCACCAGTAAATGCTGTATATGGATGGCTGTATTGGTATTTGTTCAGCGAAAACCTGGCTAGAAATCCACGGAGCCTTGAATATGGGGGAGCGCCCAAAGAGTGATACAATTGAAGGTAGTTAACAGTATAAAACAACTGTGTTGGGGGTAAATGTTCCTTAAAGTGAGGTGTTCAAGATAGTTTACAAATTATAAGCCCGAATTTAGCATGAGATCTACTACATGAACAATGGCCTAAAAATACAAACAGAGAAGGTGGGTAGGCCCTAGCTTCACGCATAGGTGTGCTTTACTCCCAAGCCACCAAAGGAATATGTGATGTGTCAACGAATTTTACATCTAATGAAAACTATCTGCTTATCAGAATTAGCCTCAAATTCTATCCAGGGGGAGGGGTGCATAAAGCATCTTTCAAAACAGAAAGCTTCTCAGGCTAATCAGAGAAACCAATCAGTTGGGTTCCACTTTAAGTTCTCAGGCAAGCTTATTCCAGGTCAACAACCTTGGGTGCTTTTTTTAATGTCTCAGTAGTCCCTTGAGTTTGTTGATTGCTCATCGGAGGACCAGTCTAGGAGGTCAGAGTACTGAACTGCCATTTTAGGCGGAGAGGTTCCATGGGCCAGACACATCTGTGCAGAGTTGAAGATCTGTGGTTCTATCTAGGGACCCTAGCTCATGCTGCGTAATTTTGAGTTTTCTGAAGTTGCAGAAATTTGAGTTTTCTGAAGCCACAAACTTTTATGGAAGACCAAAGTACAGTGACTACAGTAACCTAGATCAGCTCACTCTGTCTTGCAAGTGCTACTCTAGCATTTCTGACTAATAACGGTTGTAGTTTCAAGAGAAACGTTCCGAGCTACTCATTGTTTCCTCTTACAGCATTTACCTGTAGCGCTATGAATGTGGTTGGATCAACATCACCCCAGATGTTACACCTTCAGTAGAATTGGTATACAGAATCCTTCTTTTTTAATTTGTATTGGCTTTACAGTCCAGGACCAGTTTACCACCACCTTTTAGGGACCAGATATCAAGAGCTTATCCCTTAGTACTAGCCTTACATCCAAAATGTTAGTGTGCTGTACTGTGCTGTTGTGTAGATTTTATATCTACATTATTGAGCTCAATTAGGGCCTGGTGAAGGGCTAGCTGTCTTTCAAGAGAAGTCAAGGTCCTAGTCTTCCACTTGTCAGGTGTGGGACGCCCTTGCTACTTTAAGGATCCCCACATGACTGGTGCTGCTGATGTTCTCTCAGCAAAAATCAATGCCAAGCAAGCAGCAATATCATTGCAGCCTGCTTGTCATTCATTCAATCAATCAATAAATCAATAATTTATTTGAATGTCAAAGATAATCGTAAAAGATACATACAAAATGCACGTACAACTTTAATTAATTATCTACATATAATAGAACAGTAATTTTCAAATATACTCTCACCTATAAATTCAGACATTTGCGATAAGACACAGCTGATTTCAGAAAACTACCCAATCTAAAACATACGCCAGCAATAGGTAACAATTGTAAACAGCAAAAGGCAACTCTACATTGTTAAAAATGATGTATCCTTAAAAGAGGTAATAAGAATTGTGATGTAAAGCTCTAAAAGGTTTACAGAATAATGTAAAGTGCAGCAGAGACCGAGTTGAGATATCATCACAAATAATTTTTTTCCATCCAGCACACCAAAATATCTCCATGTAAAACACAACAAAGAACAGCTAGTGCCGGCAATAAATCTCAACAACAGAGTTCCCTGCCAACCATTACATGCGTAAAACAAATATGACTCCAGACCAATGTTAATTTTTAGTACAGCATACCTCTTAACCAAGGACTTTCTTAGTTTCAAACCTTCCCTTTAGGGCACAACCTCTATCCATAAGCTTCACAGAATTGTGATCACTTTTACATGTAGTCACATGATTGTCAAATCAGGAAGATCTTCCAAATTCGACAACACTCTGCTTAACATATTTAAGGCAGAGAATATTCAAGCCCTGCTCACATCAAATACAATGGCCAATTATATATTAACTAAAAGTGTCCCGAGGGGAGTTTCAATAGTTTTCTGTTTTTCTGAGTATCAAGGTAATTGATAGCTTGATTATTGTAGTTGTTTGTAAATTTCAAATTATTACTCATGTTGAGGTAGTCTAAAAATGTAACAAATCTTCAGCTACAATTTCCAAATCAGGGCATCATTGTCTATGTACTGTTTCCATATAGTAAAGTTCTAACTGACTAGGTGGGATTTGGATAAATATGCTTCTCTTCAAATCTGACTACAAAAGGTTTCACTAGGTTTGGGCAATGCTCGCACCCATTGAAGTTCTCTTGATTTGTAAAAAGCATTAATCTAGGAATACAGAGTAGTTCTTGGCCAAATCAAACTCTGTCAGTGTAAGTACAAAGTTTGTTAGTGCTTGTACAAAGTGTGTCTCTTATCAATACCTCTTAAATCACCGTAAGGGCTTCGGCTTAAAGGACACTCATGAATAGTGATTGAATGTTGAGGGTGACTAGGAGTTCAGTAAGGAAGTCAAAGTTCAGAATTTAAAATCTCTAGATCAGGCGTCCCTAACGAGTAGATTGAGAACTACTGGTATCTCTCTTGCTACCTGCAAGTAGTTCAACTGTGTGCAGACCAGCCTACTAAATTAGAAGGTTTTGCTTAGTTGAATTATGTGTACCGAAATTTAAATTACCGATGTAGAGGCATTCCACTCTGGTAAAATATGTTCACTCTACTGCTGACAACAATGTCTGATGCAGAGTTGATCACTGCTGGTAATCTTGCTTTCGGTGGCCGCTAACTCATTCTTGTCTGAAGTGCTCACAATTAAAGTTTTAATAATATTGCTAGCTCGGAATGATTTACATTGAACAGTAGTAGCTCTCATTACAGAAAAGGTTGGAGATCCCTGCTCTAGAATAATAATAACGCGGTCATGCACATAGAACTTAGATGGGCGAACTCCTTTATGAAAATGTCAACATACTTGCACAAAGGTTATAATGCTGATCCATATCCAAAAACAATTGGGCAAGCAGGAGGTGCAGTAAGATTCCTATGCACCATAGGCAGGTATTGGGTCCTTCTGTAATTTAACGTACTGTAGCAGATTTGATAACTGCTTAATTCAGCAATAAATTTTAAAGTGCCTTGTAAAAACATACCCCTAGTTAGTCAGCACTTTTTACAGTGATGAAGCTATACTGTATGAGTTCAAAAAGAGCCTTTCCTTCTTCTATGATTATGTTCATTGAGGCAAACTTTTTGTGCTGTCTAAGTTTGGTCACGTGTTTGAGACCAAATGTTCAAATATCAACACTACTGGAGAAATAGTATGAAAGTGAGAAGAACATTGAGATGGTGGTCTTAACATGCTCTTCTAAAAAAGACAGATAGTTCAGCTTTGATTTTTAAAAAGACAGTTCCCTTTGTAAGAATTAAAGACAATCCCTTGGATAGGAGCAAAATCTTACTGTCACTCAACATGTGAGGTGAAAGGTGATGGCCGTTGTAGATTGAATGCTATCCCTTACCATCAATAAAACTAACATTTGGGCATCCATTCTCCAGGCAGATACATCTGTCTGCATCTCCCCTGGTCTTCTTCCTCTATGCCTCAAATAGGTTGATCTGTCTGTTTTGTGCTGTTACTTGTATTAGGATGTAATATTTCTTCAGAGTCAGCCGCAGATTCTGAAAATGTGTGAACACTTTGTACCAAGCACACCAGTTTTTGTACTGTCCCCATGACTTTAGCCTAAAGGTAGCTGAGTATAATACTCACCTCTTAGCTAAGAGTCGATATTGCTTTGTGAGTAGCTCTTACTGCTTAATCTTTTTCATTTTTCAGACTTATTGTATTGAATTCAGCAATGGTTAGATTATCAAGTGTGACTTGCATCAGCTAGTGAGTAGTCATCTAAGATCTTTGTCTCTAACTCAGATGCTTCTCTATTGATATCTGGAACATGCTCAAGAGCTGGATCAATTCATAGGACCTTCTAATGCCTCAACATACAGTTGCTAGATGGCTGAAGTCTTTTCTAAAATTCTCGCTCTCAAGAAAGATTACTAATTTGTTTTGGTTCTGGTGGTTTAAGGGAACTGTATCAGCTTTCAAGTACTTGGGGCCAGATGTACGACGGATATTTGCATGCGCAAACGGGTCTTAGATCTGTTTGCGCATGCAAAAATCTTTTTGACCATGTTCAAATCCTATTTTGCAACTCGCAAAAAATTGCTACTCGCAAAATAGTGTTTTGCACCTCGCTATTAAGAAGGGGCTTTCCCTTCCTAATAGCGACCCCAAATGCCATGTATGACTGTTTTGCAACCGCAATTGTGGTTGCAAAACAGTTGCAGTTTACCACTCACAAACCGAAAGGGGTCCCCAGGGGACCCCTTTCCCTTTGTGACTGCCTCTAAAAGTATTTTTTAAGGGCAGGCAGTGGTTTTAGAGACCACTACCTGCCCTTAAAAAATTAAACAAAAATGTTTCATTTTTTCTTATTTTAAATGCTTCCCGTTTTCCTTTAAGGAAAACGGGTCTCATTTTTAAAAAAAATGCTTTATTGAAAAGCAGTCCCAGACATGGAGGTTTGCTGAGCCCAGCAGGCCACCATACCTGGGAGGGCCAGCCATTCCCAATGGGGTCACAAATTGCGAGTGCTTCATGAATATGCATGAGGCATGCAATTTGCGACCCCATTAGGAATCTCAATGTACATACCAATTTGCGACTCGCAATTTGCGACTTGCTATTGCAACGCAATTTGTGAGTTGCAAATTCCTTGGTCGTACATCTGGCCCCAGGTCATTATTTTCATGGGTAATTTGATTCTGACAAATTTGTTTCTTCATTTTTCAAATTGTATGAGATCTGCTTGAATGTGGTTATTATTGTTTGCATTCAGGGACCACTGATTTTTTTAAAAAAAATTTTTTTATTCATTTTACAACATGTTACCTCATTGCACAGTAATTAAAGACATCTCCTCCGTTTATAACCCTCGTTGTAGTCCTTCAATCCAGACAGCATAAACATCATATGTCAACAATTCCTTTCGCTAAGGTGAAAGAAAGGGGATATTCCCATCGCTTGCAACATACAACAGATCCCAAGTCTTATACGTTACAATAACCAACAAAATCCGTTATTTAACCCCACAACCAATCAACTGCCCTCCCCTCCCTCTATCACTGGTGTGTTCAAAATGTTCCTTGCGTCTACATCGTGTAACCCATAATAGTCAAATACCAGAACTTCCTGCAGTGGCTATTTCACCATTTGTCTCGGTTGGGACCCACCTGTGTTGCTTCCCCCACTTATTTCTGGTCAGTCATGGCTTGCACCAACCCCTCCCACACACTCGCAGACTCCAGAGCTTTCTCATTATTAAAGCGTCCCGCCTGCTGAAACCGAACGCTACTTTCACTGCCTGCCCATTTATTCAGCTCTGCTTTCCATCTCCTGCTGCTAGGTCCCTGTTTTGACTTCCAGTGTGTGGTAATTTCGTGCTTTGCCAGCAGCAGCCCCATATCTACGAATTTACTTGTTACCTTTGTCTTGGAGGTATGGGGGAACCAGTGCAATATACATATGGCTATGTTAAAATCTATCTGGCGATCAGTGACTGAATTTAATAAGTCTCCTATTTCAGAACAATAATTCCCCAGTTTCGGGAAGCCCCATAGCATATGTTCAAGTTCCACAGCTTCCTTTGTGCATGTGGGGCATGCAGCACTGTCAACCTTGAAGTAATTTTTAATCTTACCAGAGATAAGGTACGCTCTGTTCAATATGAAAAAGTGCACCAGCTGGAATCATGCATTTCTAGTGCTTTTCCAGGCCCTGCGCATGATATGTCCCCAGTCCGATTCTGGGATGGGCTTCCCGATTCGAACCTCCCATTTCAATCGTAATGTGTCTAGCGGAGCCAACCCCTCATCCAGCATTTGCCGATACAGGCATGTAACTACCTTTAATGTACCTGCTGCCATCACAACATATTGGCATGCCATTGTTGTTTTGGGCTCAGTTAGTCCCTCCGTCCAATGCTTCTGAAGTGCGCGCACCAGGGCAGCATGTACTAGGAATCCCCCTCTGGGGAGGTCAAATCGTTCCTGTAAGGCGTGGAATGGTAATAATCCACTGTCCTCGTATAAATCTCCCAGGACCTGCACCCCAGCCTGTTCCCACCCAAGCAAGGACATCCAGTCTCCACCATGGGGCAGTGCTGTAACCATCCCCAATGGTATTTCAGGGGCATATGGATGTGTCACTCCTCCTCTCCGCTGACTCAGATTCCAACATAATCTTATTGTTTTCTCTTACAGGGTTAGATCCATAAGGTCAAGCCTCTGTTGTAATATTATAAAAGATATGATGTATCTCGGTATTCCTTTACCTCTCATGTCCTCCGGGCCCCTAAATTCTAGTGCAACTGCTTGCGTAAGAACCTGTAGCTGGACTGCTATATAATGAAGCTCTAGGTCAAGGACCGCTAAACCTCCCTCTGCTTTCGGTCTCATCCACGTTTTTAGCGCCACCCTCCCTCTACCAGTTTCCCAAAGGAATCCCACTATCATAGTATTGAGCGACCTGAACATTGAACTTGGTATCCATATAGGCAAAGTCCGAAAAAAATATAGTAGCCGTGGCAATGCCACCATCTTCAGTAAGGCGGCCCTTCCCGTCTCTGACAAAAGAAGCGTACTTCAGAATGCTATGCTACCTCTTAGTGCCCGTATACACCTAACAATATTCCCTTCCAGAATAGCACTAGCTTCATGGTAAATATGTGTACCAAGGTATACTAGGCAGGTAGGTTCCCATCGTATCTTCCCCTTCAAGGCAGGTACTACTCTTCCGGGTTTCACGGGAATCAAGCAGGTCTTAGTCCCATTCACTCTCAATCCTGATATATCCCCGAATTCCGAGAGCAGTTCTGCCGCACCCTCCAGCGCCCCCTCAGTATCAACCAGGAACATCAGCAAATCATCAGCATATAGCGAGATATATTGCTGATCGCCTCTGAAAGGCAAACCCTCATACCTTTGCCCCAGCCTGGCATATGCTGCCAGCAGTTCAATGGATAACACGAATAGCAACGGGGAGAACGGGCAGCCCTGCCTCGTCCTACGGGATACTTGATACCGGGGAGAAATCACTGTTCCAACTTTCGTCCACCCTATGAACGACTCCCCCAAACCAAAATGGCCCATTGATTTATACAGGTAAGGCCATTCTAGGCTGTCAAAAGCCTTCTCTATATACACGGATAGTACCATGGCCTGTGGGTAGTAAAGGTGGTCCTCGCCCAGAACTCGTAGTAACCTCTGTGTATTTGTAGCTGTATTACGAGTTGGGATAAACTGAGCCCGATCTCCGTGGACTAATCTGGTCGTATACTGAAGCAAGCGTGACGCAAAGATCCAACTTAAAATCTTATAGTCAGTGGACATCATTGATAATGGGCGATAAGCCGCCGTGTCTGTGCTCTCTCTTCCTGGCTTTAATAAGGGCCTCGTGCATGGTCATAGGGAGATGGCCACGGTCGCGCGCCTCCCTGTAGCCCTCCAGGAGCCTCGGGCAAACAATTCTAAGTAATGCGAGTAAAATTCTATTGGTAACCCATCTACTCCCAGTGTTTTATTATGAGCCATGTGTTTAACCGCGCCTCTAATTTCCTCAATTGTAATATCCTGTCCCAATTGCTTCTCTTGTTCCTCCCCTTACTGCGGGAGGGGTATGTTCTGTAAGAAGGATTCGATGTCTTCATCCCCCGCGTTCAGTGTACTCTCATACAAGGCTGCATAGTACTCTAAAAACCGTGCATTAATCCCTCTCTGAGTATGCATTGGACATCCTTCCCGTGCCGTCAATGCCAAGATCGGGGTGCCAACGCGGAGAGGTATTGGCCAACCATGCCAACAAGGTCCCCGCTTTGTCTCCCTCCGCATATGCCTTTACGACATTTTTCTTATAATCAAAGTACCGGAGTCTTTCTATTTCTGCAGCCAGTGCCTCCTTAGCTTCCACTACCTCTCTTTGCTTTCCGGGTGCGCAGGTCTAGCACTTTCAGATGTTCTCAGCCTGTTTTCTGCTCTTTCCACATCCTGTATCAGTACCTTCCTCACTCCTACATACTTATTAATACACAGCCCTCTCACTACAACCATGAAGGCGTCCCATTCCATTGCTCTAGTAGAAGCTGTCCCTGCATTTTCATTAAAATAATTCACTATCCCTTCACCAACTTCCTCTTTAAAAACCATGTCATCTAATGTTTCGGACGTAATCTTCAAGTAGGCATTTCCGACTTTTCTAGTGTCCAATTCATACTAAGCAATAACGGGTTGTGGACGGACGGTGTTCTAGTGAGCAAATTATGGAGGACATTATGGTTTCTGAACATAATATCGCATCTAGCCGAACATGAAATTTGTGTAATGCGGAGAAGTAGGAATAATCCCGATCTCGCGAGTGATAAAGTCTCCACGCATCTACAAACTTCCATCTATGTTGCCAATCCTGTCTATATTTGGATAACCTATGGACAGGGGAGTCTGGTAGGGGAGGATGCGACCTATCTTGAATGGCATTGGTTATCGAGTTAAAATCCCCTCCCATCAATAAGGGGCCCGATAAATAATGTGCTAACGTGCCAGATATGTGCTCCAGGAATCGAGCTTGATCTACATTTGGGGCATAGATACTACACAGTGCTATGTAAATGCACCTCTACCGCTACAAATCTTCCTTCCAGGTCCATGGTTTGTTTGGTTACCTGAAAGGGGACCCCAGCTCTAATCCAAATCATTGCCCCTCTTGCAAATGCCGAGTAGGATATACTAAAAACCTGCCCCCTCCACCTTCTATGCAAGGCTTGACCCTCTGATTTAGTTAGGTGCATTTCTTGGAGCAATGCAATATGTACCCCTCTCCTGACCAAATAAGCGTAGACCTTATGGCGCCTCGTCATTGTGTGTAGACCCCTTACATTCCAAGTAATACATCGTAGCTCAGGTATTGTCCCCAACATTGTAAATCATCTTGTGCGACCCTTCCTTTACCTGTATGAACACACCGGCGATCCCAAAGTCCCAACTGTCGCCACAACCGCCCCCACCACCCCCCCCCCTTTCCCCAAACCCCCCCAAGAACAGGCCGTAGAACAACACAGCTAGTTCCCATCCAAACTTTCCCACAAATAGAACTAATTCACACCTATGTCCACCAGTAGTCACTGTGGTCGTGCCTTAAGGGCAATGGGGGGGGGCTAGAGCCAACGGGAGACCACTCAAGCACAATGAGTATTCCCACCTCGATCCCCTAATTGTACACTGTTCCTCTGGCATACCCATTTTCCCCCACACAAATTACAAAGCTATTGGATACTGCTCAAGTGGTCCACCATTGATCCACTTCCCAATGCTCCCCTTGCTTAGTAAACTGACAATGCTCTCCCTCTTGGATAGTCTCCAATTCCATGTCATCCCCCATAGCAGCTCACCGATTAGTCCTTCAAACCTCATTCATCCATTAGTCCATCTGCTGTGGCCGGGGTGACCTGCAGCATCCGTAGGCTTCCTGCTTCTGAAGTCTCAGTGTTTTGCCTTGTCTCTCTCCGAATCAGTGCTCTCAGGTGATTGAAACTACTGTTCCCCCAACAAAGCAGTCACTACCTTCACCACCTCTTGCCTCTCCAACTCTGTCTGAGATGGAGATGGTTTCTGCATACCCTGCCTGCGGCGTCTAATACGCTGAGACTTGCGACGAAGAGGTTCCCCGGATGACTCTCTGAGGTGTTGCGTCTGTAGCTCAGTTCCAGATCGATAGGCTTCCAACCAGGTCCATGCTTCTTCCGGGCTATCGTGAAAGTGGGTGCAGCCGTCCAACATTATTTTCAATCTGGCTGGGAATAACAATGAATATTGGAGGCCCTCCAATCTCAGCTCTTTCTTAACTGCCAGGAAAGACGCGCGGCGGCGCTGTCAGGGACCACTTATGATTACACATTGGTATACGTCCAAGAGAAATGTTCTGCCAAACCACTGCTGAAGGGTGCTTTTAAGTGCTGCTCAGAAGTGGTGAATAAAAGGTCATGTATAATGCTAGCTTCCTGTCTTGACATAAAATCACATATGTTGGGAAGTAACTGAATCGTATTACCTGACAGAAGTGGTGACATCACGAAGCTCTTGAAGAAATGTGAATGTCACTGTATGGACTGTCTTGATTCAATAAAAGATGGACTGAACAGCTCATCAGGGTACGATTCGTTGTTTAACCGGTTGTATGTCAGAATGTCAGAATGTCACTGACAAAATATTGACTGACATAAATATTACATCCTAAATATCGTTTACAAAAATATTACACAATTGGGTGTAGATCTTCACGTATTAACTTAAATGGGGTAATATTTTTGTAAACAATATTAAGAACACAATATTTTTGTCAGACAATATTTAGTCCAAGATATTCTAGTACCATACCTAGTGAAGAAATTCAGGCACTTTGTCACCACTTTAGCAACCTCTAAATCCTTAAAAACTATTCAGGGGAAACAACAATTCCCAACTGAGGTGATACAGGAGCTGCAATCTATTTCATCTAATACATTATGCATTTAGAAAAAAATAAAATGTAGAACTTCAGAACAACTTGTTGTTTCTGTATGTAAGTGTTTTACCAAATACAAATATTTATCATTCATTCCTATAGAAAATGCCTCCTCTGAAAGACTGTTACACTTCTCAAATCTTGGATTATAAATGCCCCGAAGGGAAGGTGCTATTTATAGCACACAATCAAATTAAATTCACTGAGATTTGGACTTTATCGGGTGCAATAAATTGCACCTATTCTAAGCTTCTGGGGAACAAATGCAGAGTGTGTTACTGCACCAAAACCATGTTTCACAGTAAATACCATTCTATTTTCCCTTGTTAAGTTCCTGCATATTTGACCAGCTGAAAATTAATGAATGCTTCAGACTTTGCCGCACCGCAGATGTTCCAGGTGTGATAAACTCCACATAACTCGGAAAACCCACCCATTGCATACTTTAGGGATGAGTCTATCTCGTTATTACTTCACTGATTACCGTAGAACAGGTGCCTCAAGGAGAATTCATTGTTCACCCTTACACATAATGTGATCTGTAGCACACCTTGCAGCATTGGGTCAGTGTATGAACGTCTTACTTTAAACATGATTGCACTGAGTGCATTGAAAGGACAAGAATTTACAATGCAATGGTCTTGCCTTCGGAAAAGTTAAAGCTATTGGCATTGTAAATGACAAACTTTTTATTTATGTGTTGGTTTTGAAAACATATAAATAAATGGCATTGTCATGTACAATCCCAATAGCTTAATCTCTCGCAAATACGAGACCTATTGCATTTGCACCACACCGACACACAGAGAGCGACACACAGAGAGCCACACACACACACACAGAGCCACACACACACACACAGAGCCACACACACACACACACACACAGAGCCACACACACACAGAACCACACACACACACAGAGCCACACACACACACACACACAGAGAGCCATACACACACACACGGAGCCACACACACACAGAGCCACACACAGAGGCACACACACACAGAGCCACACACACACAGAGCCACACACACACAGAGCCACACACACACAGAGCCACACACACAGAGCCACACACACAGAGCCACACACGGAGCCACACACTGAGCCACACACACAGAGCCACACACACACAGAGCCACACACACACAGAGCCACGCACACACAGAGCCACACACAGAGCCACACACACACAGAGCCACACACACACAGCCACACACACACACACACACACAGTTCTCAGATAGGAGCACGCAGTCAGTAGTTATCTTGAAAATATGCTATGGATCTGCCCCAGGGGTTAAAGTTATGTAATCCTATTCTAGTTCAATTGTTCTTTTGAAAAACCTTTACAAAAAAGTGCACCTTCATTTTATTTCTTCAAACACACACACACACAGACCCCCACACACACACATACAGACCCCCCCACACACATACCCCCCCACACACAGACCCACACACACACACAGACCCACACACACACACGCAGACCCACACACACCGGGGAATTTTGTCAGGAGAAGAGGTGCTGCGGTGACAAAGTGTGAGGTGGGGGTGTATGGGGGGGCATGGGTGGGTTGCAGTGTGGTCGATAAAGGAGAGAGCGGGTGGGGGGGGAATCACCGGGTAGCCGGTGGGTGCGGGATTGCTGTGGCTGTGAGTTCGGAAGGGCGGCTCAAGGAGGGGGGTCGTCCTGCTTGAGGAAGTAATTGCATGGAATAAGTAGATGGATGAGATGCGTGCAGAGTGGAGAAGCCCGGGGTGATGAGGCAGCAAATGGTAAGGAGTGGGTGGGAGTGCATTCACCACAAGCACAGGACGGCATACCAAGGCAAAATACCGCGAAGAAAAGCCCCCTCCCTGCGCAGCTCTCAGCAGGCAAAGTAAGGCGTGGGAGCGATCCAAGGCTGCAGCAACAGAGAGGGCGGGGGCCCCCGGGGAGAAAGTGCCAAAGTCCCCACTACAAAGTATGCAAGGAAGTCTCATGCGTCAAGCTGCTTGTTTTTGGCACCCCCTCCCACCTGGTGGGAGAAAGATGGGTTTGGACCGGCAAAGCGGGGCCTGTTGTGCTAGTAGCTGTGGCCTTGGCGGTGCAGGTAATACCTGGAAAGACAGCCACTGCTGCTCCCCTCCGGTGCGAGAAACGCTGAGCAGACGGGGTGTATCCCAACTTCAAAGAAAGCGAGCCCCAGTCTGCATTCCTGCCCAAAGCCATTGAACACGAGGCGAGCGGGAGGGTTTAAAGGGCTTTACAGGAGACGCCGGAAAGTTGCCTGGAGGCAGCGTCTGCCCTTGATTCTAAGTCACTCACATGCGCTTGCACCACCCTGTTGTCCTTATGCTCACCGTATGCCAGTCAGCCCAAATGCCACCAGTCATGCGCTCCGCCGTTTCTTCATCATGCTGGCTGGAGAGGTAAATCCGAGCTGTTGGTTGTCTTGCACTCGATCGGTAGGGAATTTTTGGACCAGGGGAGATGTTGGGGCTCATTGGTGTCCTGTGGGTTAATCTGGTTGCGGGGGCAGGAGACCAGTCCCCCGCCAGCGATACTTTGCTAGGCCAGTGTCAAGACTGGTGTGGCAGAGGGGCATGTCTTGGGGATTTCTCGGGAGGCGGCATGCAGAGCATGAAGCATCGCAAGTTATGCCAGGGCCGGAGCCCGCGGGGTGCCAGGTGGCTGTGCTCTGGGGTGGGGTGGGGTGGAGGGGGATACGGGCTTCGTTCCGGCCACGCAGGCATGGCATGGATGAGGCCCTGTCCCCCACACCCGAGCGGGGCTTCGTCATAAACAAAGTAAAAACTACAAATTCCATCGTGCAATTTTAGCCCAAGCTGCTTGTCTGCCCCAAGAAACAGGAAGAAGAAAGTAGTCACAAACTTGATTCTGATGGTCCATTAGACAAGCGCTCGCCATGTCTGTAAGCCCCGTCCTTTTCAGACTGGGGGGCGTGTTTTTCTTTCTACCCTCTTCTCTATTGGCTGGAATGTAAACAACTGGCGTGTTTTTGACTGTTGTTTTTACATTCCAGCCAACGGAGAAGAGGGTAGAACAAAACTAAAACACAAGCCCCCAGTCCGAAAAGGACGGGCTTAGATGGAAAGAATGACATCACTGAGAACTCTTCTCCAATGGCTGGCTGCCGTTTAAGGAGGCCAGGCAATTGAGAAGAGGGGTGGGGTTTACCCTCGCGACTCAGAGTCATTAAATCTCGCCAGTGAGACTGCGCATGTGCGCAGCCTACGCTAGCCGAGACCTAAAAAACAACTAGGGGTGGTTTCAAAATGTCAGACAAGCTTGGCAAACACTTTGCATCTCTGGAGGAAGTACTACGTGTTGGCGCCTGAACACAAAATATATTTCCCATGATTCCAATGAAGTCTTGCATTGTTTGGAAATAGTGGTAGACGTTTAAAGGCATTTGGATATCATTTTTCACAGGGTTCACAGCGCCTTTGCTAGACAATTGATATACTTTGTGGCTGTTGCCAGGACCTTATTCTAGTCCTTCTGGATATCTTGAACTCTGTTTATTTTTATTTGAAGCCTGTTTGGGAAACAAATGGAATCCGGACCCTGAGAAATATTCTAAGGATACTCTAAGGATATATTGTCATGTTTTTAGAAGTTAACTTTGATTATTAAAACCACTGAGTCTGAACTCTCTTGAAGGAGTGGAGAAGTATATTACTTCTTGAGCATTATTGGATACTATTACTTGATGCAACAGAAACAATTCTTATGTTAAGAAAAAACTCTCGAAATATACATTTTGCAACTAATGTATTTAAGGAAATGGTGATGTTTGAGGCAACGGCTACTCCTCCATTAAGGCGGAGAAGCAAAGCCCCACTGCTCTCTCAGTTGAGCCAGTCTAGGGCAGTGTGGGGCTGGGCTGCCTGACTGAGCAGGGAGGAGGAGTGATGGGCACCATAAGTGTGCATGATAGTTTGACCAGTCATATTAGGATGGCCAAACAGACATGTGCACTTAGCATTTCTCTATCTGGCTGGCTTAGGGAATCTGAGAGCATGTGTGCTCCTGGAAGTCAGGAACAGAAAAGGACGGAGGAGAGGCAGTGCCCGGCAGGTATTTTCTTTTTTTTTTTCTCAGTCCCTTCCCCACCTGCCCACTACTTCTGTTCACTAGCAGCTGGCACTCGTTTATGATGGAACTAATTGCTAGTTATTGTAAACTAAATAATACTAATCAATGTTCATTGTATTAATGTTTGCCAGAGGATATCTTGAATATATATCAGAATAGCAAAAAGAATGTACTCACAATTAGAAGGCATCCTCTTGATAGCAGCGGGAGTGAGTTTATGTTTAAAGTTGTATACATTGATTAAAGATTTTTTTTTCTATTACAGTCTTTCAGAACTACCAGAATCCTACTTCCATATAGAGAGGCTGAAAACTAAAACATTCTGAAGGTATATAGGTTTAATAGAAAAGTATCGCTTCTGAGATGTAATGGTCAGGTACCAAAAGTTTATCTTGTTTTTAGAAATCTTCTGTAACCCAGAGATGCTAATGCCTCACAGAGAGACGAATCAAAGCATCAATATCCCATGTCTGTTTTCTCTCTTCTCCAGTTCCCCTTTTCCCGTGTTTGTGGTTGTTTTGGGTGTCGTTAGAATCAGGACTTCAAAGTTAGTGCTTTCTGACAACGCATATTTACTCGAAGGTCACCTGACTGTTCGAAGTCTGGGTATTATTGATGCCAAATAATATTATATGTTGGGGAAGATGGCAACAGGCAGATAGTCTTAAATTAAGTGCTCTAGCTGCTGGCTAATAGATGAATTTAAAATACCCCACTATGCTGCCAGGCTTGGAACTGGGGATCAATTAGAGTTCTCCGGAAGTGGACAAACAGTCAAAAAAGCCAGTTCATTTGTCCTCTGACCTAAAATATCATCCACTGTATTTTAAGGGTGCACAGTCTAAATATCGATACCTAAATATCGACCTACAGAAATATAGAGTTGGAAATATCGAAGGTACAGAATATCGAGGTCAAGAATATCGTTGGACAGAATATCGACACTAAGGTAAGTAATATCGAATTCTTTTATATTGATGTAAGTAATATCGAAGTTAGTAATATCGATATCAAATATATCGATGTTACTAATCCAGATGTAACTAATATCGATATGTGTATTATTGTTACGTATTTTATTATGTATTCAAAATGTATGTGTTATATGTTTTGTAAGTATTTTACTTGTTTTATATTATATGCATACTATTTTTATATATTAATAATGTTATTTTGAAGTCAAGTTAATGTTTTAGTACCGGAGCGGGTTGTGGGTTTATATAGGGGAATAGGGTGGGAAGTAATTTATTATACAAAATTAATTATTAATTTTTAGGAATTATAAATTAATTTTAATTAATGTTTGCGTTTACGTTCTGTAGTGGGTTGTGGGTTTATAAGGGAATTGGGTGGGAAGTAGTTTAATTGAAATTAAGTAATGATTTATTTCTATTTATTGGAATTGATAATTATTTTATTTTTAATTCATTATTAATTGGCAATTGCATTTATTAAGTTGTAATTAATTTTTTTTATTGGAATTAATTTTTTTAATTGGCATGTAATATTTTAATTGGTAATTAATGTTTCATTAAAAGACTTTTTTAGCATAGAAAAGTGTATTTAATATTGTTTAATTGTTAATCAATTTTTAATATTATGTTTCTGTTATGAAAATTATTTTTTATGTTCAATATTTATTATTTCAATCAATCAATCAATCATACAAATTTGTAAAGCGCGCTACTCACCCGCTAGGGTCTCAAGGCGCTGGGAGGGAGGGAGTCGCTACTGCTCGAACAGCCAGGTCTTGAGTTGTTTCCTGAAGGAGAGATGGTCCTGGGTCAGCCGTAGGTGGGTGGGGAGAGAGTTCAATGTCTTGGCCGCCAGGTAGGAGAAGGATCTTCCTCCGGCGGTGGCTTTACGAGTTCGTGGGACGGAGGCGAGGGCGAGGCTGGAGAATGGGAGCTGGCGGGTGGGTGTGTAGAATGTGAGGCGGCTGTTGAGGTATTTGGGGCCCATGTCGTGGAGAGACTTGTGTGCGTGGGTGAGGAGTCTGAACGTGATCCTCTTGCTGACGGGGAGCCAGTGCAGGTCTTTCAGATGGGCAGAGATGTGGCTGTGGCAGGGGATGTCCAGGATGAATCGTGCGAAGTGTTCTGTATGCGCTGGAGTCTTTTTTAGAGTTTGGCTGTGGTTCCAGCAGATCCACCGGAAGATCTTTCGGAGCATGCGCAGGGTGTTAAAACAGGATGACGAGACGGCGTTGACTTGCTTGGTCATTGTGAGGGAGGAGTCCAGGATGAAGCCCAGGTTGCGTGCATGGTCCATTGGCTTGGTAACTAATATTTATTAATTAATATTTATTGGTATCTATTGTTAATTTATTCAATTGTAATTATGGGCTCGAATAGGATTGCGGTGAATCTGCATCCTCCAGGCCGGCGGAAGCCACCGCCGGCCTGGAGGATGCGGATTCACTGCTGCGGTGAATGAAAAGACCCTCCGCCTTGTTAGGATGGCTGGGGGGTCATCGGCAGACGGGAAGACCTGTGCCTGCCGCTTTGTGCATGCAAATGCACAGCATGCATATTTAACTTTGCGGTGGGTGATGCTTCAAGCAGCACCCGCCGCAATGTTAAATATAAGGGATGTGACCGGCCGGGTGGCGGTCACATCCTAATTCCACCGGAGGGACTGCCGCTGCCCCTGCGGACAGTCCCTCCACCTCGGGGGTGACGGACGGACGCCATCCTAATAGGCGCCTATGTTTTTAATAATTATTAATGGGCATTTGTAAATGATGTAGAGTTATTTAAAAATTTTATTATTAATTATTTTAAATACAAAAATTATTTATAAGTATGTTATATTTAACTTCTACGCTATCCAATGCTTTCCCTGCTGTTGTACTCTCTGGAGTAGGAATAGTAATTTTTACCCCTATGCTATCCAACGCATTCCCTACTGTTGCACTCTATGGAGTGGGAACAGTAATTTTTACCCCTACGCTATCCAATGCTTTCCCTACTGTTGCACTCTCTGGAATGGAAATAGTCATTTTTATCCCTACGCTATCCAAGCTTTCCCTACTTTTGCACTCTATGGAGTGGAAATAGTAATATTTAACTTCTACGCTATCCAACACTTTCCCTACTGTTGTACTCTCTGGAGTGGAATAGTAATTTTTTACCCCTACGCTATCCAGCGCTTTCCCTACTGTTGCTCTCTCTGGAGTGGGAATAGTAATTTTTACCCCTACGCTATCCAACGCTTTCCCTACTATTGCACTCTCTGGAGTGGGAATAGTAATTTTTACCCCTATGCTATCCAACGCGTTCCCTACTGTTGCACTCACTGGAGTAGTAATAGTAATTTTTACCCCTACACTATCCAATGCGTTCCCTACTGTTGCACTCTCTGGAGTGGGAATAGTAATTTTTACCCCTACGCTATCCAATGCTTTCCCTACTGTTGTTCTCTCTGGAGTGGGAATAGTAATTTTTACCCATACGCTATCCAATGCTTTCCCTACTGTTGCACTCTCTGGAGTGGGAATAGTAATTTTACCCCTACGCTATCCAACGCGTTCCCTACCGTTGCACTCACTGGAGTAGTAATAGCAATTTTTACCCCTACACTATCCAACGCGTTCCCTACTGTTGCACTCTCTGGAGTGGGAATAGTAATTTTTACCCCTACGCTGTCCAACACTTTCTCTAATGTTGCACTCTCTGGAATTGGAATAGTAATTATTACCCCTACGCTGTCCAATGCTTTCCCTACTGTTGCACTCTCTGGAGTGGGAATAGTAAGTTTTACCACTACGCTTTCCAACGCTTTCCCTACTGCTTCACTCTCTGGAGTTGGAATAGTATTATCTACCCCTACGCTATCCAACACTTTCCCTACTGTTGCACTCTCTGGAGTGGAATAGTAATTTTTTACCCCTACGCTATCCAGCGCTTTCCCTACTGTTGCTCTCTCTGGAGTGGGAATAGTAATTTTTACCCCTACGCTATCCAACGCTTTCCCTACTATTGCACTCTCTGGAGTGGGAATAGTAATTTTTACCCCTATGCTATCCAACGCGTTCCCTACTGTTGCACTCACTGGAGTAGTAATAGTAATTTTTACCCCTACACTATCCAATGCGTTCCCTACTGTTGCACTCTCTGGAGTGGGAATAGTAATTTTTACCCCTACGCTGTCCAACACTTTCTCTAATGTTGCACTCTCTGGAATTGGAATAGTAATTATTACCCCTACGCTATCCAACGCGTTCCCTACTGTTGCACTCACTGGAGTAGTAATAGTAATTTTTACCCCTACACTATCCAATGCGTTCCCTACTGTTGCACTCTCTGGAGTGGGAATAGTAATTTTTACCCCTACGCTGTCCAACACTTTCCCTACTGTTGTACTCTCTGGAGTGGAATAGTAATTTTTTACCCCTACGCTATCCAGCGCTTTCCCTACTGTTGCTCTCTCTGGAGTGGGAATAGTAATTTTTACCCCTACGCTATCCAACGCTTTCCCTACTATTGCACTCTCTGGAGTGGGAATAGTAATTTTTACCCCTATGCTATCCAACGCGTTCCCTACTGTTGCACTCACTGGAGTAGTAATAGTAATTTTTACCCCTACACTATCCAATGCGTTCCCTACTGTTGCACTCTCTGGAGTGGGAATAGTAATTTTTACCCCAACGCTGTCCAACACTTTCTCTAATGTTGCACTCTCTGGAATTGGAATAGTAATTATTACCCCTACGCTGTCCAATGCTTTCCCTACTGTTGCACTCTCTGGAGTGGGAATAGTAAGTTTTACCACTACGCTTTCCAACGCTTTCCCTACTGCTTCACTCTCTGGAGTTGGAATAGTATTATCTACCCCTACGCTATCCAACACTTTCCCTACTGTTGCACTCTCTGGAGTGGGATTAGTAATTTTTACCCCGATGCTGTCCAAAGCTTTCCCTACTGTTGCACTATGTAGAGTGGGAATAGTCATTTTTACCCGTACGCTATCCAACGCTTTCCCTACTGTTGCACTCTCTGGAGTTGGAATAGTAACTTTTACCCCTACGCTATCCAATGCTTTCCCTACCGTTGCACTCTCTGGAGTGGAAATAGTCATTTTTACCCCTAGGCTATCCAACGCTTTTACTACTCTTGCACTCACTGGAGTGGGAATAGTACATTTTACCCCACGCTATCCAACGCGTTCCCTACTGTTGCACTCTGTGGAGTGGGAATAGTAATTTTTACCCCCTACGCTATCCAACGCTTTCCCGACTGTTGCTCTCTCTGGAGTGGGAATAGTATTTTTTACCCCTACGCTATCCAACGCTTTCCCTACTGTTGCACTCTCTGGAGTGGGAATAGTAATTTTTACCCCTACGCTGTCCAACACTTTCTCTAATGTTGCACTCTCTGGAATTGGAATAGTAATTATTACCCCTACGCTGTCCAATGCTTTCCCTACTGTTGCACTCTCTGGAGTGGGAATAGTAAGTTTTACCACTACGCTTTCCAACGCTTTCCCTACTGCTTCACTCTCTGGAGTTGGAATAGTATTATCTACCCCTACGCTATCCAATGCTTTCCCTACTGTTGCACTCTCTGGAGTGGGAATAGTAAGTTTTACCACTACGCTTTCCAACGCTTTCCCTACTGTTGCACTCTCTGGAGTGGGAATAGTAATTTTTACCCCTACGCTGTCCAACGCGTTCCCTACTGTTGCACTCACTGGAGTAGTAATAGTCATTTTTACCCCTACACTATCCAACGCGTTCCCTACTGTTGCACTCTCTGGAGTGGGATTAGTAATTTTTACCCCTATGCTATCCAACGCTTTCCCTACTGTTTCTCTCTCTGGAGTGGGAATAGTAAGTTTTTACCCCTACGCTATCCAACGCTTTCCCTACTGTTGCACTCTCTGGAGTGGGATTAGTAATTTTTACCCCGACGCTGTCCAATGCATTCCCTACCGTTGCACTCTCTGAAGTGGAAATAGTCATTTTTACCCCTACGCTATCCAATGCTTTTCCTACTCTTGCACTCACTGGAGTGGGAATAGTACATTTTACCCCTATGCTATCCAACGCGTTTCCTACTGTTGCACTCTGTGAAGTGGGAATAGTAATTTTTACCCCTACGCTATCCAACGCTTTCCCTACTGTCGCTCTCTCTGGAGTGGGAATAGTATTTTTTACCCCTACGCTATCCAACGCTTTCCCTACTGTTGCACTCTCTGGAGTGGGAATAGTAATTTTTACCCTACGCTATCCAACGCGTTCCCTACTGTTGCACTCACTGGAGTAGTAATAGTCATTTTTACCCCTACACTATCCAACGTGTTCCCTACTGTTGCACTCTCTGGAGTGGGAATAGTAATTTTTACCCCTACGCTATCCAACGCTTTCCCTACTGCTGCTCTCTCTGGAGTGGGAATAGTACGTTTTTACCCCTACGCTATCCAACGCTTTAGCTACTGTTGCACTCTCTGGAGTGGGAATAGTAATTTTTACCCCTACGCTATCCAACGCGTTCCCTACTGTTGCACTCACTGTCGTAGTAATAGCAATTTTTACCCCTACACTATCCAACGCGTTCCCTGCTGTTGCACTTTCTGGAGTGGGAATAGTAATTTTTACCCCTACGCTAGCCAACGCTTTCCCTACTGTTGCACTCTCTGGAGTGGGAATAGTAATTTTTACCCCTACGCTATCCAACGCTTTCCCTACTGTTGTACTCTCTGGAGTTGGAATGGTAATTAGGTAATTATTACCCCTACGCTGTCCAATCCTTTCCCTACTGTTGCACTCTCTGGAGTGGGAATAGTAATTTGCACCCCTACGCTTTTCAACGCTTTCCCTACTGCTTCACTCTCTGGAGTTGGAATAGTACTTTTTTACTCCTACGCTATCCAACGCTTTCCCTACTGTTGCACTCACTGGAGTGGGATTAGTAATTTTTACCCCTATGCTGTCCAACGCTTTCCCTACTGTTGCACTCTCTGGAGTTGGAATAGTAATTTTAAGTCCTACGCTATCCAACGTTTTCATTACTGTAGTTTTTGGGGACTTTGAATAGTAGTTTTATTTATTTAGCTATTTAATATTTTTTATTATTTTAGATAATGTAGTATATATTTAATTTTAAAAATATTGAAAGTGTATTTAATTTTTTAAATTTAATAAATATAATTATTTACTTTTTATTTATTTTATTGTTTTATGGGTGTAGATGTATCTGTAATTTATAATCTGTTTTAATAATTTATACGTTATTAAAATTATTATTAAAACATATTATTAAGTAAGTATATATTATATATGTTTAATTAATGTTTCATTATTATATATGTATTATTTATTATTTCAAATAATATTAAATAGTTCTAAGTATGTTTATTTTATTTATAAGTATTATTTACTTTATTTTACACATTTTTTACAGAAAAAAACGATATTTTAATTACGATATTTTTAACATTGATATTTTATTTTGAATATTTTTGTACTTACCATGTTGTAGATAGGATGTCGATATTCTTGCCTTCGATATTCCTGCGTCGATATTTCTGTAGGTCGATATTTCCTATATCGATATTTTGTCAGTGATTCATTTTAAGCGTGGTGGCTTAGTGGACAAAATACCACCTATCTACCACCGCTGACACAACCTACACATCTGACAACTGTGTTTTGGGTGCAAAAGGACAGACCATCAAAGAAACGTTACTCCATCCACAGTATTTATAGTCTGTCATCCACTGGCAGATTTATGGAGTATAATCCTCCATCACTGCAGTTGAGGCAAAATAGCATAAATAGTAAAAATCTGTCCACACCCTTACCTTAAGCAAACCAGGCAAAATATCTCTGCTGCTGCAAGCCCTATGAAAGTTTGAAGAACAGGGTGAGGAACATGAGTAGCGGTTCCGGCTTATGAGAAAGCAAAGCCACCACAAAACTTTGAGTGCTGGTCATATGATACAGAATAAAATGCTCTCCAGTATTTCTAACATTCAGTCAACTTTATGGCACAAATCCTGGAGGGCAACTAAACTGCTGTCTGCAGTGCCTCCTTGGAAACAAGGAATGGTGGCATGGGTGCAGGGGGAGAAGCATTTGGGGCAATAGAGGCCCCAAGCACAATAGTACAACAGTAGGGTGCTAGTTAAAACATGTGGGTGCCTGCAGGTGTCCCTCTGGTTACTGACTTTTTATTAACATTGGGGCACCTTTGGTGGACAGGACATGCATCCTATACACAGGGCGTAGGATACATTACCTCTCCATGCACATCACAGTCACATTGCTTTTATTCAGCAAAAAGTGCCACAACCAGAATAATAGAAGGTACATTTTACACAAATATTATCTTCCATTGTATTATACATTTTCATCCACATTTAGTATGTTTTAACTGATCAATTATTGCAGTGAAATAACAAGAACACAAAGTAATACAGCTAGAAAATACATTTATGATAAGTGATAAGTGAGGATGGCATTCCATGAACTCTAATAGTGCAGCTCATGTGTATTTGTGTTATCAATATTTATACATTCGTTCACTTTTTATCAAAATATTGTTGCATGTCCATGTTTGTTCGACCCATGACCTCAAGATTGCTATGAACACTGCCCTTACATAATTGTAAAAATAACACAAGTTGTAATGTACAATATAAATGTGAATTCATTTAAAATATTACTTTTTAACATTGAACTAATAAAATAAAATACAGCAATTTAATGTATCGAATTAAATGTGCATTAAATTATACATTATTTAAATAAATCCATTTAATTTATGAAGATTGTTTCAACAATAATTTTAAAAAACTCTCACCCTCCCTAACATTTTTATTTTTGTTTAATATTTACTCAATTATGTTAAAAATGCAGTGTATAATTAAGTTGAGTGATTGTTTAAAGTATTAAAAATTGTTTATGAATCATATTTAAAATGAAAAAATAATCAAATATGACATACATTGTTTAACACAAGAGTGTGTGTGTAATTTAAATGTAGAAATAATGTAATTAATTTAACATTAATTCCTATGGGCTATTATCCTATTGCGCTATCTCTATTGTTTTCTATAGAAATGTGTTGCAGTACCTGTGAGCGGCCATGTCAAGTGCATGACCTACTACAAGAGTGGGCTGCAGTACATTGAAGCCTGTTCTGACACCTTTAGAACTGCAGTAATTTCAGAGGTGTGGTCTGCGAAAGGCAACAAATTATCTTACTATTTTATGTGTGCATGTTTGCATTAACATGCCCCTCTCTAAACCCATCCTTAAATTTCCTTCCTAGTCCCGCCCAACATTTACTTCTTAAATGTATTGCAATGTATGTGGTAATCTCTGCTACCGTGGCTTAAAGCTCTGCACAGAAACGATAGGAGAGATGTAGATGGGAGTCTCAGGCCGTAGTTTTGTTAACGGTACAAAAGGGGGTGGTGCATCATCCCCTTTTGTATTGCTTTGTTCGCCCTAAATTGGCAGGGTATGCTCCGACGTGAGTCCCTTGCTCACTTGGCCACTGGATTCAAGATAGCCTGGCTGATGAGGATTATGAATCCGAAACCGGTCCCAGGATGCTTGTTTCCGGTTCAGGGAAAACATGGCTTGGCAGTTGGGGCTGGACTGTTCCCTTGAGGCCCCGGGTCAGACTGATTTGCATAGGGCCATGTCTGAACTGGGGTGGCTGAGTGAGCTAAAGAATGGTGATGGATTAAACTCAGATCAGTTGACTGGGGGTGAGTGTTTGATTTGCTCAAACGCTCCGTCCATCATCCCCTTTTGTATCGATTTGTTCGCCCTAAGTTGGCAGGGTATGCTCAGACGTGAGTCCCTTGTTCACTTGGCCACTGGATTCAAGATAGCCTGGCAGATGAGGATTATGAATCCGAAACCGGTCCCAGGAGGCTTGTTTCCGGTCCAGGGAAGACATGGCTTTGCAGTTCGGGCTGGACTGTTCCCATGAGGCCCAGGGTCAGACTGATTTGCATAGGGCCATGTCTGAACAGGGGTGCCTGAGTGAGCTAAAGAATGGTGATGGATTAAACCCAGTTGACTGGGGGTGAGTGTTTGATTTGCTCAAACGCTCCGTCCATCATACCCTTTTGTATCGCGTAGTTTTGTTAACAGCATTTTGTAGTACCTGAGTAGTACTACTGTAATAATGTACTACAATAGTCAGTGTATGAATATGCTTGATAAGCACATTAGTTTTAATACAATTATGGCAACTACTTTAAATGAAACGTGGCACAACTAACAAAATGATATAAATATTGCATCCCCAAAATTGGATTATTATTTAAACACTATGCTTAGACAGCATAATTCAACAATGTTTTAGTAGAACATGTATGACAGTCATTACTTTGCAGCTGACCTGTCTCAAATGCAGTTTACGCACTAACTTGGGTAAATGTCTGAAGAGAGGTAAGTTACTTTGATGTATCTTTCATGACATTTTAACGAATATAGAATAATGGAAATTTTCTTACACTGGAAAGGCCATAAAAAATAGGACATATTAGAAGTACTATACTTGATTAAACAGGGTAGGCTGGCTCAAAGCTACACAATATTCTGTTCAAAAATTTGCAATTTTGCATGCTATAATTAGAGTATTGGAACCCACCATAAACAAAGTAGCACAACTTCCACTCTCTGTCAGCAGAAAGATTTGTCTGAAGGCCCAGAGACCATTTGTCCATATGTATATATGTAAGTAACCCAGACCATCCACCATGTTTAAGATTGATGTTATGAAGTACTTTATGCCTGGAAAGTTTGATGGTCACAAACAGAAAAATAAGCACATTTCAACCGACAGTTGGGAAGTCCCTCAAAGCTTTCCGTTGGGACAACCAGCGGAGCCTACATTCTCGGAAATGTAATGGTTCCTCTGACTGTAAATAAGAGCATGGTACCAAGAATAAGGCATACAAGGTACTCTGCCACATTTTCACTCCGCTTTGTGAACCCTTTGTGATTTGAACCTGGAACTTGCTATCTCCCAACCTTGGAACACAAACCCCTCTCAGCTCTCTGCAAACCAGGTTCTCCTTTTTAGACAATTGCTAGACTAACTCCCATACTGATCATAAAGATTATTTGCTGCAAGCTTTTGAACATGGTGAAATCCAAGTTGTCTCACATTTTGATTAATCTCAACCCCCATCTCAAATTCCTAATCTAATTCTCAGACTGTTTTTTTAGACTCACACATAATTTAAATTCAGATGAAAACAACATGGTCTCTATTTTCTGATTCATTCTTCTGCTACCCTGACGAAATTCAAATGTTGCTAACTTGTACTACAAGTAAAGTAGCCCCCTACCAACTGGTCTAGGTGCACTATATAAATTATCATATAAGTAAATATAAACCCTGTTTGCCAACCTCTAAATAAGCCTCTAAAAACTAAAATCTTTCCTATGCAGGGCCATTGAAATTGCTCCCACACAGTATATCTAAAGTGACAACAGATGGGTCTTTGCAACTTCTCCGCTTCTGAATGCATAGAGAACTCCCCCAAGGAGGCAGATACCTCTAAATCTGGTGTACTGCATTCCTCAAGGGCATCTGAATACAGCTCAACACTGTCCTGAAAAAACAGAATACGGTATCTCCATGCTCAATAATGCACCCGTAATCCTGTATCCATGTTTTAGATGGAACAACCAATCATATAAATTCACAATATGATCATGCACAATGGTGAACATTAATCTTTAAACTTCTGATTAGCCACCACCTACATTTACAGTAATTATTAAAAACATTTTAATGTGAAATTAAATTTAGACTTCCAGAGATAATAAATGAGGATGAAAACTATTTCTAACATTCTAACATTAAAAGCATTAAAATATGTCATGGAGTCATAGCTCAAATTACAAACATATTAGATATACCTATTTACCTGGTTGTCTTACTGACCATATACCTGAGGGCATTTGGTTACAGATCTCTTGTTGAGGATTTCTAATTTCTCTAGAGTGAATCTGGAAGCTGAATCCCTCATTTTTTTCTTCCCAGCAGATGAAAGCTACAGCAGCAGTGGGGGAGGTGTGTTAACTAAGTGATGGCAAAGCAAGAGTTTGCACTTCATCTCCTACAGACCATGCTGTGGCAAACAGATAATCCCTCATTAATGGGTGCTACTATCATTGTCCATGTTTTGTCTGTCATTTTTAAGGGAATTGTCTGCATGACACAATGCATCTACAACACCTGTATTGACTGTTGCTCGTGTTGGATACACCCTGGCAGATGATGGAAGCAACTGTTACTAATATATTTCCTGTTTCCCATTTGGGCAGGCATTTACCTTTTTCTGTGGCTAATATTGGATGCACCATAGCAGATGATGGAGACCAATGCAATGGACACTGCAGTCTAGAACAATGATGGATGCAGATATACAAGGGCATCACTAAAACATCCATTATACGTTAGCAATCCAGTACGTGGTCTGCTATGATATGCCCATAGGAAAATGGTGGACAAAAGTAAAACAAATATGGTTAGCCTACTAAGAATGCATTATGAAATTTGTACTGTGTTGTTATGATATAATATGCAATTCTTTTAATATAAATTCTATGTTAAGCAAATATCCTAAAAATATTTATGACTCTATAAAATACAGGACCTGAAATAAATTTTAACTGTGGCATTTATGTTTACCGAACATATTGTTATTGTGACACATGGCATGATATGGAGTGTTAAGAATAATTTTAAACACTAATTCATACATATCTTCAGTGAAATTAATGTGTTTGGAGTGGCTGAATGTAATGATGTTCATTAATATTAATTTCAATGTTATAAAATTGTTGCAGGGGAAAGCTTATAACATTTTTCTCTTTATCACAATCAGTGTTTACTCACATTAGGCCCATTTCAATAAATCCCAAAGAAACACTTTACTCTCTATAATCATCATCCTGACTACCATATTCTTGGTCCTCCAATGGATCTTTTTGTTGAGCTAAAAGGGACTACAATACTTAGAGAACATGAAGCAATTACTTTATGAGGACCTGGAATAAAGAATTTCCAAACACAAGCCTATTTCATTACTTTTCTCAAACCTCGAAACACAGACCTTGAGAAAAGAAAAATGACTAAACGAATGAGAAAAAAGTGATAAAGATAACTCATGTAAAACATTTATCTAAAGCCTCTTTTGAATGGACAGAGCATGTCATTGCATTTCAAATCAGATTTAATAATAAGTTATTAATACATGTAGCCTCACAATACAGTACAGGAAATACACATTTGCAGCTTGCCGGTGGAGAGAGGGAGAGAGAAACAAAGACAATTCAAGATTCAGTTATCGAATCATACAAACCAAAGCAAGGCTGGGAGATTTAATCTGTCTTCAATTTAGATCTGGCCAAGTCACAACTGCAGCACAGCGTGCCACAGAAGGAGTCGGTTAACCCTTCAGCCGAAAGGTTATTTCCTACTCAACTTTACCAGCCAGTAAAGTGCAGGTTCAGAATCGCAGTTCAGGAAAGTTCAGTTCAAGGATTTGGGATTAAGGGAAATCAAGAGTCAGTCAGTCAGCATGGCAGGCAGGGAAATTGGAAATGACAGCCAGCCCCGACTCCTCCTCAAAGGGGGCAATTATACTTCCAAAGGTTCACTTTTTGAACCTACAATGTATCCTTTTCATCAGTCTATAGGGTTTTCATTGGTCACTCACAGGGGTGCGCTCATGGGGTGATCAAATACATCAGGAAAAAATCCAGACGATTAAGTAATACTTTTGAAAATTCATTAGATTGAAGTTCAATTTGTATTACATTTCTTTCCCTTCCACGGAATTAGGTGGAACTTCACTTTGCTCACAGTTTGTCTGTTCCCCTTAGCCTTTCCTGGGTTTGCAATAATATTGCTATATTTCTGTCAAAAGTGTTGCCTAACAAGAAGTGAGTCCTTTGTTAACTAATACAGAAACGAAACTTCATGAAAAGTTCTGACAGTGACTAAAGTGACTGCATTTGTAGGATTTTGCACTTGGGCAGGAAAGAAAAGCATCTGAGGCCTACATGAAAATTAGCTGAATCATTGTCATATTATTATTATGGTAAATCATACATTAATAAAAGCAAATTCGACATCTCTTGATGAATTCAATTACTATTCTCCGTTAGAGGCATCATGTCAATATTTGGTGCTACTAAAAAAAATATTTTTATAGCATAATTTGCACATTATCTTTTTCAAAGCATATTATTAATGTGTCATTCTGAAAATACACTTTACCACCTATACGTTACAGAAAGATGCAGGTTTGCATAATATCGACTATTACTAGATACACATTTTAGCATATCGGGAGCTTTATTATTCAGACATTTTTATTTCACTTTAATGCATATTGAAAATATTGACATCCCAACACTCTCTATGTTAGCTATATTTTGTTTCTCATATCACATAAATACTTCATGTGTAATTATCATTAGTTCTCTCTTTATTTGCATTTTCGTATTATCATTTTCGAACACTGCATGCTTTTACGAGATGCAGCATGAGAACTCATGTTTTTTGACTTAGTCAGTTAACATGTCTTTCATCAAAAATATTTGTCGTAAAAATCTTTTAATAGTGAGAATTGATAGAGGCAACTGTCATTTACCATTTGCGCTCCATCAAAATGTATGAAGGTTGTCTAAAATGATCCATGTCACATAAATAGCTCTTAAAATACATACCTTATTATACTATCCTGCTGCACTTTTCGTGACATAAGTATTAAAAGTGATTTTAAATGTATTACTTTAGAATTATACAGGATCCCCCCAAGGAACACGAAGGAGCCTAAGCAGGATAAATAATGACTGTATCTACACACTATGCAAAAAAGACATCATTATGGAAAACCCGTTGGACTGCAGAGCAGTATTAGCCCTCAAAAACATCTTGAAAGCAGACAGTGTGGTTGTGGCTGATATTCTTATATCAACTGCCATCAGACAGGTAAAATCATGGCAGTGTTGCACATCTGTGCAACTGGTTCATGTCAAGATACTGGTACAGAGTCTGATTGAAGGTTGCAACCAATCCTTTCTACAGTCCTCACTTGCAAGATTAGGTCTCCTTCCCTCTGGATGTGACACCACTCAACCACAATAAGGCAGATGTTTATGTTAATGGGGGCATACTGTATGAGGTAGGTGCCATTGATGGTTTCATGTAGCACAGGTTTCCCCTAATGACCGAATGCAGGAATATCTCAACCGCAAACACTTTGGACTGCAGAGCAATTCATGATCAGTGCCTGTGCAAGGTTCCATCATTCCACCCATGATTAAATGGTCCTTCGCTACAGCAGTGTACCACAGCAGGGGGAAGACCTTGCAACAAGGACAACTTGGCTTGCAGGTATGTGATTGGGTACTAATATTAGTGCATTATATTGACTACCCAGGTTTTTATATTTTGAGACCGCGGTAATATACCCTCCAGGCAAGGTCTGCAATATTGAGGTATTCTTCTGTATGCTGCACAACACTCCTCTAAGGAGAAACACCCTACTCATCCTAGATGAGGAATACCGTCCACAGCCCTTGGGTGATGTTAGTGGTGGACAACAGACTGATGATAGTGATGAGTAAAATGGCAAGGTAGTTGGACAAGAATTGATTGAAAACATTTTTGACTAAGGTAATCATAAATATATTGATGGATATTATTCAGTCTAATGGATGCATAATAGGACATTGAAATGTTTACTGCTTGTGTACCATGTTTGACATCAGTATCATATTCAGATGTTTATATATTGGTTTTAAGTGTTTAGTTTATAATTTAACCCATATTAATTTGTATTATAGGAATGAAGGCTTTGGATTGCTGCAGGTGATTTATAAGTGATCTACATAGTTAACATTTTCATCACATGCTGTTTAAGTTTCAAAATTGCTCATAATACTGTTCTTTCATTGCCCATTTCATACTATCATCTGCTGGGCTACTATTTAGGCATTTGTGGCATCCTTGAACAGAGACTGAAAATAGACAAATCTGCAGTGGACGGTTCCCCATCATTGATTGAATGCAAATGACTCTAGAAGCATTATACCATATCTCATCCAAGTAGTTAGGCCAATGTAAAATGGTGGTTGTTGTCAGTTGTATCTGAAGATTGTGTACTGCTTCTCAAAACATAGATCTCTTGGTTTATGCTATTCAGTACTGCTTACTTCTTTGGGAAGTAGAGTAAATCATGCCTGAACTTTGAGGAAATAAGTGAGGACAGATGTAAATGCATCAGTTAAATCCACATTTTCTCACTGAATTGTTTGCACAGGAGTGTAGCAGTGACATAACCTAATAAGTGGTGAGAGTTTTCAGTTATCTAAACGTCTGCTTTCATAATGCTCTATGTGTCATGACTGTTACGGTATATGTTATGCGTATCTGTATGCCACACAACTCATCTGAGGGTGTATCATGGCACTGAAGCAGGAGCTGTATGGGCCAGGTCCTCTGTTTCTTGAATTGAAAAACTAAGGAGTACGTGCATAACCTGTAAAGTGTTCTGATACCCTCGGGTCCAACAAGCACTAAATAAAACTCAAATAAATAAAATAAGGTTCTGATTATCAGGGGTAGGTCATTCCAGGATTTGGAAACCAGGTAGAAGGCACGACCGCCAGTTCTCTATTTGCGTATGAGGGGTGTGTGTGCGAGTAGTCCAGCTGAGCGGAGGAGTCTGGTAGGTTTGTTAAAGCTTATGGAGTTCTGAAAGATTTTGTATGTGTCTGTGAACAGTTTGAAAAGTGGTAATTTGTTGACTGGGAGCCAGTGGAACTCTTGAGGTCCATGGAGACGTGAGTGAAGTGGAAGGTTGAGGGTGAGCTTGGCATGCTACATTTTGCATGGTCTGGTCAGTTGAGCGTTGATTCCAGAGTACGTTGCCACAGTCCAACTTGCTGTTGATTAGGGCCTGGATAACAGTTCTGCGAGTGTTGGTGGAGAGTTATCTGAAGATCTTCTTGAATGTTTTGGAGTAGCATATGGAGACTGCTTTCACTTGGCTTGTGATGGTACATTGATTGTTGATTACTATTCAGAGGTTCTTTTCATGGGATGCCAGAAGAGATGTGGGTCTGACTTTGGCAGGTCATCAAGTGGAGTCTTAGATTGAGGGATCTTTGCTGAAATTATTACTTCCTTCTTTTTTGTTTTGAGCTTCAAGTAGTTGGTCTTCATCTATTTTGTGACTTCAGTCATGCAGGTGAAAAAATTGGTCCAGATGTTTGCCATCTTGGTGGAGAGGAAGGAAATTAGCAGATTTTCATCAACAGTGAATCTGATATGGATTCCTTGGGTGCAGATGATGCTGGGGAGTGGGGTCGTGAAGGCACTGAAAAGAGTGGGGCTGAGTGAGGATCTTTGTGGAACCCCAAAGATGAGGTTGACAACATCGTCAGAGATGAAGGGGACCAGCATGACCAACTGGGTGCAGCCTGACAGAAAGGAGCAAATGCAGCAAAGTGAAGGACATTGGATGCCAGCTTCATGCAGTCAATGAATAAGGATGGGTGGGAGATGGTGTTGAAGGCTGTTATGCGATCCAGTAGGATGAGGGCCATGATGAAATCTCTGTCCATCATCATCCAGATGTTATCCGTGGTTGCAATGAGTGTGGTCTCTGTGCTGTGGTTGTACCTGAATCCAGATTGAATGGTGATGAAAAGGTGGTTGTCAGTGAGTAGAGGGGCTAGGATTTGATCAAATCTCATTTCCACAACTTCTGCTGGGTAGAGTAATGGGCTAGTAATTGGCTAGTGTCCTCTGATCTGCTGAGGGTTTCCTCAGGGGGGTACTGTTGCATGTTTCTAGGCATCCGTGAAGGTGGCTGTGATGATTAAGTTGTTCAGGATCGGGGCGAGGGCTGCTCTGCAGGAGTCCAGTCTTTTGATGAAGACGTGGTAAGGGAAGGGGTCCGTGAGTGCTCTAGAGTGTATGGATTAATGGTCGTAGCGGTTTCTTGAGTAGTGATAATGGACCAGGTGGTCAAGGTGGCACTCTTGGAGTGATAGAGATGGGAAAGGTGGACTGTAAGGGTGGAAGGTTTCGGTTGGGGTTTGAAGTTTTCATGTATGTGGTGATCTTGTTGCTTAAAAATAGAGACAGCTGGATGCAGTGGTTCTGAGAGGTGATTAAACTGGTGGAAAGTGGTGCTAAAGGGGTAATGTCTTTCACTATGGCAAAGATTTCCTTGGTGCTGTTGGTGCTGCTTTAATGCTGTCAGTGAGCGCAATGCATTTGGTGGCTCTGATTGGCTGATGGTAGCATCTGAGGGTGGCTTTGTGGACGCTCGTCGGTATCATTCTCACTTTGTCTTTATCTGAGTTCAAATGGCATTTGTAGAGCCTTAGGACTAGGCGGTAAATTCCGTTCTGCTCACAGAATTTGCGGAATTTGGGTAATTTCGCGTTCTGCAGAGAAAGCGGAATTGCCAAACATTCTGCGATCCGCGGCTTCGCGGATATTTTTCCCAGAGCATGCAAACAGGAAAAAAACATCGCGAACGGGCGGAACAAGCAATTCCGCATGTTCGTAGAACTTTTGGATGCTCGCAGAGATTTTTTACCATTTCGCAGAGCTTTGCGTAGCACGACTACGCAAATTCCACCCACCCCTACTTAGGACTTCTGTGTACCAATTTGCTTGCAGCCCTTTTTCTTGTGGCTTTGCTACCTTTGATAGGAGTCAGGGTTTCTGCACAGGTGGTGATTCAGGGGTTGAAGTTGGAGACAGATTTGGAGCGGTTATTGTGTTGAGGCCGGTAGTGTAAGTGTTCGGAAGACCAGTATGCTTCTGAGATCCTGTTGTGAAGACTTATTGATGGTGTTTCTTTGGTATTGTGGAATAGCTATGCTGAACTTGATGCACTTGTGGTTGGACCAGGTGATCAGAGTAGGCTTATGTACTGTCATGTTGCTGAAGGTGGTCAACATAGGGTCCAGTAGGTGTCCGGTGGCATGTGTGGGTCCTTCCACTCGCTGGGTGAATCTAAAGTTGGACATAGCCTCGAGGTGTGGTGGAGTTGGGCGTTTGTGTTTGTGTTTGTTGAGTATATTGAATGTGTGAGGTGTGAGGGAGGAGTGAGGTGGGTATGGGAGTGAGTGTGTGAAATGGCAGGGGGCACAGGAGAAGGCATCTTTAGTGGTGGGCGGTGATTATGCAGCAGTAGTGCTGGGAGATGCGACCAGTGTTCAAGGGGCAGAGGGTCATGGTGGAGTAGCGTAGGGTTTAGGAAGACCAAGAGTACTGCTGCGGGAGGCATGGGCAGGCAGAGAAGATCTTGCCTTTGGTGCGTCTTCAGCACGCCAGTGGTGAGTCCACTGCATGCCCACACTGCAGCCACCTGGAGTGAAAACGGTTTTGGGCGAAAACCATAGATGTCCTTTTCTGTGCAAAACGACGTCATTTCCTGTGCAAATGACTGTGACTGTGCCAATATTGTGTAGTTCTTTATTCTATAATTCTCAATGGTGTTTATTTTTTGCATGGTTCTGAGGAACATGGAGTCCTACAGAAATAATGCCATCTGGTGTATATTTCTCCTGCTTCTTTAATAATATGGATGTTGCATTAGAATGGTTATTAATTCATGGAAAACATAATGGGCACGCTCTGTCTTATGTTTAATTTGCCACATGCAAAATAATTTTAATGCATTTATTAAATAAATATATGTCAATATTTTGAAAGTGTTAAGATCTGTAGCGTTACATTGCAAACACAGTTTCTATACTCTATATTTCTGTGTCATAAGCAGCAGGGCATCGATTTTTAAACATCTGATAGTAGAATTTGAACAACCATATCCCTCATCAAAATACGGTTTTTCTGCATTGGAAGTGTAATTATGTGCATACATTGTACCACTATGTATGTGTAATCAATTTCACATCAATGTTTGATCACTAACAGGTCTATTGAATTGCAACATTTTGTAGTAGAGTATATTTTATCTACTTATTTAGTATTTTTAACATACAGGAAGCATTTCCTTGTGGGATCTGACATGCTGCTTATTTAGCAACATTGGGATAAATGCCACATTGTCACATTCAAATCCTTCAAAGGGAACATTTCTTTCTCCTGGTTTATGACTACCTAGAAACTGGCATCTATTGACACAATATTGTGAGAAAATAAATAAACATACATGCAAAATAATATTTTTATTTTTTCATTTAGTTGCAGTATGTTCATTTAAAAAAACTAATTTATAGCTTAAAATGAGTTACGTTCATGGTGAAATTTTGTACAGAAAGGACAGATGTTGTTTGGAGTACAGTCATTAAAGTCTAGAACTGAAACGAAAATGCTGTCATCATCTGAACAGGGTAAATAAATGTCCTCATTTCTCACTGTGCCAGTAGAAACAATCCAGACCACACTGCTAAGCCAGGACCTCTCTGAACCAGAACACAAACATCCCTGGTTCAGAGAGGACCTTGCTTGGCAGTTCAGGGTGGACTGCTCCTACTGGAGTAAGAACAAGGGCGATTTGCATATAGTTGGGTCTAATGTGAGATGGCATGATGGGCAAAGAAATTTGGAGTTGGAATGCCACCCCAAACGATTGGAAGTGATTAGACTATTTACAAACATTCTGCACATCCTTTTCTGTGTGTTTGATCCTTTTCTGTGTGTTTGATATTACGCCCTAAGGGGTCAAGAGTATTCCAAGGTTTGGGTCCTGTGCTAAATGTGCCACTGGAGCCAAGATGCACTGGTCTGAAGATGCCCAACTAGACTGAAACCAGTCTTGGGTTGCCTCTGTTATAGTTCAGAGAGGACCTGACTTTGCAACTCAGACTAGACTGTTTCTATTTGAGTTGAACCAAGGCTGATTTGCATATGGCTGGGTCTGTTCTGAGGTGGCATAGTGCGTAAAACAAAAAATGTACTGGAATTCTACACCGAGCATTTACCAGTGGTTAGACTATTTGCAAGCATTTCTCCCGTCTCCTTTTGTGTGTTTGATCATTACAGACCTGAATTAGAATATGGAAAAATATGGAAAAGTACAATGCATTCTGGGATTTTTCTTCTTTCCCATCCACTCCAGTGGGTATACCAAATTATTATAAAGGAAATGGATATTCCAAAATTAATTTCTAACTTGAGAAATCCTTAATAATGATCTGGAGTGAGTTATTCTCTCGAGAAAGAATTATATTTTTTGAAGGATTGATTTTGAAGCAAAGGGATATGATTGATGCACGATGAAATCATCGTACTGAACTGAGATTGAATCTGTGCGTTTATATGGATAACTTGGTAAATCTTTTAACTACATTGTATTTAACAATTAAAAAGGAATTACATTTGTGTTATACAAGTATGTTTTTTTCAGATAAAGCATATGCAGCATATGTATGGTGTAGATTATAAGCATAATGTTCAAGTACAGCTTCAATTACCACATTGGTGTGGGAAGTATATGGTGACAGGTAAGGGTTGGATATGAAAAATAGATGCCACAGGGAGACAGTGCTGCCCCATGGAGTTGTCAAGGGGTAGGAGTGGTTTTGGGTGGTTCAGTGTGGGGTAACCCTAGATAAACAACACACATGGTGGTGTTTGAGAGAGGATGAGCACAGTGAGGGGATCGGGGAGAGAGCAACATGCCTTATACATTTCAGTGTTGGAGCAGCAAATGAGGTAGTGGGCAAGGAAAAACATGCACACTCATGACTGAAAATGCTGGAAAAAAGGAAAGTTTCCCTGAATGTAAGCAGTGGAACGGACAAACCATTCAATCAACTGGATAGTACAGAAGCGATGATCAAGGCGAACAAGAAACTTAGTAAGAGTAACAAAACACATCGAATAATAAAAAGATTTTAAATATGAAGAAAACCACATTTATCCATGCTGACTCATTGCAGCGGGCATCACCTGTGCTCCAAACAGCTGTGGCTCAACCCTTATAGTTTCATCCACCATTATGGTCAGCTCATTTTCAGAAACCTGATGTGCTCCTATGCCTTCTATGGTAGTGGCTTAGAATACTATACTGCAATGTATAGGCCTTTTGTGTAGAGGTAAATTATTTGGTTTGTTAGGTCTGTTTTGTAAGGGAGGCAGCAGCAGTTGGTAACAAGTAGATGTTCATAAGGTGTGTCTTGACGTATCATTCACCATATGTTTGGCCATCCACCGTTGCCATCCTCTGTTACAAACCCTTTACTGTCGGCCCTTGGTGGTGGGTAACTCTAAATATGTAGGAAAATGTAGCATCACCACAACCTTGAGGGGTGCATGGCTGTTAACAGAGGAAAGAGTAACCCCCGACAGAAGAGGAAAAGACCATCGATGGACATAAGTCTGCATTGGCAGATGATGAACATAACTAGTAACACTAAATATGGCGGCAGTTGCCTGCCAGTCTAACGTACATCTCCATTTTATTTATTAATTTGGAAATTTTATATAGCGCGACAGATGCTTCATCGAAGAGGTGTCCCGGCGCTTGTAGTCATGCCAACAGAGTACAGAAGCTAGTCCCTAGGAGTGGAAGCTAGGCCCTGGAAAATAAGAAAGTTTTAATAGCTTTACGGAAGGACAGAAGGCAGTCTAGACGGCGGATCTGCACAGGAAGGGAATTCCATAATTTAGCAGCAAGATACCGAAAGGATCGACCCCCTGCTCTAAGATGCTTCACCCGGGGGACCGTGGCAAGGAAATGCTAGGCCAAGCGCAGCTGGCGTGTAGGTACATAGGGGGATCAGCAGATTAGACAGAATGTCAGGAGAGGACCTTTTTAGAATTTAAAAAGGTCAAACAAAGTGCCATAAAATGTATCCGTCGAGGCACAGGCAGCCAGTGCAGGCGCAGTAGAGCGCCCGTCGCAGAACGCGTTCTAGGGAGCCACAAAAGGACTCAGGCAGCTGCATTCTGGACCTTTAAAAGGCGCGTGACTTCCGCCTTATTGGCTCCCAATAAAAGTGAATTAGTGTAGTCCAGCCTGGACAAGATAGTTGCTTGGACTACCAGCTGGCGGGTGGAAGGGTCAAAGAAACCAAGCATAGGTCGTAGACCTCGAAGAAGACCGAAGCAGGAGCCAGCGATCTTCTTGTTATGCTCTTGGAAATCCAGCTTGGTGTCGAACCAGACCTCTACGTTTTTCACAGCCGACTTAGGGGTGGGAGCACTACCTATGGAATCCGGCCACCAATGTTTGCTCCAGAGTCCCTTGTCTTTCCCCACCAGTAGCACCTCTGATTTGTTAGCATTGAGTTGCAAGCAGTTAGTGGTCATCCACTGCGCTACTGCTGCAAGGCCAGCCTTAAACTGTGCTGCACCCCTAGTATGGTCTTCAGAGAGGGCCACCACAAGCTGTGTATCAGCGTACGAAATCATGGTCAAGCCATGGTCTCTTACTACCGCCGTCAGAGGTTGCACATAGATGTTAAACAGAACCGGGCTTAAAGCCGAGCCCTGAGGAACCCCCTGCTTGATGGCATGAGCATGGGAGAGGAAGGGGGGGGGGGGGCACGACCTGAAATGATCGGTCAGATAGAAAAGAGCGGAACCACTCCAGGGCCGGACCTACCATGCCCACCTCCTCCAGGCGACGCAGAAGGATCTTATGGGAGACTGTGTCGAACGCTGCGCTGAGGTCGAGCAGGATGAGAGCCGCAGTCTGTCCCTCATCCAGGATGGTGCGAAGATGTTCACACACTGCTACTAGTGCGGTCTCGGTGTTATGGCCCAGGCGGAACCTGCTGGGGCGAGATTTCAGATCTCTATCTTATCACTCGGGATCTAAACCTCGTTCTGGTCGACTGAATCTTTATTGCCTGTCATTGAGGAAAGAAAGTGCATCTTATACCAGGTTAACTTTTGCTAATGATGGACTCAACTCAGGAAAACCACAAACTACTTCTAGCTTTTAAAGGTTTATTATAAGGTTAAGGTTAACTGCAAGTACAGGCATCTCAGAATGAGATTCAAAAGATATACGGGCACCACTACATACATGTGCTCCCGAAAAGCTCTTAAGCGAGCAAAGAATACAACAAGTACAAGTTCTAAGATTAAAAGGGCTGCAAGCATAGACACGTATTGTGATCTCTCCGTCATTTATAGCAAGAATAAAAGGTTCAGGTTAGGCTGTCCCTACCCTGCTCTGGATGGTATCCCTACTTAACAGAATCCCAACCTACCAAAAGGTGTCAGCGGTGAATGACTCCCTGGGGAGATCACCCACTCTTAGTATCTAGATGAAAACCTATGTTCTCCAGTCATGACCCCTCTCTGCCTACCCATCCGCTCTCTAAAGGGTCCTCAGGCATCTGCTCTATCTCCCCCCAGGGGTGCTGTCCCTAATACAAAAACACAATCTCATTTGAGACGCCCCTCGTGAGACGCCCCTCACGTGGTGTTGCTTCTGGCTTTTTCCATTATGATCCTCATTGGGGCCTCGTGCGTTAGAGTTGACCTTGCTTCTCAGACTCTTCTCCGGCCCGCCGATACCCCTCAAACATTCCTAAACCCTCCTCCATGTCTGTTTCATTCTCCTGAACAGAATCCTATTCATCCAATATTTAATTGGATCCCTCCTCACACCCGCAGACAGACATCCGCAGCTAGGATCCCACTTCTCATAAACTTCTAACAGAAGTTTGCAACATTATGTCTCGGCGCAACTTGGCTCATACTAATACGTGTAAATCAAGCATGGTTAAACATTTCAGGCCTACAACATTTCTCATAGTGATTATATTCTTCAAATCCTTTCATTAATCAATACATCATGTTAATACTCTACTTTATGATTATGTAAACACATCTATAAAATATAAACCTAGTGAAAACAGAACTACTAAATATCATTTAGTGCAATCCACGTCTTGCAAATGAGTACCTTTCCCAACCCTTTCAGCTCTGGCCCTGAGGCCTACTTCGTTCTGTGCTTGCAGCATGTCATTCTTACATTTTAGCAGCTACACGACATGGATCAGGATTAATCACGTCTAATAAGGTTATACATTTTCACACATTTCTGCATTAGTTCCACTTCTATATAAAATCTCTAGATTAACTACACATTTCGAAGTATAGATGAATATATTCTCGGCACTCATGGCATTTCTCTCATGATTGTGCATATTACGTGTAAGTTTGGTGTACTTATACAATTCGTTCAGTTTGCGCTCTCTCAGTTCCCCCCTTTGATGACCTCTAGGGGTCATCACCAACATTTAAACTGAACTAATTGCTAGTGTTCCTCGCTTCTGTGTTTCTAGAGCCCTCAGGCTCCTATACTGATTGTCTTGTATTGCAGCTAGTCTCTGTAGCTGTTCTCTCCGGGCTCTCTCCAATCTCTTTGATCTATACCATCTGTATGCCCTTACCAATCCCCACAACATGATCACACAGATCAATATTATGATGATAGGTTTCAACACATACCATACGAAGCTCTTTCCCAAGTTTGCGAACCAACCTCCAACTTCACCCATTCCATGGCCCACTTTTTCCCAAACATTTTCTCTACTCAGGTCTTCGATCTCTTTGTGGATATTAGTTATGTTCATGATAACCTTCTCCAGGGGCTTTGAATTGTCTGGAATGTAAGTGCAACATTCCTGGACCTTCAAAGCCTTACAGACTCCGCCCTCTTTTGCTAGCAGGACGTCTAATGCAAGACGGTTCTGAAGCACCATGGCCCTTATCGATTGCATCTCTCCTTCCACCAGCATTAAAGACCTAGCAGTGCTGGCAGACAGTCTGTCTACGACTGTTGCCAGTCGTCTAATTTTTACATCATTGAGGATCAGTCCTAAAAGAGGAAATACAGCTCCAAATACATCTCCAACCATTTCTGCATCTCCTAGGTCTCTTCTCCCCCTCGCTGAAGCCTTGCCCTCGATGATCTCTAAGTCTTGGGCATGGTATAATTTGGGGAAGATAATTGCCAAGTAACATGATCCATACCAGTTGTCAGGCAGTCTCACGTAGGCATTTCTTCCACACACAAAATATACATTTGGAATCACTTGCATTCCTTTCAGGAAATCTTTTGTATAATATTCTAGATTGAAAGCATGTTCACAACTGACTTCTCCTACGTATACATTTTCGTAATACGTTTTAGCTCTGTGAAGACATAACTTTCCTCTCTGCGTTTTATCCAAAGCTATTGGACCACTACTACCCTTTCTCTTGTGTGCCTTCTCTTCCTCGGTCCAATCTGTTTTCCATTGTCCTGATTTTTTCAAAATCTTTTGCCTTCTGTATCGATCATCCACCTGCCCTATAAACTTCTTCTCGACTTCTGACACCTTGCATGTCAAATTATTTCTGCGGGCATGTGAAGTATCTAAGGTAATCCAAGGAATGAAGAACTTGGCCAATCTGTCTTCACTCTTCCAGTAGTCCCACTTATTCATCTGTTTATAATTTGGGACTTCTGGTAACCCCTAATCATAATTGGAGAAATAGTATTCAAAACTATCTCTCCCATAAAATATGCTAAGCAATAAGCTACATGTAATGCCATAAGTCAACGGGAGGTGATGATATCTAATGCCTTCATCTACAGACGCCGGCAACTGCATGCAGACATAACAGTCCTTAACCTCCATGGCATCCACGTATTCATACAAAAGTTTGGCATACGCATTTGACCTAAAGTCACCTTGGGACTCATCCATATGTAACCTACGGGCTTCTGCTGCTAATAACGCTTTCTCCTGTATGTTTTCTCCTTTCTTACCAGCAACAGTGGGTTTTGGTGTCACTACAGACTTCTCGTCTGATACCCTTGCCTCCCTCTCATGTCCCACTACATATGAAACTGTAACTACTAAAGCTATTAGAAGTATCACTCCTACTATTAGTGTGCCTATTATACATTTGGCTCTACGATTCGGGGTGCCGGCTTCCATTTCGTCAGACAGTAGGATTCTCTTCCTTATTCCAACGCAAAGTTCTTTTCTTCTCGTCCCTTTACAGTCTCTTTTGTTCCTTCAGTCTTTAGAACCCCACAACTGGAAGCTGGCAACTCCTTTGCAAAAGTCTTTTAAAGCTTCAACACAGACAACCCTAGCCCTTCTCCGTCAACTTATAGGAAGGTCCCTAAGATTTTCTGCTTCCTAGGCGCTAGGTAATCTTCTTCTGCTTGCTTATTTACAAAAGTCTTTAAGCATCTACAATAAGTTTCGAGCCTGCGGCTTGAATAGCATAGTTCAATATTTCCAAACGAAGAACGTGCTCTTCATGGCTGGTTATCTTTGTTCCAAAGTCGGGGAATTGCAATTCGGTGAAAAACATGTGCTTTAACTTGCTTAAGCGGGGAGGGTTGGGGAGTGTGAACGTTAGTGACCCTTCTGCTTCTACTCCGGGCACCAACAGCTGTACTTCCACCGTGATGATGGGCTCAGAGCTGGACACCACCACCGTATCCTCCCTGTCTCCCGCTCCAAAGACATTTGTCGCCAGATATGTCCACTCAGGGGTGGCGTATCTTCTGCTAGGCACACGTACCCTTCTTGATCTTCTTAGATCTGGTGCTTCAGAGCCCTGAGCACCTTCTTCCTGGTCTGAATCTTCGGATATTGGAGGGAGGGTTCTCTCTGGAGTCGACCTCAGGCTTGAACTCCTTCTTTGAGGCCAGCTGGCTTCTCCACGTCTTACCCTCCTGCTCCTTGTCCTTCTGCTTTGTTCTCGCTCTCTTTCAGCCTGGTCAGTATCTGATTCGTACTCCCAGCTACTTTCTCCTTCAGTAGCGTTGTCTGTTTCGCTGTTGTACTGACCGTCCTCAGGCTGATCAGACTCGTTCCCTGCTTCTTCTGGCACCTCTACAGCTTGGCTAGCCCCCTCTATGGCTTCTCGGTCCGCAGCTGGACTTCTATCCGAGAGAGGAGCTGTTTCTTCCAGAGGTGCTGGAACCCTCCGCGTATGCGACGCGTGGATCCAATTGGGCAGGCCTCCCACCTTCACTGCAGTGTTCGTGATCAGGATGATCTGGTAGGGCCCACGCCAACGAACATCCAGGCAGCTTCTTCTTACGTGCTTTCGCACAAGCACCCAGTCACCAGGGCACAGATCATGGCACGGGTCCTGGCACGACGGAACCTCGGCAGCCTGCACCTGAAGGGACACAGAATGAATGGCGTCAGACAGCCCCTTACAATAGTCCAGGATCATATCATCTGTGATGTTTAACAATGCAGCAGTTGGTACAGACGGCAATCTCATTGCTCTCCCCATTAACACCTCGTGCGGTGATAGTCCCGTTCTTCTGTCTGGGGTACTACGAATGCTCATAAGGACCAATGGCAGAGCATCAGGCCAACTCAGAGACGTTGATGAACACATTTTTGCAATTCGGGACTTGATAGTGCTGTTTATCTGCTCTACAATTCCCGAAGCTTCTGGTCGGTAACTACAATGCAATTTCTGATCTATGTTCAGGGCCGCACAAATCATCTTCATAAGCTCACTGTTGAAATGCGTTCCCCTATCTGATTCCAAAGAGGCCGGTACCCCGAATCTTGGGATGAGTTCCCTAAGCAGTAACTTGGCTACTGTGAGGGTGTCACACCTACGTGTAGGGTATGCCTCGACCCATCTGGAAAATACACAGACAACCACCAAGACATAACGGAGGCGGTTGCACCTTGGCATTTTGATGAAGTCTAACTGCATTCTATTGAACGGACCTCCAGACCTCCCTATGTGACTCAACGCAACTGGTGTTCTCTTTCCTACGTTTAACTGCTGACAGGTCACACAACGCTGGCACACTGCTTCGGCTGCTACTCTGAACTTAGGATTGTACCAGGTTTGTCTGAATACCCTCAGCATAGCATCTCTTCCTAAGTGTACTGGACCATGGATTTGCCTAGCCATTGGGCTCACCATCTCATTGGGTAACACTGCCCTTCCATCTGCGGAAACCCAGAAATGAGCCTCGCCCATCACACACCCTGCCTTTTCCCATGTTTGCTTTTCAAAGTCTGGTGCGTTTTCTTGCATGCCTTTCAGCTCATCCCAAGTGTCAACAGTTTCCAATATCATGGCTAATTCAGTTCTTACATTTATTCCGCCCACCTCCACCTCTGTGAAAGAGTACCCTTGTTCTGCGCAGTATCTAGCAACTTCGTCGGCATACCTATTGCCTTGTGACACGAAGTCCATATTTCGAGTATGAGCGGTACATTTTACAACTGCAATCCCTGCTGGACATTGCAAAGCTTCTAACAGTAGACGCACAAACTCTCCATTTCGAATGGGAGAGCCTGAAGACGTCATGTAACCTCTTTGAGACCACAACTGCCCGTAATCATGAACTACCCCGTAACCGTATTGGCTGTCGGTGTATATGGTGACTCGAATTTGGTTGCTTGCCAGGCAGGCACGCGTCAATGCAATAATTTCGGCTACCTGAGCGGAGTGTACTCCTTCCAGGCATCCGGCTTCCACAACTCCAGTAATTGTACAAACAGCATAGGCTGCTCTCAACTGCCCAACTTCGTCTCTTACACATGAGCCATCGACAAAGAAAACTTCATCGGGGTCAGTCAGTGGCTCATCCACGATGTCGGGTCTCGGTTTGGTGCATAGTTCAGTTACATCAAGGCAATCGTGGTCTGTACATTCATCATCATCTATATCACTTGGGAGTGGCATCAAGGTAGCAGGGTTCAAAACAGAGCATCTCTTGAGGGTCACGTTCTCTGCAGCAAGAATGACTTGCTCATAGCGCGTGAGCCTGCTATTCGTCAGATGCTGTGTTTTGGTCCTGGTCATTAACAGTTCAACCGAATGGGGCACATACACCTCTAACGGGTGCCCCATCACAATATTCTCACAACGCTCGATACTGACACCTGTTGCAGCAACGGATTTGAGACATCCGGGCAACGCTGCGGCTACTGGATCTAAGGTAGCCGAGAAATAGGCAACTGGTCTACGGGCATTCCCATGAATTTGGACCAACACAGACAAAGCACAACCCTCTCTTTCACAACAGTAAAGCAAGAATGTTTTATCGTAATCAGGCATTCCCAGAGCAGGAGCACGACATAGGTCCTCTCTCAGCTGCAGGAACGCCATCAAACAGTCCTTGTCCCATGGTACCGGATCACTCACCTCCTTGTGCGTCAGTTTTTGCAAGGGTTTTGCTTTCAGTGAAAAGTTGGCTATCCACTGTCGGCAATACCCCACCATCCCTAGGAACATCCTGACCTCTCTCTGCGTTTTAGGCGCATTCATCTTCATGATCGCCTCTATTCTGTCTGGTGACACTTTTCGCTTGCCTTTCTCAATCCTGTGCCCCAAGTACTGCACTTCTGTCAGGCAGTACTGCAATTTTCCCGGGGACACCTTGTGCCCATTTACAGCTAGGTGATTTAGCAAAGCAATGGAGTCCTCCCTGCAAGCTTCTTCAGTTTCTGACGCCACAAGTAGGTCGTCTATGTACTGGACCAGAACTGACTTCTGGGGCAGCACTAGACTTTCAAGATTTTTCTTCAATAGCTGGTTAAAGATCGATGGGCTCTCTGTATACCCCTGGGGGATACGACACCATGTTAATACGCGATTTTCCAGCTTAAAAGCGAAAAGGAAATGGCTATCCTCGTCCAATGGGATCGAAAAGAAAGCCTGGCAAAGATCTATCACAGTGAACCATTCGGCTTGAAACGGTATCTGAAACAGTATCACTGATGGATTCGGTACCACTGGACAACATGAGACAACTATGTTATTAATCTTTCGGAGGTCTTGCACTATCCTGAATTTCCCATTTGGTTTCTGCAAACCCATAATCGGGGAGTTGCATGGACTACCCACGATTTCCTTCAATATTCCCTGTTTAATCATGGACTCGATCACGGGCTTTATGCCTGCAATCGTTTCTGGAGTCAATTTATATTGGGGTGTTCTTGGAAACTCGGCATGCAGTTTCACTACAATTTTCACTGGGTCCACTCCCTTGACCAGTCCGATCTCTTCCCCAGTGAAATCCCACACTTCTGGTGCCACAGTCTCTCTCAGATCCCATGGGAGCACATCCACTGTCAAAGTGGGATACAGCTCCACACATATTCTCGAATTTGCGACCTTGAAGTCAGCATCGTCATCATTGGTCAATACCTCCACTCCTTGTGGTGTGCAATATATTGTACAATTTAATTTGCACAAAAGGTCTCTTCCTAACAGACATACAGGACTAGAATCGCAAACCACAAACTGATGCTCATCGCTGTATTTCCCTATTTTCACCTGCACTGGTTCTGTCAATGGGCTAGTCATTCTCCTGTTTGCGACCCCCACCACTTGTATAGTCTCTCCAGACATGGGCAGGCCTGGAACTGTGGCTGATCTTATCGTGGATCGAGTGGCTCCTGTGTCCACTAGGAATGTCGTGGGGCACCCTGCCACTTCGGCCTCAACGTAGGGTCCCCTTTGGTCCACATCTAAGGCTGCCCCGAGGGTACAGTCTTCTCTTTCCACTCTCTGTCCTGTTAATGGATCAACGTAATAGCATTCTTCCCCTCCTACAAACAGAGGCATCTGTCTATATGTCTTACCCATGGTCCCTACTCTGGGTGGCTGGGGGAACTGGGCTCGTGGGGGTGGGGTCCCCCCTTTGAGCACCTTTCCTTGGTAGGGTGTTACCCCTCTCGCCGGAGTACTCTGAACCTCTTCCTCCTCTACCTCCTGTTCTCCAATTTCAACGTTGTAGGGACACTCGCGTTTCCAATGCCCCACCTCGTTACACTGGTGGCATCGAGTCGTTTTCTTCAATGCGGCTATATCCACCCTTGGTCTAAAGGTGGAGTTCTCCTCATTGCCCTTGTTCTGGCTATACTGTTTCTTACCCCCAGTTCCTGTTCCCTGTTGCTGTTGCTGCTGTCCACCCTTACCAGCTGACTGCATCTGCACCACCATCAGTTTCTCTTTTAGCTTCTTTGCCTTGGAGTCTATCTCATCACAGCAGTACCTGGCATATCTCAGAATTTCATCTAAAGGTTTATTTTGCCAACAAATCAAGTGTTGCTGAATCATTAAACTAATATCTGGTCTTAAACCCAAGACAAACTTAGACACGAACTGCCCTATGTCTTTCGGGTCCATTACATCCAACCCGCTATATTGTTTAAACGCTTTCAGCAATCTCTCGTAATATTCATGAACGGTCTCTTTGGGTTCCTGTCTAGTTCGATCTATTTTGACCCTATCTATGTCCTGCATTGGCACCTTGTCTTTCAGCCAAGTCATCACTCTCTCGTATTTTACCATTACTGTCTCGGACGGCCCATTAGTCCTTGCATCTCTCTCTGGCTCTGTTGTGGGCCACTCAGCGCTAACCTTACATGCTGTCCACAAGTCTCCCGGTACCACAATGTCAAACAGGGTGTTCAGATCTATCCATAGGACTTTTGAGATTTTTACAAACCTCTCCACTTGCTTATACCACTCGACTGGGTTCTCCCTCAATTTTGGGAAGGAGTTGGTAAAGGCTGCCAAGTCCCCCCTGCTCCATGGCACATGTACATAGTTCCCATTTGCAACCTCACGCAAAGGGTATGCCTCTATTCTCTGTAGTCCTCCTGGTGTCATACCAAGCATGCTTCTCCTTACGGTCCCTTTCTTGGACCACCTTTCTTCCCATTTATCCAGTGCCCTCCACGTCCTTATTCCAGTGATCAGTTCCCTTATGTGTGTTTTCAATCCTATTGTCCTTCTCTCATCTAGGTCTCGATCTGAATAATGTAGCCTGTGGTTACCCTGTAATGCTTTGGTCCTTGACAGGTCCACCATATATTTGCTTGCTAGTTCAACTAATTTCTCATGGATTGTTCTCGCCTTTCGGGTGATGTCCTTTGCCATGAACAGTATTTCATCCTGCTCATACATTTCCATTCTTTCTAGAGGTAGGGTACCATCCACCATGTCATCCAGATCTGACTTTAAGCTGGCGACATCGAGTCTCTTGGCTTTTATCTCAGCTCGCAGTATATCTTTCGACGGGGGTTCACTGGTCTCTCTACCATCCCAACTCCGAGTCCTACGCTTGGGCTCGGGAGAGTTAAGGAGAGTCCTCCCTTCCTCCCATCTCTCTAAATCCCATGCTCGGCCATCCTGCCTGGGGAGGTGATGAAACACAGGCCTGTTTCCCCCTATCCCATTTTGTCCATTCTCTCTGGCTCCCCTCATTTCATGGCAAGGTTCTCTGTGATTCTCTACCCTGTCCTTATTCTCTCGTAGTCTAGTGTCACTCAGTATCTGGTAAGACCCTTCTCGGCTCCCCATATCCCCCGGACTGTGTTCATTTCCGTAATCACAGGGGTCATGGCGAGGCCTCTCGCAACTCCCGTTCTGTCCACTATTCCCAGACACATAGTGGGTGCACTTGAAACTGTTTCTATACTCTTGAGTTCTCCTGTCTCCTTCACTGTGTATTGGGCGGGACACCCCCCCACACTCAGGGCTCCTATTTTCCAGGTCTGGTCTACCTCCACCCCTGGAATGATGGTTGTCTCCCCTACTATCCTGACCCCTCCCGTCCCACTCCGGACTGCTTTCATCAGCCCCGCAGTGAGTCCGGGTCCTGCTATCTTGACTTTCCCTTCCAGCTTCTGCTGCTATGATGCTCTTGTGAGCTTCTACTGCCTCGTCCCATTTCTTCATGTACTCGCTTAGCTCCTGAAAGGATTTCCGTCCTGATCCCCTCATATCCACCGGCCATCCATGGCCCCCCGAACCTCCTGTTTGATCTTCTGCTGTATGTACCGGGGTGCTCCAATCCCTTGGCCTTGGCAGCTGACTTGGAGAATTGATCATGTCATTCCTCCTTGACATCTCTGCTCTTTCCCTGTCCCTCCGTACCTGTTCCTCCCCTCTCTCTCTTTCTGGGTCATAAATCGATACTATAGGGCCTATAGTAACAGGTACTTGCAGGGCGTCTGGTAGTGCGTAAGATGTGGCACACTCCGTTTCCGGCACCCGTTGTACCACAAACCTTCCGACCACCTGCTGCACCGGACTAGGTTGGGACAGTTCCTTCTTTGCAGTGGGATCCCAATCGGTAATGGGAAGCGGTCTATTCTCCCCTATGCTGCCCCCCCCCTCTCTACTAGTCTCACCTTTTCCTGTCTCATTGTTATATGGGGGTGGCCTATCTGTCAGTAACCTATTTATGAGGCTGTCCTCTGTCTCACTCTCATCATCTTCTTCTAATGGGCTTTTGTTTCCTGGCACTTCTAATACTGGGTACAGTTTGTTTACTTCAATGTTATGCACTCTCCATCTTTTAGCATCCGCATCCCATTTGGCCTCCTGCACTGCTCTTACCGATCGTTTCACCCTTTCTTGTCGTCTATTCAGGTTCTTCTCATGCGCTGCCCTAATCCAGGCATTGAGAGCTTCAAATTGGGTTGGTCTAGGCATAGGTCTCATTGAGGTCATGACTGCTTTCAATCTGTGTAGCACCTCTAATCTGAACGTCCCATACTTTGGAAACGTCAATTCCTCATTTCCTTCTGTAATCTTACTCCACTCTGATATCCACATTATAGTGTGGAGGCCAACATTTGCCGCCATATAATAAGCCGGCGTACCCTCCGGCGGGGCTTCTTCCCCTTCATAAGATCTCCGCCTCTCTCTTTTAAACGCCGCTCTTAACCATTTAAAACACTTCATGATTATACGCACAATTTCCAGCCTCAGTATTCTGTTTACTTCCTGATGACAATCCACCAATCCTATCGCGGCTTTGCTAGCTGGCCTATCACAGCGCGGTCTTGCTCCGGCCGGCCAATCCCAGCGCGGCACTTTCTGACGTCACTCGTCTCCGCTTCGCAGCAGCACCCCTCCTTTCTCAGCTCGTCTCCCGGTCATGCATGCGTCCCATTCATACACCGAAAAATGACTACTTCCGACCAAGCCGTCACTTCTCTTGACTGTACGTCCACAGTCTATCTGTAATTGTCACAACAATTGACGAAACGTCCTCCGTCTCTCTGATAGGTTGCTTACACACAGTAACTTCCGACCAGCGTCCGTTACTCACACACTCACTCTTACGTTCCCCCTATCTCGGTCCTGCGGGCGATCAATGGTACCTCATGACCCCTTTCACTCTAGTTGACAATTACTCTGGATGTCCGATACACCCGAACCACTTAAGCTCTCCTTGAACTTAAGATTTTCACCGGTTGCGCGCGCTCACAACCTGTTCCACAGTTACTCTACAGGCATTCAACTCCGCCAGACATTACAACATAGATACAACACAAAAACACCGCAATCTAACACGCATGACCCTTTATACTCACTCTCGACCGATACTGCTGCTTTTCTGTCTCACGTCATCCGGACCTTCTTCGGCGGGCGGTTCTTCCGATCATCGATCTCTAGGGGCCTTGGGGTAATCTAACCTGGCCTAGATCACCTTCCTCAAGAAGGCAACCATCCTCTATAGCTACCAACTGCTGGGGCGAGATTTCAGATCTCTATCTTATCACTCGGGATCTAAACCTCGTTCTGGTCGACTGAATCTTTATTGCCTGTCATTGAGGAAAGAAAGTGCATCTTATACCAGGTTAACTTTTGCTAATGATGGACTCAACTCAGGAAAACCACAAACTACTTCTAGCTTTTAAAGGTTTATTATAAGGTTAAGGTTAACTGCAAGTACAGGCATCTCAGAATGAGATTCAAAAGATATACGGGCACCACTACATACATGTGCTCCCGAAAAGCTCTTAAGCGAGCAAAGAATACAACAAGTACAAGTTCTAAGATTAAAAGGGCTGCAAGCATAGACACGTATTGTGATCTCTCCGTCATTTATAGCAAGAATAAAAGGTTCAGGTTAGGCTGTCCCTACCCTGCTCTGGATGGTATCCCTACTTAACAGAATCCCAACCTACCAAAAGGTGTCAGCGGTGAATGACTCCCTGGGGAGATCACCCACTCTTAGTATCTAGATGAAAACCTATGTTCTCCAGTCATGACCCCTCTCTGCCTACCCATCCGCTCTCTAAAGGGTCCTCAGGCATATGCTCTATCTCCCCCCAGGGGTGCTGTCCCTAATACAAAAACACAATCTCTTTTGAGACGCCCCTCGTGAGACGCCCCTCAAGTGGTGTTGCTTCTGGCTTTTTCCATTATGATCCTCATTGGGGCCTCGTGCGTTAGAGTTGACCTTGCTTCTCAGACTCTTCTCCGGCCCGCCGATACCCCTCAAACATTCCTAAACCCTCCTCCATGTCTGTTTCATTCTCCTGAACAGAATCCTATTCATCCAATGTTTAATTGGATCCCTCCTCACATCCGCAGACAGACATCCGCAGCTAGGATCCCACTTCTCATAAACTTCTAACAGAAGTTTGCAACATTATGTCTCGGCGCAACTTGGCTCATACTAATACGTGTAAATCAAGCATGGTTAAACATTTCAGGCCTACAACATTTCTCATAGTGATTATATTCTTCAAATCCTTTCATTAATCAATACATCATGTTAATACTCTACTTTATGATTATGTAAACACATCTATAAAATATAAACCTAGTGAAAACAGAACTACTAAATATCATTTAGTGCAATCCACGTCGTGCAAATGAGTACCTTTCCCAACCCTTTCAGCTCTGGCCCTGAGGCCTACTTCGTTCTGTGCTTGCAGCATGTCATTCTTACATTTTAGCAGCTACACGACATGGATCAGGATTAATCACGTCTAATAAGGTTATACATTTTCACACATTTCTGCATTAGTTCCACTTCTATATAAAATCTCTAGATTAACTACACATTTCGAAGTATAGATGAATATATTCTCGGCACTCATGGCATTTCTCTCATGATTGTGCATATTACGTGTAAGTTTGGTGTACTTATACAATTCGTTCAGTTTGCGCTCTCTCAAACCCATTCTGGGAGCGATCTAAGGCGCCAGTGTTGCTCAGGTGGCCAGAAAGAATGTTTTTAACATGGGCTTCAGCAATTTTTGCGACCCAAGGTAGCAGGGATATGGGGCGAAAGATTTCTGGCTTAGCAGGGTCCAGAGTACATTTTGGTGGACTTTGCTAGACCACCATTCCGCCTTGGTGGACTAGCAGCTGCCCGTCAAACAAACTCTAAATAAGGGACTAGGGGCTAGATATAGGTAGGCTTTTACTGGTCGGTAACGGCCGAATTCGGCCGTTACCGACTGGTAAAAGCCTTTTCCTATGTAGGAGGCTATTTTGCCGATTCGGTAAATAACAAATCGGTATTTACTGATTCGGTCTTTACTGAATCATCATTTACCGATTCAGTATTTACCGAATCGGTAAATGAGATGTACAAAGCACTTAAAAGAGGGCTTCTGGGCTTTAAGAATTCGTTATTTACCACCAACTATTAGTTGGTGGTAAATAAGGAATTCCTATGTAAATGCATTAATGTGCATTTACACCTGTGCCATGTGACAGACATACATGCCCTTAGGGCATGTATGTATGGCACATGTGCACACCAGCACTAATCAGGGGTGCAACAGGGTGTCAAAGTGACACCCTGCCACCCTTGACTTTTTCCCAATTTTACCGAATGGGTAATTACCGATTCGGTAAATGACATTCATTCCTATGGGCCTCCAGGCCTATAGGAATCAATGGCAACTACCGAATCGGTAAATACCGATTCAGTAAATATCGAATCCTACCGATTCAGTATTTTTTACCGAATAATTACCTACATTGGATCTACCGATTCAAAAATACTGAATCGGTCAAATTCGGTATTTTCGAATCAGTAAATCCAAATTACCTACATCAAGCCCTAGGTGCCTGATACAATTTGAGGAGTTATTTATCACAGAGGATTATTAATAAATACCTGGCAATTGGAGCCTGTACGACAGATAGCTTTAAGGCCTCTATCAGAGAAAGGCAATTTCAGAGCAGTGTTCACAAGAACATTTATAAATTAATGCAACATAGCTTCCATTTTAGAAGCAAGGAGAAAAGAGGCAGCTAATAAACTTTTTCAAAATTTATTTATTTTATTGTTTTAATACAAGATGATTGCAGAACAATTCTTAGCAGCATTCATCAGACATGGTAGAATAAAATAGAAGCAATGGCATCTTCACACAGGTGAGTACACAATATGCAGTACAGTTAGCTGAAATGTGAATTCGGTGCATCATACGGGCGTACTTACTGCTCTTTACGTATCAAGTTAAGGCACATGCTTGGCAGAGAAAGCATAAGTCACTGGGCTAGTTACAGAAACTCACAAGGGACCACGACAGCACTGCAGAGTCTGCAACATAATCACAAATGGATAGTGGGATATAACGCACACCCAAGTAGATTCATTAGAACAATAATGCACATATCAAGTATTAAATTCGGCATGAATATCTAGCATGTAACAGTTCTGAAAGGTGAAGGCCTTCACTGCGCCAGTGCCTCCGGAATAATAGACGGGGATTCTGTCGAGCGTGAGAGAAGGTAGCCCTGTAGGGGACTCCATATATTTCTTGGCTTCGAGGCACGGTGCAAGGGTTCAGCATACAGAGTCAATTGTTCTTGGCAATATATCAAGTTATCAAGCCACTCCTTGAACTTTGGCACCCGTCCTCTACCCCATCTACAAGCCACTCTACGGTTAGCTAACATTAATGCAATGGCAAGATATTTGCGGCATGACTTGGGAATACATTTAGTGTAGCCTAAAAATGCTATTAAAGGTGTGCGCTCTAAAGTAATGGGAACCATCTGGTCTAAGGCATCGAAAACTTGGGCCCAGTATTCACTCACTTGTGGGCAATCCCAGGCCAGGTGTAAAAAGTCAGCCCCTGGACTGCCACATCTCGCACAACTGTCTGTAGTTCTCAAGTTAAATCGGAACATTTTAACTGGGGTATAATATTGGCAGGAATTTATAGTGTGTAATGCGTAGCCTAGCACTAGCGGATATTTGTTCTTTTTGAAGGCAGCAGTATGTCCATTGGTCGTCTGTTATGACATACCCTAGTTCCAGATTCCACTTTGCACGAGAAGAGCTGGGAGGCTCCACCTGTTGGGTCTAATAGTGTGGTAAAGCGTGGAGACCAGGTGCCCCAGCGAAGCAGCGCGTAGCAGCATATGTAAGGGAGCCAAGGTGGGGGTTTCCTGAGGAAACTCTGGGGTGATAGATCGTATGCCTTGATGGAGCCGGACATAAAGAAATATATCCAGCAAGGAGGGTTGTAGCCCTTGAAAGAGATGTTCGGAGGTTCTAAATTTCCCATTTTGGTAGAGATCTCCCCATGTGGTTATTTTGGTGCGCTCACAGAGCTTGAGGAACCTTGTTTCTTGTAGTAGTGGCATGCGTGGATGATAGGAGAGTGGTGAGTATAACATCGGACTTTGAAGGAGAGTCAGAATGTGATGCCGGGCGTCCACTGTACATGTAATCGTGGTAGACACAGTGTCACGCATGCGGGGGTGCGCTCAGTATGCCATCCAAGAGGATGGGGTCCGCTAACCAGTGCTCCGCTGCAATCTGTGGCCTTTATCTAGGGGGGTGGAACCAGTAGAAAGCATAATGTGCCTACTCGCATGTGTAGTACAGCTCGAAATCCGGTACATCAAAGCCCCCCTTGGGCATATGGCTGTGTAAGCACTTTACATTGTAGTCGTGGTTGTTTCCCCCCTCCCCCAAATAAGCCTTATAATTTCTGACCGGTGTGTCTGGAAAAATTGTCGACCGGGTAATATGGGATATTTAAAAAAAAAGTATAGTATTTGTGGAAGAACCACAGCTCGCCCTGCCAAGGTCCGCGGCAGGGAGATCCATAGAGTGACATTTTCTGCAATACCATGTATGGCAGTACCATAGTTAAGTCGCATCAGCTCATCCCTATCTTTAGATATTCCAATCCCGAGATAGCGAAAGTCCGAGTCACACCATTCCAGTGGGAAGTCCAAGGGGAATCGAGAGGCTGCAGGTGTTAAGGGAAATATTTGCGACTTCCCCCAATTTATATGAACCCCAGAGAGTTTCCAGAAAATGATAAATTCTTGAAGGACTGGGTTTAAGTTATCCTGCGGATTTCTTACATAGAGGGTGATGTCATCTGCATATAAAGATATCAGGATTTGTCGTAGGTTGCATCTCAGTGCTTTGTCTTGATGATGCTGCCACAATTTAGACACCAAGGATTCGATTGTGAGACCAAAGATAAGGGGTGAGAGTGGGCACCCTTGTCGCGTGCCTCTAGACATGGGGAACGCATCCGACAGATGACCATTGATTAAGACTCTTGACGTCAGGAGCTGATATAGCAGTCTTATCCAGGACAGGAATAAAGTAGGAAACCCCATACTCTGTAGCACCTCGAGTAGATAATCCCATTCAACAGAGTCAATCAATCAATCAATCAATCAGTCATTTGTTAAGCGCACTACATACCTGTGAGGGTCTCAAGGCGCTGGGGGGGAGGAGGTGGGGGCCGCTACTGATCGAACAGCAAGGTCTTTAGTGTCCTCCTGAAGGTCAGCAGGTCTTGGGTCTGTCGCAGGCTCAGTGGGAGGGTGTTCCATGTCTTAGCGGGAGAAGGATCTTCCACCGGTCGTTGTTTTTCGGATGCACAGGATGGTGGCGAGTGAGAGGTCGGCGGAGCGTAGCTGGCGGTTGGGGGTGTAGAAGGAGAGCCGTCTGTTGAGGTAGGCTGGGCTGTGGGCTTGTGGAGTGCCTTGTGTGCATGGATGAGGAGCTTGAACGATATCCTCTTGTTGATGGGGAGCCAATGCAGGTTTCTCTGGTGGTGGGTGATGTGGCTGTGTCGTGGTACATCGAGGATCAGTCGTGCTGAGGTATTTTGGATGCGTTGTAGTCGATTGATGAGCTTGGTCGGGGCTCCCGCGTAGAGGGCGTTTCCGTAGTCGAGTCAGCTGCTGACGTGGGCCTGGGTGATTGTCTTTCTTGTATCTGTCGGGATCCATCTGTAGATCTCGCGGAGCATGCAGAGGGTGTTGAAGCAGGAGGAGGAGACGCCATTGACTTGCTTGGTCATGGAGAGCGTTGAGTTGAGGATAATTCCCAGGTTGCGTGCATGGTCGGTGGGGGTCGGGGCTGCCCTCAGTGCTGTTGGCCACCAGGAGTCGTCCCATGCTGACGGGTTGGAGCCGAGGATGAGGACCTCCATCTTGTCCGAGTTCAGCATCAGACGGCTGATCTTCATTCGGTCGGCGACAGCCTTCATTCCTTCATGGAGGTTGGCTTTGGCGGTGATGGGGTCCTTGGTGAGGGAGAGGATCAGTTGAGTGTCGTCGGCGTAGGAGATTATGTTGAGGTCGTGCTGTAGGGCGACGTGTGCAAGCGGGCCATGTAAATGTTGAACAGTGTCGGGCTGAGGGAGGATCCATGGAGTACGCCGCAGATGATCTCGGAGGCTTCAGAACGGAACGGGGGTAGGCGGATGCTCTGGGTTCTGCCGGAGAGGAAGGAGGTGGTCCATTCCAGAGCCTTGTCCAGGATTCTGTTCTCTTCGAGGTATCGGGTTAGCTGTCTGTTAACGATTTTCTCGAGGACCTTGGCTGGGAAGGGGAGCAGAGAGATGGGTCGGAAGTTCTTGAGGTCTCTTGGGTCTGCCTTGGGTTTTTTGAGTAGAGCGTTGATCTCGGCGTGTTTCCAGCTCTCTGGTCTCAAGAGAGAGATTGATGATGTTGCGTAGGTGGGGTGCGATGGAGCTGCTTGCTTTGTTGAAGACGTGGTGAGAGAATGGGTCTGACGGAGAGCCGGAGTGTATTGTGTTCATGGTCTTGATGTCATCGACGCACACGCTGGTTCAGGCTAGTAAGGGGACGTGGTCAATGGTGTGCGGAGGGTCTGTTGTGTTGCTGTCTGTTGGGGCTGTCTGGGTGTTGAAGCTGTCGTAGATGTCTGCTATCTTGCGGTGGAAGAAGGTGGCGAGGGAGTCGCACAGGGATTGCGACGGCGGGATGCCGTTGTGGTTGTGGATGGCGTCCTTGTGTGCTGCGTGGCTGTCCGGAGTTTGTTCACTGTGCCATTTCTTCTCTAGTTTCCGGCAGGCTTGCTTGGAATCTAGGAGTTCTGCAGTGAACCAGCTGGCCCTCTTGCTGGTGTCTCTGTGGGGGGGTTTCTTCAGCGGGGCGAGGGTGTTGGCGCAGTCCTCGATCCGGTGTCTGAAGTTGTGGGCAGCGACGTCGGTGTTTGAGGATTCGGTGGGTGGGCTGAGAGCGAGGTTTGCATGTAGTTGGTCTTCGAGGATTTTGCTCCAGCGGCGGCGGGGGATCTGTTGGGTGTGGTGGGTTTCTGGAAGGTGAAGTGGATGCAGCGATGGTCGGTCCAGAGGAGTTCGGTGGTGTGGCTGACGGAGATGTGCGGGCTTGAGGAGAAGACGGGGTCGAGCGTGTGGCCGGCTGAGGGGGTGGGCGTTGTGACAAGTTGCCTCAGTCCGAGGTTGGCGAGGTTATCGATCAGGGTTGTGGAGTTGTTGTCGTTGTTGTTCTCAAGGTGAAAGTTCAGGTCTCCGAGGAAGATGTAGTCGGTGCAGGTCAGGGCGTGCGTGCTGATGAAGTCGGCGATGGAGTCTCTGAACTGGGGGCGGGGTCCGGGGGGTCGGTAGACGAGGGTGCCTCTGAGGGTGGAGTTGGGGGTCTGTGTGGATCTGGAAATGCATGTGTTCGGCGGTGCTGAGCTCGTCGTCTGTGCTAGTTGAGACCCTGATGCTGTTCTTGTGGACGATGGCGATTCCTCCTCCGACTCCGTTGGTGCGCGGTCTCTGTAGGTGATCTTGTAGCCGTCTGGGATGGCTATGGCATGTCAGGTGCGGAGGAGTTGTTCAACCAGGTCTCTGTCAGGAAGGCGACGTCCGGGAAGGTTGTGTTGAGCAGGTCCCAGAGCTCGACGGCGTGTTTGCGTGCGGAGCGGGTGTTCAGTAGTCTGCATCGGAGGTGGTTGAGTTCTTTCTTGGCGGGTGGTTCGTCGGCTCTGTGGCTGGTGTAGCTGCAGTTCCGGCAGGTGAAGGGACAGTGTGTCCGTTTAGGGGCGGCCTTGAAGCAGTTGTGGGTCAGACCGGGTATGAGAGCGTGCAGAGTGCTGGCGTAATAGTGGCGGTGGTCGTCATGGCGGGTAAGGGGGACAGGGGTACTAGCGCTGGGCGCGGTCCAGGCACTGACGGGCGCAGACAGGCTTGCTGAGCGCCAGCGGCGCGACCGCGCAGCGGCCTCCATGTATGGGGAGGTGAGAGTGAGGAGCAGCTGGGAGGCGGGAGGCGGGGGCAGCGAATGGGCAGTCAGGGGGGCGGAGCCGCAGGGGCGGTGAGGGGCGACGAAGGAAACAGAAGGCAAAGGGCACATAAATTGAGGGGTAAACAAGTGGCATAGAGGGCAGAAAGGTCACAAAAGGGCAAAAGGTCACAGAAAACGGAGGAAACGAGTAGCACAGAAGGCAAAAGATCACAAGAAAAGGGCAAAAAGGTCACAAAAAACTAGATGAAACGAGTGACACAGAAGGCAGAAAGGTCACAGAAATGCAGGGGCAGCTAAGCTACTGAAGGCAAAAACGGGCAGAAAGACACGAGGGCCGTGAGGGGAGCAGAAGGAAAACCGGGCAGAGAGACACAGGGGCAGCGAAGGGAACAGAGGGAGAGAATGGGCACAGACCATGTACAGGCAGCGGGGGAGACAGACAACAGCAGTCACAGACACAACAATGAAAATGCAGTCACTACAACGGGAGCAATGAAAGAAAATACAGGCAATACAATGGAGGTTGAGCAAACCTAGGACCTACCACTGGCCACCAGGGATGAGGCACAAGTGGTAGCCTGCGGGTGGAGGAGGGCCTCAAACTTCTTCAGCAGAGGCAGCTGGGGCAGGGACACACAGGCAGTGCTGTGCGGAGGGGGAGCGACCTACCTGGAAGGGTTAAGTGTCGCTCTCCTCACTGCCCAGCGGCCGGCCTATATGGGGAAGTGGGAGGGTGGAGCGGCTGGGATGCGGGAGGTGGGGCAGCGAATGGGCAGTCAGGGAGGTGGGGCCGCAGGGGATGCAGCGACGAGGGGCAACAAAGGAAATAGAAGGCAAAAGGGCACAACAATTGAGGGGAAAACGAGTGGCACAGAAGGCAGAAAGGTCACAAAAAGGGCAAAAGATCACAAATATAAAGGGGGAAACGAGTGGCACAGAGGCACAAAGGTCCCCAGAAAGGTCAGAAAAAACGGGGGGAAACGAGTGGCACAGAGGCACAAAGGTCACAAGAAAGGGCAGAAAGGTCACAAAAAAACAGGGGGAACGAGTGGCACAGGGGCTGAAAGGTCCCAAGAAAGGGAAGAAGGGTCACAGGAAATGGGGGGAAACAAGTGGCACAGAGGCAGAAAGGTCCCAAGAAAGAGCAGAAAAGGTCACAAAACACGGGGGAAATGAGTGACACAGAGGCACAAAGGTCCCAAGAAAGGGCAGAAAGGTCACAGAAAAACGGGGGGAAGCAAGTGGTGCAGAGGCATAAAGGTCCCAAGAAAGGGCAGAAAGGTCACAAAAAACAGGGGGAAACGAGTGGTACAGAGGGCAGAAAGGTCCCAAGAAAGGGTAGAAAGGTCACAAAAAAACGGAGGAAACGAGTGGCACAGAGGCACAAAGGTCACAGGAAAGGGCAGAAAAAAACAGGGGGAAACGAGTGGCACAGAGGGCAGAAAGGTCCCAAGAAAGGGCAGAAAAGGTCACAAAAAACGGGGGTAAACGAGTGGCACAGAGGCACAAAGGTCACAAGCAGGCCCGGATTGGTCATAGCGGGCACTGGGCAATCCCCCGGTGCGCCGCACGGGTGGGGGCCGGCTTTGGGCCCCTGGGGGCTGTTTTTGTTACAGGGCCCAGTACCAAAATCGGCCGCAAACCGGCCCGGCAAAGAGCTCGCCGGCACCCCCAACCCCCCGGGTGGGGGGGCCGACCGAGCACTTTGCCAGGGGCGGTTGAAGTTCCCAGTCCGGCCCTGGTCACAAGAAAGGGCAGAAAGGTCACAGAAAACGGGGGGAAACGAGTGGCACAGAGGCTGAAAGGTCCCAAGAAAGGACAGGAATGTCACAGAAAACAGGGGGAAACGAGTGGCACAGAGGCAGAAAGGTCTCAAGAAAGGGCAGAAAAGGTCACAAAAAATGGGGGGAAACGAATGGCACTGAGGGCGGAAAGGTCCCAAGAAAGGGCAGAAAGGTCACAAAAAATGGGGGGAAACGAGTGGCACAGAGGGCGGAAAGGTCCCAAGAAAAGGCAGAAAGGTCACAAAAGACGGGGGGAAACGAGTGGCACAGAGGCACAAAGGTCACAAGAAAGGGCAGAAAGGTCACAAAAAACGGGGGGAAACGAGTGGTACAGCGGCAGAAAGGTCCCAAGAAAGGACAGAAAGGTCACAGAAAATGGGGGGAAACGAGTGGCACAGAGGCAGAAAGGTCCCAAGAAAGGGCAGAAAAGGTCACAGAAAACGGGGGGAAACGAGTGGCACAGAGGCACAAAGGTCCCAAGAAAGGGCAGAAAGGTCACAAAAAACGGGGGGAAACGAGTGGCACAGAAGGCAGAAAGGTCCCAAGAAGGGGCAGAAAGGTCAGAAGAAATGGGGGGAAAAGAGTGGCAAAGAGGGCAGAAAGGTCCAAGAAAGGGCAGAAAGGTCACAAAAAAAATGGGAAGAAACGAGTGGCACAGATTGTATTGGCATTTTATATAGCGCACTACTTACCCGTAGGGTCCCAAGGCGCTTCGACCGCTGCGAAACCCTTCCTGGCTTCCCTGAGAGATGGTCCCTTAATGGGTATCTCCAGGGTGAGACCAGGCATCCCCGGCGGTCTGGTGGGGCCATTAGTGAAGATGAGGCAAGCTAATGCCCAGAGTTGCCGAGTGTGATCGCTGATCAGAGTGGGCACCGAGGCGAGAGAATTATCGAGTCCGCTGACCCTGGTCCAGAAACCTGCCGCGCCGGGAATCGAACCCTGGTCCCGGGCCGTCCTCTGCTCTCGGGTCTGCCGCCTCTAACCAGTGAGCCACACTACTTCACTGCACAGAGGCACAAAGGTCACAGGAAAGGGCAGAAAAAAAGGGGGGAAACGAGTGGCACAGAGGGCAGAAAGGTCCCAAGAAAGGGCAGAAAGGTCACAAAAAACGGGGGGAAACGAGTGGCACAGCGGCACAAAGGTCACAGGAAAGGGCAGTAAGGTCCGAAAAAATGGGGGGAAACGAATGGCACAGAGGGCAGAGACGTCCCAAGAAAGGGTAGAAAGGTCACAAAAACGGGGGGAAACGACAGGCGCAGAGGCACAAAGGTCACAGGAAAGGGCAGAAAGGTCAGAAAAAACAGGGGGAAACGAGTGGCACAGAGGGAAGAAAAGTCCCAAGAAACGACACAAAAAATGGGGGAAATGAGTGGCACAGAGGCACAAAGGTGAGAACAGAGTCAAACGCTTAAGTGACCTCCCAAAAGAAAGCCGCCAGCGGCAATTCAGGAGCAACATTCTGTAAAATGGAGAATAGGGTACTGAGATTGTGTGTGGTCGCTCTGACCGGGACAAAAAATGCATTATTAGGGAGTACTAACTTTTCCATTATTAGGGCTAGGCGATTTGCAATAACCTTTACCAAGATTTTAATCTCGCAGTTAATGAGGGATAATGGCCGATAGGAATCGCAGTGAACAGGTGATTTTTCAGGTTTGAGCAGAGATGTGATAAGTGCCTCTCTCATGGAGGGGGGCAGTGTGCCAGTCTCGAGTGTTTCTTCATATATCTCCTTCAAGATCACGGCCATTCGGGTCTATATAAGTTTTATAGAATTCAGCAGGCAGTCCGTCAAGACCAGGGTCCTTCCCGGACTTCATCTGCATGATGGCCTCTCGTATTTCGTCAAGTTCGAAGGGGCCACATAGAAACTCCCTCTGCGAATCACCCAACCACTCAAGGGCTATGCCCCCTATAAAGTGGTCTAGTTCGAAATGATCCCTCTGCTGTGAAGTATAAAGCGCTGAATAGTGGGTGGTGAATGTAGTAAGTATATCAGAAGTGTCGCGTTGCAATGTCTCTCCTCGACCAGAGATCTCCAGTATACTATACAATTGGAGAAGCATAGTGGGCGTATGGTTTCGGCTAGGGCCTGCCCAGGTCTCTCCCCCTCACCGTATCGCCGGGCCACCCACTATTTCCCTTTAAATTTTGTTTCCCAATCTGCAGTGTATTCCGATAGTTTTTTCCTGAATTCATGCTGAATGTCCTTACCTCCTCCCATACTCAGTTGTACCCTGTATGTCCCTGAGCACTCCAGAGCCTTTGGAGATAAAAAATCCACGGACTGTCACCTTAAAGGCTTCCCAGATAGTTTCCACAGTATATACAGAACCTCTATTTCTTTGGAAGAATTCTTGAATTTCGTCTCCCAATTTGCTGTGAAATCCTGCATCTAGTAGCATTAAGGGCTGTAACCTCCAAGTGCGGCGCAGTTTGTAATACCCAGGTGTGGCAATTGTAATTTTAACTGGGAAGTGGTCAGAATATGTTCTAGCCAGGTGTGTGACATCTTTTATCGAGGGACCTAGTCCACGAGACAATAAACAATAATCTAAATGTGCCCAGGAGGCAGCTTGCGTTGTAAAGAGTGTGCCCTCCCGTGTGAGTGAGTGAAAGTGACGCCATGCGTCCAGTAACCAGTTTCCGTCTCGATTCCCTGCAGGACGTGGTATGACCTATTATAATGATGTGGTGTGGGATTCGATCTGTCTTCAGGTGGGTTAAGAGCCACGTCAAAATCCCCACCCCATATTATATGGGTAGAGCCAATGTCCAAAATGTTTCCCCATGGCACAGTGAAAAACTCAGGAGTGTCAACATTTGGGCCATAACAACTCACCAGGGTGACGGAGTCCGTGCCCATTCCTTCCCCATGCAATAAAGTATCTCCCATTGTGATCAAGTAATGTACCAGCTAAAGCAAACAGAGTCTGTTTTTTAATAAGTATAGCCGTTCCTCTGGCGTTGGAGGAGTACGAGGAGAATAGTTGATGGTCAGCCCACTTATTAACAAATGCAGTGGGATGAGATGGATTAATATGAGTTTCTTGGAGTAGCGCGATATGTATTTGATGCCTATCTAAGTACGCCAATAACTAGTGACGCTTTCGCAGGTGCCCCAGCCTCCGCACATTCCAAGTGACTATTTGTAAGCTCCGATGAGCCGTCAAGTCAGCCATAAGTGGCAAAGGTGTGTGATTAGTGGCAGTATGTCCCCTGTGAACTGTGTAAGAAGCAATGTAATACCATACGTCTGTCTGTCATGCTGCTGCAAAATAGTTAACAATGGACATGGAAGCAAGCCTTCTACATTCTCCCCACCCCACCCACAACACCACCTTCAATGTGCCAGAATTACATTTCCCACCCTGAGCCCAACAATACTCAAACTGATCAAACCAGGTCAAACAAGACCAACTTAGAAGAGAGTCTTGAGGGGGATCCACCATATGAGGGGGACCGCTGATGGGCCATAGGTAACTCCCATCTCCCAAAGCCCACAGACAGCTACGTTAGCAGTAGGGGGACACAGGGAGAAACAGTGGGAGGGTGATCAGCACTGTGGCGTGGAGAAAAAGTACAGGTATTAAAGTCATAGAAGTAGCCCACTGTATAACAAGATGCACCAGGGTGCTAGGTACACTTAGCTGATGTTGTGTTGTTGTGTAGTAGAATGTAGATCAAGCCGCCAATGGGAGTAAGGAATTGTCCCGTTGCATATGGGACAAAGAGACGTAGGCTAGCAGAGTGACAGCCTAGTTTATAAAGGACTGGGGGCTTTGTAATGTTCCGGCTGTTGCTACTGCTACGAGGGGCCATCGGCTCCAGGAGAATGTGGAATAGAGGAGCGTTCATCGGAATTCCAGCAAGGTGAATGTCGGTTGATGCGTTTGAGGAACTCTTCAACTTGCTGTGGATTCACAAATATGCTTTACTTGCCTTGATGGTTGACCCTTAGGTGCGCTAGATAAATGAGTGCAAAGACAATTTGCGCCTTATAGAGCTTCTGTTTCGCTGTGAGGAACTTGCTGCAAGCTTCTTGTACAGCTACAGTGAAGTCAGGATAGATGGAAAATGGAAAATTCCATGCCTTCATATGTCAATATCTTCTTCTCGAGTGCCAACCGGAGTGTGGTGTCCCAGTCTCGGTAGTTAAGGAGCCGGGCAACAAAAGAACATGGGATGCCACCCGGAGGAGGGCGAGGGCCGAAAGACCAGTGTGCACGCTCCACAGTCAGATGAGGGGAGAAAGCACCAGGTGTCGCGCAGGAGGCGTTCAATGAAGTCTTCCATTAGACCAGTGTTTGTGGTTTCTTTAATGCCTATGACGCATATGTTATTCCTGCGTCTTCTAGCTTCAAGGTCTTCGTTTTTGAAGGCGATTACTTTCAGGAGCTTGTCCATTTGTGTCATTTGCTGATGCATTTGGGACATAGTGTCATCCTCCGTTCTGTCTCCTTGATTTGCTCATCATGCTTATCCACCTTCAGCACCAGGAAGTCTAAATGACTGTTCATCGTGTCCATCTTGCCTGACAAGGCTGTGAGACTGTACTGAATCGCCAGCAGCAATGTTTTTACCTTGTTGTCCGAGGTGGAAGATTGTACTTGGGATGAGTCCTCAGCAGTTTGTGTTTGTTCCTCTGTACATGAACGAGTGACCCTCTTCTTCGCATCCAAAACAAGCTTGGATTGCCTGCCCTCCGGCTTCCCCATGTTAGCATGGTGAGGTTGATTGGGCCTTACGTCCTGAAATGTCGTCAGTACTCCGTCTAAGCCAGGCCATACAGTAATCAGTAAAGAGGTCCCCAGGAATGGATCCAGATAAGGCACCACCCATGGAGGATAAAAGTAGTAGGAGGCAGCTAGTGTGTTATATCGAGACTTTAGCGGAGAGGGCCTGACTAAAGTGGGTATAGCGTCACAGCGTGAGTGGGAGCAAAAGTCTATACATCAGGCAAAACGGTCAGTGTCAAGAGTGGACCACCACCAGTGGGATACTCTGGAATCTTGTTGGGGAAAACTCAAGTGCCTCCGTTGCAGTTAAGAGGAGCTGCGGCTGGTTCAAGTTGCAGCTTCCTGCACTGGTGTGGGCTCCTATAATCTCTGTTGTGCCTTGGTGTAAGAGGATCAGATACCTCGTTGCAAACTTCCCTCGCCGTCCGAAGATGGGAGGGGTGGAGAGGCGGCGCGGACTCAGTGTAGTAGCTCCCCACCACAGATGTAGGTCGCAGGCGGTGGTCACCCACAGCGCTGCACAGGACTCAGCCAGGACTGAAGCAGTAGCGTGTCCACTTCTCCCTATAAGGTTTGGTAGGGAGTGGCACTCTAGGTTGGGTGGGCAGTGAAGGCAGATAATGGTGTGGGCCGTCATATGCAAATGTGGTCGCTGCGCGCACCCACCATGTACATCTGGGTGAGGTCCGATGTACCGCCGTCTCTGCCTCCTTCACGATGTAGCTGCCAAAATAATATGGAGATGGAGGTGTGGGGCTCACCCCGGTTAGCTGTGGGTCTATTGAAGGGCGCAGAGTAAACAGATCCTGTGCAATGGTGCTAGCCGGCAATCAGGGGCTGCGGCCCAGCGCACCGTGTGAGGCCAGGGGCCTGCATAGAGGCAGCAGCCACAGAGGGCACCATGCAGCTTCGCGCCCTTCCCCCGCTGCCGCCAAGATTCCGCTCGATGGAGGACACCGGGGGTCCAAGGAGGCGGAAATTGACACCGGAGCTGGAGGGCACCTTGTTACGCTAGCGGCAGATGTTGTGGGCAGTTTTCTCCCGGTATGAAGAGGAGAAATGCAGGATTATGAGGCCGAGGTTTATTAAACTTTATTTGCTGAGACCTCTAAACAATCTGGAACTTGAAATTTAAATCAGGAAATGTTATCCAAGTAAATGAAATACGAAAAACTTGAAAAACTGCATAAAAAGGAATTGTCCAAATGATGGGAGGTGAAATCATTGCAAAAATATATTGATGTAGAGGGCTAAGGATTTTTACAATTCCCTTAACTATGAAGATCCGATCTGGATATGCTACAGGAATCGGCAGATAATTCTAATAATTGCTTGATTACCATGATGTGCATTTTGATAAAATACACATTAAAGAACAGAACGAGGATATTTGGAAGAGCTGTGTAATGCATGTTCCAAAGAGGATGTTGACTTATTCATGTCTAATATGCAAAAGAGGCTTGATAAAGTGGAGGAAGATATTAAATCAAAGAAGCAATGTAAATTCATTAGAGATTTTAAAGATTATCAGGCTGGAAACATTTTGACCTTTAACAAAAAATATGACCATTTGTGTAAAGAAGACGTGGTGGAAAGTGTAGCAGCTCAAAGCCGCAACAGCAGTCACATTTTGGAACTGGCAACAGAGAGTGATGTGTTGGAAAGTAACATGCTGATGTCTCTGATTCATCACTCACTCACAACGGAGGAACTTTTCATGGGAAGGAGTTTTTTTAAGGAAACTTTAACTTCTAAACAGGGGAAGGAAGAAGCAGAGCCAGAGGAAAAAGAGCAACAAACAAATCAAGACAGGTAAAAAGAAAGACAAACAAGCATTTACAATGCAACGGTTTCGCCTTTGCAAAAGTTAGAGCTATTGGCATTGTAAATCCTTCTCAGTGAAAACTGTTCAGCAATAGTTGGACGGATAGGGTAAACTAAAAGCTTCTTGCAACTTTCAAGTAAAAATGTTTTGTCGGGGCGAGGGAGAGGGAAGAAACACGACAATGTTGTGGCTCAAATGGATTATTGCTGGTATTTTGCCTGACCACAAATAAACCGAACTTCAATGTATGCAAGTTTAACTATGCCTTTTTGTAAAGTGTTTGACAAATTTATGGGCATCGGGTGTGCCCGATTCTCTAGCTTATTGCTCCTAAACATACTGTTCTGGGCAAATAAACGTCATTGTACTAAACATGGTGATTTATGCTGCGCTGAAGACATGATCTATCGTGGAAGGCTGCAGAAAAGTCAACTAATTTCTCTGTAAAAATATATTTACATATTCAAAGCTTAGCTAAATCTGCTCAGAATGATACTACATTATAAATACTGCTTAGGAGCATGTGTGACACAGCATTCATCACGCAGTAGCATTATCGGCCATCAATCTTCAAGGCTTCCAGCAAAGAAAACCTCCCAATTAGGCATTTGCCTTTCATTAAAATGCACCCTACATGGTGTAGAAAAGGGAAATAAAGTAGGCAGGGCATCAGTGTAAAATGAGCATGTCAGTTCATTAATACGTTGGAGCCCCCGCGCTTGACCTGGTACTGTACAATCTGTGGCGCGGGCCTGCCATATACATCATCTGTTCCCGCCGCTGGTCCGCTTCATACAGACAGACGGACAGCTGCAGGACTAGAGCCCGCTCAACCTGGGCACCATCTGACTTTAATTGTAGCACACAGCTTGATGAGGCTCTGGCGACGAGAAGCCAAAGTGCGGCTGCACTGTAATAATCTGCACAGGCAGAGCACTGCCAGCGCACCCAGGGCCTGGGACGTCTGGAACCTGACAGGCGGCAGGAAATATGATTAGTGAGCAAGGTATAAGCCTGCCCCAACTTCTGGCACAAGTTCACCCAGCAGGAATCACCACTACGTGCACAAACAACCTGAGCCATGAGGCTTGATGCTGTAGATCAGAAATATCCAGATTCGGGAAGAGATTAAATGCACGGAAAAAAGCATTTCATTTCCAAACAGCAATTCATTTCATTTAAGCCAAGCAAGTCTAACATTATTAGACAGGAAGGGGTTAAGGGCAAGGCCCTGCCCTTCCAGCCTCCTGACCTGACTGTTCCTCCACCCGATGCCCCACCCGACGCCATTGGAATGATTGCTCGGGTATCGCTGTATACCAAGTCTGTTTTTAAAACGTCACCGCGCTCAAGGAAAAGCAGTGTTCATTTAATTTTTTACTGACTGTTTTACTTTACTGGTGGCAATGCCTTTATAATAGATCTGCTGCTGCTTCAAAATAACAGTGCCCGCCTCGAAGTCGCGCTCAACTGGTTACTCATGCGGTGGCGGTGCACATGTGCCGGGGCTTGGAATTCAATTGGAAAAAAAAGTTACGCAGCCAGCCGCCGCAGCCCCTACCCCCACGGGATCAAATACTGCCCAATCAGTGGCCCGCCACCCGTAGCACTGAACCGAAAGCAAATTTGCATAGATAAGGAGGATGTATTATTCACACTCTTAGCACAGCAACATTCTCGGGAGACTGTAAGTGTTTGAAAAACACAGCAGTAAGACAGTCAATTATATTTACTTAGAATTTTGACTGCACGTGCAGCGAGTCATTGATTTGAGGAGTTGCCCGTGGCAGGGTAGACCCGGCCCTGATTAATAAGTGCTGGTGCTTAGCACCGGCACAAATTAAGCCCTGGTCACATCGGAATTGCGCCGCTCTTCTGGATGTCTTTTGCTTTGGGTGGTAGCACCCTGTAACATATAGCAGGCACAGAATAGCACCATTTACGTTGTATGGAGACCAGAGCCACAGTCTGCATGAACACACATTCAATGTTGTACATACTCCATGCACAGTGTGTACACTGCTGCGGTGTTTGTGCTTGAAACAAGGCGCACTGCCCCAATACTACATACCACCTCGCAGAATGAAGGCCCCACCCTCACCTTCAAAAACACAAGCAGTCTCGTACTGGTCATGAGAAACATACGATCGGTTGGTATGTGCAGCCCCGCTGGACATGCCAACCTGGGTTCTGCACCAGCTCCGGTCTCCGTGGAAATCCCCGATACATTAGAAACTGAAGCATGGCACAGCATGGTGGGTGGCGTAGTGATGGAATATGGCATAAAACAACTAATAAACTTGGGTTTACTCTCCAGTGTGCCAAACACACATCACAGACCTGCTGTCGGTTCATTCTGCATCATGACTCCCCAGATTCGAAACAACACCACTACGAGCACTCAGGGAAAAAGGGACAGGAAGAGCAAACCGCTGAGAGTGATGGGATAAAGTAGTCGCTTTCTCGGCCATCCCCACACCATCAGCGGGCAGCTCCTGACCCCGCCAGCAACACAACAGAAATCAAAAATACAACTCAGTCAAGCAATCCATCATCCTCAGTGCATCTTCTACACACGAGGAGAGAGAAGGCGAAAACTCAAAAATAGTTACCGCCACTGTTCCCAAGAAGCTGCGCGCGCGAGCTCAGAGGTCACCTTAAGCACGCAGTGTGCTGTAATTAGCGCGCACTCCCGTGATACCGTTCGCGCCGCCGCTTTTAAAATGCGAGCAGCGCGAGATTCTTACAGTGCACAGCTGCGGGCTGATTGTGGTCCTTTGAATTAGTATTTGCGTTGCAATTAACACAAATACTATTTCAATGGACCCCAATCAGCCCCGCAGCTGTGCACTGTAAGAAAAGGAAGACAGCGTGCGCTAAATCACACGTCGTGTTTGAGCCTTTGCTTTTCCTTAATGTGCACAACTGCGGGCTACTTATAATCCTTTGTGTCTCCTTCCTCCAGCTCTCCTGTAAGCGAGGGACGAACGATCTTCGATAACAAACAGTAGCTGCAGAAATGCAGCACTGTCAACTCACGCTCGGAATGGCTTACGAAGATCAGGCTTTTAACTACTACCTCAGCCTACTAACCCTTGAGGTAGCGCCACGGAGTTCTGTTTACACCCGAGTGGCACTCTTTATACCGAGCAAGTATTTAATTGTACTTTAAATATAAAAGACATAATGGAATGACAAGTGCCTTCGGTGATCTAATGCTGCCCATAGGCCACTGTAAGCGTCTTCCAATACTGACAGCACCCTCGGGTGTCGCCTGGGATTTTTTGGTACCATTGGGGAAATCTTCTACACGACTGGATCCTTAACTTTACACGGCTGAGTATAACTTGCTTCACAAACTGCACAACGGGCTTGTGTCGGCTTGTTTCAGCAAAAAACCCTCAGCAGTGTTTAGTGTACAGTTAAGTACCGTTTTCTGCCTTGAGGTGCCTGTCGCACCTATAGAAGATCTTCCAACTAAGTGACCACACTCTGTAGCAGATGATCTTTAACAGGACATTAACTATTTAATGAATGTATGAATGAATGGTTCCTCATCACTGTGGGGCGTCTAATTCGATTGGGCGTGTCCGCTGTTATCTCCCTCGGTAGGGATGATTCCCTTATCCTAATCGGCGAGGAACCCTGTGCTCTACTACCAACGCACTGGGGGTGCCTCTGCAGCGCTCTTGGCTGACTCTGACACACAAACACCATTCAGGTGCCCCGTCTATCTGAGTTAGCTGCGGCGCCTCCCTCTTCCTACCCTCCCGTCATCGGCGCTCCCCTAAAATTATTCACAGGAGCACTGATTTCTGCTGTGGCTCCTCCCTGTCTCTAGAGGTCCTTCCTTTCACCCCTACGGTGTCCGTGCAGCTCCACTTTCCGTACCTTGACAGCCTCGGAGCCCTTGCGCTCTTTTCCCCTATGGCTCCTCTTTCAACACCGTTATGGTTGCCCCCCTCTTCCTGGGGGGGCTCCCCTTATCCCGACAGTGCTTCAAAACCCTACCCTCTCTTATCTCCGCCCCTTGCCAACCGGGACGCCACCTACTACGGTGTCGCTCCCCTCTGTGCCTCCTCAGCTGGCGCCTCTCAAGCCCGCTTTGCTTCCCGCTACCTCCCATAGCACAAACTTTTCCAGCAATCCCTGCTGCAACAGGGACAAGATGGCAGAGCAGAAGTGACGCGCATTTGGGCGGGCAGTAGACTGGAAGCGCACAGGAAGTGAGATTTCAGCGGACAGTGGTGGAAATGCAGCCATCTCTGTGAGGACAAACACTTTTAAGATTAGCAGAGAAAGAATACGCTGCACAAAATATAATGCTAACAGTACGGACCCCACTACATTACCAAGAGGCATACTGAAATATAACAGAAAAATAAGTATGAATAGCACAAAACGCAAGGGAAAATACAGGTATAACACTAGCTCTGAAATTCCGACACCACAATGTAGGGGGGCTGACACAAACAAAGCAAAAACAAAAATACAAAGGATGACCCTAAAACCCGTCACTAACAAAAACAAGTCAGGTCCCGGGCCGGCAGCCAATCACAGCGCGGCCCGGGGAATGACGTCACCGGGGTGTCCCGGCCGGCAGATTCGGGGCGTGTTTTTCGCGCTCTCCCCTTCCCATTGGCTGGAAGATAAAATTCCAGCCAATGGGAAGAGGAGAGGGCGGTACTTAAAAAAAGACACAGACACACCCCCGAATTGCGTTTTCACGGGGAAAGCGTGATTGACAGCCACTCTCTTCCAATGGCTAGCCTCCATTTATGGAGCTAGCCAATGGAAGAAGGGGCGGATTCAAGTCCCCCATATTGTAAACAAACGTTTCGCCTGGGCGTAGCCGTGCTTCGCAGTGCTACGGCCAGGTCGAAACCTAAAACCACATTTCAGACCAAAAGCTGCTGTGTCAAGACACACAGTGCCCCCAGCCTCTGGATCCGCTGGCATACAGTGCCTGTATAGGTATTTTCTGTGTTTTAGGGCCCCAGCAATTAACTGGGAAAATGTAAAGCATTTATAGAGTTAGCCACACAAAGTGCCTGTTTTCAGTGCCTCCAGTAAGGTGTTCACTGGCACGCAGAGAATCTTTATGACAAATAAGTCATTGAAGGTGAAGTGCTAGAGAAGAGGTCTTACACACCACACCTCATAACCAAGCTCCTAGAAGCAATTCCTCACTGCTGCAGAGACCTGCCTGCCTCTCTAAGCACTGCTCGCTGCTGCATAGCTCCAACTCACTGTCTCCCTGATGAAGGAAGGCACATGGCATGAGATCACATCAGACAGTTGTCATCCATATAGGGGGGAGAGGAGGGGCACTAGCTCACAGTGTGCTCCATCCACTACAGCGAAGACATTCAACCATATTAAGGCCGAGTTGGCCTATTTAAGTATCCCACCCAAGTACCAGGAAGAAAAGGGAGTGATGCCCTAGTCCACAGTGGCGAACATGAAGACCACTCCAACGAAGAAAAAAAAAAAAGAGAAGACGCTTGTCATATCTTCTAATCAGGGTTGATGAAACCTAAAGACCACTATTTTAAGAGACATGTACCACTAAACGTGAGTGCATCGATTAGCTCACATCAGGCAGGCCACCAAGTAGCAACGACAACTTGGTGAAGGCCTAGTAAGAAAACCAGGAATAAGCACCATGCATAAGCAACAGAATCTTCACACAGCAACCATACAGACACCACCACTAGCTGCCTTTAAAACCATCCCATCCACACCAATAATAGCTAACACCTTGCACAGGCGTATTTTAGCAGATGAGGGAGCACCCGATGCTACAAACCATCTGGTTATCAAACAAACCCTCAATGCACCTTGGAAGAGCCACTGCAGATCTGTGGGTAATCCGTCACCAACCAAGTAGAAGTTACAACCATTACTAAAGAGCTATAAGAGTTATATTCTACCTACAAATCACCATCCTAGTTGTTGCACAGCTAACTGGTCCTTCTATCATCTAGTAAGTATAATAGAGACATCCATGTTGTTTATGGGAAACAAAACCGGTAACATCAACCTGTCAGTTCCGGTAGCAGTGTATCACCTCAACCATCCGCATAACAATTTACAATCTAACTGGAATCCCACCATTATTGAGGTAAATAAATAAGGTGGTGCAAAAATGCTAATAAAAGCTCAATATTGTGCTGATCATTTTCAGATATTGTGCTGCAAAATTTCCTGGTCTATGTTGCAATATCCTGGAGGGTCTAATACGTTAAAAGGGCATGGGCAGGAGAAACACAAAGTTAGGACAAAAAATGCAACGCAATGTTTAGGGTGGTCTGTACTAACAAGACTTTATTACTAAACAAAGCAACCCTTCTTTGCAATCTTCAAAGAACAAAAGCTTGAGACAAAAACAATAAGGACCCAAACCAATTATTTGTAGTTTGCATGCAGCTCCTTGATGTCGGTTCATAGCACACTGTGCTACATTAGAAGGACTGCAACTTAAAAACTGGAAATGACACAAAAATGTGTGTCAAAAGCGGTACCCCACTTACCTATCTAGATAAAATACAAATTTGTGTTCTGCATGTTACACATTGTGCTTTGCAGCAGGCATTAATCCTTTATGCAACTTCAGGAGTCAAATAAGCGACTGGAAAAAGCACTAAACTCTCCCGGAGCTGCATTAACCAACAGATTTATCTTACCGTTATTAAAATCCCCTTAAAATTGCTGGGCACACAAAGATCTTTGCAGCAGGCGTCTTGACCCTATGAGGTGTTTTAGAATGCCAACTGTTTGTGACCAATTAAGTAAGCTAGAACAAACTTGCTATCACATTTTGTCCTTGTTTACCAATGTCATCATGGAAGAATTCTTTTTTTTCATTAAGTGTAAGTTAACTGTCAGGCGCCGATTTTCAGGACTACGCACTTTGTGAAACCACCCCCATTCATTTGCACATCTTGGCCTCCAATTATAGGCTCTCGAAGTCCAATTCCAGAACCGTTATACCCCATCTTTTATAAGTCCCCGAGCCACCATGGACTTCATTGCAAAGGGTGGTAAATATGCACTGTAGTGCATAATGTAGTAAATACTGTAAAGATTCTGCAATGTGTGCTGTGGAATATTTTGACTGCACGGCATATTGTACTACATGGCGTAAATATAATCGAATGTATACTTTAGTAAATACTGGCTGCAGGGTATAGTGGAGTAAATATACTCCAGTGCATGCTGCAAAAAATATTACCCGCCAGGCATTCTACAGTAAATATCGCCTACATATATTGTGCTGCGTATTATACTAAATAATGGCTGAATTTCTACTGCACCAAACAGTATATATGCACTTCCGTTCATACTGTAAATGTTAAATGCAGTACATGATATACAGAACACTAAAGACAATGACTCACTGCATAAATTGCTCACTGCATACCGTAGTAAAGAGTCCAGGACAAAGCCACCTGTCATCCTAATAAACAAGAAATAACACGAAGTATTTATTTACCGTACGCCTGTCTGCCTCAAGGCGCATCATCTTATAAACACGACCCAAAAAAAGGGCGGATTCTGCAGGCTGAAGATAATGAAAGCCATCATAATAAAAATGACAGAGCGGACTAGTTACGTAAAATACAACGTAATTGTGCTTTTCTCCAAATGCATACTCCGAGTCAGGCCACAATTAAACGATGAAGGAGACTGCTGCAGATTGAAATAACAGTTTATACGAGATGTAATGCCAGACTGAAAAATACCCAATACCCCCTCAATTAGTTACCGGGTGCCTGCCATTTCTGAAAACAATCTGATTTCGCTGACCACGAATTTACCTCAAAGCAATTCGGAAACAGGGTCTGAATGCTAGATCTTTAAGTTGAGAGTTGCTGAATAATGCATTTGAAACGGGCAAAGAAGAGCATCCATTCTCCTATTTCGTGTACCTTTTCGATCCTTGGGTGTTCCTAAAAATGTCTGCACAGGTAGGTGACGTTACTTCCTGGGTGACGTCCCTTCCGGCGCTACCGAATGTCCGCCCCGAAGTGCTTTAGAAACGGGATTGAAACGCAAGAGTCTTTGAGGCCACTTGTAAATTGGGTGTTCAGCTGTATTTATTTTTTTGCAGATTTATATACCGAAATCAACCCGAAGATATTGGAGCGGTTCACATGAATAGCAGTTACGTTACACAAGGACACATTTGTTATTTATACAGGATGCTGAGCTGACACTGGGATTCGATCCGGTTCCTCTGGTCCAAAGTCGGTAGCTCTAAACCCCAAGGCTACACCCACTCCCCAGCTGTTGCAGCGGAGATAAAAGTGCGTGGACACAATGCAGCTGCATAACATCTAGAGTAACAGAAAATAATATTTAAAACCAGCGCTCCAATTTAGTTTTTAAATTCCAATTTTTTCAGCAAAAGTAACCATTTTATTTCTTTCGTACACTTAAATGTATTCTCCTGATGTTTTGGATCTCTGTAAGAGTTTCCTTGTGTTGACTCGTATAGGTTGGGATGTGCACGAACGAGGAAATAGGTGGAAAACAGGAAATGTAAAAAAAAATTTAAGAGCAATGCAATTGTACATTATACATGCGCGCCAAGGGGTGAGTTATGCATAACATGTAAAAAACAAGTCAGGTCCCGGGCCGGCCAGCCAATCACAGCGCGGCCCGGGGAATGACATCACGGGGGTGTCCCGGGCCGGCAGCCAATCACAGCGCGGCCCGGGAATGACGTCACGGGGGTGTCCCGGGCCGGCAGCCAATCGCAGCGCGGCCCGGGACAAAGGGGCGGGGCTTAAAAAAAGCACCAGAAACGCCCCCGAATCGCGTTTTCGAGAGAAAGCGCAATTGACAGCCTCTGCCTCCCAATGGCTATCCTCCATTTATGGAGCTAGCCAATGAGAGGCAGAGGCGGGGCCGACATCCATACTGAAGACAATAGTTTTCAAACTGGGAGGGGCACTTCGTGCCCCCTCGCCAGGTTCGAAACCTAAAAAACCTCAGTAGGATTCATGACAAGGGGAAAGAAGGAGGCTCAATGATTACACAATGAAAACACAACAAATGAATGTGGTAAATCTTTCAAAACATGCTTTATGGAGAAATGAAATAGAAGTGCTATTGTTGAGTTTAGTCTTCTGCCCGTCCTCTAACAAGATCTAAAAAAAAAAGATTGGAGTTAAACCCTTTTATAGCAGAAATAATCTAACAGCACTGTAAGTTGCAGCTGTAAATCATTTTAAAACAGATAAAGAGATAGTGATACACCAGTCTAATGAAGGAGGGGACGTAGTGGTGTTATCTACTAAGAAATATTTACAGGAAGGAATGAGGCAGTTGAGTGGAAATATTGTTATCAGAAAGTGAATATTCAGGAGATCATACGTTCTGATCGTGTTTATATGGATATGTTTGTGAATTGGAAATAACAGGGGCTCCAGGAATGGGAAGAGTATTCATTCTTGGGGTATGACATTCCAGAATCCCAGTGCTATATTTATAGATTAAAGGTATAATGATATGAACAATCCCCTGGGCAGATCTATTGCTTCCTCCATAGGTTTTCTTCTTGCAAATACATCTAAGAATATAGAGCACTATTTAAGACCTTTTGTCATATTATTACCAGTATATGTGCAGGACACACAACACTGAAGGGATTCATTGGGAGCATGATTTCACTTTAGTTACCATGGATGTAAACTGTTTATACACTTGTATTAAACATTAAATATGAGCTTGGTGTGGAAGCATGTGGATACTTCATGTGAGCTAGACCATTATCTCTTCTTGTTACATAAATGGATCTAGATATGGTAACTTATTGTCTCAACCAGTGTTCCCTGTAACCCGCGCGCGCGCGCACCTTGCTTACCCCCGAGCGCGCAGAGTCCCGAGGGAAGCTCTCACACATCCTGTGAGTGCTTTTGCGCCGCCGCTTTTGAAACGCGAGCGGCGCGAAAACGGTAATTCCGGCTGTGGCTGCAGGCTGTTTGTGGCCCTTCGTGAAAACATTTGTTAATGGCAGCCCCGCCATGCGCTGCAATTACCAAACGTTTTCACAATGGTTCACAATCAGCCCCCAACCGCGCTCCCTTAAGAGAAGACATTTAGCAAGTCCAAAAGCACGGACTTGCTAAATGTCTTCTCTTAAGGGGGAGCGGTTGGGGGCTGATTGTGAACCATTGTGAAAATGTTTGGTAATTGCAGCGCATGACGGGGCTGCCATTAACAAATGTTTTCACGAAGGGCCACATGGTTTGTGATGCGAGAGGGGAGGGTTGAGGATGAGATCAGGAGACACATAGGGCAGATAGCAAGAGGGAAACATACACGCGATTTCGCAAGGACTGACTGTGCAGCATTTATAAAGCATTCTCAAAGCTGCCAAGGTTTCAGATTACTTTTGTGTGACTTTTTCATAATTTCAGTGTAAATATGAGTGACATTAGACGACTATGAGTGACACTTTCTTTCGAGCAAAATCAAGCGATGAAGACACAGGAACAATGGATCTACATGCACTCACATAGCAGCTGCATTAAGAAGAGTAAATTGAAAGGGAACTGAGGTCATTTCAGTCACTGGGGTTTCGAAAAAGAATGCAAGGCCTAGGTGTATCCAGTCATATAATCATAAAAACGTACTTTTTAAATAGCACTTCCTTCTGCATTTCTATAAAGAATGGATTTTGGTGTAACAACTTAACGCTCAATATACAGGCCTCTTGAAGAAGGACACTTTCATTTGCCTCTTTCGGATTGCAGGTAGTGGTGTTTAAATTACTCCAGTGTTTACAAGCAAAACGTAACTCGAGTAGCTGCTGCACAAACACGCCTCTCAAATAATCAAGCTCTGACTAATATGTAGAATACCCGAACCCCTCTATGTTTGCTGCAATACAAGACTCATACCTGTTACTCAGCTGTGAAACGTTGGCACCGTCGGCGGGTACTAGCCCAGGGTGCAGAGGAGTACGCTACCAACAGTGCTATGGCCCAACCCGTGCCTGCTCTATTGCTTGATGCTGGTCGCCTACTTCTTGTTTCTGATGTTTCGGGGGCCAGGCCTGGGCTTTCTCGCTGCTGGAGCAGCCTTGCGAGGACGACGTGTGAAGGGCCACTCACAAAGCATTGCTCACCGATCATCTCTGCGTGGCCGATACCGAGCTGGAGTCGTGTCTGGTGCAGATGCTGTAGGCCTGCACCATGGGTGTGTCCGTGCTGCGCAACGTTTTGGGTGGTGTGCAGAGGCCTCTGCAATTTGAATTTACAACACCATGGTCAAATATGCATTGGCCTAAACGATGGGGATTGAAAGCTTTTCCTGTTTCTGGAGTTCGTGTTGCACAGAATGTAAGATTTTATAATCATGGTGAGTTTAAATATTTACAAAGTATGTAAAATGCTACAGTGTCCAGAAACACTGATGGCTTGACTGAAAACAGATGTCAGCAAACATGGGCGGGACTGTGTTCACATTTAGAGCACAGTCACACACACACTCGGGTGGCTGCAGCACTGCACCACTCCTGTCTTACTTCACATCACTTGTTGTAGCTCAGGCCGCAAGCCACCACTGCAATTACCGTTTGAACCTCACCTGGTCACAGTCAGTGAGTCCTCGAGTCAGCAAAGCCTGTCGTGTGCAATCCAGTGACCGTCCGTCAGTCAAGTGTCCCTCTCGGTGAAGGCAATTGAGATCGCCGGGGCCCGGGTAAATTTACTGCAACTGCACTGACTGAGGCAGCTGAGCCACACGGCCGAGGCAGCCTGCACGCTCACTCAGATTCCCCCGCTGACTAACTTCCTGTCAGTTCCTGGCGGCAGACGTGATGCAGGAGTACCGCACATCCGGATTTTATTAATCCCGGCCCCCTGGTGACACCGGTGATCATGATTGGCTGCACGTATCGGGACTAGGGCAGGCCGCCCGCCCCGGCACAGAAGTGCTACTCCGATACATTGTAGCGCCGGCTCTCAGAGAGCTGCGCACTGCTGTTAACTGTTTGCTGGGACACAGGCGGCCGGCACCTCGAGCAGCAGAGAGAGCCACACCGTGACGGGCACAGTGACAAGCACCGTTGGCAAAATGTGTGACATTTCATTTCAGTGCGGTGATGCGGATCACAGCACCGAAATGCGTGGGCGTCACACATGTTGCACGACGCTTGGCAGGACTGCATTCTGCATGCTGCACTGTTCTTGTCTGGCCTGCTGTAACTCAGGATAATCGTCCTGAACATATCCGCCTTGGGCTTTCCTAGCCCGGGTTGAGGCCATCTCAGTCCTTGGCTTCCAAGGCACTTAAGTTTCTCGTACTCGCTGAATATGTTTGGACTGTGGTTCTTAGAATACCTGCAAACCTAGGTATGGTGCACAGAAGATCAGAGCATCTGCAATAATTACAGACTTGCGTGGCTACCACTACAGAGTCACACAATATGACGCACAATAACTATGCCTCAAGCAAGGGTGAAAATAGGCACTTCCCAGCATTACTGGGCGAGGCCAGTCTGTGCTGAAGTTGTATTTCAAAGGTGTGACCAGGAAATACTGTAACTCTCCTAAAAGTTCCTAGGTCAAACTGTACCTATCTCAGAACTGTCACAAGCTCAGCCTCCTTAAGCCTGCCATTGCCTTATCTTTTCCCCATTGACAGCATGCCACTCTTACAACCATCCCTAGACACGGTCGTGCAAAATGAAAGCAAACTGGTTTCAACAGCTTGCGACTGAATGGTAGAACCGTCAAAAGCAAGTACAAAGAAAACGAACACGCTACTTAATTAGTAATAAAAAACAAATTACATAGTAATAATGGTACTGCGTGAGCGCAGGTAAAGATGGAGACTGAACTCTCTGACAGACAAGAGCAGGTGTCCTACTGGCTGTGAATATGGCTATGAACCAAAGGAAGTATAGTGGAATCAGCACATGCCTTCAAGGTTCCTTACGTTCCAACCAGAAGATGGATGATCTCAAATATTGGACTTGCTGTTCCTCTACCTGAAAGTAAGAGAAGCACTGACAGCACACACCACTAGTGACAACACAATCAAAGAATCCTCAACCCTGGAGGGTAGGCTACTAAGGGAACCATTGGCTAAGAAAGCCATCTCCCTAATACATTGAAAAATAATGTCTAATTCGCTGGAGGGAATGTCCACACTAAGGACTGCTTGGGAAAAAGATGTGGACACACTTGAGGATGGGGAGTGGGAGGAGGTGCTCCAGGCCCAGAGGGTGATAGCGATAAGGCCAGAGTTACATCTGGCGCAGCTGCAATTGCTGCACAGGGCATACAACAACGGCGTTTTCATCTATAACATGGGTAGGGCAGGCTCCAGTGTGTGCAGCAGGGGATGCGTCACACTGAGAGTTCCTACACACCATGTGGGCTTATGAGAGAATCCATCCCTACGCCGTTCCAGTTGGACAGGGCTTCTACAGAGCAACAGGGGCAAAAGTAGAGAATACCGTCAATATGCTGATACTCCGTATGTGAGGTGATGATGATCCTCTGCAGCACACCAAACTGCTGCTAATGGTGGTACTGGCAGTGGCTAAGAGGAACACAGCCAGAAGTTAGGGGGTGGGAGTGCCAAGCACAGACATTCAAGCCTGGGCGGAGGACTGGGCAAAGGACATGGACTGGTGCATGATGGCAGAGAAACCGGTACATACAGGAAGGGGATGCTCAAAAAAATGGAAGGTGTGGAACCCATGGAGGAGGAACAGGGGCATTGATAAGTCTTCTTGACCAGGGCTAGAAGGGAGCATGCAGATGGGCCTACTGGATGGGGGTGTGTCTAAAAAAGTGTCGGACCTCTTCGCTCAGTCAGGAAGCTAAATAAAAATAAAAATTAGGAAGTAGAGTAGGTAGTCTCCTGATTGCATTGCCAGCTCTTACACTGAATAAAAGCCCTGGACTTGTCACAGCACATGGCAGCGGAGAAGCCCCTCTCTGGAGGTAAAGTTAAAATACTTGCTATTCGTGCCTTGCTTTTAGATAACTTGTATGGGGGCTTTCCAAGAGTTATTGTTTCGTAATTTAGATTGCGCTTCCAACCAAAATTTGCTCCTGCTAAGAGGTCCTAGGTGCATAAGATTACCTCAAGATATGCCTAAAGGTTATTCCTTTATTAGTGAGTAGCAGTACCACAGACACTCAAGTATGCACTGTGTACCTCAGACACCTACGAATGCACCGCATGCCACAGACACCTATTCATGCACCGTGTACTGCAGACACTCGTCCATGCACTGCGTACCACAGACACTTAAGCATGCACCATGTACCACAGACACTCATGCACGCACTGTGTACCACAGACACCTGTGCTCGCACCGCGCACCAGAGACACTTATGAATGCACTGCGTGCCAGAGACACTTATGCATGCACAGTGTCTCACCGGCACCCATGCTTTCGGCTTCTGCTATTGTTTGATACTTATGCACCTTCCTCGGCAGGCACAAGGCATCTGTCCTCAGGAGGAAGGAGAGCGCACTCTGGAAGCATTTTCCTTTTCTAATCAAAGTGAGATTTTCTTGTCAACCAGAGGTAAACATCCGAAGCCACAGAGAAGAGATGTATGAAGGCTTGTCGTGTCGAAGAGTTCACATTTCTGCCCCAACCTCTGGGGCTGATCTGTTCTATGTCTGTGTGGGCCCACATGGGCCCCTTAAACCCTTGGCTGTTGCCAGCCAGGACTCTTCTGCAGGAGGGTGAGAGGGTGAACCATGCCCCTGGCACTTTTGGCTAGTGCCAGCCAGGACTCTTCTGCAGGAGGGTGAGAGGGTGAACCATGCCCCCTGGCTGTTCTATGTCTGCTGTGCGGTCTGAGCCCACGTGGGCCCCTATCAGCCTTGGCTGGTGCCAGCCAGGGCTCTCATCCAGGAGGGTGAGACAGGCCCATGCCCCCTGGCTGTTCTATGTCTGCTGTGCGGCTGGTAGTCAGTTTCCAAACACAGCGTGTGCTAAAGTACGCGCTGTGTTTGGAAACTGTCTCTACGTTTTTATTTGCAAAGCGCGGGGCAGAATGTAGCCTTTTGTTTAAGTATTGCTGTTAATCGGAGCCCGTGAAGGGGCTCTGATTAACAGCGATACCTAAACAAAAGGTCACAGCAGCTGAGGAAATGAGCAGAACAGAAGGCAGGAGGGCAGAAAGGCACAAAAAACGAGTGGGACATAGGCCAGAAAGGCACAAAAAACGAGTGGAACAGAGGGCAGAAGGGCACAAAACAAGTGGAACAGAGGGCAGAAAGGCACAAAAAACGAGTTGAACAGAGGACAGAAGGGCACAAAAACCGATTGTAACAGAGGGCACAAAGGCACAAGTAACGAGTGGAACAGAGGGCAGAAGAGCACAAAAAACGAGGGGAAAAAGAAGTGGAACAGAGGGCAGAACGGCACAAAAAACGATTGGAACAGAGGGCAGAAGTGCACAAAAAACGAGGGGAAAATGAAGTGGAACAGAGGGCAGAAAGGCACAAAAAACTAGTGGAACAGAGGGCAGAAAGGCACAAAAAACAAGGGAAAACGAGTGGAACAGAGGGCAGAAAAGCACAAAAAATTAGGGAAAAACAAGTGGAACAGAAGGCAAAAGGGGCACAAAAACGAGGGAAAAACGAGTGGCATAGAGGGTAGACGGGCACAAAAAACGAATGGCACAGAGGCAAAATACAGAATACAGAAATATAGGGGCAGCTTAGAACAGAAGGCAGAACGGGCAGAGAGACACAGGGCAGCTAGGGGTACAGAAGGAAAGACTGGGCAGAGAGAGCACGGGGACATTTCTCCACCCAATGAACTGTGCTCCAGTTAAGAATATTTATTAAAATCTTATGATGGTACCACCATTGAAGTCTTGTGCTTTTCTAAACTTGAAGTATACTTGCCAGTGTAACCAATTCATGTCATGGCGTGCTTATCCAATTTGCAAACTGCTCTTAAGACCCTTATTGTGGCGCTGTATGTGTGAAAATGCATCATCTTTTCACTTTTTAAAGTAAACTTTTTTGGCGCCGCAGACACACGCGTTTTGGTTCCTGGCGCACATAGCCATGGTTGCAGCGCACAGAGACCCTCCACTGCCGCACACAGAGGAAAAAAATTAGAGGGAACATTGGTCTCAACAATACATTTTTCTACAATTCTATAGACAAATCCAGTGTAGAATGATGGGCACCTGCTTCGCCCCTATCTATGCAAATCTGTTTGTTGGCTGGTGGGAGTAGCAGGTGGTCTTCAATATAGCCAGTTATGATGATCAGATAGTACTCTGGTTGAGATTTAAAGACAATGTTTTCATATCTGGAGAAGAAGTGAATAGTCAGCTCAGGCATTCATCAATGGGTTGAAGGATAACAACACTTTGAGTTTTACAACTAATATCAGTAAGGATGACATTGTTTTTTTAGACAGGGATTAGGGCAAGTTGAGACATGCTGGTGAATAATCTGTTTCGAAAGAGTAGCAGGGAACAGTCTATTACAAACTTAAAGTGCCCATCCTAGCAGCTTTATACATAATATTCCTTTTTGGGAATTGATAAGAGCCAAAAGAAACTGCAGTACTCAGGCGACCTTTGAAAAAGAATGCAAAAATATGGTCATACGAATCAAATAGATAGGCTATGGCCAAAAAAACCAAAGATGAGTGATGAGTGAGGAGTAGGAGAATGTAAGATTTATTTCAACTTTCTCAAATTGATCAAAACAAGCCAGGGGTATCCTAATTAAACACTGGCATGTGTTAAACACAGATAATATACTAGCCAAATATGTTGGGGAATATCATAAAATTACCCACTTAAAAGAAAATCATTGAAGGATGTGTTGAGCCATAACCTTATTCAAGAACGAAAGAGTACCGGCATCGTTGGAAGCATAAAGGACTTCTTTTGATGTATCAGATGTGAAGAATGTAGGAACAGCAGTAATGTTTTTACGTTTTAGAGGTCCAAAGACCAACTTGAACTTTGTGATCAGGAAACATCTGTCATGTGCTTTTGATTACTGCATTTTGTGCATTAAGTGCCCTTGTGATAAGCTGTATATTGGCAGCACTATCCATATGGCAAAAAAGCGCAAATTAAAGCATATGAGGGCTATCCAATGTAACGATAAACAATATCCAGTTGCTAGGCATTATTAGGATTTGTAAAGTAACTTGTTACAATTTTTGGTGATTAAAAGGATTGATGTTAATATCAGAGGTGGCAGAGGAGCCACGCGCGAGACCAAAATGGCTGCGTGAGTGTTCGGCTCCGTCGACCTCCTCGTCCAGCCTGACCATCCTCACATAAATCCTGTGATTTAACCCCACCATCTGACAGCCTAGGAGAAGCGACGTCCCCCGCTGTGTCTCCGGGCCGCCTGTGACGCTCGGGCCTGGAGATATGCCGTCCGGCAGTCGGCGGCCTGTATACACATGAAGCCGGGGACTGGAGTGGCAGCAGTATCTGCTGCCGACGTTGTAAACACCGGGGCCGAAAACCGAAAGTTGCCGGTCCGGGCCCGGGTCTCATCAGCTGACTCTAGGGGGCTGTGGAGGGCCGGGCAGAGTGTTGGAAGGAGGCGGCGCCGTTGCGCAAGGGCCCCTGCCCTGCATCGCTTAGAGGAGTCGGGAGAGAGGCGCAGCCCCACGCATTGCGAGGTGAAGGCGCACTGCCTAGGAGAGCGGCGGCCCGAGGCTAATAGAGGCGAGGCATCGGGACGCAAGGTGGGTTTGGAAAGGATTTGGTGAGACCTCGGTGTGCCGCTGATCAGTTGTGTTGGCCCACCGGGGCAGAAGTCACTGTGATACATTGCCCTGCTAGTGCAGAGGGGAAAATGCTGAGAACTGGTGACCAGTGGGAGAGGAGGGACTTTGGTGTTATGTTATGTTATGTTAACTGGATTTATTACGCGCGCAGCTGCCCCAGCAAAGGGGCGTTCTATATTTGAGTGGCAGGTGGCTGGATGCACCGGAGACGCCTGGCACCAGTTGAAAGACCTACCGGGGATTAGGGCGGATTGACTCGGGAGGGGACCCGAACGGACGTGCTTGCCCCCTGTAGCAGTGAAGAGGTGCCGCGGTGTGATTCTGCGGTGAATATGGCTGCGGAGAGGAGCGGTGTGGCTGTGTGGAGCCATAGCAAGAGGGGCACCCCTCTTGGGCCCTTAAACATTGGCTGTGGGGATCGTGTGGGTCATTCAGCTGCTGGTACCTGCGGCGGAACTGCTGGAAATGAGTGGCCCTGGGGTATTTACAATTATTGCACCCCGCAGTCAAGGAGGTAGATTACACTGATTTGCCTGTGTGACGGAAGTTGTGGGCGCTGGTGTTGATGAACTGGCAACTTACTCGTTGAAAGGCCAGAGCTGGTGCCACGTTCGCAGGAACGACCGCCACCCCCTGTGTGCTGGCTTGGGGGCATGGACATTTACGGGCCACAACCCCTCAAACGCAGCGACACTGCGGATGGACGTGGGTGGCCTGAGAACAAGCAGTAAGCCCTAGGACCCCGACCGCGCTCTTCAGATCAGTGATCAGTGATTAAAAGCGGTGATTTGACGGTGTTTTGATGGCGACCAAGCCAGACACCGAAAAGTCCAAGCCCAGATCCTCTAAGGGGTCGAAACATATTCAATCCAATAAGTTGGACCGCTAAACTATGCCCAAAGGCTCCCCTACAGACTTGAAAAGGGCTCAATTGGCAGGGGGAGACTCCATGAGTTCTCCCGCTGAACCAACGCTCACAGACGTCATGGCAGCCATAAGTGGGTTCCAGGCATCCCAGGGTCAACAAATGGAAGCTCTCGACAATAAGTTGGACACTGTCACGATCGAGGTCAACCTGATACGGGCGGATCTTACGAAGGCAAGCGAAAAGGTTAAATCGCTTGACATTAAGATTGTTAGCTTAATCAATGACGTGGCTTTACTGCTTCAGGAAGTAGGAGACCTCAGGACCTCACGTGAGCTGACGGACCGGAAGCTTGATGAATATGAGTGAAGGGCCAGGCGCAACAACATACGCATCCTTGGGGTGCCTGAGAAATCAGAAGGACCGGCACCGGATTTCTTTGTCGAATACATTGTCCTTATTCACCTCAAGCCTATGGGACTGAGTAACTTTTTTACAATTGAGCGCGCCCACAGAGTACCGGGGGGGAGGCCGAGGCCTGGGGCCCCCTTGCCCCATGATCGCGAGAGTCCTGAATTTTCGAGACAGGGATGTGATTTTGCAGGCGGCTCGAGCAGGGACCCCCCTGCGGTTTGAGAATGCACTGCTTTCCTTTTTCCCGGACTTTACCCAGATGGTCCAGAAACAACGACAGAGTTTTCTACCAATGAAGAAGAAACTCAGAGACAAGGGATTAAAATATGCCATGATGTTCCCGGCTCGCCTATGTGTGGAAATCGATGGGAAGGCCTGGTTTTTTGATAACCCTGAGGTGGCATCGGACTGGATAGACAGCAGGCGTCCGAGCGGACCGGAGGCACGAGATCGGGGTGGATGAGATGGACAGCAGGAGAGAGAATGAGGAAAACCGCAGGAATTTGCATGCAGTATTGGAATGTCGGGGTGGGGTGGTTCCGCAGCCACTTTCTCAACTAGACTTCTCTGACTGTAGGATTGCTGTGGATTGCCCCGGATTCAGGGGAGGTGCTTATGGGGGGCTGGAGAGGGCGGGACGGGGTGTTGGTCCTCCTCCTCTCTACTACGTTTAGTTAGTTTCTAGGTTAGGTATTGGGCAACAGGCACACTGCTAGTTGGGGATGGGAGACAGCCATACGCAGGGGTGCAGGGAGGGGGGATGGGGTTGGGATAGGGGGGGGTTTCTTGGTTTTGGGATTGTATTGTGTGCAGTATTGCTTGCAATTTGTTTTCTTTTTCTTTTTGAATCTGGTGACAAAGCTATGACTGAGTCGATTCCTTACCGTTATAATGTCAACTGTTAGACGGGGATCGGGGATAAATGTGATCAGTTGGAATGTGAACGGCCTTGGAGACAAACTGAAGAGGGGAATGGTGAAACAGTTGATCAGGCGACACTCCCCAGATGTCGTGCTATTACAGGAGACCCATTTAGTTGGTAATCGTTGCATGGCTCTACACAGGGGGGGATATAAGTTGGTGACACACGCTGGATTCACCACGGGTTCTAGGGGAGTCGGTGTCTTGGTGAAGAACTCTTTTCCCCTAACCATTCAGGCCACATGGTCTGATCATCGAGGCCGATACATCGGCGTGTCAGGGCAAGGGGAGGGGAAGACAGCCACTTTCTTGTCCGTCTATGTCCCACCCGGCCTTCAATCAGACACTTTCCAAGACCTGGGCACTATCTTCCTGACTTTGCCGTTGGGTCTATTGGTGATGGGGGGGACTTTAATGCGGTGATGGATGGGGAGGTAGACAGACATCCGGCCCGAACTCTGAGGACAGCGCAGAGGTGGCAACCCGAATTCTTACAAACAACAGGGCTTATCGATGGTTGGAGGTTGCGTAACCCGAGAGGGGTACATTATACACACGTGTCAGTCGCACACCACACACTTGAGGGACCCCGCCACCAAGAAGGAAGTCATTAACCTCACAGAAAGGTATTCCAGAGATAATACAGGTTCGATGGACTCAGCACGGACCCTGTGGGAGGCGTATAAAACTGTTATTCGAGGGGAGGTTTTATCTTTGGTCGCGGGCAAAAAGAAGAAACGGCAGGCCAAAATGAAACGGGTAGAGGCGGAGGTGACCAGGTCGGAGATTGAGGTATCTAGGGACGCGACTCCGGAAGGTATACACCGGTTAAGACTGCACCAGGATGAATATAGGAGCCTCGCTAGAGATAGGGCCAAAGCACATCACGATGAGACACAAAGCAGAATCTATGAACATGGGGATAAAGCAGGCAAACTGATAGCGTGGCTCGAGAAGGGAGAGTGGGCGTCGCGGCTGGTATCAGAGCTACAGGGAGGTAATTCTGAGATGATCAATGACCCGCAAGCCATAGCAAATGAATTCTCGGAATACTATGGGGAGGTATACACTTCCGCTGGGATATACACGGAGGCAGAAAACGCTGCAATGATTAAGGACATTCAAATGTCTATACTATCGGATGATAACCAGAAGTACTTAGATTCCCCACTCACGAATGACGAAGTGGCAGAGGCCATCAGAAGAGTACACTCGGGAATAGCCACTGGCCCAAACGGAATCCCTATAAATCTGTATAAATTGAGTACCAACAAACTTGTACCTTTTCTTTGCTCCATGTTCATGGAGAGTAAAGAGGGGAGCCAGCTCTCATATGACCAGAGGGTTGCGAATATCGTGGTTATTCACAAAGCAGGTAAGCCCAGGACGCTCTGCTCCTTGTATAGGCCCATTTTGTTGCTAAACGCTGAACCCAAAGTTCTGGCGAAGCTACTGGCGACCAGACTAGCTAAAGTTATCACCACATTGGTCCATCCGGATCAATCCGGCTTCATGCTGCGTCAGAATACAGCCCTTAACCTGCGGAGGCTGCACGGGATAATGGGCAGGGCCCCAACGATACAGGAGTCGGCGGTACTGGTGCATTTAGATACCAGCATGGCCTTTGATAGGGTTGAGTGACCCTACCTGTTCGCGGTCCTGGGGAAGATGGACTTTGGACCAGAGTTCATTAATTGGGTACGTCTTTTGTATTCTGAACCCCTAGCCAGAGTAGTGGTGAATAATCGAAAGTCTGTTGACTTTCATTTGGGCAGAGGGACGAGACAGGGATGTCTCTTGTCCCAGCTCCTATTTGCCCTGGCTCTTGATCCCTTGGCGGCATGGGTCCGGTGGGACCGATCAATCAGAGGGTTGAGTTGGATGCTGGAATGGGAGGAAAAAAATGTCTTATGCGCGGATGATATCCTACTCTACCTCACCAATCCAAGGGGATCCTTGATGTGTTTTCTTGATGTGCTTGCTATATTTGGGAGATACTCCGGTTTTGTAATCAACTGGTCGAAATCAGTGCGTTTTGTCCTTAGAGGAGATCCACTGGTGATCCCGAGTACCCGCCCGATACAAATTGAACCAACAGGGTTTCGATATCTCTGTATTTATGTCATGCTTGACCCAAAGTTGAGACATGCCAGTAACTTGGGCCCCCCTCTGACTCACTTTAAGGGGGATGTGGTGAGGTGGAAGGCACTCCCGCTCTCCCTTTTGGGTAGGGCAGTGCTTTTCAAGATGATGGCCCTTCCCCGATTCTTGTATGCACTCCAGAATGCAATGGACCCTGTACCGTCATCCTACTTTAGGGACATAGATGCCCTTCAGAGGCAGCTTCTTTGGGATGGCAAGCCTCGCATAGCCTTCTCTAAGCTTACTCTCCCCTGGTATGAGGGTGGGATAGGATTGCCGGATTTACGGAAATATTATTGGGCCTCTCAATTGGCGGCGGTGAATCATGCCATATACGGGCCCCCGCGGACCCCGGATACGCTATGGAATGCTGGCAGTTGCCATGGGGTGACTTCACTAGGGCATTGTATGCCAGACCTGGTCGATTCCCCCTTGCGGGACCATCGGCACACGCAGTGCAGGTGTGGCACGCGGCCAATCGAAATCTCAAGTGGGAGGAGAAACTCACACTTGCCACCCCATTGTGGAATTCGGAGAAGCTGGGAAGTTTGTGGAAGTCCAAGGTATTTGATAAATGGGATCTTATTGGGTTCACACAGATCAAGAATGTATGGGGGCAGGACATGGTTCACACGTTCAGTTCCTTCAAGCAACAATAACACCTTCAAGAAAGTGAGCGCTACCGCTACCTACAGATTAGGCATGCACTACTCACACACATCCCTAGAGGCACTACACTCCCGACGCCTCCCCCCTGGAAGATCGAGTGTTAGACGGTCACCTCCTGGAAAAGACCATCTCATTAATATACAGAAAACGTATTAATAATATGGAGGACATGCTAGTAACTATTAGGACACAATGGGGTGCTGATGGGGTGGAACTGGACGACGAGGCCATACAGATGAGGCTCAGACTAGTGCAATTAAAGATTCTCCACAGGTCATATGTCACAGGGCCTCATTTGGTTCGAATGGGTCGAGTGGAGAGTGGGGAGTGTCGGAGGGGGTGCGGAGAGCTAGGAACCTTTATACATATTTTGTGGCACTGTGCGGAGATTTAGGACAATTGAGTAAAGATCCATGATACGCTGCGGGATGTTATGGGGGTGGAGTTAACACCCGAGGCCCGCAGGTTCATCTTGAATGTGTGGGAACCCACAGATTTGTGTGTGTATGGGAGACAATGGGTGACGCTGGCATGTATGATTGCCAAGCGTAACATTGCTCAACTGTGGGAAGCCAGTCACCCGGGGTCGAGAAGTGGATGGAAGACCTGGATTGGTGCATGTTCAGAGAGAAATCGGTATATGTTGCCAGGGGTTGTTATGCAAAGTTGGGGAAAGTCTGGGAGAATTGGAAACGATACCGTGGAGATATTTGTGTACCCCCGATAGGTAAGGATGAAGTGGAGACGCAGGAGTCCCTGTGATCCCTTAACGTTATTCTGTATTTATTATTTTGAAGCATGGAAATGTATTTATGACAAATGGGTAAGCGGCTATTGTCACTCAATGTTTTTCTTTGTGGTTTTGTTAATAAAAAGATTTTTTTTTTAATATCAGAGGTGGCAACAATAACGGTAACCTACGCAGTTAGGAATCTAAATATATGTTAGATTTTGACACTTTGATTATGAACGGATTAAATTCTGAAGAGGAAATGTGTATACTTAGGTTAATGATGTGATAATTCATTAAACATAATTGAGTGATGTATTCTACTATTAGCTGTTTGCACTGTTGAGGTTCTTATATTTGGTTTTTAGAAAATGTATTTTGTTTTATCCATGTACACTGGGGATTTCTGCACATTAGACTTAGGAGCTGTTTGAGCCAAGAATAAATGTTTTGATAGTAATTAATATTGGTCAAGAACGGGCACTAAGGGTCCCAAAACTAGTCCACTTGGGCAGAATTGTTCCCTGCACTTTGGCATGATTCATTATATTGGTTTACATATACTGACATTATCCTTACCAATATTGTTAATAGGATGGTTATCTGAACATGCATTATGTTACGGCACACTTGGGCATAACTGTCCTTTGCACTTTGAGTCACAATATTTCATTTCAACAGGTTGACATTATTTCATGCATTATGTCCATTCATTTTGTTATGGGTAATACAACATAAGAGACTGCTATGTATACATAGTGATTTAGCAACTCTGTTGTAGACTGTTTTGCCTGATTATGATTTCTTAATTGTGTTAGTATCCTGAAATGATAGAATAATTTGTTCTTTATGAATTTAGGTTATTTTTTCAAATATTTCATTGGGAACATATTTCAGTACTGCAATTATGGTAAACTGTTGACAGATCTATGATTAGTTGTATTTCAACTTATATGATCCACTCCAAAATGGCAAACATTTTTCGTTGTTTTGATGAAAAGGGTGAAAGTTGTATCTTTTGTCCTTATCTACTGTATAATATAACAGTGTTGTTTGAACCACACCACTCATTACCCATGAGAAAGGCCTCTGGCCGAAACACGTCGGGTGGAATTCATAAATAAATCAGACAGCTATTGAAGTTTGTCTGAGAGTTGTCTCTATGCGTATCGAAGGGCATTTGATATATATATATATATATATATATATATATATATATATATATATATATATATATTCCATTCACAATTTTGCTCCTTCCGTCCTTTTCTACTCAACATAATCCTGTATTTGCAACCAACCTATTCCAGCCTAGGGTTCCACATTAATACGTGACATATGATACACAAGTTTGACCAAATGTCTTTAAGACTCCTTCCTGGTCCCATGTCATGGGACATGTAGACAAATTACGTCCTAAAATGGGGTCACTAGCTATAATATTCCAATTTTGTGTTGGTATTTTGGAGATTTTTGTGACTCCGTATTATATGCTAATATCACTCTTGTAGTGTTTTCTTCCTCTACAGTTTTTTGAGGTTTCTCCTTAAGTGTCTCCTCTCTAGTGATCTTGCTAACTTTTTCTTTAGCTCTTTCCAAAACCCACATGGGGTTACCACATTCTCTGAATCTGTTAATCATGTTTGTTTGTTCAGTAATATCATCTTCTTGAGTACTACAGTTTCTCCTTGCCCTCAACAGTTCCCCATAGGGGATACTCTATTTGAGAGTGTCTGGATGACTGATGAGGGTATGGAGAAGACTCTTGCCTGCTGTCATTTTGCAGTATAGATTAGTTCTGAGCCTGTTATTCTCTATCTTCACTTGATAATCTAGGAATTCAATACATTTCCTACTATGTAAGTGAGTTTCAAGTTGTATTCCTTCCTCTTCAGTTTTCCAATGACTCTCATAGCACTGGCTTCCCTATCTCTCCATATGACAAATAAATAATCTATATAGCGGAGCCACCTGATTACTTCTCCCTCAGTACGGTGCAATGTCAGTTCTTTCTGAATTGCTTCCTCCCATACCCCTTGGAAAAGATTTGCAAAACTGTGTGCTAAACACTTTTCCATAGCTGTCCCTAGGATCTGTTTGTACAGTGTGCCATTGAACACAAATATGTTGTTATGTAGGAAAAATTTTATCATTTCTAACAACATGTTAGTATGTTCAAGGTAGCAGTTTTCTCTGTTCTGAGGTTCCGTGAATTCTGATCCTGGGTTATAAAGGTCGTGGTTCTGTTACGATTTTGGTAACAGCGAACCGTAAACAGTGAGTTCAGCAAGTATGAGTGTTTTCATCATGTTACACCGATGGATTCACTGTGTATTTGAAGATTTCGTTCTGACCCATGGGTTCCATTTCGTGCATGGCAGCCATTTTGTAGTTGCCCTCACATAGGCTGATGACTTTAGCTGACTGCTGGATGACCTGAGTGAACTGACCCTGCTGCCTGAAGCTGACCTTGTTAGACCAGTTTCTTGCCCAGTAGCTGATCAAGATTAAGGATCAGAGCACAGGAGATTGTAAAGCTTGGTATGCACATACACACCCCTTATCCTACCTCTCATCTGTCTATGTTCCTTCTTTTTATGACCTGTTTACGATATGGGTTTGTCCAGCATGTGTAAGAAGGAATGTTGGGTTTTTTGCATGCTGCAAAAGCTAGGACTGCCCCTTACTTTTGTGCTGAGTCATGTAACCCTAAAACATATAAAAGGCCTCTGTCCTCTGTATTCCTCAGACTACCTCATTCAGTTGCATATGGCTTCTGTGTGACATGGCCTCACTTATTAAATTTAATAAAGATGTATTTTCATATTTCAGCTTCTGTGCCAAGTTCTTTATTGATATTAGGAAGACCCCTGAGAATGAAGATTTTTCATTTCCTCAAACGGCACTGCCAACACGGGGCTCATCAGAGAAATGACTTTCTGTGGGAGTGATCTTGTCAGGAGACTGAAATCTACTGAGGAGGACAGAACAGGATTCTACTAAGAAGGTACTCTGTGCACAGGGATTCTGAAGATTCTTTGTTTATGCATCCGAGTATATTTCTGATCTTCCTGATTTTGATCCTCCACATGATGTCACTCCTGACTGAAAACCTTTTTGGCGTGAGTATTATAAAAAGACCGTTAGGTCATGTAGAACTTGACAGTTAGAATTTGGATAAGGTTTTGATTAGTAAAAGTAAGAGTTAAGTATAAGTGGGTCGCTCCCAGTCCTTTGTTCTTTGGTTCTGTGGTTCTTTGCTTAGTTTGTTTGGTCCTTAGTTTTATTTGAAGATTGCAATTTTCAAAAACCGAGGGTCTTGTATATTTACGAGTGTATCGATAGAGATAGCCCCTTGAAGTTTGAAGCTAGATTAGTGAGCTATAAGATGCCTGATCTTAGCAAATTTGAAGCTTTGTGTTGGCCAACTTTGTATACGTTTGGATTAGCCGGCTTCCCCTAAAGGGAATATCTAAATAGGTTAGATTTAAAAAGATATTTCTTCCTTGGTGATTTTGTATCCCCAGGGAATTCAAATATGACATAATACAAAACAAGGATCCTTTGTTCTGCGCAGTTTTATGAACGAAGATATGCAGAACGATTTTGTTTGGTGTTCTGCTAGCCAAAGCTAGTGAATTGAGTGCATTTTCACTTCTTGGACATACATCAGTCTGTTGGGCTGTTTTTGCAGTCTTTTGGAACACTATTGAGAGAAGGTTCTTGTAAATATGACTTACAACTAGTATTTGCAAATGGTTATTGATTTGTGGGTCAAATATGTGTTTAAATGTCTATGTGGTTTTCCCATTAGTGCAACTTCTGTAAGTGAATAGCGATGGCGCTATTCACGAAATGCATGGCGCGCCGTATTGTGTGTCCTGAGTGTTTGACCCCTTTCTGTTTATGTCTGAAATGAGCTCAAATGTGTGTTTGTGTTTCTTTTTGATGTTTTCAGTCTATTAAGCAAAATGTCTAAATGCTTAAAAACTCAAATGTAAATCCACATTCACTAGGAATAAAAAGCCCCCAAAAACGAAATTGGGTGTTTTGCGAATAATAAATAAACTTACAGCATTTTTAGTTAGATACATTGTATTAGATATTAACAGGCAAATACATCATCTGAATACATTGGACCTTGCTGTATTGCACACACATTTTGAAACTTGAAATGTCTTAGTTTTAGTTTTAAATAGACAGCCACCGTGCTTACGTTACAAACATTGAGAGACAAGCTAAATATATAGGAATATTTATTCAGCCATGACTTTGCCCTCAGTTGCACAGGTACATTTTTACATTTCAGAATGTCATTTTAAAAAGGTTTCAAAACTAAGGTTCATTATTTTGTATTACAGGAAGGCATTTCAATTAAGGGTTTTCTCTCTTTAAGCATTTTTTGTAAGCATATTCGTGGGTCTGTTGCTAAATAAAATTGTCCTTTTTAGAAAGACAGATAAAAAGTAGCGCAAACATTTTGCCATGTTATAAGTTAGGCTTCTGTGCTTAGGCTTATAAATGAATACGTCTAAAATGATAGGCAAGGGATGCAGCTCGCTTTTATATGTGGAATTATCAAAAATGATTGGGTTTATTAAAAATAATTAATACATTTTGAAAAATAATAATTAAAAATAAAGTGCTACAAAATTAGTTTTTTACTATTCATGAAGCTTAATGCTCATACTGTGACCTCCTAGCATTATAATTTAATTTAAGTTGTGTTACACTGCATAATGAGAACATTAGCATATGGAATTTCACTTAGCGCAGGCGTACAAAACTCATTTTTCTAAGGATTTACATGAGATATGTCTAATGTACAATCTCTGCAATTTCTAGAAAACATTCTAAGGATGATTAATATGTAAAACAATTATAGGATATTCATTTTTAAGTGCCCCTAACATCAAAGTCGAATTTGGGTAAAATAGACCATTTAAAACAGCATTCTTGCCATTTATAATAGCTTTAAAGTGCTTTAGGCTTCAGTAAATGCATACATGTAGGTATAATACAAATTTGCAGGTTGTCCCCATTTTGGGATTTTCCTTTTAAATGACCCAGTGAGATCCATTTAAGGTAGATGAAATGAGTACCACTGCAGCAAGCATTTGTTCTAAAAACTGGTATGTGTGTTATTAAGGTTCTGTGAAGTCACGCTGAGATGCTATCTTTAGTTTCCCTGTAAACAATGGAAGAGGCTGTCATGTTGACATTTGTGACCTTTTAAATTAGGGCCTTGTCTCTGTGGAATGCAGAATGACCTTGCTAAACAGGCCTCTGAAAGGTGGGATTTCTGGTTTCTCCACAAGAAGATCAATACAATTAAAGAACTTAATTCCAAAGGGAAAATATAAAACAAGGTTTCTTTGAAAGTCCCAACATCATGTTAAATGCTCTGCAGAACTGATACATTTGTATCTCTGCTCTAAAAAAAGAATGTCTGCTAGTTGTTTTTATTTGACAAAAAAATAAAGGACTGCATTAAGTCTCAGACAGAAAATAAGACAAAGTCTTTTATTGAAATTGTGAAGGCTACATGCCTAAGTGAGAACGAATTGTGGCGCAAAGATAACATGGAGTCTCAGTGAAAGAATTTTACTTTTGGATAGTTAAGAATGGCTTAATGTTGCAAGCTGACTGACAAGATGGTAACTGTTAAGTAATGGAAATGTATTTTTGTATTTGTTAATGTGTATCATGTTTTGTCTTCTGATTAAAAGTTATAATTGATATTCGTTTGTTAGGAGAAATGTTCCTCTTTTGTGTGTTGTGTATTTTTTTTTTTGCTTCTGCCTACAGATCATTCATGGATTGTTCTGGGTGATTTAAAACTGTCAAGACACGTGAGTTTGGTTGGTTGAAAGGAGATGTGTTTTTGCATAACTCCTTTGGAAAGAACTGTTCATGTGACTTTTATGTTTGTGTATTTGGTCCTATCATGAATTGTTCTTGCTGGTCCTGTATGTTAGAAAGTTGTATTTGACAGCAGATATCCACTAACTGGTGATCTACTGTCAAAAGGAGGGTGAATATTTTAAACCTGACAGATTAAGAAGGCCCGAATGGCCCGAATATTGGGTTTTGGGACATGGTATTGTGCGTCACCGCTCATTTACATATGTTATTGTTTTGTCTATGCTTTTTGTGCTCAATGCTTGATATACAGCAAGTATATCTGATGGCTTGACATGTGCGTTATGCATGTTTATGTTTTATGTTGCTGCTTTTGATACTATTACAAGTTTACCTGTGTTGTGAAGGGATGTACATGACGATGTGTATCGCTACACTACAGTTGAGTTGATTTGCTAAATTTCACAAATATGATATTTTCATTTTTGTGAACACGACACAGACAACACTTCACCAGTGTATGTCAAATTTGGCTATAAATAGTATTCAAGAAAAATAAAAGAGATATACAGGATCAAAATGTGTCACTTGCCCCCTCTTCCCTTAAAGGAACAGGCAGCCCTAAATGTATGTATCCTGATTGGACGTAAGGATAAAATTATAGATCTGTGACTCTTGTACATGGTGACCTAATTTCTATATTATATTACTCAGTTTTGTTCTGCTTCCTAAGTAGTGTATGGCTTTGTACCATAAAGGAAACCAGGTTTCATTTTTTCCCTGAAGAAGGAACTGGAACATTAGCTGAGGTTACCGTATATGGTGTAGCGGCCAGCGGTAGAGTTACATTTGTAACCTATTGTGATTTTTTTTGTGTATCACTCACACTCTTGGTATTGTGTCACATGCTTGACTATCACCCAAGTAATTTCTTGTTCTTCCTATAAATTTTGACCTAGTCCCATTTATCTTTTCCATATTTCTTTCACTAGTCAGCTTTTCATTATTATTGATGTATTGTTCAGGTTCACACTTACAGAGTGCCTGTGTCCTGAGGCGGAAAGCCGGGACGTGTGGGTGTGATTTTAATTCCTCTCGCACTATTTTCCTTTAATTGCACGAAGTTCTGATTAATAGGACTCACTTCGCTCGTAAATTTTAAAATTGTTCTGTACCCCCCGCACTTTCTAGGGACTGCTCCATTATCAGCCCAGTTACTTATCTGCCTTGCTGTGGACCTTGCAGCCGACCTTGCAGCCGACTAGGCGCTGCTCCGGTGACAGACTCTAATCACCGCCATCTTGGGTGAGGAGCAGGAGCAGGCGAGCGGTCCAGTGCTCCACCTCTCCCGCCCTCACTGGTACAAAAACCCACAACTCCAGTGCACCGATTGACAGAGTGCCTGTGTCCTGAGGCGGAAAGCCGGGACGTGTGTGTGTGTGTGTGTGATTTTAATTCCTCTCGCACTATTTTCCTTTAATTGCACAAAGTTCTGATTAATAGGACTCACTTCGCTCGTAAATTTTAAAATTGTTCTGTACCCCCGCGCTTTCTAGGGACTGCTCCATTATCAGCTCAGTTACTTATCTGCCTTGCTGTGGACCTTGAAGCCGACTAGGCGCTGCTCCGGTGACAGACTCTAATCACCGCCATCTTGGGTGAGGAGCAGGAGCAGGCGAGCGGTCCAGTGCTCCGCCTCTCCCGCCCTCACTGGTACAAAATGGCCCCTCTACCCAGGGAGCGCAGCGGGCGCGCCAAAGGAAAGCCCGTCTGCGCCTGTCCGCGCCCCGACGGGCCCCGGGACACGCCACGCTACTGGGTCAAATGTCTATACCCACGACGAGCTGTCCTCCTGCAACACCGGTCAGGGCCATCTTAATGAACTATCACGCAATCGAGCCCAGAGACTGGGGATCCTTGGTCACAGTATACCAACCGTGGACACCGCTACCACGATCACGGTGGGTCATGATAGTCACACAGAGCCCGACTCCTGGCCCCCATCCATGTCCATAGTTTACTTAAATACTCGTTCTATGGTTAAACACAACCTGGACCTTTTCCTCTTATTCGACCTCTTGCTACTCACTGAGACGTGGCTGACTCAAAACTCAGCCCCAGACATTATCTCGGCCTTACCACCAAACTACCGTATCATCCACTCCGACCGTGGATCTGCTAAACCTGGTGGGGGAGTGGCAGCAATCTTTCGCCACGACCTGAGCGTCACAGCCTTGACTAGTCTGAACTTATCAGAGTCTGAAAACCTGGTTTTTAAAATTGAAACGTCCTATTCCTCCATAGCCTGTGTCCTTCTTTATAGACCCCCGAACAACATGCCGTCTTTTCCCCTAACGTTCAGTGAACAAATCGCCAACCTAGCTATCGAACATGCCAGGATCTTACTAGTTAGGGACTTCAACTACTGGTTTAATGACCCTAGGGAAAGACCGCAGTCGCAGGAACTCACTGAGCTCCTCACCAACCTGAACTTTAATCAACAAGTTCACTCACCAACCCACAGTAAGGGTCACATATTTGACCAAGTTTGGACCAACTCCCTTTTAGTGACAACCCCGGCCATCTCCCCGTGCCTATGGTCTGATCACTTCCTGCTCAAATTTAATCTCGTCCATCCTCTTAAAAAGACCACCGCTATAGCAACTGGTGGACGTTCCAGAAAATGGAACTCTTTAGCCAAGCCAGATTTTATACAAACTTTGGCTACATCCATCCCCCTCCACCACCCTATTATCAATGTAGCAGAAAGCAACCTCTCTCTCTGGCTGCAAGCAGCCAGCGATGTGCATGCCCCGTACAAAACAATTAAACTTGCCCGTAGAGCTGATGCCCAAAAATGGTTCTCCCCAGACCTGAAGGTAAAAAAACTAGCCCTTCGCCAACTTGAGTGATTTTGGCATAGCAATTACGTCTCTGACGCTAAAATCCGATATATTAGTGCCAGGAAGGAATACTTGAAATCCATCTTAGCGGCAAAAACCGCTTACTTCTCTGCCCGTATCACCAACTCGGCGAATAAATCCAAAGACATCTTTTCCATCCTCAACGAATTAACCAACTTGGACAATGCCCGTCCCAATCTGCCACCGACCCAGGCTCTCTGCGACTCACTCAACCTCTTTTTTACAGAGAAAATTGCCAACATCAAATCCAGTATTCCTCAAAGCTCAAATTTTTCTCTCCTAGAGTCAGACCCCTCTCTCCTAGAGTCAGGTCCCAAAGTCACCGGCTCACTATGTGAATTTACTCCTATCACTCCAGAACTATTCCAGGAATTATTGATAAGAGTGAAATCAGGCGCCCCTTCTGACAAATGCCCCCCTTACATCTTAAAAGACTGCTTATCAGTGATTCCGGCACCCGCCTGCACTCTTTTGAATAGCTCACTGACCAGTGGACAAGTTCCACGCGCTTTTAAAGAAGCAACAGTAATACCCCTTTTGAAGAAACCGGGCGCAGACCCCACCTGTAATATAAATTACCGACCAATTTCCCTCCTCCCCTTCCTAGCGAAGGTATTGGAGGCGCATGTTGCCAACTGCTTGTCTAATTTTATCGAGACATCAAACTGCCTAGACATCCATCAAGCTGGCTTTCGCCCTACTCATTCAACAGAGGCTGTGGTAGTGACAGTCATGGACACCCTCAGGGACTGTGCAGACAACCGTATTCCGCAGGCTTTAGTGCTCCTGGATTTGTCAGCCGCATTTGACACGGTCGACCACACCATCTTGATCGACCGTGTCGCACAGGCTGGCATCCAGGGCACGGCAGCGGTTTGGCTGAAGTCCTTCTTAACGAACCGCTCTCAAGCAGTTCGTCTGGGTAATTTAGTGGGCACTAAACAAGCCATCACCTGCGGCGTACCTCAGGGCTCGTCCCTATCACCACACCTGTTCAACCTCTACATCTCCCCTCTAATCCAGGCCCTTAGAAAGAAACAGGTTACGGTGCTGAATTATGCGGACGACCTACAGCTCCTATTTACAATTGACAACTCAGAAACGTCCATTGCTTTTTTCCAGTCTACAATGAGGTTCATCCAAGCCTGGATGAACCAGAATCATCTGAAACTGAACCCTGGGAAAACCGAGCTGGTCCTGACTGGGACAGTGTCAAGTACTGGGGCCCACACTACTGGCCAACAGACATGGGTCAAGCCCCGTCCCCCTCACCATCGGCAAAGACGCTCGGCATTACCTTAAATAGCGACCTCTCGCTTAAAACGCAAATAGGTCAGGTGGTTTCCAAATGCCTTTTCCAATTAAGGAAAATCCGGAAGGTTTGTCGCCTTCTGACTCGCGAAGCCCTGATACAGGTGGTGATCGCTACTGTGATCTCTAACTTAGATTACGCCAACTCGATTTACATAGGTCTTCCTCAGCAGGGGCGGTGGGTGACATTTCAAAGTGGTGGGGCGTGAAGTGATTTGCATACAGCACCGTAGCGAGCGAGCGCAGCGAGCGAGCCCGACCCCCAAAAGGGGGGTATGGGGGGATAATCCCCCCCAAGAAAATTTTGAAAAAAAAGAAGAAAAATCGTGCATTTTCAAGCAAATTTGAGAAAGCAGGAAGGTTAATAAAGCAATTGTGAAAGTGCAGTTATTACATTAATAGATGGCATAACATAGGTAGCTGCTTATTCAGTATAACCACAGAGCTTCATTCATTCTGTCCTATTACGCTCAGGTGCTGAATTCAGACTATAAGACTTTCATGAAAATCTCAGCTCTAAGAGTAGAAGAAGTTGCACAGCAGTTGGGAAACAGCCTTCACAAAGCATTAGGAAAATGAGAGGCAATTACTTGAAAGCAAACTGAAAGCAATGCATCAAGTAGTAACTTAAAGCAATGCATCCAGCAAAACAGTGCATGCAGTCAACCATACAAAAGTAAACTAAAGCAAGTGTGAACCTGTGAACCTTCACTTTGAAAGCAGGGTGCTAGTCAACAGGCCAGTCACATACATTTAAACTGAAGAAGAGTACACCTCAGCATGCAGGCACCAACATAAAAGCACCAAGCAAGTAAAACAGTTTAATGAAAGAAAAATGACTGGTCTGGGTCTGGATCTGACTTGGTACGAGCAGGATACAAAAAGTAAACGAGTAGGTGGTAACCCACTTCAAGTGAAGGAGCTGTAAGGAACCTAAGCGCACTGGTGTTGATAACAATAACAGGGCAGCTCTGGCTTTCTCAGGGTGGGTGTCAGCTGTGTGATGAAACCAGCATGTGAAGCAGTTACCTCAAACAAACTAAATCCAATGCACTCATCAAGACAAGGAGTTACATGAAATCAAATAGAAAACCACCATCAAGCCAGGTAGTCACCTAAAGGCAAATTGAAGTGACTGCACACTATGGAAAGTGCACTTCACCAGCCAGCCTATTACACTAAAGGAAAATAAAAGCAATGCTCCCAGTAAACAAGACAACATAAATTGAAAATGTTAACCAGCAGGACCAACAGTCACAAAAAGTAAAGAAACAGAACGAAGTCAGAGGCACTCCAGGAAGCTGAAGACATAGTTATTTTAAACAGCGGCTATGTCACCTTAGCTTATTGACGCGCGCGTTAATAACGCTCATATACTTAATAACGGTCATATACTTAATGCCAGTTGATTGAATTGTTTGTAATGCATTCATTAATACTGCAAACGCTCAACAAAGCTACAAATAACGTAAATTGTGCGCAATGTCAATATCATCATTCCTTTGTTAATGTGATGGTGGATTGATGGGGAGAGGGTGGGTGGATGGATGAAGGGTGTATGGTAGGACTGGTGAAAGGCTGGCTGGATGGATGAAGGGGTGGGTGGATGACGATGGCTTGCTGGCTGAATGAAAGGGTGGCTGGATGCATGGACGGATGAAAGGGTGGGTGCGTGAAGGATTGGTGGATGGCTAGATGAAATAGTGCATGGATGAATGGATGTTTCAAAGGGTGGATGGGTGAAGGATGGCTGGATGGGTATGTGGATGGATCAAAGGGTGGGTGGATGGATGAATGGGTGGATAGTTTGCAAACAAATACTTAATAATTGCTTCATGTAAGTCTGTACAGGGTGGACGGATGGAATTGCAGGCACACAGCAGAAAAGAAAAATGCATGTTAGAAATCAGATTATAAAGCTGATCACATTTTATGCACAGCGAACCAGACTATCTCGAACACTAATGGTATTTACATAGCACTTCGTACCGCTTTGGGTGGCGTACAGGTGCCTTATCGAACGGGTAGCAAGCGCAATCTGCTAAATGCGTGGCTGACGAAATAGGCACAGATATAAATTGCACTTTAGGGAACAGATTTTAAAGCCAATCACAATTCATGCACAGCGGACCAGACTATCCCCAACAGTAATGATATTTACATAGCGCTTCATAGCGCTTTGGGTGGCGTCCAGGTGCCTTATAGGACGGGCAGCAAGCACACTCTGGGAAATGCGTGGCTGGCTAAATACGGACGGATATGGGATATGTATTCTTGTCTTTTTTACAACAATTTCATTTCAGTAGGATAAAAGAGCAGTTCACACATGAAACAGAGGGGAACAAAAAACAAAACGTGTTGTCGGGGCATGCGATTTCGTGGTCTGCGAAGTTAAGTACTGCCCAATAGCAATCAACGTATTGGCGTTGCAACAACTGCCTCTCCCTCCCTCTGTGTCACTCCATCCCTCACTCCCTCCCTCTGTGTCACTCTATCCCTGTGTGTCACCCCCTCCTTCTGTGTCACCCCCTCCCTCGGTGTCACCCCCTCCTTCTGTGTCAGTCCCTCCCGCTGTGTCTCTCCCTCCCTCTATGTCACCCCCTCCTTCTGTGTCAGTCCCTCCTTCTGTGTCAGTCCCTCCCGCTGTGTCTCTCCCTCCCTCTATGTCACTCCATCCCTCTGTGTCACCCCCTCCCTCTGTGTCACCCCCTCCCTCTGTGTCATCCCCTCCCTCTGTGTCACCCCTCCTTCTGTGTCACCCCTCCTTCTGTGTCACTCCCTCCCTGTGTCACCCCTCCCTCTGTGTCACCCCCTCCCTCTGTGTCACCCCCTCCCTCTGTGTCACCCCCTCCCTCTGTGTCACCCCCTCCTTCTGCGTCACCCCCTCCTTCTGCGTCACCCCCTCCTTCTGCGTCACTCCCTCCCTCTGTGTCACCCCCTCCTTCTGTGTCACTCCCTCCCTCTGTGTCACTCCCTCCCTCTGTGTCACCCCTCCTTCTGTGTCACTCACTCCTTCTGTGTCACTCCCCCCTCTGTGTCACTCCCTCCCTCTGTGTCACTCCCCCCTCTGTATCACTCCCTCCCTCTGTGTCACTCCCTCCCTCTGTGTCACTCCCTCCCTCTGTGTCACTCCCTCCCTCTGTGTCACCCACTCCTTCTGTGTCACTCACTCCTTCTGTGTCACCCCCTCCCTCTGTGTCACTCTCTCCCACGTTCTGTCCCCTCTTCCCTCACTTCCTCCTACTGTCCTTCACCTCACACGTTTCTCTTCCACCGAGCTGTCTCTTCTCCCTTGCTTGGGTCACTCTTTCCCTCAACCCCCGCCCCCCTCCCTATGTTTCACATGCTCTTCCTCTTCCTTCGTGCCTGCCCTCCCCTCTCAGCAGTGACCTAGCTTCTCTCCTCCCCCCCCCTCTCTATTTCTCCCTCTCTCTTACATTCTCTTATCTTCTCTCTTCTCGTCCCCTTCTCTGCACGTCGCCCCCGTCTCTCTTTCTGCGTCTCGTTCTCTCCGTCCACGCTCTTATCTCGTTTTCCTCCCTCGGCCCCTCCACTTCGCTCCCGCCTCTCGCTCTCTCTCTCTTGAGCCCCACTCTATCCGATGTGAAAGGTGACGATGAGAAGGACTTTGCGATGTAAATTAGTAAAGTAAATGGTGGACACCTCACTCCTTAGCATGCCTGCTCGCATGGGATGGCTGCTACTTAACAACACTCCACAGCTAAAATGAATTGAAACAGTCACTCACTGTGGAAACATGGAACCAGAATCGGGCACCGCCGGCGCCAACGACCAGTCCTCCTTGGCTTGCGAGATGAATGCGGGGCCACCCCCACGCGCGGCATCCAATGGGATGCTGCGCCAGTGGACCAGCCAATCCTGGAAAATGGGAAGTACAAACCGAAATCACGTGACACATGGTGGCATCAGGTGAGTTGGTAGGTCTGATGGTGTTGCACTCATATTGCATGTATCATCTTAGTGTCCCGTTGCAGGGGTATAGCTTGGTCATTATGTATGGGGGAGGGTGGGTCAGCTTCAGATTTCCCAACTATTGTGCTGATTATACGAGCAGCAATGCAGGAGGGGGCCTTAAGGATCAGTAGGAAGGGAGAGGAGTGCGGATTGTGAGGACTACTTATCACCCTCATTTTGTAAAATCACCGTTTTTAAGACCTTTAGGCAAGAGTGTGTGTGTGTGATCTTGTCTGCATGTGAAGTGAAATCCAACAAACACTTCACCATACCGAACTTAAAGCACTTGTACCAATCTATTCAATACAGAATACATTTATATGGGGGGGTGTAACCCTCCCAAACACACCCTGCAGCTACGCCCCTGTCCCTTTGCTCAGACTTGTGCTCAGTACCACGTGCAGGGACAGCGCAAAGGGCTGAATAACAAAGAAGGAACCTTGAGAGCGAGGACTGAAAAGGGGAAAGCACGGAGTGAAGATGAGGAGAGGTAGCAACGCGGGAGTAACAGAAAGAGAAATAACATCAGAAGATGAGAAGTACGAACTACGAAAGAAAACAAATAAAAAAGGAAAGATGCAGAAGGGAGACAAAGGAAGAAGGATATATGGTAATGAAAGAAAGCGAAAAAAAAGGGAGTTAGGGTGCACACATGAAAAAAGAATGACAGAAGTTGAAATAAGGTTGAGATGTATTAAAAGAAAAGTTCAGAAACAACTCAGTCAGTGAGTGATAATGAAAGAGAGTTCTAGGGTTCGCAACAGCATTCTCGCTCACGCTGTGACTTTGAATTTAACTCTTCTTTCTCCCTTCGATCTTTTTATCCTCTCATCCATTCAGCACTGTATTCCTTCCCACTTAATTTTCCATCTTTCCATTCATCCTTTCACCGTACTTTCCTTTCACACTTCCTCCATTACCTTACCTTACTCTCATTTCTTCGTTCAAAGCGCCTCTGGTTGTTTTCTTGCTTTTTCGCTTCCACTTTCCCGCTGTACCTTTCTGTCTTCTTCTCCCTGTGTTCCCTTTCTGATACTCATAGTTAGCTGCTAAAAAATGACTCACTGCGCCCCTAGCTAGTGCCTACTTGTCAGGGGTCAGGCGACTGTCAATCCTCTTTTCCTCCACCACCCATCCTCACGGCTGGACACAGCACTGGAACATGGGCAGGTAGTACTAATTAGTGTAGTATGTCTCTAGCGCCTCATGCACCAGACAAGGCGCCGAAGTGCACCCAGGTGCTCGAGTAAGAGGCTGCCATGTTTTTTGATAATCCGTCCAGAGAGAAAAGAGACGCAAAATGTCATAACCAACGCCGCGCTTAATTTGAGCCGGGTGGGGGCCGAACTGCACGGATTTTTCCTTATGATATAACGAGTGCATGAGAGGAAAAATACGCAGGTAGCAAAGACGGAGGAAGAAAAAGACGGCAACCCCGTCACAAACAGAAATGAACCTGCACATGTGAGAAAATGGCAGGGATTGTGCTGTGTGGTAGTGGATTAAAGACTACCTGCCTTGGTATTCAGTGTGCGATAGTCAGCTTCTGAGCAGAGTTGTGAGCACCGGCACTCTTTATTTCACAAATTAAGCACTGAACTAAAGTATAGTTTAAAAAAAACCTGCAACTGAGGAAGAAGAATGGACATCCGAAACCTTTCGGTTAAGAACGTTTTTTTTTTAATCCCTCGTCAACAGCCATGGAAAGGGCACACCCTGACTTCAAACTAGCAGCAGAACTATTAGTACTAAACAGCAATAGCACACGCCAGCAGTATCAGGCGTACAACTTCTGACCAAAATGATAAGGTAGCTAGCGGGTTAACGCACCTCCACCAGCCGAAGAGAGCGGTGAATAACTTGCAGTTCACAGATTTGAACCCTGATGGTTACTCGCATTCAATCGTTTATTTTTCTGAGCTCATGAGAACCTGGCTGCCACCTAATACTAAACTTTCAGCTCGGACATTGCTGCCATGTGTAACACCGAAGTAGTTCTCTTCTCACAGGCAAACTGCACAAATATCGTCTCCCGTGGGGACTGGGGAGTGCTGTGGTGAGCTGGAAGTCCTTCTGCCGCGTGTGTGGAGGTTATGCACGAACTTAATCACGTCCTCCGGCTCCTCCCTGTGCATGCGAGGCAGCCACAGATGCATTATTTCCCGTTACACCACTGCCACGAAATTGCCTTTATTGACTTAATATTAGCAAGGGTAGCTCTGGGTGTGCCTGCCCAGCTACACATACTAGTGCCTGCCCAGCTACACACGCTACTGCCTGCCCAGTTACACATGCTAGTGCCTGCCCAGTTACACGTGCTAGTGCCTGCCCAGCTACACACGCTACTGCCTGCCCAGCTACACACAATACTGCCTGCCCAGCTACACATGCTAGTGCTTGCCCACAATTTCCCTCGACTCACCGGAGTTGGCATGACAGAGATGTGTTGCTTTGGTGAATGTTTGTTTGAATTCGCCTTCTGAATTCTGAGCCATATGACACTACTCCGGGAGTCCGGGTTCCTTTTTTCGGTCATGAAAGTCGCTATATTAATCCATTAAGTGCTCCCCCGCGCCCCAGAAGATTTCGAAGGGTCCCAATCACGGCGACAGCTAGACCACTGTACGGGAGCCAGCGACAGACCTCACCCCCAAGCGCGGCATCCAATGGGATGCTGCGCCGGTGGACCAGCCAATCCTGGCACTGCTGCCGCTCCAGGATTGGCTACCGAGGCATATTTGCTGCTCGCCCTTTCGGCCTTTCTAAACCCGGGCTGTGGCACCAAACAACTGAAACAAGTACCCCTGGGTCCCGCAGGGGAACTTACAGTGCGCATGCTTGAGAAAGTTTCAAACTTTCCCAAGCATGCGCACTGTAAATTCCCCACTACGGTCTGCTGCAGCCTGAGTGTGTGGACTGTCACTCAAGCTGCAGCAGGCCACGCCCACCCCCCCTGCGCAACCGGCGGCTGATCTGTTATTTTTATTTATAATACTAGTAGATTTGCTCGGCGGCCGCGATGCTTCCATGTGGGCTGGTGGGGCTACGCCCCTACGCCCCAATGGACGCACCGCTGCTGTTCCTCAGTTCCTCCTAAAACGTCTTCAGATGGTGCAGAATCATGCAGCAAGACTGATTCTAAGCAAACCTAGATGGCATCCAGCAACCCCCCTTTTGAAAACACTTCACTGGCACCCGGTAACCCAGCGCTGCATTTTCAAAGTCAGCTGCATGATGTTTAAAGCACTCTATGGCAAAAGCCCCAAATTCATTTCTAATCTGATTATAAAATATGCCCCGTCCCAAAGCTTACGTTCAGCACATCACTGTCTTCTACAAACACCCTCTTTCAAACGCAAGCGGACCGGTGGCTGCAGATTTGGCACCCTGGCACCTCGCCTATGGAACACCCTTCCTCTTGAGATCAGGCTATGCCCTGACCTCCTGTCATTCAGGAGACTCCTAAAGACCTGGCTTTACATACAAGCATATCACTAACCCCATAAACTTTCAACTCTGACCACACTCTGTCTTCACAGCGCCAGGAAACCCACCGGTGTCAGTGCGCTATACAAACCATTGTTAACATAACATAACATAAAAGATTGCAGTAATGTACCAGAGACCCCCATATTATGTATAATTCCCTTTTGTATGACCAGACTGTTTTTTAAGAATTTTCTTTAGACTTAATCATGTCTCTATCTACCCTTAGATGATGGAGGATATACTCTCACACGGAAACCCAATTGAAAAGCCTAGAGGCACTGTTTTGCCTACTGCCTTTTTATTTGTATTGCTTTTTGAAAATGGCAGTGTATTCTAGACCAAAATTGTCCCATGGCGTGTGGCCATTCCTTTGAAGATCGCAGGCCACCTGTTTGCAGTCCCCTTGTTATACCTGGCTTTTCCCTGGTTAGCCTAATTCCCCCTCCGGCCCACTCTCTCACTCCTCCTCGGATTCTGTCAGCGCCAGGATGCCTGCAATGGTGATTGTTGCGCTTTATAAATTCTTAAAATAAATACAATGAACTGTTTAAAGCATCGCACTTGCTCCATCGGACGGCATTGGACATCACAGAACCAGAATTTCAGTGCAAAAGAGCACCTGTCATGTACTGGTAACCTCTGACAGTGTGCAGTCCCTTGAGCCCCTTAATTTCAGTGCAAAAGAGCGCCTGTCATGTGCTGGTAACCTCTGACAGTGTGCAGTCCCTTGAGCCCCTTGGCCTGAGTTTTGGCCACACCCCCCTTTTTCCTTTGCTCCAATGGAAGTGCAGTGCACCGGCGGATCCAAGATTGGCAAAAGTCACAACATTCTGGTGCCCATGAAAGAGCAGCCTGAGCGTCCTCTGACACTGAATGATGAGTGTTGGAGCCTGAGAATGGTCCCGGGTCTGCACAAGATGATCTGTGCCCTTGATCAATGGAGAGCACACTACCTGTAGTGCCTGCCGCAAAGGAGAGATACTGGTGCACTGCCTTGAGACATTGAGACTTTTGAATGAGCTATGAGTGTTTGCCAGGAGGGCACTCCAATGGATCATGAAATGCCTGAATGAAGAGGCCCATGCGGAAGAAAAACAACAAAAGAAGATTTGATGGACAATTGAAGCCTGCCAGAGAGACTTTTTGAACGGACTCTGGGCATAGTTGGTTTCACAAGAGGTTTCCGTGTGATTGTATAGACTAGGTGTTAAGAGACTGATACTTATTGTTTGGCTGGCATTGTTTTAAAGTAGTATTCTGTTAAGTAAAAGCAGAAATAAAGTCCATTCTCTGTGGAAGAGTATCCCCTTTTCACCTCAGAGCATTAATGAGGGTCACCACTGTTTCACCTGAACATACAAAAATTACTGAAATGCATAGGAGCCACAGAAATGTTGCTAGATAGTTTTGGGATTTGCTTTCTGCTTGGGGCTGTGAAAGATTATAGTTTCGTTTGTAATAGTGGTCACTACTTTCCCCTGTTGTCTATATGTTCCTAATAATGTGTTTTCTAGTGTTTTTTTAAACATGACGTTGTCTTTTATGGGTGGGATTGATTTTTTTTCTACTCAATTGACTTCTGTACCCACCTCCCAACTTGTGTCTCTTCCTACTATTACTCCTTTGCATTCTTTCCATATTTTACCTGAACATGAACTGGTTAGGAGATCAGAGTTCACTAATAATTCCTTTGTACAGCTTCTGCATCAACAACAGTTAGTAGTGAACATCACTAATTGTTGGGTGTGCGGTCTTATGCCACATACTACAGATAGAGGTATTCCCTATTTGGTCCTGCCATATGTGGCCTTGGTGCTACTACGTGTGTAAGGAGACGTGTCCCGAGAGAGTTACGAAGTAATAGGATTATGCTCCAGCAACATCTTGATGATCTGATGAATATAGACCTGGATTCAGATTGACGCGAGTTTAGGTTATTGCCTATGTAAGGGCAAAAGGAGGGTCTGAGGATCCGTGAATTCTGAACCTGGGTCATAAACCTGGGTCGTGGTTCTGTTACGATTTTGGTAACAGCGAACCGTAAACAGTGAGTTCAGCAAGTATGAGTATTTTCATCATTTTACACCGATGGATTTACTGTGTATTTGAAGATTTCGTTCTGAACCATGGGTTCCATTTTGTGCATGGCAGCCATTTTGTAGTTGCCCTCACATAGGCTGATGACTTTAGCTGACTGCTGGATGACCTAAGTGAACTGACCCTGCTGCCTGAAGCTGACCTTGTTAGACCAGTTTCTTGCCCAGTAGCTGATCAAGATTAAGGATCAGAGCACAGGAGATTGTAAAGTTTGGTATGCACATACACACCCCTTATCCTACCTCTCATCTGTTTCTGTTCCTTCTTTTTATGACCTGTTTACGTTATGGGTTTGTCCAGCTTGTGTAAGAAGGAATGTTGGGTTTTTTGCATGCTTGCAAAAGCTAGGACTGCCCCTTACTTTTGTGCTGAGTCATGTAACCCTAAAGCATATAAAAGGCCTCTGTATTCCTCAGACTACCTCATTCAGTTGCATACAGCTTCTGTGTGACGTGGCCTCACTAATTAAATTTAATAAAGATGTCTTTTCATATTTCAGCTTCTGTGCCAAGTTCTTTATTGATATTAGGAAGACCCCTGAGAATGAAGATTTTTCATTTCCTCAGTTCTTGAGGAGGTGTTGACAAGATGTTATGCCCAGAGTGTGGTCAGTTATAGGATACAATGAGGTCACATCCATTGTGATCAAAAGAAAGTCCTCTTCCTATTCAATGTCTTCAAGTTTCATCAGAAAATGTTTGGTATCTTTCATGACGGAAGGGCCATGGCCTACTGTCTAAGGAAATGATCTATATATTTAATAGAGATATATTCTGCTACACTTCCTGTTGAGGAGACTTCCTGGTGGTATACTCAGGGTTTTATGGATTTTGGGGAGGAGATATAAAATAGATAGTTTTGGGTAATCACGTTGGGTCTGAATTGAGGTGGCGAAGTGATCTAAAGAATGATGATGGATTCAATCCAGATCCGTGACTGGGGGTGAGTGTCACAGATCTGGGTTGGTCATATGAGAGGTAATTACGAACCATATGCAAAATACACCTAGAATTTGCAAACTCACAGGACAGTTTGCCATACAAAATAAAATTACACATTTTTGCGAGACAAAGGCTTCTAAAATCATAATTCAAAATGAAATGATAATACTTATCGACAACGGAGAAATCCCACCCAGGAAATGGGTGAAGACACGTGCTATCTTCACTCCTTACCCACCTATTCCAGCCGTGCTTTTATCTAGGTCTCTGGATGGTGATATCAAGGAAGGGACAATTGCCAGTATAAATACAACATAGTGCGATATTCAATGTTACACAACATTGCTCAAACCTGGTGTACTACCCAGCATAATCTCAAAGAAAGACTAGAATAATTATTCAGTCTATATATGCAGGATTGTGTGTAAAATTGCATATTATACATTATCAGTGGTGTACAAAAATGTAAACTTAAAAAGCAGTCCTACACCGTTCATAAGACATTTTAACCCGCCCCCTTGCAATGAGGTGTGAATCCTGGTGTGTGATGGGTGGTTTTTCCTTGCCCCTCACTGTCATTGGTTGTGGCTGCTCTTCCTCACTACTGTCAAGGGGCTGCCACGTAGCATTCGTGTTTGCATTAAATCAACTCTGCACCCTGGCACTCCAGCACTGCTCAGCATCACCAGCCCCACCTTAGAATAAACAGTGGCCGTTCAATGAGTGTTGGCCAATGCCACATAAAAGAGTAACAAGGTGCGCTTAAGGCTTGAATGTAGTGAAAGTGCATAACGCCTTTATGTATTACGGACTAACTACAAGACCAATAGATCCAAACAGCTCAATCATCTCAGCAGCCTCCCTTCACATAACTCTCCTCACAGATGTTAAATGCTCTATACACAAATGTTCAATGGAAGTAGAAAGTTTGTGAAACTGAAATCATCCCTGCATGTTGTAAGCTAAGTATTTTTTTTATAATGTATTGAGGCTGCATAGACATCACAGGGTGCATTATTGAGAGTATCCATCTGGCTCCATTACACTCCTCTATGTTTAGAACCTACTGTGGTGTCACTCTTTTTAAACTGCCTGTAAGCCGAAGCAACTAGGAATGTAACATGCTAGAAACTGTTTGGACCTACATGTGATAATTGACTCCTTTATTAAGGGATGATGCAAGCCCAAAATGTATTGCAGATAAAGAGCCATTGCTAAAGTGGGGCTGTAAAAGTAAAGTTTTAATGAATATGGGGAAAATACATTTGAATCATTGTTAAATAGTGTTTTTAAACAAGGAACACAAAAGACAAAAAGAAGCAACATTCAACATAAAACGATTTAATAGTGGTAAATGTAATTGCATTAATTCGCGATAAGATAGTGAAGTACCTTGAGGCACACAATGTGTTGTGCAATAGAAGGGAGACACAAACTGAGAAATAGGGAGAGCATATAAACGTCTGTTATACTTTAGGCTCTGTATCTACATTCTAATTTTACTGTTTATGTCTTCAATGATTTTAATTACATGTTAAACTTGATGTATTGGAGATGTGTTTTTATCATTTATTATTGTATACACTTGCTTGTGGAATGGTAATTATCTTCAGGTTCTTCACTTCTATTTCAATTCGTATATTCTGATAATTGTAACGTATTTCTGTATGGTTTTAAGGGTTTTACACCTGAAATAAGTACTGGTTATAATGAGCAATCAATTAATCTCCTTCCTCTAGCACAGAATAGGATCAACCAATTGCCAAATCGTTTTTAGTAAATCTACTGGTAGAGTTACTGGTTTTTTTTAGGTTTCGGCAACCGTCCCACTACGTAAGCAGTGGGTGGGCGGAGCCGAAATCTTTTGTTAGTAGTCTGGGGGCCTGAACACGCCCCTCTTCTCCATTGGCTGGCCTCGTAAATGCTGGCCAGCCATTGGAGGAGAGGAGCGTCACTGAGTTCAGGGCCCGCCTTGACGCGATTCGGGGGCGTTTCCGTGTGTTTTTTTAATCCCGCCCCCCACACCCTCCCTCTTGCGGAGGTCCGAGTCATACCTTTTGCTACCTCTTGTTCTCCTTAGAAATCCTCCTAATTGCATTAAAGTAAACTCCAACCTACACGGACAACAATTTGCATCTACATAAGCAAGATTAAGATTAAGATTAAGATTCAGCTGCCTAAAAAATGATCGAACCGAAAACTTGGCAGGTAAAGCCGCAGCATTCATTGTTCTGAACTGTGTGCCGAGATACAACCGATCTCACAGAATAATGTTTGGGATAGCTTTGCCTGACTCTCGCATGGCGCCTGTGGTATATATATAAAGAGAAGGGGAGCCAACTCGCCGTCTTTCTTTTTTGTGTCCTTCCTTTATGTTTATAGGTACGTCTTCTCTCAATTCAGGATTGCTGTAATCTGTAGACCTAGTTCCGCTGTGCAGTGACGACAAGGAAAGGAGGTGGAGTTTCGTACTAAAATAATGATAACAATAACACGTTATTCATTTCGTTTCACTTTGAATCCGGTGTGGATAGTTGGTGCACCGGTTTCACTTTAGTGTAATAGGGTTACCGGCTGGAGTACAGCTAAACACTATAACTGAGAGCGAAAGGTAAGGGTTGTTTCTCTTACGGAGTTTTTCTGCTGTTAAGGCAGATTTCACTGGTTATTAACAGTTGTCGGATTAAAGAATGGACACATAGATTTCACGCGTGAGGGTGCACGCACATACACACACACTCTCTCTCTCACTCTCTCTATCTCTCTCACTCACTCACTCTCCCTCTGTCCCTTTTCGGTCTCAGATTGACTGGGAAAATCAACCTTTTGCATCAGTAAAAAATACAGGCTGTTCCAGAGGCACCCAGATCGTGACCTTTAAGCACAGGGTGTAGGCTAAGGTAATTGATCGCAGTTACATGCAATGATGGCCTGAATCAAACCTGGCAACCTCGCCAGTGGCATGGTGTACGGCATCAAAGTTTACAAGCCCAGGTGTCCGCTCCACAGCCTTGTGCTCCATGTGAATGTGGCCACATCATTCAAATTCCTTGTGTGAAAGTGATTTTGAGCTGCTTGTAGGAGCAAATAATGACAACGCTGCAGTTAGTGTTACACATCCCTGCAGCCCTCCCCTCCGCTGACTACATCCTCCTGGGAGACCTCAACTTCCATCTGGAGAACAACAACGACCGCAACACCAGCACCCTGCTCGACAACCTCACCAACCTGGGACTCAAGCAACTGGTGTCCACCCCCACCCACCTCGCCGGACACACACTCGACGCGGTCTTCTCATCCAGCAAGGACATCGACTTCAGCCACGCCACAGAGCTTCAATGGACGGACCACAGCTGCGTCCACTTCACCTTCAAGAAAACAACGACCCACCACCACCAGCAACAGGCCGCCCGCAGAAGCTGGAACAAGATCACAGCAGACCAGCTCGCCACCTCCCTGAGCCAGCACCCTCCTGCCAGCTCAGCGAACCCCAGCCAGGCCGCCGACAACCTCACGAAGTGGATCAGCAACTGCGCGGACGAACTCGCCCCACTGAGGACCCCGCCCAGCAGACCCGGCAGCAAGAAAGCCCCATGGTTCACCGACGAACTCAAGAGCTCCAAGAAGAACTGCCGAGCCCTCGAGAAAGTCTGGAGAAGGGAACCGACACCAGACAACAGGACCTCCTTCAAACTTGCCACCCGGAAACACCACCAGCTGATCCGCGCCGCCAAGAAAACAGCATTCAAGGACCGGTTGGACAACAACGCACACAACTGCAAGGAACTCTTCAACATCGTCAAAGAGCTTTCCAACCCCAGCGCAGGAAACAACAACATCACCCCATCGCAAGACCTCTGCAACTCCCTGGCTTCATACTTCCACAACAAGATCGCGGACATACACAACAGCTTCAACAACCAACCAACGCACACCATGACCGAACAACCACCCCCCACCACCACCCTCCACGCCTGGACCCCGATCAGCACCGAAGACACCATCCGCACGATGAACTCCATCCACTCCGGATCACCGACCGACCCCTGCCCTCACCACGTCTTCAACAAGGCCGACGCTGTCATCGCACCCCACCTGCGAGACATCATCAACACATCCTTCGACACCGCCACCTTCCCGGAGAGCTGGAAGCACGCCGAACTCAGCGCTCTACTCAAGAAACCCACAGCGGACCCCACCGACCTCAAGAATTACCGCCCCATCTCGCTCCTCCCGTTTCCAGCCAAAGTCATCGAGAAGACCGTCAACAAGCAGATGGCCGCTTTCCTCGAGACGAACGGATCCCTCGACCCCTCACAGTCCGGCTTCCGAGCCAACCACAGCACCGAGACCGCCCTCATCGCCGCCACCGATGACATCCGAGCCCTGATGGACAACGGAGAAACAGCGGCCCTCATCCTCCTAGACCTCTCCGCGGCATTCGACACGGTCTGCCACCGCACCCTAGTACGGCGCCTCAGCAACGTCGGAATCCAGGACAAGGCGCTGGAATGGATCATCTCCTTCCTCGACGGGAGAACACAGAGAGTCCGCCTACCACCGTACAAGTCAGAGGCCACCGAAGTCATCTGCGGCGTCCCCAAGGATCATCTCTGAGCCCCACCCTCTTCAACGTCTACATGAGCCCCCTCGCGGCCATCGTACGCAAACACAACCTCAGCATAATCTCCTACGCCGACGACACCCAGCTGATCCTCTCCCTGACCAACGACCCCGCCGCCGCCAGAGCCAACCTGCACGAAGGGATGAAAGAGGTAGCCGAGTGGATGACGACCAGCCGCCTGAAACTGAACTCGGACAAGACGGAGGTCCTCATCCTGGGCTCCTCTCCCTCCGCCTGGGACGACTCCTGGTGGCCTCCCGCCCTGGGCACCGCACCCAAACCGACAGACCATGCACGCAACCTGGGCCTCATCCTGGACTCCTCCCTCTCCATGACCAGGCAAGTCAACAACGTCTCCTCGGCATGCTTCAACATCCTACGCATGCTACGGAAGATCTTCTGGTGGATCCCCACCGAGACCAGGAAGACCGTCACCCAGGCCCTCGTCACCAGCCGACTGGACTACGGCAACGCCCTCTACGCCGGTACCACCGCCAAGCTCCAGAAGAGACTCCAGCGGATCCAGAACGCCTCAGCCAGACTCATCCTCGACATCCCACGAACCAGCCACATCTCCGGACATCTGAGAGACCTTCACTGGCTCCCCGTCAACAAAAGAATCACCTTCCGCCTCCTCACCCACGCACACAAAGCCCTACACGACCAAGGCCCGAGCTACCTCAACAGCTGAGTCAACTTCTACGCTCCCAAACGCCACCTCCGATCAGCCAACCACGCCCTCGCCGCCGTCCCCCGCATCCGAAGAGCGACTACAGGAGGAAGGTCCTTCTCCTACCTGGCCGCCAAGACCTGGAACTCCCTCCCGACCGACCTGCGCCTGACCCAAGACCACCTCTCCTTCAGGAAGAAGCTGAAGACCTGGCTGTTCGAGCAGTAGCGGCTCCCCCCCCCCCCCCCCCCAGCGCCTTGAGACCCTACGGGTATGTAGCGCGCTTTATAAGTGTCACTGATTGATAAAATCAAATCTGTTGGGGCCACGTAGATGCAGACTCTGTTCCATTGTTACACAAATTTGCTGGGTCATGTCTGGGGTGAATTTCCATTGCACATCAATACTTTTATTTTGATAACTTGTCATTGCTGTTAAATACCAGTTTTTGTGCACACCTCTAAATGTAACTGATAATTTATATTAAGAAGCACAGTTGTAACGGCCAGATTTAATTCAACTACTCACAAATGTCTTTGTGACTCAGCCCCGAAATGTCCAACTCCCTATTATTTAAAGTTCAAAGAGTGCCTATTACTTTCTATTTGTACTAACTGTATGTTGATATTCGTTGAACATTCCGATTTTTCCCCATTCTGGATGCTTTGGTACCAGTTCACAAAGGCATTTACGAGGGTGTGAAGTACTACTCATGTACTGCTTCATACACTCATATATGGCAATGTGGACTGGCCCCAATAATATTAGCTCATTAAATTGCTTGGCCCAAACAATGCTTTTTGAGAAGTCTACAGTATGCTCTATCCATGCTTCCATTTAAAGCAATTTCGCCTTTATTTATGCAATATTTTGGGAAATGTAGATTACAGTGTGTGCTGTTGAAACCCATTGTATGCAAACTTGGTGTGCAATAAATGTTATTCACTAAAACTGATTGTGTTGTAAAACGAAACCTACATGATACAATATGACGCCCAACAGGAAGAGAACTAACTCAGTTTCAACACTAAGCAACAAGTTGGGCAGGGGGTTTCTATAATTTACGGAGCTTAATTGACACCGAGGCAGTGAATAGATGACAAAATACTGACAAAGACAAAAGAAAAGCAGTAAAACAGATAAAGCTGGGTTAAATTGGAGAGCAAGAATCGCGTGGTGTTGAGAAGCTAGATTGCTTAGTAAGGCTGTTTATCTTTTTAGGTTTCGGCTACCGTCCCACTGCGTAAGCAGTGGGTGGGCGGAGCCGAAATCTTTTGTTAGTAGTATGGGGGCCTGAACACGCCCCTCTTCTCCATTGGCTGGCCTCGTAAATGCTGGCCAGCCATTGGAGGAGAGGAGCGTCACTGAGTTCAGGACCCGCCTTGACGCGATTCGGGGGCATTTCCGTGTGTTTTTTTAATCCCGCCCCCCCACACCCTCCCTCTTGTGGAGGTCCGAGTCATACCTTTTGCTACCTCTTGTTCTCCTTAGAAATCCTCCTAATTGCATTAAAGTAAACTCCAACCTACACGGACAACAATTTGCATCTACATAAGCAAGATTAAGATTCAGCTGCCTAAAAATGATCGAACCGAAAACTTGGCAGGTAAAGCCGCAGCATTCATTGTTCTGAACTGTGTGCCGAGATACAACCGATCTCACAGAATAATGTTTGGGATAGCTTTGCCTGACTCTCGCATGGCGCCTGTGGTATATATATAAAGAGAAGGGCGGAGGGGAGCCAACTCGCCGTCTTTCTTTTTTGTGTCCTTCCTTTATGTTTATAGGTACGTCTTCTCTCAATTCAGGATTGCTGTAATCTGTAGACCTAGTTCCGCTGTGCAGTGACAAGGAAAGGAGGTGGAGTTTCATACTAAAATAATGATAACAATAACACGTTATTCATTTCGTTTCACTTTGAATCCGGTGTGGATAGTTGGTGCACCGGTTTCACTTTAGTGTAATAGGGTTACCGGCTGGAGTACAGCTAAACACTATAACTGAGAGCGAAAGGTAATGGTTGTTTCTCTTACGGAGTTTTTCTGCTGTTAAGGCAGATTTCACTGGTTATTAACAGTTGTCGGATTAGTCTTGTGCTCTCAGGAAACGCATTTACCCCGGTGTCCTTGTGGTAGATTACCTTAATAGGAGTTACATGAGATCATGGAATTGAAAGGTGGGATGAGGAGATAGGCTAGATTATGGTAGATCATGTTTAAGACCCGCCAACATCCAAAACGAAACTCACTGGACAGGAGGGAAACAGGAAGGAATATGGGACCTTGAGCCCATTGGCTCCCCAGCCACGAGCCACGAATATGCTTTTGGGAGGGCATGGTCATTTCGTTTGGAAGTTGGGGGGAGGGGTGGGAGGGGAGGGGTACAAGTCACTGCCCATAAGCCACTCCTGCCCCCTTAAAACAACCCAAGGCTTTAAAGGCTGCTGCCGATGTGCAGGACATCACCTGTGCTCACCTCCCACACCAGGCTTCTCCTACTAGTAGAGTAGCTTATGAGGTACTTGTAGCTCTCCAGCTGCCTGTCAGTAACCCTGCTGAGTCCAGCTAAGCCTGTTAAATGTTTGATTTTTGCTTGGTTCAATTATTATACGTATATAAAATATGCTAACCGTGTACAAAATTTGAAAACCGTATATGTTAGACGAATGTGTGTTTGTTCTCAGAATTCATAAACTGATGTTTGGAGAAAAATTGATTAAATATTCTTAAAGCTATTATTTTGGTGATAAAATCATGCTATGTGGTGGAGACATATCAGACCCTCCAGGATTTTGATATTTGTAAAAAACTCGCAATATTTACAAAAGCCTTTTAAAAATATTTGTCTTCAAAAAGACTATGCATTTTAGATCGCAGCCTACCAGACAGCTTCTAGTTTGCCAAAGACATCTTGGGGATATTCAGAAAAGTTTATTTAGGAATGCATTCCACCCGTTGCTTACCATTGGCTTTATGGTTTGTAACACACATTTTCTGGCTTTTTATTTGCTGCCTTTATTTACTTTAGGCTCTCCAGTTCGAGTTTTTTCATTCCATTGCCCAAAATTTTGCTTACTGTACTTCCACAAACTTGCTTTCTGTAAACAGGCCTTTAAATCGTATTCTTGTTACATTCGCTGTGCATTCAAAGACAGAGGTCTAATGTCAGGCTGTGTCTTCCCGGGAGCTTAATGTTTATTTTTCTTTCTCTGACTTCTAAGTGAGAGGTTTTATGTGACAGTCATGCAGACTAGTGGGGGTCTGCTTGAGGGAGGCGCTACAGATGTTTTTTTTCCTGCACATCACTCCATACCACTTTACGATAGACCACTGCACTTTACGACAATGTACTCTTAACCATTGACCTCTCTGACATTCTACTTTATGTAACTCTAAGCTACTGAACTATACGTCACGGAACATCTGCTCCACTGCACTCTACACTACTTTAATCTACTCTTCACACTGCAGCCTACAACACTCTATACCACTGTACTCTATGCCACTTCACTCTACTCTGAAACAATCTACTCTGCCACTACAGTCTGCACCACTCTATTGCACTCCGCACCTCTCTACATCACATCACACCACACCACACCACGCCACGCCAAGCCATTGCACATTACACCACTATGCTCAAAACCAATACACTCTACGCCACTGCACTCTATACCAATCTGCTCTGCACCACTGCACAGTATGCCACTATACTTTACTCTACGACACAGCACTAACTTTTCCAAAGGCGAAACCGTTGCATTGTAAATGCTTGTTTACTAATTGCTATTAGTCAATCTAGCAAAAATTACTATCTGAAACCAAGGAAAGACCTTCATGAGAGGCAATTAGGAACCATATGCAAAATACACCTAGAATTTGCAAGCTCACGTGACAGTTTGCCCTACAAAATAAAATTACACATTTTTGCGAGACAGAGGCTTCTAAAATCATAATTCAAGATAAAATGATGGCACTTATCGACAACAGAGAAATCCCACCCAGGAAATGGGTTGAAACTATCTAATTTGTAAAATTCCCTCTCTGGGAAAACATTTCTCAAAATGGATATAATAAATACAAAATAGCGTAGCACGACATATTAAATTACTACTAGATTCTAGCGTGTATGAATATATTAGGGAGATATCGGACATGATGTGCGAATGACTCGCACAGCGTTGACTGGTGGTGGTACTTACACACACTATGAAGTCTTTGAATGAAAATGAAAAGCACTACCGCAGTGCAGGCTAAGAATGGAAAACACTATAATACAGCAACTATTAACTGGCCAGAGCTGACGACAAACCCCAGCAGAGCTCGAGCGCCGTGGAGGGAGGTGTGTAAGTGTCGGTGCAGCGTGCGTCACTCCTCGCTGAGCGCGCCGCTCTCTGGTACATGACACAGGAGCCCCCCTCCGCTGCACGCGCACGGCATCTGCGCAGCCCGCAGCTGTGAATAGCGCTCCGTACAACAGGACTGTGCTTCCCTACCATGGCACGCACGGCAACTGCGTAGCACGCCTCTGCGAATAGCGCCCGCTACGCTGCCGTCGCTTCTTGAGGATGACGTACTCTCTGAGTGGCGCTGGCGTGGAGCGCACGCGCCGCAGCGGGGGAGGAGGCGGGGACGGACGGGGCGGGGGGAGCGGGGATGAGGGCAGTGCGAAAAAGAGCACAGGGAATCCAAAGGGGAAGCGAGAGGGAGGAAAACGGGCACAGCCGCGCAGATCCGCGCCCCTCCTCCCCCGCGCAGTCGGGATTGACCGGCGCAGAGCCATGTGCCGGAGCTGGGCGGCTGTGAGTGCCGGTGGGTGCCCCGCGGCTCTGGACTGGTTGTAGGTGCATGACCTTACACATTGTGCATTAGCTCACAGGTAAATATCAGCTGATCCATTGACAACCAATGCATGCGCCTTCAGCCATCCATCCACCCATCCCACCACCTGCATTTGTAAAGCGCTAAACAGCATCTTCTCTCGGGTGGTACCTGCCTGCTTGGCGCTGCCAGTCCTCTCTATCCATGTGTGTCTTCCAGCAGGGATGCCGTGCCTGAGTTGTGCATGTGGGAAGGTTGGGGGTAGGAAGACCTGATCTCATCTTGCAGCACTGCAGAGGAAGGGGAGGGGGTCACAGTGTGGAACTGGCTTCTGCACAGCCTGTTGCCCACCTTTTACATTTAGCACCTGCTGTTAAACTGGTGCATAATCATTTTTTTCCCCATTTCTTCTCACTGGTCTTTCATTGGCTTGTGTTTTCTTGGCATGTTCTGATACCAGTCTCTTTGCACCCTGGAGGCAACTTGGTGTCAGCATGTATTGTATTCATGTGTAATGTGTGCACTCTCTTGTGGAAGCGGGGACGTGCACGGGTTCGGCGTATACAACATTCATTCCGCTGGGTGAAGTTTCTTCACATCTGCATGTTTTTAAGTGTATTTTTTACAATATAAATAGCACTTGATTTGTGATCTCAAATGTCGTTAAAAAAAAATCTGCTTGTAATCGTCGTCTATGCAGGGGCTTTTACACCTTACTATGATGTTACCGCAGTTATGCTACTACACATTGTATGGGCGCCCTGCTTTGTTAGGTGGCTTTCAGATAACGCTTCAAGTTGCTTCTTACACTTGCTTTGGCATAGAAAATATTTTTATTGTCTGCACGGAATAGCACTTTATATGTTTGCTATGAATTTTTATTATGTTCTGCAATGGTAGTCTTAACAAAGCTGGACAGCAGTCGGCGAGTGGGCATCTCTTATTAAATGAAAGTTGGGGATGATGACGTCTACTCATGTACCTAGCAGACAGAAAGACGAGGTTAGAGATTCCATAGGGGTCCATGCCACGAGGACACAACCTTAGTGACACTGAACTTTCCTTTTTCATAAATCTTTATATATTTAAAAAAAAAATCTTTCAAGTGTGGTAGTCATGTGTTCAATTGAAATAAACCAAGATTATAAGTCTCAGAAGGTCCAATGTGGAAAAAGAAAGAGTAGGGCTGGAAAGATGGAGTATTGTGGTAAATGTCTCTGAGTTTATAAGACATGTTTACCCAATTTTTGATCTACGTTTAGTACGCCTGCCAAGTATTTTGTGAATGGTTTACCAGTTATGGTAACTGAATGGTTGTAAAACACTGGAAGATCCTCCTGCCCATTGTGCCCTTATGGTTGTTGTAGAAGTGAATGCCATGTGCTTAAAGTGGGCGCATAGTTCAGTGATGTGAAGTGACCCACTTGTACGTCTTGTCCTCTAAAGGATTCGAGAATTGGCACCAGACTCTGTCTTTGCCCTTTTTTGGGGCCGGTGACTTCTGCTATGAATAAGGCACCTCATTTAGTTGGTGAAAAATTCACAACTCAATGCCCCACCAAAAATGCGATCAATTGTAGTGCATGTTAATGATCAAATTAGCAATGCAATAGCTAATTGTACTACCTTATGTGCGTCTGAGTAGTTTAACGTATAATGGGTACATGATGTTCCCTCATGTCAGCACTTCTTAAAGACTGTAGGCCAAAATGGCTTCTTTTCCAGTGTTGTCTTCTGGTGCTTGAGGAAGCCCACCTTGAACTGATTGCCAGAAGTTGTAAGGAGAGTCCTTTTACATTGCATTTGCAGTTACACATCACTTTATACTACTGATGAGACTCCAGAGCGCATTAGCAGAGGAGTAGCATTCCTCACCATAGATAGGAGTGCTTGGTTGGAAGAATGTTGATTTGCAATGTGGCCTGGTATCATGAATGTTGGCCAGAGTAGTGCTGTTACCCTGACATCGGTCGCTTCACCTAAATGAGTAGTGGAGTGAGGTATAGAATGCATGTACTTATATTTTATTCAATTTTTGATTTTGGTTGGACACGTGGACTTCTGAGTGTGTCCTGTGTGGGAAGTGTTTTGGTATTTGTGATTAATAGTTGAATGCACTTATATTGTCACCGCATTCATACAGCTGTGCTTCATAGTCATTCCATAAATCTGTATGCACACACTGTGCCTGATTCAGTGTACATTTCCTTTGCGTACGTCAGGCTTGCACGTGGATAAGAATGGAAACTTTGAATTCAAAATCCACTTGAAATTCCTAAAGCATGATTTCAGTACATTTGTGTGAAGACCTGCCACAAATGTACATATGCTATGTGTATGTAGAATTTCCCTCTGTCATAACACTTCCTGAGAGGGTTAGTGGATGTTCAGGGGAAAGCATGGCCATGTAAATAATGTGGCTCCAAGCAATTAATGCACATAATAAAAAGAAAAGTAGCCAGGATACAGCCGGACCCTACTGCTAAGAGTAAAGTGCTCAGTGCATTCTCAGCCCCTGCCATAACGGACTGATGCTGACAATCCACAGTGTAGATCCCTAAGAAAATTGACCACATTTAGTTCCACCCCTATGGAACTCTGCTCCGCCCAAAGCTTCTCTCTGTTAACCTTATCAAATGCAGAGCTGAGGTCCATGAAGGCAAGATGAAGGGTCTCCTTCTTAGCCTGGATTTATTTATTGAAAACCAGGTGAAGATTGAGATTATGTCCCACTGTAGCCCGCCCAGTACGAAACCCATCTTGAACATCGGATAGCATTTTCTCTTCCTCTGCCTAATGAGTTAACCTTTTTAATAAAACCCTACCTATTGTCTTAACCTCAACCTGAAACAAGGAAATGGGCCAATAGCAGGTGGGGTCACTCCTATTTGCCTTCTTAAACACAGGTACAATAACTGAGTGAGGCCATACATCGGGAAGGGATTAACTGTTGACGGCATTGATATAAAGTGTAAAAAGAGATGCCCATAGATTGATCCACAGAGGACTTCAACAAGTACATGGGCACTCCATTGGCCCCAGGTGCTTTTCCAACAGGCAGAGATAAAACAGTGTATCTCACTTCCTCCCAATGCAACATCAGCTTCCCAACCTGCACAGGGGAGGATGATAAAGGAAGAGAATCATCCTGCTAATATAAGGATCAAAAATGATCCTCCCACACCTGAGCCGGGACTAAAGCAGCCAAGTTGGGCGTCCTGTCCACCTTAAAAAAAGGGTGGTTAACTACCTTCCAGGATAACCCGCTATCCTTCTGACAGCTTGCCTGGAGGCGGTCCTCCCAAAGCCCATTTTTAAATTCTGTTTTCCTACATTTAACTGTGCTTTTATACCTGGCCCTGCAGTCTCTCACTTCCCCCTGTCCTGCGGTTGTTTTTTCACCACAAGTGAAAGAGCTTTATGGGTGTTTGTACAGCCTTTATCAAACCATCAACAAGAATCAGTCCTTGCCGACCTAGTGAGCGCAATTTTAATATCAGAGCTGATTTTATCATTTGCCAAAATAATATAATGTTGGGGGTGGCAGCTATATTCAGACAAGTGTGAAACTCCAGAGAGCAGGGCGTTACCAACTTGCATATGAACACCTCCGGTATGATATTACACCAGTTCAATCTTCTTCCCTGAGCCGTTGACTTCACCTGGGTTTTAAGTCATTGGAGAGATTCCAGCTGTTTGAATACCCAATACAAGCTGGCATTTAGGGGGTAATGTAAGAGCCACTAAATAATTTAGTGTTTATTCACTAACATTTTCAGTCCCTTTCCCACACACATCCAAGATTCTAAATGTTCACTTTAATGAATTAAGCATAAGTGGCGTAACAGGCGTGGCAAAGTGCCCAGAACAACTCAATTTGTCAAGAGTATTCAAATACTATTGATATGTGTCTATGTTTCTGCAGCAGATTCATGGCTCTCTTCATGTGCTGCAGCATGGGAAGGTCTGCTGTGAGAGTAGCATTATCAGAGACACACACGCAGGAATGATCCTGGAAGGAGAGATGGCAATGTTGGTGGAGGTGACCGGGAAAGGAAATCGAGAGCATGTTTACTCCCAGTTCATCTCAGACCTTTTCAAGTATTCAGAAAGGAAACGAGCAACGTTTGGTAGAGAAACATAGGCACTTACTAGAGTGGGCTCAGGGGGCACTTGAAGACCGCCCAGCAGAGCCTCAATGGTATGACGGAGGGTTGGAGTGTCCCATGCAAGCGAGATCAAAGCGAGCGCAACAATGAGCAGGGAATGCATGCATAAATGTTACCAATACAGATGATAAACATTTAGGTTCCATCAGGGAATATATATAAGGCCAGGAATGGAAAGCTCTCACATATAACATGTTTTCTTTGTGAAGATGCGAAAGAAGAACAAGAGTTTGTATGCTTATCCCAACCCTGCCACTGCAGATTTTCTTCCTTTCTGAGCAGTTACAAAACTCAATAAACTATCAAAAATGTTCCTCATCTACCCTGCTGCTTAAGTGAAGCAGGTAAAAAGTCATATTACTTCAAAATGCATACTTGTACAGGTACTTATGGAGAGTCTTATTATTGGGGATTGCACCCAAATATGTCATTTCCTCAAGAAGATTGGAACTTTCACTAGTAAGTCTTTCCTACTGCATCAAGCTAAAAACTTTGCCTGGCAGGTAAGCATACATAGGAACTCTTCAATTGTCTGTTCAGCTGCACTAAAAAGAAGTAAATGTTCCCTAAACTCTCAGGGTGTATCTCCAGTAGCCTACTTTTTCAGTCTTAAACTTCAGTTTGCCATAATCTACCGGACATGGAACTCTAGAACTTCCTCAAAATCAAAACGGCCCTTGCAAAATCAAAAGGAGCGAAGCACAAACCCTCGATTTTTCAATATTTGGAGAATCTAAACAAAGTGGGCCACCAAGTGTCCCACTTATACAAACTCCTCTGACCTAACTCCTCAAACCTTAACACCAAGACAACAAACTACTGGGAAGCACAGCTAGACACCACACTCACTGAGCAAGAATTATACACCCTCTGGGCGTCCCCGTCGAAAAACATGATCTCCCCAGTGATAGCGCAAACAAAATTCTGGCTACTGCATAAGACATACTGGACGCCAGCACGCCTCGCATCCCTAGGGCTGAGGGAAACGATTGCTGCTAGAACTGCGACACAGAGAGGGGTGATCTAGCGCGCCTTATCTTTCACTGTGTGATGGTTAGAAAGTTCTGGAAAAAAGTCTTCACATTCATAAATGAGGTCCTTGGCTGTACGCTGAAAGAAGACAGAAACCTCCAAGACTTCCTTCTAAGGGCAGCAGCCAAAACACTGCCCGCCAAATGGAAAGAAATAACCAAAGCCACTTTCAAGGGGTGGATGAACTGGGTGACATACCTTAGGGGAGCCGACAACACAGCACTAAGAAACTCTCCATGGAAAAACCCCAACAGGGAGATGTGGGCAACCTTGGACAACTTCCTAGATCCATACGAACCCCCATGGTCCCCGAATAACAGACGGTTCTTATCAATAGGCCGACAAGGGCAAGTCGGGGTATGTGAAATGACAGTGAGACTAGACAAACAGCATTCTTAACCGCGCACACAAGCCGGCCAACCCAAGAACAAGCGGCAGGGCTTATATGTTTTGTGTTATATGTGGCACCGACTGCCAAGACTTACATGTTATATGTTAAATGTTGCAAGGCAGAGGGGCAGGGAAACTCAGTCACTTGTACCATAAACAGACTAACCTCAGAGACTGGGCTCATTGCGATAACATACGCATTAATGTATATACTGTAATGTCCTATGTTTGTTATTGTGAAAATACCAATAAAAAATATTTTTAAAAACAACTAAAGACAAGCTATGTAGAACTAGTACAGCAGGTAATAGATAGCGTTTTTATCAGTCTGAAGGGAGTGAATGGGATGCCTATTGCAGTGGCCCTGGGAAGTTTGTTGGCTGGTTTTATTCGAGTTTTACTCCCTGTTGATCTGAATAATTTGTTCAAACCATTGTTGACCACTTAGAATAATCTTTTTGAAAACTACCTCCAATTATGAAAAACAATATAAAGACACCTGATTTGTCAAGAATTTTAGCGAATAATAGCTTCCACACTGGTGCAGTACAATGTGATTGCTATAAGTTATCTAGAGAAAGCATACATCGGGCCAAAGTCCATCAACCCTGAAATTGTTCTTACATTCATTGGAAATACAAGAAATGTTGTAAAACTGATAAACAATGCAAATATTTCATTATTGTTTACTTTTTGTTTTACTGCAGCAATGTCCTGTTCCTTTGAAATATTTAAGCATACAAAAAGTACAGCGTGTCTCTATGCACGCATGCACATATATGTTGCTTGAAAAAGCTCTTTTCTTCCAAGTGTATCTAACCCTGGGCACTGATAGCAATTCAAATATATAGGCCTAACTTTCATGAATAAAAAATTAATAAAACAATTGAGAATGAGGATGACCAGTGAATGTATGTGAGTATCTGGCAGCAGTATTTACCACACAATTTCACTATATCAACAATAGGTGCTTGAGTGGGATCCAGATCCCTCTCCAAGCACCAACGAAACCAGCATTTCCAGATATTGTTGTATCTGTAATGAGTTCCTGGTGCCCATGACTCTCTGAGGAGAGTAGAAGCTGACGACGAAAGTCCTGAGACTTCGTTAGATCTCCTGACACTCTCCAGGCAAGAAGGTTCAAACTCCCTGATAGGGTCATTAGGTGGGGATCTCCGTTTACGTCCGTAAGGAGATCTTTCAGGGAAGGAATGAGAAATGGAATTTCGAAGGTCAGTTCCAGAACAGTGGGGAACCATGCCTGTGATGGCCAAAAGGGAGTTATCAGGACTAGAGAAGATCGGTCTTGCCTCACTTTCTGCAAGACTCTCGGGATCATTGCAAATGGGGGAAAGGCATAAGCATTGATCCCTGACCAGGGTTGGAGAAATGCATTCACTGCTTGTGCGGCAGGATCCGGCATCCAACTGAAGTAACGCTCTATTTGAAAGGTGAGACGGCTCGCAAATAGGTCTATCTCGAATGGACCCCAATAAGAATTTAGTGAGTCGAAGACAGCGACGTTTAGTTTCCAATCGCTGTAGTCCGAAAGGAATCTGGAATTCCAATCGGCAGAAACGTTGGACTTCCCTGGGTAGTATTCCGCTCTGAGGGCAATTTTGTGTTCCAAACAGAACATCCAGAGTTTCCTTGCTAGGTTCGAAAGGTCAGCAGACTTCGTACCTCCCAACCGATTGATGTAGGCCACTGCTGAAACATTGTCCATTTTCAGAACAACCGATCTCCCTTGAATTGAGTGCTTGAAACTCATAAGGGCGTATAGGCCAGCAGTAAGTTCTAGGAAATTGATGTGGTGAGATGATTCCTCCTGAGACCAGATACCACCCGTATTCTGGTCTAGGAAACAAGCACCCCAACCATGAAGGGAAGCGTCTGATTCCAGGACAAAATCCGGTTCTGATCCGAAAAATGCTTTCCCATTCCAGGCTTCCAGGTTCTCTAACCACCAGTTCAGCTCTACTTTGGCCTCTAAATCTAGGGTGATTCGGTCTTCGTACCAGAGACCGGATCTCAATGCCCTTCCTTTTATTCTTTGCAAGGCCCGATAATTCAGAGGGCCTGGGAAAATCGCTTGGATGGAGGAAGATAAGAGACCTAGAAGTCTCGCCAATTCCCTTAAAGGAATGTCCTCCTGTCTTAGAACATGACGAATCTCCTTCTTGATCTTCGAGATTTTTGAAGGAGGTAAAAGGAGAAGACGCTGGGAAGTGTTTAGAGTGAAACCCAAAAACTCTAGAGATTTTGAGGGGGTTAGGATAGACTTCTCTTTGTTGACAATGAAGCCTAGACCTTCTAACAGACTCATAACTGTTTCCAGGTCTATAAGAATCTGAGGTAGGTCTTGAGACATTATCAAAATGTCGTCGAGGTAAATGATAAGTCGAATTCCCCGTTCTCTTAGGAAAGAAGCTACTGCTCTCATTACCTTGGTAAAGCACCAAGGGGCGGAGGAGAGTCCGAAGGGGAGAGCCTTGAACTGATAAAGATGATTTTTCCAGAGAAATTGTAGCTAAGGTTGATGAATTTCCGCCATTGGGAAAGTGAAGTAGGCATCCTTCAAGTCTAGTTTTACTAACCATTCTTCTTTTTGAAGAAGATCTCTTAGAAGATGTATTCCTTCCATTTTGAAGTGCCTGTAAACCAGAAATTTGTTGAGGCCCTTCAAATTTATAACTGGTCTCCAACCTTTTCCTTTTTTCTCCACGAGGAACAAAGAGCTTATGAAGGTTAGAGAATTTAAGGGAACTTCTATTATCGCTCCTTTCTCGAGCATAGAGTGGATCTCTTCCTCGACTATCTTCTCTTTTTCTAATGAAATAGGAATATCCCTTGGTAAAGAAGTTTGAATTGGAGTTTGAGTGAAATCTATCATAAAGTCTGTTACCGTGGAAAGGACCCAAGGGACTTGAGTTATTTCTTCCCATTTTTTGAAAAAAGGCTGAGTCTCCCTCCCACCTTCGGAGGGATAGAAGGGGAAAGTGAAAGCTTGGAACTTACTTGGAGGGTTTGACGAGAAAGAAGCTCGTGATCTTGCGCCTCTGGCTCTGTTTCCTCTTCCACGGTAGAAGCCGTTGTTAAAATTATTTTGCTGTCCGCCTCTTCCGTAAGGACGTGATCTCTGATAGGGCCTCTGGTTAAATCGGCCGGAAGAAAGGCCCCTTCTTCCGGCCCTTCCAAAAACATTATTACTGAACACTCTCCTTATATTCTTTTGTGCCTTATCAAGTGCAGTAAAGGTCGAGACGTACTTTCCCAAGGACCTTATAAGCTCTTCACCAAAGAGTAGGCCTTTTGGGTTTGAAGATGGCTCCTTTTCAGCCATATCTGTAAGTTTAGGGTCTAGTTTAAAAAGAATGAGTCTACGTCTTTCAGCGTTAATGCTGGAATTGGCATTACCTAAGAGTATGAGGGCTCTTTGACTCCAACCTCGTATAAGATCTATATCAAGTTGGGTACCATTAAGGTAACACTCCTCAGCGGAGTCAAGAATCCTGCTTAGTGGACCAAGCACATCCAGTAGGCGATCTTTGCACCCTTTAAATGCTTTTTCAAGACCTTTTCTGGGGTCACGCCCAAGTCTAAAGAGGTATTTAATTAATTCTGGATCCATATTAGGGGCATAACATGTCTTTTCGTCAATTGAGGGTCTTGAACATTCAGCCCTTAGAATATTCCTTGTTCTTCTTTCGAGAGGGAAACGGATCCATTTTTTAATACATTTAGATACATGTTCTTGGGGAGACCATAGAGTGGAACGAGGATGTTTTAGATTTAAGGGGGAGAACATCTCTTCTCCCAGGGGATTTAGGATAGTATCTTTAGATGTGGAGGGGTGTTCGTCCTCTTCATCAAAAATTCCAACATCCCCATCATCCAGGTCCAGAACGTATTCGTCTGGATCCATATCATCGCATAATCTAAGCCCTCCTGGTAGTCTTGAGCACTTTCAGGAAGTGAGCCGGTAAGGGCATCCAAGGTTTTTGGGCCGCAAGGGGCACCCGATTGAAGCGAGTCATAAAAGACATCTCTTTTATTTGAGGTGTAAGGACCTCCGAAGAATTTTGTGGTGCTAAGACCACCAACAATACCAGAGGTGCTAGGACCTCCTGTGCTCATATTAATTTCTGAGGAAATGTTGTTATTTTTCTTTGTACGTTTTGCTCCACCTTGTCAGTGGTCAGTACGTCAGACACTTCTTGTTGGGAGTGAAGTGGTCTTTTATAAGGGGGAAGATGGGTAAAGGTCTCTCTAAAGCAGGATTTAATCTCTCTTTGGATGATAGAGCGAAAATCCTCTTTGTTAAAGGTAGGTACTGTAGCACCATTCCCTTCTGAGTCTGAGTCAGAAACATTTTCCATCTCAACTATATAATATTTCCCCCCTTTTTTTTTTTAAATCTTTTTACTATATATTATTTCCTCCCCTTTTTAAAAAAAAAATCTTTTTATATAATTTGACACTAGAATGCTCTTCACCCTATAAGGCTAAACAAGGGACTGAATACAAGTAAGGGGTTCTCAAAGAAAGAAACCAAGCATAAAGGTACAGGAATATTGATGTTCCTACAGCCCTCTGCACTCAATAAAATATTAGCGTTAAGTTAATATAACGAACAGAGCCGAAACCGCGATGCTCCGGTGTCTTCAAACAGCTGATTATCAACTGTCATGAGGTGTGAGGAAAGTCCCTAGGCGAGACACTCACGAAGCGTGAGGCTCGCCAGGGAACTTTCCTCTAATAAACACATGCCTGTTAGGGGAATCGGGCGGAGAGGAAGGCTCATTGCGTTCATCCAGATTGCTTCAGTCACGAAGCAAGGGTTGCGAGAAAGGTACGGCGTTTACTTTGTATTTCCGTTCGCAAAGCGGGGAATTAATTTGCTCCCGTTCACGAAGCGGGGACTGTCCTTGTGCCTCCCGAGGTAGCGCGTGTGAGAGAGCAGGCGCATGGTTCACTACGGGGGCGAAATCATTAACTATCGGAGTTATGTGCCTTCAAATCGGCAAAGTAACTCCTGGTTAAGGCGAGTTTAGGCGGCCGATCTCGTGCGAGAAAGTACGGGTTGCGCTCACAAGGGGGGAGTGGCTCGAAAAGGGGGGTAAAAGGCGACAAGTCCAAAGCCTAAGCTGTGAAAGGGAAGGGTAGGATCTCAATAAATTGCAGGTAGGGAAAAGGTAGAAAGTGTAGGCAAAACTACATAAAGGTAGATAGAAGAGAATACAACAGAATAAACAGTGAGTATGAACTCAAACTCCATTTAAACCTCCCCAGAAAACAAGATCCATAACAATAACAAATGGCATAGAGTCTTAAGATAAGGGAGAAAATATTAGCTACTTATCTGCTTGGAGCCGCATTTAAAAGAGGCTGTTGGTTGCCGTGTTTTGCCTATTACTTTATCTCAGTGTTCTCATTGGAACCTTTATATTGTGATGCGACTGGCTTGGATCTGCAATTAAAAGTCATTGCATAATGTGAGCCTCCGTGTCTTTAATGAAATCTAGATTCTCTAGGCATGTTAATAGGAGAATCGCAATTTACATTTGCCACAGAACTTGCAGATTTCAGAAAAATGTTGGTCTAGGTCAACGTGATGAAAATATGACTTACAGAGAGATGTGAGACATGACTTGTCTTTTTTCAGCATAATTGTAATAACCATGTCCCATAATACCAGTTGCCCTGACAATGGTAAGGCTCTGCAGAGTGGTTTGGGGGCTATAACTCTTATGATGAAGCTCATATTTCACAGTAAATATTGAACTATTTCCCAAATATCACACTTCTCTGTAAATCATGGGGTTTGTACCACTACACTTTGTTCAGTTATAAGCACCCAAATGTTATATATCTTATGTATGCTGATGCACATAGTGTAATGTGCTATGTATTGCCATTTTTGAGTGGGAGGAGGGGCCTCATACATGAGAGTGAATCAAGTGGGCCACGATGCCCCCACAACAGTTATACTACATAGCTGTAGGAATTTGGTTACTGTTTGGGGAGGGAGAGGTAAAACTCTAATCGAGCAACAACCACAATCCTGTCAGGGTGAATGAAACACAAGCAAACCCCAAATTAAACTGTGCTCAACCCTCTGGTAGCTTGACACAAAAGTAGTCCAGCTTAACTTAGAGACAATGTGTAGAGTATTTATGCAGCACTTCAATCTGTAATACAGTGAAAACACAAGGCCTGTCCCACATCCAATTAAAAAAAGATAATACAATTATTTGACACCAAAATGACAAAATTCCAATTAGAAGATCCGGAGATATGCAATTTTAAAGATTTAGGTAGAAATAGTGCTTAAAAGCACAAAGCGCCAACTGTGGTTATCGAGTTGTGCCGGACTGTGACAAAGTCACATATTCATGCCGACCATGATGGAGCACGAGTCGGATACAGGGAGTAAGTTAGGACTGGAGTTGCCCCACTTGGAGGGTTAGAACTCAGAGCAGGCAGAGCCCAGATGCAAGGGTCAGGGTGGTTTGAGCCTTTTTATCCCTGAGGCTCTGATCAGGATGCCAGCCAACAAGCTATTGGAGTCACAATAGTAGTCTTGGGTTCAAGATGCAGGTCCAGTCCTTCTCATTCAGCAAGCAGGGCTGTAGGCCAGGCCTTTTTGCAGTTGAGCAGCACAGCAGCCCTTCATCCTAGTCTTCCACATGCCCAGAAGTGTACTGAAGAGTTGGGTCTGAGGGTCCAATATTTATACCTGGTGCCCACTATGAAGTAGGAGAAGCTTCTAAAGTCCTCCATCTACATAGGTGTCTAAAATGTCCTGCCTCTCCGTCCTGGCCCCAGTTTGTCTGGAGGCACAAACAATTAGTATGCAACCCTTTGTGAGTGTGCTCAGGTAGAGTCTATAGGCCAGATGTATCAAGGCTTCTGCGACTCGCAAAGGCCAAAATTTAGCAGAATTTCGGCCTTTGCGACTCGCAAACGGCCGATTTGCGATTTTTGATATGTATCAAAAAATCGCAATTTAAGGAATCTCAATTATTTGCAATATCTTATTTTGCCATAGCATTTAAGGAATCGCATATTTTGCGATTCCTTAAATGATATGTATGACACATTTTTGGTATGCGAATTTGTGTTAAGAAATCGCAATTTACCACCAACTTGTAGTTGGTGGTAATTTACGATTTCTTTTAAAAATGCCCTAATTGGCATTTGTAAGGGTGGCATGTGACACTCATACATGCCCATAGGGCATGTATGTGTGCCACATGCACACACATGTAGATTTGAGGGGTGCAGCAGGGTGTCTTTGGACACCCCTGCACCCTTGAAATAATTCTCAAATTGCGATTAGCTAATTGCGAATTCGCAATTTGAGAATTATTGCACTATCATTCCTATGGGCCTCCTGGCCCATAGGAATGCATTGGAAATTATTCTTTATTTGCGAATTCGCAAAATGCGAATTCGCAAATAAAGAATAATAAGGAATCGCAAAAAAAATTCGATTTTGTACATACATACATACAGTTTTGCGAATTCTAAATAGCGATTCGCAAAAAATCGCTATTTAGGATTCGCAAAACGGTATCTTGATACATCTGGCCCATAGTGATGTGCAAGTGTGGTAGGTAACAGCTCCGTCTCCCGATCAAGTCAGAGATGGTCTATCCTGCCAACAACTATTCCCCCTTTGTCTCACTTGGATTAATACACAAAGCCCAATTGCCAGCTACACCTAGTCATAAGACCCAGGATACAGACAACAACCACCAAATGGTTGGGACAAGAGAATGCTAATTTACTAATAGTGACATTTTCATAATTATGACTTAAATAACTATCCGGCTCTTCAATGGACAACTGTGCAGCACCTTGCTATGCGAACCTCTATATGCACAGACTTGAGTGCGATCATATTGTATCCAACCCGGATTGGAGTGAGACCATCATACAATACTGGAGATACATAGATGATATCTTCTTGATATGGCGGGGAGAAACTTCTGACCTTCTACGATTTCTCAAGTTTTTTAACACCATCAACAAAAGAATCATGTTCACACACAGCATTAACTCCAATCGGATATCATTCTTGGATGTACTCATCACTAAACAGGGTAATAGGTTGATAACGGACCTCTCCTGAAAAGATACAGACAGAAACATTACCTTACATTACAACAGTTGTCATCAGATTTCTTTGAAGAAACATTTGCCATACTCTCAGATCCTAAGGATCAAAGGGATCTCATTCAACAACAACATTTTGGGAAAAAACAAACAACACATGATTGCTAAATTCAAAGAAAGAAAATACCCCATTCCTGTCATAGGAAATGCTATTGAGAGAGCTGAAAACACAGACCGTAAACAATTGTTGAAAAACCGTTTAAGAACAGACACTGGCAACAGGCCGGTGTTCGTGTCTAAATACTCTGCGAAAAGCGTACCCATCAAAAAAGTGATACTGAAATATTGGCCCATGATACAAAATGAAAGTGATTTCAATGGCATTTTTAAATCACAACCACTATTTGCCTATCAACGTACCAGAAACTTGAATGAACTACTTTCGAGGCCACAAACTGTTGAAAAATGTAACCATGGAGGAACACTCCCCTGCTTAAACTGCGGCCATTGCAATAACATAATCAAAGGCACAAGTATTCCACACCCCACTAAAGGAACACCTATCCGACTTCACACCACTGCTACTTGCGATTCTAAAAATCTGGTATATCTACTGAAGTGTCCTTGTGGGCTATCATGTGTGGGAAAAACTAAACGCAAAATCAAGGTGAGACTGACAGAGCATAAGAGTAGCATCAGAACCAAATCTGACAAGACACCCATTGCTGTACATTTTAATAATGAAAGGCATATCGTCAGTCAACTGCGATTTCTGGTACTAGAAGTCGTTAATATGATGGAAGGAGTGGACAAGAAAAATGACTTCTACATAAAGAACTATTCTGGATAAAAAAATGGACTCTTGTCAGCCTAAAGGTCTGAATGACCGCTTAGAATACAGCAGTTTTTTGTGATCTATGTATCTGGGTACATTTCTTTATTATGCTGCTTTAATTATGTGCAAAGTTCTTGTCATGTATTCCACTTCTGTTGTGCTGTGGGGGGGGGGGCTGCGGGGGCCTGCCAGAGAGCAGGGTGGTGGCCCGTTGGACCCCCACGTGTGACCCTGCGAACATTGAACCCCCATGGGACGGACATACCGGAGAGTGCGACTACTGTTCCCTGTCTAGAAATAGATCATAAGGGGGCCCGACCTGCATGTTGACTGGGCGATGGTTTGCCGCCGATAGACCCATCGGACGGCTTGACCGAGAGCAGCACGACTCGGCACTGCCATATCAGGACATCATTGGGGGGCGTTGTGAGGTTGTAGATGTGAGCTGAGGCGTCGTCGCGGATACGGACGATCCCTGCTTGTGCCATTCCTGAGTCCGCCTAACGAGTGCCTGGAGGCGACGGCAGGGTTCGCTATGGCCTGGAGACTCGCACTTGAGTGGGAGACCGAGGCAACCCCCTGCTACTGATCATCAGAACGACCCCACGAGAGGTGGGAGGGGTCGCTGGGACATGGCAAGAAACCGGGCGAAAACAGTGGAGAAGCAGCTCCCTCTGCCATGTCGGGTAACGCAAGCGGATCCCCCTTGCATGGAATGGGTCAGCCTGACCGCGGGGAAGGAACGCCAGACAAATTAGACCTTATCCGTAAAGAGATTCGGGACTCTCAACAGGCTATGGAGGCCCAGATGGGCGCGCTCACCTCCGGCCTGACCATACCAAATTGGCGGACAGAGTGACGTAACATGGCCGCTCTATTGCGGACCTCACTCCTCAAGTGGCAGAACACACTTCCTCATTGCAACGACTACACCAACAGGTGACCACGCTCATGGACAGGGTGGAAGTGCGGAGGGCAGGAACCGACGCAATAATATACGCGTCATTGGGCTGCCGGAACGCTGTGAGGGGAGCAAAGCGGCTGAATTCATGGAAACATGGTTCCGGGAACACGTAGCCTCCGAGGAGCTCTCTCCGTATTTCTGCGTGGAAAGGGCCCATGGGATCCCAACGGGCCAACCAAAACCTGGAGCGCCACCCCGCCCCTTGATCGTAAAAATCCTCAACTATAGGTACCGTGACGTTTTGCTACAGAGAGCTAGAGAGAGGGCCCTAATTCAATATGAGAACCACCGTATCTCCTTATACCCGGACTATACAGTACTGGTGCAGAGGCAGAGGTCGTCCTACCAGGCAGTGAAGAAAAAGCTACAGGCGGCACAGCTTAAATATGCCCTCTTGTATCCTGCCTGTCTGAAGGTCATCCACGACAGGAATTCTCACTTTTTTGAGAGCCCGGCAGATGTCGAGGAATGGCTGGAAGTGATGGGAATCGGCCCTAGCCAAGTCAGTCCAAAAGATGGCTCCTCGCAGGAATCGGGATCACTACCGCAGAGAACCCCTCGATGAACCCAGAACCCCGGCCGGGGCTAGGGAGGGGCAGGCCCATCACGAGAGCAGCAGCGACGAGATCAGGAGGAGGAGCTGGTGGCTGCCGGCTCCTTCCGCGAAGACCCGCAAATCAATACTGACTCGGAAGAGAGTACACTCCATTCCTACTCCGACCATAGTGTGATCCTGTTTCCCACCATCACACCGAGAGCGGCTGATGATTTGATTGATAGTTGAGGAGGGCGAAGGGGCTGAGAACACAGGACATTGACACTGAAGCTATGGCATTGTGCTGGGTGAAACTCCAGCGATGGTCGGATGAGTGTATCCTTTCATTGGTACAGATTAATGTGTTTACTGGCAAATTGCTATGCATTATTGTTATTGTGTGCAACGCTGCACGCGCACTCTCCTCTTGTACATGCGGTGCGAGGAGATGCTCCGATTGAGCGCTGCTGGCTGAGGGAATTTGCAACTTCTACTGATGTATTTGATTATACAAGTGACAGTGAGAGCAGCGTGGACGGCCATGGCAATGCGAGGACAGCGCTTTATCCGCCCGTCCCGACATTGAGGACAGATTAATTCGCCTCCCGCCACTGATCACGCTGGGATCAGCGTAGACTGACTACCGGACCAGGCTAGCTCTGAGTAACTTGTCCACATCCGATTTATCTCGCTCCTGCCACCGAACACGCTGGGCTCAGCGTAGACGTATTACTGGACCACTTTGGTCCCGGATAATTTATTAACCCTGGATTTACCTTTCCCCCCTCACCCCCGCTGATCACGTTGAAAAAGTGCTCACCTGAGCATGGACTACGTAATCCTAGTTGACCATCTAACCCTACTTGTGCTGCACTGAATCAGAAGTACCCCTCAACTGAGCCCGCAATTTACCGCTCCACGGGACGTCCATCCTTGGCACCTGTCTAAATTCTCAATTAACCAGCACCACCTACCTGTGGCCAAACGCACTGCCTCCAGCCCCGCTTTTGTCCTGATGATGATCCTAAATCTTACGGATCGAAACGCCGTCGACTCTCCAGCGAGACTCTAGGCGCTTTTCGCACAGTGGTTACCGCAAAAATTGCAAATGAATAACAATCTTCTGAAACTAAATTGAAACCACTCTGCTATTTTATTCACTGTACATATTTGTTCACTATACACCTTGCGCCGTCCACGCTGCTCTCACTGTCACTTGTGTCGCCGTAGTGTCACTCACTTTGCACTCGTGCACCTTGTACAACCTTGGGCTGTCACGTATTATTTAATAATTGCAGTGTTGATATTAACTGTTAATTATGTTTTCCCTCAAAACTTTTGGAAATGTTCATAAAATGATGCCTTGAGCACATAGATAATCAAATTGAGTCTCCTTTTTCTGTTTGGATCATACTGTACAGATATCCTTAATAACTGTCTACAAATAATTACCGGTTGGGATATTGTTTCTTATATGCAAAGGAGATGAGGCAGACTTTATGCACATGCTGTGGGCTTGCCCCCGCATAAAGGATTATTGGGGTGCAGTGCGCCGCTCTCTAAATACAGTCTCACACCTCCCGGTCCCAGATGAGGCGCTCCACTGTCTTGAGGGACTTGGTAGACGCCCTAAGAACCAAAAAGTGGGGCTAAAGTTCATAGACCTGGCACTTATCCTGGCGATCCGAGTGCTCACGATGAGGTGGAAATCCCCCAGGTGTCCAGCGGTCACTGTCTGGCAGTTGGACATGCTCCAATGGGGGAAAGCGGAAGGTGCTGCTCTCCGAAGGGAGGAGGAGAGAGGGCTGAGGAAGCAGCCCATCTCGCTGGAGTGGGAGGCCATGCTAATTGATTTGGATCCACTAGAATTGTCCCCTGCACAAGATACTGTGTCCCCGTAGGCTATGAGACAGCTTAAATTCCTGAAGGTAAAAGGCTCTGTTCCATTGAACCGACAGGAATCGACCAGATTCATTGCTTCCTTCAAAAAAGGGAACCGTAGGAAGACCCTCGGCAACCATAGTGGCTGCCAAGAAGGGACTGACCAGGAGAGGGTGGGGGGCGGGCTGGGGCGGGTGGGAGTTGGGATTTGTTCATGTTACCAATAGTTTATACGAATACGCACAAAGTTTGGAGACTTGCTGGTGATGCAACATGACCACCACTGGATTAGTAACGTTTCCAGCACTGAATTAGACCTTGTTCCGTCCTCTCTATTATGTATGATACCAAATGGGTAACTGTTACATGACTCGTGTATGATGGTTGCTGAATAATCGGAAATACAAAAACAACTGTATGTAAATGTCTATTTCCCTACTGTACATGCTATACTGCGGTCACCAATAAAGTGTGTTTAAAAAAAATAATGTATTCCACTTCTGTTTACTTTCTCTTTCTGGTCACACTCGGTTTTCCTTAGTTTGTTTTCTCATTTTTATTTCATCACGTTAACTCTCAGGTTACCTCATCCACTTTCGTTCTATTTTTCGGTCCACTTGTTTTTTTCCGAGTGTATTCACTTTTTTTTGGCGCAACCGATATGTCCTTTTTTCTTGTCTACCCGTGTTTATTCGCTTTCACAATATGGCGCTCACTTCAGTCCGTTTTCCATGTTTACCCATCTTTTACTCGTTTAAATCACAGTGTTTGTCACCGAACTCTACCATCTCAACCATGCTGGTCATATTACTAAGATGTTACGCTACATGAAAACAGGTAAGCGCTTTTTTGGCTCTTCGGTTCGGTATCCACTAATGCTTCTGGACCTGCAGCACCGATTTTATTATTCACTTTCGTCTCTTTCTTAGATGCTTTACAGTGTTGATTCTAACCTACAGCGTTTGTTCGCTCGGTTACCACCTGGTAAGATTCTTCGATAAACTGTCCTGGAGTTCACTTTTCCAGGCATTTATCATTACGCTAAGCTTAATCAAACGCTTCACATCATCCACGCGTGTTGGACTTATTATACACATGATACATCCCGTATTACCCCGGGTTTCACTTTTTCGTCTTAGACGAGTGGCATGCACCGTTTTTATTTCAAACACCCGACACCCCATACAGCATGAACTTTGATACTTGTTCACGTCTTGAAGCCAAGCAGGGAGTATAAACTACACTCGTTTTTTTCTTAACAAGTATGATTTATGTCACTTTCTTATGCTTATGAAGTTCCGTTTCACACAGTATTTCGAAGCACTGTATTGTTTATAAGCTGTTCTTGCCTGAAGGCCCCATGCCTTGATTTAGATTACAATCATTGTATTTGTAGGAAAATTATCCCCTGATGAAGAGTCTCTCGACTCGAAATGCATTGGTATCATCCAAGGGATAACCAACACAATATGTTGAAACTTGAGATGCATGGTTAAACCAAAATGAATATTCATAATTGAGAAGTATCATTATGACAATTTACACGGATTAATAAACAAGATTATTCTTGGAATACAAACATACAAATCTATCCGTGGAATTTCTTTAATTTCTAGAAGGTCTGCCCGACCATTCACGGAGTGCAACAGAGGGACACTAAGTACCTTTACTCAGTGCTATATACTTTTAGGGTCGACTCCCTGCAGGTCAGAGGGGGATACCTCGTGAGCACCCAAGGAGTTTAATCTATTGTAAACAAGTGTAAAACTGATCCACCATTGTGCCTCACTACCATTACTTTTGATCAAGTGTGGTAGGTAACAGCTCCGTCTCCCAATCAAGTCAGAAATGGACGATCCTGGCAACACCTAGTCCTCCTTTGTCTCACTGGGAGTAATACACAAATACCAATTGCCAGATACACCTAGTCATAAGACCCAGGATACAGACGGCAGCCACCAAATGGTTGGGACAAGAAAATGCTAATTTACTAATAGTAGCATTTTCATAATTATGAATTAAAACTCAACTTTACCATTAAAGAGGATTTTAAATTACAATTCTTTTGAGACCAAATTCAACATTCTCACCTGCTCCCAATTGAAAGTTATCACTGATTAAATGTAATAAGGTGACCCAATGTTATCCTATCGGAGAGGTAGTCCTTGCAATAGTGAACAATGGATTTGAGAGTTTTTTATTACCAGGACATATAAAAGGTAAAATTATATGTCCAACTTTTTAAATGCACTACACCCTGCCCTATTGTCTGTTTAGGGCCTACCATACAGGAGACTTGTATGTATTCAAAAGGAAAACTTAGGCCTGTCAAAAGGTTTATTTTGCCAGGTCGAAATGGGAATATAAAACTGCACACACAATGGCAGTCCTGAGACATATTTAAAAGGGCTATATATGTAGGTGGCACAATAAGTGGCGCAGCCCCACTACTAGCAAGTAACTTACCAGCACTTGGTATATGTGTATCACTTTACTAGGGTCTTATAAGTCAATTAAATATACCATTCAGCTGTAAACAATTTTTACCATGTTTAAGGGCGTGAGCACAAGCACTTCAACACTGGTTAGCAGTGGTGAAGTGCACAGAGTCCTGAAGCCTACAAAAATAGGTTCAGAAAACAGGGGGGTGAACGCAAACAGTTTGAAGATGACCCTGCAGAGAGGGCCAAGTCCAACAATTGCATATTACTCTCAGCGGATCTGTATGTATGGTTCATGGCATTTATTTTTTCACACGTAGTACCTATAAGCAGGAGTATTTAGTCATATCTTTATTGGAAGGAGTTAAATTCATGCTGTGAGGTAGATTACAAGTAAGCTTTGTTAGTATGGCCCAATTAGTTTTTGTCTATCAGCTGATTCTAGAATGTAACCTGTGACGCAATATAGCCTTAGCACCTTCTTCTGAGGACTGTACCAGCATTAAAGGCCCGGAGCCCAAGTTACAGGCCCAAGCCGCAGGTGGGGATGGTTAGCAAGAGAGAGGGTTTTTAAAAACCGGTGTAGTCTCATTTAGAAGGGCTATAAGTCTATTTGAACATCCCACTCACTGAGGGTAGAATGTTGTAAATTAAAAAGAGAGAACCAGAAAGACAAGCATTGAAATATTAGTGCAGAAGGCTTGTATCAGCCATGATTAGCCCTGATCCACTTCATTGTCATCAGTGTAACTCGCAATATTCCAATGTTCTAATATAGCTTTATAGCCTGCCGTAGTGGTCTATACTGACTGTTAAAAGGCCCGCTTCAGCGTTAATTGCAAGAGCTGAAGGCGAGGGCCTTTAACAAGGGAGGAGGTCTTTAATGGCCTGTATAGCCCAGCTATTGCGGGCTTTAAAGCTATTAGAACATTCCGCCCCATGAGGGCAAAATGTTTTAATTAAAAAACACAAATGCCTGTCGGAAACCGAGGGGGTCGAAGTCCCCCTCGGTCTCCAAAGCCTTTGTTTCACAGCTCTTGCTGTGAATGTTCTACAGCTAACAGTGCACACAGGCCACAGCTGTCAGCTGTTGAACATTCACAGCAAAAGCTGTTAAGAGAGGCTGAAGTTAGCTCCTGGTCCTCCCCAGCTTGGCTGAACTGCTTTTTGGAGTTTAGCCAAGCCAGGGAGACCCATGAGCTGAGAAGCATTCACCCCTCCCTCCCTTTGAAATCCTGGTAACACTGAGCTACAGGAGGAGGGAAAGGTGAAGACTGCATGTGTCCTTCTGCACAGTCTCAGCCTTTCACTTTCCTCTGCCTAAATAATATATTTTCGAGAGGCAGGGGAAAGATAAAGGTAGATGCTGTGTGCTAGGGCATTGAAATGTTGAGAGCAGCGGGCCTATACAGTTCATATGGGTCGCTGCTGCTCCATTGTCTTCAGTGGAGCTCCCAAAATTCGAATGGTCGAATTAGCATTGTTCTCTCAAGTCAACTAAGATATACTGTTGTAGTAACTTTGACTCGATCACAGGATACAGGTCCAATACATTGTGCTGTGATTAAAGTTAAAATCCCTTGTTAAAAAATACTAGAGCACAGGAAAAGAAACATACATGCAGATCCTCTGAGAATTTTATGCTATTTTTACCATTGTTAAGGAGGGAAGGGGCATCATGACCCACCCAAAACTTTGCCTTGTATGTATCATAGCCCCATCCCACACTCAACAATGGTAATAAATGGCATCTTGCATTCTATGTATCAGCATATATATTACTTTTTACAATTAAAACAAAAATGGCTTGGAGTGGCTAAACACTGATTAAAAGAATTCTGAACGTATTAGTAAATAAATCCTGAAGAAGAAAACCTATTCCGCAAATGAAAGCACATTTTCTTGTAGTAATTCTATTCTTAAACATTCTTTAACAGTTACTTATTGTTATGCTTACTACACAAAAGAATGTTGTTGAAATGTCGTTAAGGAAGTCTGGTATAGTTCATTTGTAAAGTACTGGTGTTGTCCTATGGCCTTTTCATAATGCATGTAGATATTTGTTATAATATAAGCAGACTTTGTGTTTTTCTTTTTTTAAATATTTGTTTTTTTCAATGTACTTTGTTGAGTTTAGTTACAAAGTTACTGTCAATCTTCTGCTTTGTGTGGTGCAGGAATAGCCTGGAGAAGCCTCTTAGATCTTATTGGTCACATAAAGGTGAGGCCAATGGAGAGGCTAAAGCAGATACAAAGTGTCCTATCAGTTCATGCTGTTTGTCCCGGGGTCCTGTTGGCGGCTTGGATTTAGAAACATTTAGAAACATTTTACAGTGTATTAATAACTTGTACAGTGCCTGTTGTCTCTACAGAGCCTGTAGCAAGCTTTATAATAAACTAAAAGAACACATGAATGAAATAACTTGTTGACCCCAGAAATAAGGCTCGTACCTGATGTTGTCTAAGCGACTTGCTGCATAGTTGTATCCTTTACCTTGTTGCAAGCCTTGGTGGCCCTTTTTGTAGCTAGGATGGCGATGCATTTCAGTAGTGACTGGATGTGATCTCGGAGTTGCCAGCCGGAGCTCAAGTGCTACACTGTAAAGAGGTTCGGATTGGAAGGTAGGTGATAGAAATGTGCTGCACAGTGACTTTAGGAGCGGTGGTTCAGGCTCTCCCCTGAGCTCTGCAGGTTAGGTTAGGTCAAGGTACACAATACTGCTATAGAGTGTCGTACCGGTCTATAGGGCAGTCAGGCAATGCTTGATGGGCTGGTCTGACAGGTTGGTGTATGGACCGGTTTTTGTCTGTTTGTGGGCTGGTTTTATGGCCTGCTGGGCCAGTTTTTACTGTTCATGTTCCTGATATTAAAACAATCATTGCCTGCAGCAAGCTCGAATCAGTACTTGATTTGTGAAGACATAAGTGCGGGAACCCTTGTCAGGAGCCACTGCCGCTTACATCAACAATTGCCCTTGCCAGCACTGCCAATGACTGTACCAACACAATTACTAACCATCCCACTCCTACAAGTGTGACAGTTCTGACTATTCCAAGCCCCCAAACCTCCAAGAATGCATTTGGAGGCCAGTAGTAATCATTTTAAAGGTATATTTAATTAACCCCTTTGCCGCGTGGCAAATTCCGCAACGTGCGAGGGGGGACGGGGCTGGGCATGGCGCTCGGGTACTCTGCACGGCTCCCGGCCATCATGAGTCACAGTAGGCGTGTGCTCATGACGTCCAGGAGCCGTCCGAACTCCGCCCACTGATAATACTCCCGCATAGGCGGGGAATTAATAGGGCGTGGGCGGAGCGGCAACGTTCGAACGGCTCCCGGACGTCATGAGCACACGTCTACTGTGACTCATGACGGCTGGGAGTCATCCTGAGCATGGAAGGAGTTAACAAACAACTGTTCTTATGCCCGTGCTCCTTTCTAAATTAGACCGACATTGCCACCAAATGGGAGACTATCAGAAGTGCTGGTGCCGACAATTAAGTGCTGGTACTGAGCCCTGGAAACCACCGGCTCAAATTAAGCACTGCCTCAAATCCATTTAGTCTCACATACCTTACAAAACATGTATACTGCTAATCTTTACAAGTTCAAAGCTGCCCCAATTTGTAGGTATCTAGTTCACTAATGGGGGCACCTTTGTTGTGGTGACAGCACCTAATTTCTTTCCCAATCCAGCACTATGGCTATGTTACCTGGACTTGAAAATGCTTTCATGAAATCTTCTCTCTTGGTTGGTAGAGATGATCGCACATGTAGTACTTTTTGACACACATTGATTCTCCCGGGAATAACGGAAGAGCCTTGTTTTGGGAGTAGTACTAAGATAAGTAATTTTTGTACCTGGGAATCTGAAAAATTGGCATTCAAATGTTCAGATGATGATACTATGTAACACGGACGTGTGCATGCACACAATTGGGCACAATAATTGCGAATCAAATGTGCTGAAACTCGCATAACATTGTCAGCACAAAGGCCAGGTGAAAATGCCACTCTACAAGGCATGATTTTCCACTTCCAAAAACGACTGACCAAATAGGACAAAGTGAGGTCATTTATCAAGATATATAAATGGTGTCTTTTAAATATGCATCTTATGGGCAGAATCAACTGCGCTTTGAAGGGCAAACATTTTTACATTTTGCATATTTACCACCTGCTAGAGGTTATTCTGGATATTTAGAGATTCCATGGTTGGTGACACAACCTTCTCTCCCAACACTGCCAGCTACAACCTGGCAGTGAAATAGGGCTTTTCGTTTGTTGATGTTCCAATTCCACAGTCTGCCCCACATTTAAATGTTCTTTGATATTTGTTTTGGTTTAATCTGTTTATTGAGTTTTACATATAGTATACAAAAAAGCAGTATATACGTGATTGAACACACAAAGGATGAGTTCACACTTTTATATAATGTAAATGTAATAGGCTAAAGAGCGCGGCTGTCCCTCCTAGGAGCATCATTGCACTAAGCTTAACCCAGAGAAGGAGGCAAAAACTGGTTAACTTCTATTGATAAGAAAGAAACATCATATCAGAGTTTTGCAGAGAGTGTCTGATGCAGTAAAGATCCAGGTTTTTAGGGCCTTTCTAAAGAGAGACTCGGATGTGATCTGGCAGAGCTGAATAGGAAGTTTATTCCATGCCTTTGAGCCTATCACTGTAAGCGATTTTCCTCCCTTACTGGCTAATCTAAAAGCTGGCATTTTCAGCAGATTGGCAATTGATGATCTTAGACTTCGAGAGAGAGTGTAGCCCATAAATCTGGTTCGGAGATATTGAGGGCCCAAGGAATGGAATGCCCTAAAAGTAACGATGAGGACCTTGAACAGGACACGTTTATGGATTGGCAGCCTGTAGAGTGTTTCTAAAGCCTCTGATGCAGATGACCTTTTAGGCCATTTCAGCACTAAACGTGCTGCAGCGTGCAGGACCATTTGAAGCTTGTGTAGGACCGACTTATTGGTACCTGCATAGAGGCTATTACAATAGTCCTGTCTGGACGTGATTAGGGCAACTGCAACTGTCTGTCTGGCTGAGATGGGAAGCAGATCAAAGAATTTCTTTAGGCTTTTTATAATGTGAAAACCGGTGCCGGCAACTGCCAGTGATTGCTGTTTAAAAGAGAGAGTGGCATCAAATTTTATTCCCAGGTTCCTAACCACGTTCACTGTGTTTGGCGGAGGGGTGGTATTTTCTGGCCATCAGGGCTTAGGAGAGAAACACATTTCTTGGCCTGAAGGTGAAATTTCAGTTTTTTTGGAATTACACTTAAGATGGTTAGAATTCCTTCAGCTGAAAGTGGAGATAAGGCACAGGCGGAGATTAGATTTTCTTCCCCCTGAGTGGTGTTATTGTTCAAGACCAAAATTAGCTGAGTATCGTCCACATAGGAGATAGTCTCTATATTAAAGGACAATATCAACCTAATCAGTGGAGCCATATAGGCATTGAAAAGGGTGGGTCTCAGACTCGAACCCTGGGGTACGCCAGAGAGCAGTGTTTTTTCTTGGGAGTTGTATTGGCCTAGTGTGATCCCTTGCCTACGATCCTGCAGGAAGTTCTTTATCCAGGCTAGGACTGTACCAGAAATGCCAAAGAATGCAAGACGGTCTAAAAGAATAGCGTGTAGACCGCGTCGAAAGCAGCCAACAGGTCTAACAGCACCAAGACTGCTCTTTTTCCCTGATCGAGAGCTGCTCTTAGAGTTTCAGCCGTGTACAATGAGGCAGATTCTGCAGAGTGTTGGGCTCTGAATCCAGATTGATTTGTGCTTTTACATCAGTTTCTATAACTGTTGTTCAAGACAAAATTAGACATAAAGAGGTACTGGTGAGCTGGGTAAAGCTGTATGGACCTACACATCATTGTGCCCGATAAGTGATATTAAGACATGTATCCGGTGTAGCAGCGATGCCTCAGGCCAGATTGTGATAGCATAGGTTTCAAGCATCAAACAGATATTTCTAATGTTCATGAGTTGGTCAAAGTTTAAAATGGGGAGGGAGGGAAAATCAGGGAAAAAAATCTAGTGCTACAAACAAAAAACAGCCCCACATCAGTAATACACGACATTATAAGATCCCTACAGCGTAACGTTACACACCCCACAAGACAATTGAAGGTGGCAGGTCTTTAAGTAGTGTGCAGGGTCCCCTTCTCATGGGTGTCAAGTACAGTGGCTTCTCAGTGTGCGATATTGTGTTGCTGGGAGGTATGGAGCTCGGTTAAAATAGTGTCCCAGTTATTTGAGATTGGGTACGTAGTCCTAGGTTATCCTTTCTGTGGCGGGCCACACTTTCAGCTTGAGCCAATGTGGTGACGGAGTGTGCAATACCTAAAGAATGGGGGAAATCAGAGGAATTCCCTGAGGGGCCTGTCCTCCTAACTGTGTAAACACGAACAATAGAAGTCCTACTCTGAACTAGAAAAATTATTGTGAAACCTCTGAGAGGTTACAAAAGCTCACTTCTTTTGTTAGTGTAACCATCACCCAGCAGGGTTTCCCCTAGGTGGCATGCTTCATCATAGGGTTCAACCCGTTCCACTGTGGAACTACTACCAGAGAGAGACACAGACGCACTTGAGTGGTAAGTACCCAATGAATGATGGAATAGGAGTAGGAGGGGTTGGAGGTAAAGAATTAAAATACTTGCCTTATGGGGAAGACTATGTTTTATTCCACCCTGCAAGCAGTATGTTAAAAACGGGGAAGAAATACAAAACACATGGTTGTAATGCGCCAGGTTACTGTATGGTCAGGGGGAGTGCGACCAGTCCTCCAATATCGGGGCTTCCACTGGCTGATAATATGAAGTGTCCATTGATTCACAAATCAAAGATGTTCATCATTTTTCCCATGTGTAAATTGCTTTACAAAATGGCTGTTGATTGACGTCTTTCAATCCCGGCTGAAAAGAACATCAACTCAGCTTGTGATGAAGATGATAAAAACATGGACAATGTTACACCACTGCAGGAGTGTATAGATGGGACTGGTGTCTGAAACGATTGCATCAGGAATTATTTCTAATTCTGAACAATGAATGGATGTGAAGGTTACCCCCAGAATCTATTTCTTTTTCACAAAAATGCGTTTTTAAGTTTGACACTGATGCCATCTAGATTGTGTGTGCTACACCGAATTGATGTGCTCTGAAATTACTTGTGGCATGCTGTTCAACGTTGATTTAAAAGAATATTGAGTGCTGTTGATAAGCAGAAGAAGCGAAGCAATCTTTCTGCATACAGCATGGGGAGAGGGATGGATAAATCCCTTCATCAGAGGAGAGTGCCTGATACTCATTGGGGCCCAGGCATAGGGGTGTCTCCAGGCCGACTAGGGCATTAAACCCACCTGCCTGCTCCACTAGTGGCACAGTAATGCACACCAGCCACCGGTGCTTGAGCTCTACTTTAAGGCCCTTGAAATTCTCAGTCATTCAAATAGTAGAAAGTGGTAATGATCCCAGGGTCATAGTAAAAAGGCTGAGGGTGTCGATCCATGGGTGTTCATTCTCTTAACTTGCACACTGCGCAAGACCATGGGCAGCGTCAATATCTCACTGTTCAGCCGCTTTCCTACCTGCTCATCACCTTGCAGGATCGACCAATTCACATGTCTCTTGATTGCTACAGCTGGCAAGCTTTTTTGCCACTAGGCCAATGAGAAATTGAGCCAGAATTCTTGGTGTGAAAGCTGCCACACAAAAAGCCTTCTTCCGATTTGTTTCTTTCCTGCCTACCATTAAGTTTTGTAGTTGCTCTGTTGTTCCACACTCCCTACGTTTCGCACCAGTCCTCCCATCTCCCATAACTTTGTTTTATTCCTCCTTCTCGGTTTCTTTCTTTTTTCGTACCCTTCTTCCTTATCGGTATTGTTATTATGAGCTCTTCAATCCTTTTGCTTTGTATAGTAGTAGCTGCTGGTCGCCCTTAATACCCCAGATTCTGGAATTGACCCTGGTATTTTCTTGGAGTGGGGCAAAACTTGCGGAGTTACAAAAAAATTCAGCGAAATTCCATGACCAGGTGGAATTGGCACGTCACTCTGCTTGCACTGATTTTTAGCACTGGGAGCTTGTTTCGCACTGCAAAATCAGCGCGAACAGCACCACACGGTGCACCAGAGGGCACTGCTTCTTTACTGCCGCTCAAGTAGATTTTCTACTTGAGCGTCCGCTTTCTCACCGTGAATGGTTGCGACCTCCTGTGTTGAGAAAATCTCCCTGGCTTCCCTCCTAGTGCCCAAAAATCATGCTGCGGGCACCAATTCTTGCTTGCGCTTACCAACGTACAGTTGGCGAGTTGAATGCAAGTCAAAATTCAACCACGTGGCGGTTGGTGGTGTTTTGCCATAAACTCTGCCTTACAAGCGTAACGTGGAATGGGCAAAACTCTACAAACTCCGCCGGTGCAGCGGAATTTATCGCCCACCCCTATTAATCTCAGCATTTGCTAGCTGTCTGCCCTTTTCAGAGACAGTATGAAGATATTGGTCCTACTCAAGTGGTAAACAGCACTGAAGGAGAGAGGCTGCAGAGACCATACCAACTACCAAAAGAATCCTATCTCTCGCTCTCTCTCTCTCTCTCCTAACCTGCCATCTTCCTCAAATTACTTGTTCTAGTAGCAATTGAGACTCCTGCTGGACAATTCTGGATATTCACTAATCCCATGGTTATTGGTTTCACGGGTTGACTTTTTAAACCAGGACAGTTTTGGTCTTTAATGTATTAAAGAGAAGGCTGCACACCTGATTGTCCAACTCCATCATTACCTGAGACAAGGCTTAATTTTCAGGTTCATCTACCTGCTCATCCCCACCCACAGGATTGATAGTCACCCCACTACCAAGGTAGTCCCGCCCGACTGTAACTCCTTTCCAAAGCTGTCCAACCCACTTGGCATCCCCGGCCTATCCCCCACTGCTCCAGCTGCAAGGCCCAGGAAGATGTTTCACCCTGCCATTCCCTCCTTAGCTATTCCCCACTGTTGCCTACCCAGTCCCTCCTCCGCTATCTCTCACAGTCAAGCCTAAGCCCTATTTTCCACCATTTCTGCTGATTGCTCTGACTGCCACTGAAACTCTCCAGTAAGGCAAGTGGGAGCTGGCCACTCAGTGGAGTCACTGAGGTAATATGATGATGATACTTCTGCATTCCAGAATTTCCTCACACATTACATTTTCACCGCTCTTTCAAAATGATACTAGGAAACTGCAGCAGTTTTTTATCAGTGCCACAAACAAGAGTTTAAGGGTGCATTAGCATGCGACGGGAATCTCCTCACTATCACTACATTGTTAATTGATCTATACTTCAAATTGTCAAATTGATCAACAACAAAAGAGCAGGAAGCTGGAGAAGCAGCGATGGTCTCTTCACACTTCCATGAACTTTTTGATTACACTCTACCTATGTCAAAAACTGTAAAAAAGAAAGCCATTTTGATAGACAGTGGCTACAGTTTGTGGCAAACTGGCAGGCTGTACACCAGCTGATGGAAATAGGACAAGCCTTTTCACAGATAAAGTTTGTTTCCTATCACAAAAGTCATTATCATTTTAGCTTCCATCTGGTAGAGCCACAAGGCCAGTTTGCACTTTTTGTCCTTATCAAATCTGGAGCCTCTGCAGTTTCATGGAGAAAGCATTTCCTAAAAGCCATAACATTCTGTGATAGCTAACCTTATCTTACTTATCGTTTTTATACAATTGGGACATCTTGAAACTATCAGATTCAACCTCATTGATGCTACTGCTTTCACTCCTGTGCTATGTAGTCTCTGGCCCAGATTGCATACTCTGACAAGACATTACCACTGTTTAAATATGACCTTTTCCTCCTATATTTGTATGAAGCATCGTACCCTATGCCCAATGTTTAGAAGGCTCCAAGCTTGACTTGTTTTGTGCTGCAAGCCATTTAAAAGTGCAGGAGGGAAGGAAACCACGGAGACCAACCATTGATGGAGTTCGTCCAACATATTAAAACTTTGTGGGTGTATTTAATAAAAAAGGGAGATGACAGCCTAGCACCACGTTGAGAATACAATTGTGCAATTGTTCTAGATTTAATTCCCTGGGCATAAATTCCCTGCGATCTAATTTGTCCCCTTAAAATGAAGGAAGACAAAGTACTGAAACAATTTTGTCAATAATAGGATTCAGTAGACATTTGATCTCCACCATAAGTTCCCGAGATTTTCTTTCCAAAGATCCATGGTGAGTTTGTCCCTGTATCAATTTCACTGATCTGAATTTCATTACCGTCCATAATCAAATCCCTCTCCTCCTCATGTTAGTGTTTGGATCAGACTGCTAACATCTTTTCCAAATGTAAGAGGTACCTTCAAACTAGTGCCAATCCAAGAGGAGGATGTGTGTAAGACATCCGTGATGACAAGATACTGACATTCTGTGTAATTGTCCATGTCTTATTTAGTACTTTGGCAGTTATATTTTCCATGGCCTCCTGGATGCATTTTGGTGATGTCCAAAGATCGTGCTCAACACCAAAAGCACCTTTCACAAATATCCCATCTGTTCTGGTATATATTGTGTATATATAAGCTGATAAGTGTCTTTTTGAGATACATTGGCTCATCTTCTGAATATATCTTTTAAGTTTACACATGTGTACATGCTCAGCCAACCCTCTCTCTGAAACTCTGCGCGTGCAAGTCTTTGCAGATCCCTGGTTTATGGTGAGGGTCTGTCAGAGTTAAGCTTAAACATTTGTAAATTCTTGTTTTAATATCAAACACTTTTACGGTTTTTAATCCAGATACAGTAAGTGAACCTAGAACAACAACGTTACTGAGAAAACTAGATACATTTGGTTATTCCTCTTTAATTTCGTAATAAACTGCAATGTTACAGAAGATTAATGCATTGCAGTCAGTACTGGCAAGAAGATGAAATACTCTACTTTATGGTTTGTTGCAATACACTTACTCAGCTGTATGTTTTATTAAACTTTATTTGTGATTTTATTACAGTATTAGGTATACCATTTCAACAAGACCAGACCACTGCGGAGGCTTTCAACAAATAAGTGTACAGTTCACAACGTTCAGTGCCAGCCAGGGAATATACGCAAGGATAGATATACCGGGTACAAATTATACCCACTCCCCATTCACTCCCATCACTCCCTGTTTCGGTATGACTGATATATCAAGACATCCCAGGTTCATATCCCTCAAGGTGGGCTGTTGTTTGGGGGAATCTGAAAGTTTCATCAGCATTTCCGCCCATATCGCCAATTCCTCCTTTACACTGTCATCTGGATGAGACTGCTTCATATTATGTCCTTCGCCCAAAGCCCATTCAATCGAATCTCTTTTTTATTGGTCTTTCCCCAGTTGGATGTTAATGTAAAATAAGACCCAGCATCTTAGTCAGCTCTACTTCACCTACAGCTTTTTACATAGACTGTGAAGATGTTCAGCTATTATGTTATGTAATAGTTTAAAAGCAATAGTACAGTGATAGCAGGAACACAGTCTTTGAAGAATAAAAGGGTTACAAAAGGAAAAGGAAAAAGGAATGGTGACCCCACTCTGACCTCAATAGTGTCTTTTGCAACTCTGTGCAAAGAGGCTAGGTGATTAACTATTTTATCTTTGCGCCTGCTTTTCATGGAGGCTTTGTAACAATGATAATGCATTCCACAGGGGGTTAGCTCTCTTTATGAGATCCTTGTTTCACATGCTAATGCCACTATTTTTTCATACATAAAACATAGTCACTGTATATGGACAAAACGTGTGTGCTCTTGGTTCCAGTTTGTCCTAACCATTTTCAAACTAGCTCCCAGCATAAGACCCCTACAATGAAAGTTTCTCCCCGTCCATCTGAAACTTGTATTCCACATCCAAAGCTTTCACTCCTGTGACTGCCCATTTGTGTTCACCTTTTCATTGAGGATTTTGAATGTCTCATTTTCTCTCCTGTTGCTGAAGGGTTTACAACTATATATAATATGGTCAGAAATTCACAATTTATTCGGCATTGAGTGTACCCATTGTGCAGGATTTTATAGAACGGAGAACATCTGAGAATCTACATGGGTCAAGTTTTTCAATTTTATGGCTGAATGTAAAATATCCAGGCAATCTTTGTACTTTTCCTGCTTGTTTAAAATACATTTAAGCTTTGAAAAATGACAGAACCCCATATTCTTTTGTTCATATTTAGCTTCAGTTAGGCAAAATGTAATTGGACTTTTTGGTCAGTCTATTCGTTTGATTAGTGATAGTCCACATTTTTGCAATGACTGCCAATTCACTGAAGACCACTTAATCGTAATGATCTTTTTACCGATTCACCGAGGCATTAGATAAAAGTCTCTTTAGTTTGATTCTTTACTTTCCGTTGAGTATTAACATCACAGTGGTGGTATTGTTCTACTTCACGGATTGGAAAACAAGCATTTGCAATGCAATAGGTCTCGCATTCACACAATTTTAAGCTATTGGCATTGTAAATGATAATGCCTTCTATTTATGTTTTGGGATTTAAAACATAAATAAATACAAGACATTGTTATTTACAATACTAATATGTTTGACATTAAACTTTGCTAGTATGCATGCCATATTCACTGGTATACGCTTCAGGGAATGCTACCTTGCATGTAATGTTAGGTGTCCAGAGGGTTCGGTTAGATAGGCCATTTTTTTAAAGGCCAAAGTGAAATCGACTGAACAGAAACAAGAAAAATATTTGAAGAAATGTCTGCAACAGTAGTCACAAGGTGTTGTACTAAAATATCACACTAAAAAATCAACCATACTGATGGCTGGGTATTATATGGCCACAATGTGCCTTTAGGTTTATAGTTTGACTGCAATATTGTGACATACAACCAACTATAAAAGATCAAAAGGGACTTGACGTGGTTATCTTGTCATTCATTACTCTGGGATCATCCAGGCCCACAGAGTAGTAGGACTGGGCTAGTAACCTACTAGCCCTGGCAAACATATTCAAATCAACCCCGTAGTGCAGCTCACCAGCGAGCAAAGCCATGTCGCCCGTCCTGGCTGGGCCATGAGGATTGCCCTACCTCATATGCTACCACCAAAGGAAAAAAAAGTTCATACGGTGCAAATTACAGCACTTAAAAAAATTAATTGAAAGTTATGTTTCAGCACTTTCAAGCCTGTGCCTGGCCCTGAAAGCAGCCCCTCGATTGCAGCCTACATCCAAATGCCATAATGGCAACTCTGCCCTGCTGAAAGGCCCTCAACAATACCAACCTCGCCCCTCCCGCCAGTAACCCCTGTTTTAACGTTTCGTCATCTCTATAAGGGTAAGGATGTGAGGCAGAGACCTGAGGTGGTCTCGGGAATGAAGGACACTTTGAACCCTACCACCATGGGAGCCTAGTCTCAAAGTGCGCTCTTCACACCCCCTCCTAAAATGCACCGCGCTCATGACAAGCGGCAGGGCCTAGTTGTGACGTACTGAGGGGGCGAAGGACCGCAGGACCCTCGCGGAGCCTATGACAGTGTAGGGTGTCAGGTGTCGATTAGCCACAGTAATTATGGGCTCTCTTGACCCCCTTGATGGCAGAAATGCGAAAAAGCGCTGAAAACGGCAACGCCATAAACCTCATCTCCACAGAAATGAGAAGTGAACTTTCCGGCCTTTGCGAGTCTGTCATTGCAGCGACAGTAAACAAGCAATTTCAAATTAAACCGAAATGACGGCGTCTTCATTTGCAAATGTGAACAGATTCTGTGCAGAGATAAAGGAAGTCACCGCATTAGAGAGAGACGGGCCGGGGGGAGGCAGGGTGAACACAGGGAGATGGGGAGGGGGTGGTGAAGTTATAGTCGTTAATCTCTCCCTGTCTGTGTCACGCTGACCCCCATCTCCGAGATACCGGACTCGATCCGCTGCAGCTGCTCCCAGTCTGTGTGGCTCCCCGTGACGAGCGGTACCAGGTAAATAAATAAACAAGCGCGCCACTGCTGTTCTATTGGCCGGGGCAAAATAACACATTACGCTAATAGGAAAACAAGACTTCAGAAACATGATCCGCCACTACACGTCTCCTATTCATAAGAAATACCGTCACGACAGCTGTCAAGCTAACGTTCCCGTCCGGGTGGGTGGGGCCTAAAGGAGAAAGGGCGGTCACCAAAAAGCCTCACTTTCAATTGGAGGCCAGCGTTTACCATAAAGGATGATGCGCTCCAATCAAAAGCATGGGCGGAGCTTCCACTCTACTTCCGAAATCAACTCGACAACAATAGATCTTGCAGAGCAAGCAGCGCATGCGCTGCAGCGCTAGGCGAGACCCAAAAAGGACACAACTTAATAACATTATGTTTGCAGAGTGATTCTGATATCTGTTTTAACTTGCCTGGTTAATTAATTTATTAAGAGTTCAGCCCTAAGTGTTGGAAAGCACGTTCTAGGTAGCCAAGCATGCAGTTTATAAATCAAACAAACATAAACAATCTTTCTCAATTTCGATCCATGGATGATATAAAGCCTACATCTCCTCTGGTGAGCCTGTGACTAAAGAACACGTCACTTACTTGGCATGGAAAGTCACCTGCTAATTGCAGAAAGTTGGGAGAATCCAACCCTCGGTTAGATTTTCTCAGTGCTGTTTACTTTCTTAGATACACAAATAAAGTGAGATATCAGAACATCATTTCAGAAAAAAATTATTAAATTTTTTTTAACAGAATCATTTTCATGAGGTAGTTCATTTGATGTTTCTACTCTTTTTCCTACCACGAGATGCATTTTTAAGACCATTTTTTTGTAAGCTCTTCAATTTTAATGTGAATTTCTCTTTTATTTAGTTCCTATGTTTTTTCTTAAATTGAGGTAACGGCAATTGAACTTTTTTTTGTTCTTTTAGGCCAGCAATGTTAGCCAGTGCACAATGTACTGACCTTTGAATAGGTATCCAGTCTCAAAAACGTTAACCCCCTCACACCAAAAAACCCATGTCATACCTTTACCATCCTACTCCCGAACCGCAGCACACCCCTAATACAATATCCATCATCACATTCCTACCCCAGCCATAAACCTAGCACAACCAAAGTGTTGTTCTCCTATCATTTTTTACAAGTTGGTTCCACATGACTGCCTTTTGATTGAGGATGGTAGTCAGATGGATGAATTGCCATATTTGCAAGGGTGGAAACTGTTCAGAGGCGTGGGGGGACAGAGAGGAGGATGAAGGCATAATGGCTGTTGCTGTGATGTTTAGAGCACACAGAGGGTCATTTTGTACAGGATGGATGATCTGCCATTTTAGTAGCTCGGTCAGTTTTTCTGAGGAATTCTGCATTACATCATTGGATTCTCCAATCTGTTGACTAGTTGACAGATTAGGTGTTGTATTGCAGATTATGGAGTGTCAGATTATGGTTATCTGCAAATCCTTTGCTGCTGATTTAGCATTTCCCTCTATTGTCTGGTTTATCTGTTACTGGACATGTTAAACCTGCCATGTGGCCTCCATCTGCATTTTTGGAAGTGTCAAGAGTGCCTGCTGCAGAGGAGTCAATATTGTGCTGTTTAGTGATGTAGTTGGTCTGGCAAGTAAATCTGGTATATTGCCTGTAAGTGGTGGTGACTCCACACGTGGAGATGTTGGTGTCATAGGAAAGGATTGTTTTCTTTGGCTCTTTTTCATCTCCCTTTAACTCCACTGGGCTGTGCCATACCTAAAGGCAGGTTGGCCTTGTCTTGAAGGTGATAAGTGGTAAGCAAGGTCCCTGGAGATGTGACTGGTGCAACTTTTCTGTATTTGGTGATAACCTCAGGAATATGTTGACATCACCTGTTCTGCAGCTGAGCCTTCCATGTGCACCTGTTTGGAATGCCAAGAAGTAATTTCTTAAATACATGCTTGTGTTATCTTTCTGCATATAAACATTGTTGATCATGCACTAAAATGGCTTTGAGGTCAAGTGTGTGCTAAAATCATTAAGGGCCACTTGTATCAACCTATTTTGCATTTGCAAATTGTGTGAATCGCTAAATGTGACCATTTGCTAATGCTAAATAGCCTTTCAAGATGTATGAAAGGCTTTGGCAGTGGATTTTAGGTAATCACAAGTTTTTGCGATTACCTAAAATTGAGACTACAAATAGTGAATTGGACATGTACCACTCATTTTCGAAATACAAACTTTTATTTAGGAAATGCTATTACCATTGACTCCAAGTCGACTGTAACCATGTGCAATTTTTGAAAATGCACAAAAAAATTATTTTTCAAAGGGCCATGTAGCACACACATGTTTTTTGGGGGGTGCTTCATAGGGGCCTTACCAGTTAGGTAGTCGCAAAATTAGGTAATGCGAAGCCATTCGCACCTATGGGCCGTTTGACCCATAGGAACAAATGGAGTAGTATTACCAAATAGCTATTACCGTATTGCTATTGTAGGAATCACTATTAGGTAATTTCTATTTTCTTACATACCATTTTGCATGCCTTAAATAGCGAAAACCTAAAATTCGCTAATTAGGGAATGCAAAATGGATTTTTGGTACGTGGCCCTTAATTTCGATGCATATACTAAAACTTTTCTTTATTTATGCCAATAGCGCAGAGGAAAATTTAAATGACCAACTTATACCCTCAACAGAAAACAAGGCAAAGCGCTGATATCTAATACAGGTCTAGAATGACTGGCACCATGCCTGATTTTCAGGATACCCAGTACCCCGTGAAAATGATTTATATTTACATTCACCTTTGGCAAAAAAGTATCGCCTGAGGACATCTTGAAAATCTGACATGAAACATGCCATTGTGGACCTACGTTAGTCACCCAGGGACTAATGGTAGCAGCTACATGGACAAAACATGGTCTGCTACATCTGAAATCAACATTTTGGCTCAAACTTTTACAAATCATTCTAGTAATGAAATCTCATATTTTCTACAATTTCAACAGTTTGGTAAAACAGTAAAGGTACATTTTTATCTCACTTGAACTATTTTTGATGATTTAGATTTTTACCCAATTAAAAAACATTGGTTATAAATATTTTGATGTCTCCACTTTCAAACTCCCTCCCAACCTTCGAGAGTTATGTCGTTGATACATTTTTTGCTACGTTTTACCACCTTTGGGGTGACCCTTAAAGTCCTTAGCTCTTAAACATATTGTACTATGATTGTTGATTCTTTCATTCTCCAGCATCTCTGGGAGAGTGAAGTCTGCATTATCTCCAACTTAAGGAGAACCATGTATACATACTTCAAGGGTCCTTATCTTGACTGTGTGCAAGTGGCTAAGTTATGGGGTTGTGATCCACAGCCAGTATCACACACAAGTAAACTCTTGATGGCTGATAACACACCAGAGAGTTGGGGTTATCTCTCCCAGCCTATCCATCTTTCTCACTTTAGCACTTACCAGTATCTGATTAGATGGGCTAGGTCACCACTGAGCGACACCAGTACAGAAATTCATCATTAAATGCATTCAATTGATATTATGGTTTGTTTATCTCACGTCTTACCATCTTGTCCATTTTCCAGTACTTCCAAGACGGCTGTACCTATAAAATAGTTTCAATAAATTAGCCATTAAGTAAGGTGTATACTCTCCACAACAGTTAATCGATATTCTCATGATTTCAGCCTTTCTGGAGTAGTAGAAAGTTAAATTTGAGAGGTATTGAGAATCACGTTTTTGAAGGCTGTTGTAAAGTAGCACTCTTTCCATAAAGGCTATTTATTTATCAATAGATATCAAGTGTTAGATTTGGTAAAGTTGTTATAATGGTGTCTGAAAATGGTTGTTTTTTTCTTTTTTCTTTTGTTGGTTTGTTTTATGCTTTATGCTTCACATAACCCACTTTCACTTTTTATCACCTTTTTATCCAGTTAATTTGATGAAGGGACTGTTTGCATGTACAATAACATTGTTAAACTTTGACAGTTCAGCAAAATAAAGAATTGTAAGCAAATTCATATTTTAGAGGTAATGTAATTTCTGTTGTTGTGCAACACCTATTAATCTGCAGTGGGTGATTTGGTGTCTTGGCATGGCAAGCAATCCAAACAGTGGTAGAGTCAAAACCCAAAATGTACACTGTAGTCCTTGCCCTACTGGCAGCTGTAGTTGCTTCTTTGGCCCTTGAAGCCAATACAGCAGTGCCTGCTTCGGTTGGTTAGCCACGTGTGGTGGCTCAGTGGGCTAATGTATCATCAACCTTCTACAGGAATCTGTGTTTGGCCGCAGGGTCACAGATTGAAATTCTGGCTGGTCCACTCCGCCTTTTATCCTTCTGAGGTCAATAAAATGACTACCATTGAGTTGTGTAACAATAAAGATTTGTTATTTCACACCAAGATACCCTTCTGGGTAGCTGTGCCATTTACAAATACATGTGATGTTATGTATGGTGTTTCTGTGCTGGCAACTATTGTTGCTCTCCTATCCATGGTGACAGCTGTGATGACTGCTCTGCCGTGGTCATTGCACTTGCAACAACTGTGGTCACTGCTGTTGTGAAAGCTTTTGTTGCTGTTAACAATTATGTTGTTGTGGCAAGTAAGGTGCTCCAGTGGGGACAGCCATTGTTGACTCTGGTTCTTGATGCTGTAGTAGTTGCTGCTGCTGGGATTCCTGTTGTTATGATTACTGTTGCAATTGCTGTGATGACCGTTTTGATTGTTGTTATGGTATGGTATTAGTTGTTGTGGCAACTGTTGTTGTTACTCTTGTCTGTGCTGGGGTGGCAGCTGTGATTTATTCTGCAGTTAGTGGAGTGGGGCGGGGTAGATTGGAATACAGTGGAGTGGGATAGATGGTAGTGGGGTAAGTGGAGTGGAGGGGCATTGAGTGGCGTGTTTTGTCTTGGAGTGCCTGGTGTAGATTGGAGTGGCGTGGAGTTGAGTCGAGTTGCGTGTCGCAGAATGGAGTGGCATGTCGTAGAGTGGAGTGTCATAGAATGGAGTGGCATAGAGTGGAGTGGCGTAGTGTGGTGTATTCACAGTGGTCAAAGCACACTGCCATTACAGACGACACATTTTCAATTGAAATGACCATTACATTTGCACCGAAATACGGTTTTACTGCCTGCATGCAAAAATGGGTGCTGTTTTGATCATATTCAAATATTTGTTTCCACCATACTTCAGAATTACAAAACAAAATGTTTCATTTTTACTAATTCAGATATATTCTGAAACATCATTACAGTTCATTTTTTTTGTTGTGCTAGAAAAAGAAAATCCTGCACTCTCTCCTCTTACATGGATACTCAGCAGGGTTGTCACATATATTCTCTCACATTGAAGTAAGAGAAAGAAAAGTAAACATCAAGCTCCCTCAGAAGAGAGAGCTTGAAATTTGCCTTCTGTCTTTAAATGCACAGCAAATGGGACAAGATAAGAAAAAGATTTAGGGCCAGATGTACAACGCTTTTTAGCATGTGCTAACGGGTCTTAGACCAGTTTGCGCATGCTAAAAAGCATGGGCCCATGTACAAACAGTATTTTGTGACTCGCAAATAAATTGCGACTTGCAAAATACTGTTTTGCAACTCTCTATTAGGAAGGGGTGTTCCCTTCCTAATAGCGACAGCAAAGCTATTTACCAAAGTTTTGCGACCGCAATTGCATTTGCAAAACGCTCGCAAATTACCACCTACTTCAAGTAGGTAGTAATGCATTCGCAAATGGTAAGGGGTCCCCAGTAGAACCCTTTCCCTTTGCAAATGCATGCAGTATTATTTTTTAAGGCAGGGACCACTGCCTGCCCTTTAAAAATGAAACGAAAATGTTCCATTTTTCTTTTTTTTCAGGAAAATGGGCTGCATTTGAAAAAAAAAGCTGCTTTATTTAAAAGCAGTCCCAGACATGGTGGTCTAAAAATTACGAGAGTCTCATTAATATTCATGAGCCTCGCAATTTGCGACCCTATTGGGCATCACAAACGGTGTTAAACACTGTTGTACATGCCAAATAGCGCCTCACAAATTGCAAGTCGCAAATGCGACGCAATTTGTGAGGCGCTATTTGGCAGGTCGTACATCTGGCCCTTAAAGGCCTGTTTCCAGAAAGCGAGTTTGTGGAAGAATACAGTAAACAAGTTTTGGGCAACGGGAGGGTTGATCTCAAGCTGGACCACCTAAAGCAAATAGAGCTAGCAAATAGAAAGCCAGAAAATGTGAGCTACGAACCACAAAGCCAATGGTTAGCACAGGGTAGATTGCATTCCTAAATCAGCTTTCTAAATGTCCCCAAGATGTCTTCAGCAAACCAGACAACTGAGCCGTCTGGAAGGTTTCGATATAAAAAGGAAGGTTTAGGCCTGGCAAAAGGTTTATTTTGCCAGGTTGCAAAGGCAGTTTAAAACTGCACACACGGGTGTGGCTTAGCCAGCACTCATGGCGGACACAGCTTGAATAAGCGCTGTGTGCCCGCCACCTTGATCCGTAATTTATCTTACCCCACCTGACTCTTGTGCAGTATACCCTTGGTGCGCAGGACAGAGGAGTCATTTGGCTTGCCGGTGGAGCCAAATAGGGATTTCTGCTAGAGGATTGCGGGTGAGTGCGAAGGTCGCGAGGAGCGAGCTGCGGCCACAGCTCGGCATCCCCGTGCTTGCCGTCTGATCCTGTGTGCTCGTGTCCGGGGCCTGGGGTGGGTTCCGCCCCGAGTCGAGGTAAGAGGGAGTGCTGGGGGTCTAAGCGGGGGTGGCTGGCTGCCGCACGTCCTTGCCCTTCTGGTCCTTTCCGGGTGACGGTTCTGGCCGTCGGTTGGGGCCCGGGCTGTAGGGGGGCCCGTGGGCCCACTTGGGTTTCTTGCCGCGCATGCGGGGCTCGTCCCAGCCCGGGCACCGGTCGGCGCGGGGGACCAGCTGCTCTGGGGCCTTGGGGGCGGGGGTGGTGGTGCCGTGTGCCGCGTCTGCAGTGCCCCGCCGGCGCCGCAGGACGAGATCTCCCTTGGGGGGGGGGAGGGGGGGGGAATACCTAGGTGCTGGGAGCAGAAGCACGGTCACTTGCCTGCCTCGGAGCCGCCTTGGGAGCTTTGCTGGTGCTGGTGCGTGACGAGGAGTCCACCCGTGAATTTGGGGACAAGAGGCTGCCTTAGGGCCCAGGCCTGGGTCCATGGACACAAATACACCCCTATCGCCATTTTGGTTCTCCTTAGGGCCTCCAAAGAGCAGGCATTGGTGCTGCCAGCCCTCACATCTCTCCTGCACTGCTGGTTTGTGCCCCGTGGTGGAAGCTCAGGAAGTGGGGTACTCCTATGTGGTGCCACTTGAATTTTAGCGACACGTTTTGCCCGGCATTCCACACTGCCGGAGAGGAGGCTGCCCCTGGATACCGGGGTATTAGGGGTGTTCCGCTCGTTGGTGGTCAGGCGAGCTAGGTCCCTTTAGAGGGGCCAACAAAGCAAACACAAGGAGATGATGGACAGAGCGCTGAAACTTTTCAGTCACTCACCCCCAGTCACAGATCTGGGTTGAATCCATCATCATTCTTTAGCTCACTTCGCCACCTCAGTTCAGACCCAGCTATATGAAAATCAGTCTTGACCCTGTGCCTCATGGGAACAGTCCAGCCCGAACTCCCTGAACCGTAAACAAGTATCCTGGGACCGGTTTCTGGGTAGCACCCTTCATCAGCCAGGCTAGCTTGAATCCAGTGGCAAAGTGATCAAGGGACCCACGTCTAGACATACCCTGCCAACTTAAGGTGAACAAAGCCAACACAAGGAGATGATGGACGGAGCGCTGAAACTTTTCAGACACTCTCCCCCAGTCACAGATCTGTGTTGAATCCATCATCATTCTTTAGCTCACTTCGCCACCTCAGTTCAGACCCACCTATATGCAAATCAGTCTTGACCCTGTGCCTCATGGGAACAGTCCAGCCCGAACTCCCTGAACCGGAAACAAGTATCCTGGCACCTGTTTCTGGGAAACACCCTTCATCAGCCAGGTTAGCTTGAATCCAGTGGCAAAGTAAGCAAGGAACCCCCGTCCAGGCATAACCTGCCAACTTAAGGTGAACAAAGCAAACACAAGGAGATGATGGACAGAGCGCTGAAACTTTTCAGTCACTCACACCCAGTCACAGATCTGGGTTGAATCCATCATCATTCCTTAGCTCACTTCGCCACCTCAGTTTAGACCCAGCTATATGCAAATCAGTCTTGACCCTGTGCCTCATGGGAACAGTCCAGCCCGAACTCCCTGAACCGGAAACAAGTATCCTGGCACCTGTTTCTGGGAAACACCCTTCATCAGCCAGGTTAGCTTGAATCCAGTGGCAAAGTAAGCAAGGAACCCCCGTCCAGGCATAACCTGCCAACTTAAGGTGAACAAAGCAAACACAAGGAGATGATGGACAGAGCGCTGAAACTTTTCAGTCACTCACACCCAGTCACAGATCTGGGTTGAATCCATCATCATTCCTTAGCTCACTTCGCCACCTCAGTTTAGACCCAGCTATATGCAAATCAGTCTTGACCCTGTGCCTCATGGGAACAGTCCAACCCGAACTGCCAAGCCAGGGCATTGTTGAACCGGAAACAAGCATCCTGGGACCGGTTTCTGGCTAACGCCCTTCATCAGCCAGGCTAGCTTAAATCCAGTGGCAAAGTGAGCAAGGGACTCATGTCTGGGCATACCCTGCCAACTTAAGGTGAACAAAGCCAACACAAGGAGATGATGGACGGAGCGCTGAAACTTTTCAGACACTCTCCCCCAGTCACAGATCTGTGTTGAATCCATCATCATTCTTTAGCTCACTTCGCCACCTCAGGTCAGAACCACCTATATGCAAATCAGTCTTGACCCTGTGCCTCATGGGAACAGTCCAGCCCGAACTCCCTGAACCGGAAACAAGTATCCTGGGACCTGTTTCTGGGAAACACCCTTCATCAGCCAGGTTAGCTTGAATCCAGTGGCAAAGTAAGCAAGGAACCCACGTCTGGGCATAACCTGCCAACTTAAGGTGAACAAAGCAAACACAAGGAGATGATGGACAGAGCGCTGAAACTTTTCAGTCACTCACCCCCAGTCACAGATCTGGGTTGAATTCATCAACATTCTTTAGCTCACTTCACCACCTCAGTTCAGACCCAGCTATGTGCAAATCAGTCTTGACCCAGGAACAGTCCAGCCCTTTAGTGGGGCCTGCTTGGCCATTCGCTGCTGATTGTGGAAGTGGCTGGATTAGATCCAGTACGACATCCTCTGGAGAGTCCCCTGAGGTGGCGGATCGGTGCCCTTGTGCTCCTCTATATCTCGCCAGACCAAGATTTCCCCCAGAAGAAACCGGTCCTGTTAACTGGTGGATCTCACAATGGGGAAGGACAAACCTGGTGCCACAGGTCCGAAGCAGAGCACCCTGGACCAGTTCGCAACGTCCGAAAGTGGGGGCCCTCCTCCTGGCCCCATTCTGGATAATGAGGCCTTGCTTGGGGCCATTACAGATGCAAGGGACACGCTGGAGGCCAAGATTGGTGCAGTGGGTACCGAGGTCTCATTTTTGCGGCAGTACCTGCACAAGGCTGTCGACCGCATTACCGAGGCCGAGATGCGGGTATCGTCGGTGGAAGATAACATGCAGACCCTCCAACAGCAGGTCAATAAATTGACAATGATCTCCCAAGAGCTTGCTACCCGAGCCGAAGACGCAGAAGGCTGCGCCAGGCGCAATAACCTCTGCTTCGTTTGTTTTCTGGAGGGTTGCGAAGGCGGCTCCATGAATCATATTCTCACTTCGTGGCTTAAGAATCTGCTGCCGGTGGACAAGATCTCGGCATACTTTGTGGGTGAGAGGACTCATCCGGCGCTTACAAGAAAGCCACCCCCTGGAGAAAATCCATGGCCGGTCATCGCCAATTGCTAAACTATGCAGACAGAGACGCAGTGCTGCAGTATGCCCGCCTGAATAATAAGCTTGTCTTCGACTCTAGGCCCATTACGATTTTTCCGGACTACACCCGCCTGGTGCAACAACAAAGACAGTCTTTTACTGCTGCAAAACTGAGGCTACATGAACTCAACATCTCTTATATGTTACTGTATCCTGCCAGGCTCCAAGTGCTTTACAACTCCAAAACATTCTTTTTCAATTCGCCCGACGCAGCCTTCGCCTGGTCTGATTGAAAGGGTCCACCTGAAGCTGCACTCCCAGCCGCCCATGGAGTCTGACTCCTCTATGGGCTCGCAGCGGGCACGATTGCACAGGAGGAAGTCCAATAGGCAGCATCGTTCGGGCTCAGACTGACTGTCGATCCTCTAGTCCTGTGCAAGCCTCTTGACTGACCCATGGCCTGTGATATTCCTATTAGCCCATAACTGATTGTTCATGGGTTGGATTTACCCTGATCATTCTGCACTGAGTAGAGTTGGACGTTACGCATGGTGGCTGACCTGCACAGCTTCTAGCTCCCCAAGGTTCATGTTTTTTGGGGTGGTTGGGATCCATTGGAGGGGGACCTTGGGGTCCGTGGTTTGGGTCCTGAGATTCCCCTCGCCGTGACACATGCTCGGGAGGGGGAGTGGGGAGGGCGGACGCTGAAGGGGTAAGTTCAGATTTGTAGAGTTAGGTTTTTTGCTGTTTATATAGGTGGACGCACATCCCACTCTTCACTTGGCAGACCATTACTCTTAGACCCAGACTAGATATATGGCCCTTCCGGCAACGACTTCTCATATCGGTAAACTGACAGTAGTGACGTGGAATGTCCTGGGGCTGCTCAACAGGGCAAAATGGGGGGCCATCCTCAGGCAAGCTAAACGATATGGGGCCGACATTCTTCTATTGCAGGAGACTAATCTCCTGGGTAATAAGGCCCCCTGTCTAGCTAGGTTAGGATTCCAACAGGTATTCCATGCAGGTTTCATTAGGGGCTCCTGTGGGACCCCATTCTTATTCATGCTCGTGTCCCCTGCCTCCATACTAAACTTTGGGTGGACCCTGGGGGGTAGGTAAGGTTTCCTGATGGGACTCTTCATGGTAAACCGCTCACGCTTGGCAGTGTATATGATCCCCCGCCCCTCTGGACTACATTTGTGGAAGGTCTGACTCTGCTGTGGGGCGAACTCCATGAGGGTCTATCTCTATTGGGTTTCGACTTGAATGACATTATGACACCACTTGATAGGAGACGGGGATCCGGGGTGGCTCCCCCGAAGGTACCTCTAAACCGTCATTGGTTGCAGGGGCACTGTCTTAGGTGAATCTTTGGCGGGAATACCAACCAGCCGAGATAGGCTACACATTCATGTCAGTGGTCGATTGCTCCATGTCTCAATAAGACCACCTGTTCACACCACAGAGTTATGTCCACCGGTTCTCCCAGGTCTCACCTCTTCCGAGAGGGTTGTCTGATCACTCGCCTGTCATAGTGACACTCCTCCTAAATTTTCATAAGCCTCGCTCATATGGCAGATGTCCCCGTGGCATCTGCGTGATCCGGATTACAAGGAGTGTCTCCACACGGCGATCCATGATTCTCTCCCTGAACATAGACTCCGCCCCCTCTAGGGTTACCCTTTGGAAGGCCCTGAAACCTACTATTAGAGGGGTGGACATTAGCTATAGGACTAATGACAAGCGCAGGCATTCTGCTCAAAGGTCCGAACTTGAGGGCCAGTGCATTTCCCTGGAAACGAAATGCTCGCCAGCGCCCACTCTGACCCTTCGTAGGAACTTGTCCCTTGCGCAACAGCAGCTGCACCATCATCAGACAGAGGAGGCGAAGGACATCTGGTTGGCGTCTCAAAATCGGATATACCAGTCGGGGGACACATCTAGTAAAATGCTACATAGATTATGTCAAGCGAGGCAGGGCCCCGGCCATGGTCCCTACCATCAGGGGTAATGACGGTGCCTTGCATAAAGTCCCCACGGAGGTGGTGGAGGAATTCGCGCATCATTTTTCCACACTGTATACCCGAGGCAACAGGTCTCGGGAGACATCATCGCAGAGTTCCTATGCGATATTCCCCCCTCAGCGGCTATCGGCTCAGATGAGAGATCATTTAGACGCCCCCATTATAGTAGACTAATTAACAGCCGCAGTCAATGTGGCGCGCCCGGGTCATGCTCCGGGTCCTAATGGGTTCCCTATGGAGTTCCTAAGCTCCCGTATGGCCACATTGGGCCCGAACTTATTGGGTACGATCCACGAGTCCCTTGAGCAGTGACTACTGCCTCGGAACTGGCGTCAAGCTGAAATTATCCTCTTTTTAAAGCCCGGGCATCTACCAGAGGATCCGTCCTCATACCGCCCAATCTCCTTAATTAACTTTGAATTTAAATTACTGGGGAAGGTCTTGGCAGACCGCTTACGGTCATGCATTCAGGATCTGGTCCATATGGACCAATCTGGCTTTATGCCGCATCGGGCCACCCGACATAACATTCTCCGGGTTCACAATCTGTGGCTTTGACTTTGGAGCTGGGACGCACTGCACTGCGTCCTTACTCTTGGCAGAAATAGAGAAGGCATTTGACTTCCCTTAGCTGGGAGTACCTCTTTCAACTCCTAGAAGCGATTAATTTTGGTCCACTTTTCCTAGCTTACGTGCTCCTACTTTATACCGAACCTATGGCCTCTGTGAGTATAGCTGGCCAACGTTCTCCCTTCTTTCCTATTGGTCGAGGCACACGTCAAGCCTGCCCCCTATGCCCTCTCCTCTTTGCCTTAGCAGTGGAGCACCTGGTGGCGTGGGTTCTTGGGGATCCGGTGCTCAGATGCTTTGACTAGCCACGCTCACAGCCGGACCGTATTGCGCTTTACGCAGATGATGTCCTGTTTTTTATGACCGACCCATGGATTTTCGGCCCACATATTCTAAAGATCCTCGGGTCTTCAGCCAGAACTCTGGGCTCCATACTAACCCTGCTAAATCAGTGCTGTTCCCAGTATGTGGCCATCAGGGCAGAGTATTTGTGTCCCCCTGTCCGCGGATTTCGTGGACATGTAATATAAATCCGCTCCTCACCAACCTCCGCGGCGAGACAGCTGTCTGGTCTTCCCTACATCTTTGTTATACAGGTGGTCTGGCATTTTTTTTTTTTTTTTTAATTTTTGAAAAACCTTTATTGTGCTCAAAAGACAATACACATACGGGCCTACAACCATCCGGCCGGCCACGACACCTCATGTAGCACTAGTGCATGCAATACGGCGATAAGGTAATGCGGCATGGCAATAATGACGATGAAAGAACAGCTGGAAAAGCGCCACAATACCCAAGCACAGGATCAATGTAGGTTAATTTTAAAATTATTTTGTATGTGCGAGCAGTAAGAACAGGTCATAGTACTCCGTACTTAAACTACAATAAGAAATAGAGCAAGGTCCATGTAGGTGGGACTTGACAAGAAACATCGGTACTTGGCAAAGCACTTCACAACATGTAAGTCCCAACCAGAGGATGGCAACAAGATAGTCAATCTTCTAGAAGCTGCCTAAACAACCCTTCTCCACATGCATCACCACCCATCCCCCAGTGTACCTAGCACGGGCCCAAGAAAGAAGAGAAAAATCATAAAAAAGCAAGAAAAGGCACCATAGAAATAAAAACTCGAACTAAGAATAACCCCCCACCCTACACACATGCAGAGGCTATGGCCTGCCCCCCCCCCCCTAGCAGAGTGTCTGTCGCCCCATAAACCCGAAATATAGCGAGTGAAGAGAAAAGAAGAAGGAGAGAAAGCAATAGGGAAAGCAAAAAGAAAAAGTATAATCCAATGACTCAGGGAGTAGGAACAGAAACCCGTCCCTGGACTCCCATACGAGAAGGTTCGGGAGGAGGGTCAATTAAACATGCATGCGAACTCCGCCGGCCCAATAAGCATTACCCGCCCCAATAACAACATCAGGTAGCGCAACAGCAAACAAGCAAGCGGGGAGAGTTAATGCGCAGTCAGCGACAAAACAGGCCAGATTCGAAGTCCACCCTACCACCACCCACCCGCCCGGGTGCTAAACAAAGAAAGTCTCCTATCCCTGGCCCGATCTGGGACTTAGTCTCTCACCCCCTCCGCTCGGCAGTCCAGTGAATAACAGGAGAAGAAGTGAAAATGGCCGTTCGGGGGAAGGGGGAGGTGCACAGGCAAAGAACGAATGGCGTCCGGTCCCAAAAAAGGATTCCCCCTCAAGCACAGTTCTCTCTGGCATGGTCCAGCCGTTAGAGGTACAGAGCGAAGCGATCAAAATCCAGGGCGAGCTGATTGGTAATGAAACAAGGGGGCAAAGCACTGGTAGCCAGTTCCCCGACACCTTAAATGGCTGTACACAAGCGAGCGCGGAGCAAGGGAGAAACAATGTATCGGTGGCTGCGTGGTGAAATGGCAACATACCCCTACCAGCCATAACGAGAGTTACAGTATCGTCCACTGTGTGTCCTCGAAACAATGTTGCGGTGGCAGGCTGCGACAACTCCCGTCCGGAGTGCTGTGGGAAACAATCCCCTTGCTCCTGACTGCAAGTTCGGGTACAGGCATCCAGACGTGTCCCCAGCTCACTACAGCTATTCCGCATCGCCGATCTCAAATCCCCCAGGGCTGCCAGCACATCTGCAAGCGTAATTTCAGGCTGTAGGGTCCCCATTGTCGCAGTCCCTGGGGGAGAGTCTGTTCCGTTCTCCTCCACTCCGGAGTGTTCGCCGCTCCGTCGGATTGCCGTTTGATAGCCAGCCGATGTTGTCGCCATCTTGTCCTCTACCCAACGCGGTAGTGCGGGGGGAGACAGGGGGAAGTAGCGGGACACGACCCGGCCGCTGTTGATGATCCCTGGCCAGTAGTATTCCGTCCGGCTCTAATGGCTGCGTGGAGGCCGATAATTGCGTGGTGAGTCGGGTAGACCCGGGCAGAGGTCGCCGTCCTGGGCCGGAGGGACGCGTAGAACAAAGCAGAAGTATGGCGGCCAAAACACAAAGGACTCGCTGGTCCGGCGCCTCTGCCCACCGTCACCGTGCAGTCCAGGGAGCGTGCAACGGTCTCTGTCGGCAGGTAGCGCGCAAGTCGTGTCCCCACTGGAAGGCGCCGTCTGGTCACACCACTCCGGCAGCAGGGGGACCGCGGGAGGGGACGAGAGGTCCGCAGAGCGTCTTAGAGCTAGCTGGGTCCCGGGCCAGGGCGCGTCCGCCCACAACTTCGGAATCCGGGCGGGTGGGGAGGCCGGCGGCACACCGGTGGCATCAGCTCCGTTGCCCGCACCCTTCAGGATAAAAACTGGCGGACGAGGCAAGCAGGATCTCGGTGCGGGATTCCGGGGCCGGCGGAGCCGAAGGTTGCGCGTCCGCTCAGGTCGCCATCTTGGCTCCTCCCCCGGTCTGGCATTTTTAAAATGGTCTCTCTCTCCAGGGTTCACTACCATCTTCAAAATTTCCTGTACCATATACCAGGGACATGGTTTGCACAAATTAATGCCCAACACAATAACTTTTTATGGGGGGAGGGGCGATTCGAGTGGCACTTCAGATCTGTATGCAATCCACTTATTGTGGCGGCATCGCTGCTGCAGAAGTATACTCCTACTATGTGGCGGCTCATCTGTTAATCAATAACGACTGGTGGCATAACTTGCCTACGGACCTGGCGTTCGCACTAGAACTCACGGCCTTTGGGAGGACTCCCCTCCTGCAGTTACTTTAAAGTGAGCAGAGTCTTGACTTTTTACCACACGCCAGTCGAACAACGATCAGGTTGTGGCTGTATACCGTTCGACGAATGGGATGACACATGCGGCTGACGCAGGCAACGCTCTTATGGCACGGTAATTATTTAAATCAGGTGGTCGCACTGAAGGGGTTCCGCCTTTGGGACCTGATTGGTATTTCCACCTTGGGGGACATTATGTGGGGCACCATCCTCAAATAATTTCAGCGACTGCAGGAGGAGTTCCATTCTTCATAAAACCCAGTTCTGTAGGTACCTCCAACTGCGTCATGCCCTGGCTCCCTCGCTTGCAAACATACCCGACCTCCCTGAATTCCATCCACTAGATGGTCGACTTCTTATGGGTGATCTGGGAGCACTCAAAAAAAGACAGATATACCAGACACTGACGACGCACTCCAACACGACCCTGCATAAAACTAGGAGGACGTGGCAGGGTGACAACCCAGATCTGACGGATGATGACTGGACGGAGGCGATAGCTAGTCCCCGGTTGGTTCCATATACTGTCTTAAACAGTTTAAGTATGTCCACTGTGTGTTTTTCACTGGTCTACGTCTTTGGAGGATAAGAGTTGTGGCATCCCCCCAGTGCCTATGATGTGACAGGGAGGATGGGACGTTTCTCCATAAGGTGTAGAGCTGTGTGGCTCTACAGCCCTTCTGGCGGAGGGTATCGACCTGCCTAAAGAGGTGCTGTCCTGGGACCTCCCGCACAATCCCTATCTGTATTTACTGCATAGTACAGAAGATATAGATGGGAACAAATATAAGCAGCATCTACTCTTTCTCGCCCTTACAGTAGCCAAATGGGATATTGCTCAATTATGGAAGGGTACCTCTCCGCCGAAAATGGGAAAGTGGCGAAGAGAACTAGATAAATGCATGGGTGCAGAGATGGCAGTGTTTCAAGCGAGGGGTTGCCCCCAAAAACATAGAAAAATATGGTCTTGATTGGCCGCATACCGGGCTATTGCTCTTCCTCCTCTTCCATCACAATCCCTGTAATAGTAGCCCTATGGGAGGTTTGCAGACCCCAACTGTTTTATCTTTTTGGGTGTACAAAGGTATTGAAATTTGCTTGCCAATGTGGGTGGGGTGGGAAATTCTGTGTGCAGTTTTCAGTGTGTTTTCTCTTGTTATGTATACAAATTGTACCCATTGATATTTCCACATCTAGTAACCTTTTAATAATTTGTCTCCATGTGGATTTTGTCTGGCCCGTGCCCACATGGTACTTTCAAAACCTAATAAAAAACTGCACACACGGCCCTGGGACATGTTTAACCCCATGGCTGCTAGGCGTTTTCCCGTCCTGCGCTGGGTTTTATTCTTTTTCATTGTTTTATGACGAGCTGGCCTTGTCATCCGCGCACGGCAGGTAAGCGCCATGACGAGCCCAGCTCGTCATTAGCCTCGAAGGGGTTAAAGAGCTACTTAAGTGGGTGGCACTGTGCTGCAGGCCCACTAATAGCATTTTATTTACAGGCCTTGGGTACACGTACCACATTACAAGGGGACTTGCATGTAAATCAAATGTGCCAATTGGGTGCAAGCCAATGTTAGCATGTTTAATCGAGAGACCACATACACTTGAACACTGGTTAGCTGTAGTCAAGTGTTGCAAATCCATAAGCCAGCAAAAACGAGGCCAGCAAAAACAGGAGGATGGAAGGCAAAAAATTCAGGGAAAACCATGCCAAAGATTTCGGGTCCAACAAACATGTATGGTGAAGATGCATGCTAATATTTGGACACCAATTTTTCTCGATGCTTGGTCTATGACTTAAACCAAAAAAAAAAAAAACCACCACCACCTTAAACATATTACTGTTAATGAAAAGGAAGTCAGTGACACCCATTCTGACCTTGTTGGCAAGGAAGGAAATTATGGTTCATGCAATTGGTGCAAGCTACAAGACCGGTTCTCCAACATTTTTCACAACTTTCTCCAATGGGAGTTTTGGCAGCGATTTCACTTTCCTAGGTTGGAAGCTTCTGATGCAAGTTAGTCTGAACATGGGACTGTGCAATTCAACAGCCGAGCAGTGAAGCATCCAGACAAGGATACAAATAACAAGCATTGGCCAAGACAATCAATTTTGCCAGTGGGAGATAACTTGTTTTTTTTTCAATGTTGGATATCCTAAGCTCCTGGTCAGTGTTGAGTGAGCTTGGAAATCTGTGGAACTATCCACTATTTCTTCTTAGGGAAAGTTTTAAAAGCTAGCTGCGGGAATGCTCCTCTCTCCTTCATACTTGTGCACAAGCTTTCAGAAAAACACCAATGATAATGATTTAGGGTTGATTGTGAGATTTCCACCTACAAACAATTGGTATGCCTGCAAGTAGTTCTCTTGACATGCACATCATTGCAAATTTGCACTCAGCATATTACTTAACAATCCTGAATGCGTGTGTCTATGTTCGTGATTTTATTTTTCAGCTAACGCACCTACTGTGAATTAAACGTTTCTTTAGTTAATTAAATGCCTACACGAGAGTAACTCTGGTATTTCCCCTCATTCTCCCTCAGTTTAGGGTACAACGTAGGATATGGGCTCCAAAGAATAAAACATGTCGCTTCCACGCATACCAACCCATCTCAGGCCAGTCCTTGGTATTCTTCTAACACCAGTAGCACACTACTTAGCGAAGGCAGTCCTTGCTGACGCAAAATCAATGATAGAAAGACCTGTGGCAGAGGCAAACCCACGGCAAGATTTCCTGCATCCTTTAACCTTGCTCTACATCCCTCTATCACGTGAAAATAAGGTCTAATAAAGGATGATGCTGCAGCCAGAGAACTGATGATTCCAATAGCGTGCACCAGTTTGTGGCAATACCAAATGCAAACCTTCTGTGCGAGAAAAGGGCACTCTCATGGAGAGTGGCAGGGCTGAATAAAATCAGTTATCAGGACAGGATGATTTTTCAGCTGTTTTATGAACAGATAACTGGGCTGTACAAGAATATTTGTGCCCACCAAGTCCATATATTGTACTCGCATTTTATCTGGCCATTATCATCAGTAAAAGGCTGTGAAAAATATAGTCAACCTTTTGACATTGTAGAACTAAAAGGCACTGGGCTGGTATAGTCCATACCTCCAAGTGACAGAGTTGTGGAAGGATATGTAATTGTACTGCACTCTTCCTAACATGCAGTAAAAATGATAACAAGTGACATTCTTTACTGGACGTTTTCGTGATATCATTTATCAGAGGCAGCCCACTAAGAGCATACCTTATTTTACCCTTAACTAGTATAGTGGGTCGCATTGTGTGGATTTTGTAATGTTTTATTGAGATTTTTAATTCTTGCTTCACAATAAGATTGAACAAAACCCCGCAGTGCCTAGTTTGTCATAAGTGGGTAATGATACTTGTTATGAAACAATATTATTTCCATATACACAAGTGTTTGTGTTCACTAATTTACCTCCTTTGCCAGCCTGCTCCACTCCCAAACTTCTCCAAATTAATGAAGGAGAAATAAAATATCCTGGCCCTTTAACTTAATGCAAAGTGTTGAAGCTTTGCTCCTAGATCTTATCAACCTTTTTAAAGCACCCCTCTACTGTTGTAGATCACGCTCTCCGCAGCCAGCCACACTAGTATGTGAGGGTTTTTTTTGTCAGTGTGGGCTTGTAAAAATCCAATGTGAAAAACACCTCACCACACCCAACTGAAAGCACCCGTACCCAACTATTTACTACAGAATACATTTTTAGGGGGTGGTGTAACACCCTAAACTCCTCCCCCTACTTGAAGCTACGTGCCTCATGGAAATGCTGTGGTCAGATGAAGCATATTGTCTCTGAAGTGTTTAAATTGCTTTTTGTGCATGGTCCCTCTTCTCATATTGTCCCAGAACTGTGAAACAGCTCTGCTTATGCGTGCCATGTTGTTCCAGAACTGAAAATGCTGTGGGCATTTCTGGCAATTTGCCTGAGAACTGTAAAAATGTTGTTGTTATGCTTGGCATGTTATCTCAGGCCTGTGATCTTGTTAGCAGTCCTGTCTTAGATCTGTGAAAGGTTGTACGCGTGTCTTCCATGCTTTCTCTGTACTGTTAAAATGCTATGGGTGTGTTTGTTTGTGTTTCACATGTTTGTCAGAACTGAGAAAATGCTCTGCCACTGTGTGCCATTCTGTCTCAAATTTCTGAAAATGATGCTGTTGTGTTTTGCATGTTCTCTCAGAACTGTGAAAGGCTGTGGCTCTGGTTGCCATGTTTGTAATCACAGTGAAAATGATGTGGTCAGGTGTGCCTTGTGCCTGATAACTGTGAAAATGACACATTTATGTCTGCTGTACTGTTTCAGAACTCTGTAAATACTTTGGTTCTGTTTGCCACATAAACCCTCCACCCCCAGCTGTACGAGCAATTCATGGGCCCTCCCGCCTTCTTTCCCATCAAGACTTATTGTGGTGTTAGAATGGCCGCAGTTTACTCACAAGTTGGTACACACTTGTCTTGGTGGCATTGGTCATCAACATGCTCATTGCTGTCTTATCTTGGACTACAACATAAAGCATTTTCATAACAGATTATACAATGTACATCCTATAATTTATTGCATATGAATAACCAAAACATGCCTAATCTTACCATGCATCATAATTCCAGTCATGATGTCTCTTCAAGGTTGTCATAAATCAATCTCTCCAACTGTCTACTTCTGTTACTACCTTGGTTCAGTGGGTCGTGGCATCGAGGCTTCAACTTTCTAACAAATGTCTGGCATTCGTGGGCCCATGGCCATGCCTGGGTTGCAAGCACTGTGTCCACCTTGCGCTGACCATTTCTTACCCTTTTGTGTGCACTCAAGGTTCCCTGCCGTGAGGCATCCCAAGGACCTTGTCCTGACACGTATCTCAAGAGTCCTTACCGGAAGGCATCCCAAGGACCTTGTTCTGTCAATTGCCCTTTTACGTCCTTATGCGAAGGTATTTCTTGTTAAACCCCCGTGACTCCCTGCCACATTAGAGGTGGTTTACCGACCTCCGACAGCTCACCCCATGACTAGTAGAACCAGCCGCTCGGGTGTCACTCTCACGTTCAGGAGGGGTACGCCACACATTCTTCTAGATCGACAAACCTTGTCACCTGTGTACTCTGCGTTAATTTATCTGAGGCGAAGACCAGGGCCGGACTGGCCGTAGCGGGCACTGGGCAATCCCCTGGTGCGCCGCATGGATAGGGAGCCGGTTTGGGGCCCCTGGTGGGCCGTTTTTGTTACAGGGCCATGTAACAAAATCGGCAAAAAACCGGCCCTGGCAAAGAGCTCGGCGACACCGCCCAACCCCCCTTTGCCAGGGCCGGTTTTGGTTCCCAGTCCGGCCCTGGCGAAGACGCATGACTCTTGGTGGGTTGGGCACGCACTTTTTTACCTTATGGAGCACCCAGGAGGTCCCCTGATGTTTGCTCGCTTCACCACGCTGACCAATTGGCGTCCTGCATTTTCCAGAGCTTAGCTCATGATTCTCAAGGGGCCCCCCACGCCTTTTCAACTTTGTGGCGCACCAAGGCACCCCCTCCAACCTACTAGTTTTCTATGTGCAAGTCACAGATTCCTCCGGTCACGTTTCTCATGTACCTGTTTCCACTAACTGCCCTGCTGTCAGTAATATCAAGCAATATTTTAATATCCTGTATCTGTGAGACAGCAGCCAAGCGGCTAAAAGAATTGCCCTGCCCAGAACACTACACTCTGATAAAGTTAAAGCATGTGAATTGCGACTATCACATGAATTAACGTGGCTCCTTAGAAAACCACGAACTAGCTTCTAATTCCCATTGTGCACTCTGTCAGGGGCGTAACACAGGCCCTTGCAGCGCCCGGGGTGCGGGGGCCCCCCTCACCCTCAAGGGGGCCCCGTCAGCACGCACTTCTGCTGGGGAGCTCTAGATTGAGTACGGAGGGGGCCCCTTCACGTACCCTGTAGGGGGGCCCCCTCAAGGTTCGTTACGCCACTGCACTCTGTATATTGAAAGGTGCACTTGTGTAATCTTTAAGAATGCCTGATACATTGTCACTGAGTGTGTTCGGTGACCCCTGTGGCTAAGTGGAACCAATTTTTCGCAGTAGGAATGTTAATAATTGATCGATTAACACCGGTGCGGTTGCACAGGAGACCTGCTGTACTACTACCCACCTATTCTGCCCCTGTGCTCTTTGGCGCACCTGAAATGACTTGCCCGAGCGGTAAGCATGTAACCATAAGCTGTGACCACTGCAAAAGCCATTCAGCCATGTGACTTCTACCAGGTTAACTAGCCCCAGAATAAACCAGTGCATTTCCCATCTAGGACATGTGCAGGGATGTAAGCTACGGAAACCACCTGCTAAAAAATATTGCTATGCCTTGCTGACAGTTGTGGGAGATTACAATGTTAGCTCCAGTAGCTGTAAGCGGTAGGATTCGAACTTGCGAATGCTAATTCCCGACTCAACTATTACTCCCAGCCCCACGTGGACTGCCAATATGTGATATTCTTCAATGGTTTCACAAGCAGTGTAGCTTCACAATTGTTACTCTCTAAATAAGTGTATTTGACTGCATTCTCCTTCTTGATTTCTTCGCAACTTTCCTGCCTACCAACTTCGTGGGCATTAGGGATCTGATTTGTCATGCCTGAAATTCATGCTTTTTCCATTCATTGAGCAATGCATCAATAAGTTTCTTAGACCGTTCCAACGGTGGGAGAAAAGTCATTGTGCCCCTGTATCCAGCCCCAGGCCATTCTTTTAGCTTAGGGAGTGCTAAACAATTTAAATTGTAACACTTCTAGCAGTATAATGGTTAGTAACTGTGAGGTAACGTAATTGACCACGCCGGTAGTGACAATTGGCGATCCAAGCTGGGGTGGCCTCCGGACGAAGACCCTGGCACCTATCCCTTCATACCAGTGTAGTGGTCAGCACTTTGCATCACACGTCAACCTGAATCAATCCTATGCGTTTTAACAGTGTAAAGTCAGTGGTACATAAGACAGGCAACTACAAGGTGTAGTGGCCACAAGCCTTGCATACTGATAGGAAGTATAGTTTTGAATGCTTGGTCTGGAGAAGAACTAACTCATGATTTAAACGTAGCACCATGGTTGGGGGATCTCTTCATCATAAGAACTGATTTCCACCCCAATTAACCCTTATTGCAACATTAGGATAAGGAAAGACTGGGGAAATCGTAATTCTCTAACCTATGCCTTATAGTTGCATGCAGCTCTCTGCTATCAGGTAATAGCTCACTCTTCTAACTCAGCTTTTAATCTATAACTACAAGTAACCCCCGTATCTCCTTGACAAAGCAGTATCCCACTGCAATACACTTGCTGATCTGCCTGGCAGCCCAGTTTTTGGTGCTCTCCCTACCAAGCCAACGCAGTTGCCGAACCTCTACCACCGAATTTCCAGCACACTTAGCGGTTAGCGCGGAGAAGCTACATGCTCATACCGGACATGGCGTTAGTTGGGGGGAGGGTTCGGGGAAGGCTATCCTAGTCCCAGCCCCAAGACAACTATGCCTAAGATTGCTCCCCCAAGGCCCACGTCTCTGTATTCTCGAAGGGGCCCATCTCTGCACTCTTCTATAGTTGAAGTCAGTGCAACACCAACCTTTATTGCCACAATGTCGTCCTATAAGCCATCCGCACTTCAGGCGCTAAGGACCTCGATGTCTTTGTGGTTACAGGCCGCGCCGCGTTCTCTCCTGCTCCGCCCTCATGTCTGCGGGTGCCGGTATGGTGGGTACTCGTCATCATCCTGCCGATGTCGGCCCTCTCCTGGGCACCCCGTCCTTACACGGACACGCCTTCACTAACGGCTGGCCGCACATCACACCTGCTCCCTGCTGTGCACCATCTTCTTGTGCTGCATCTTCGACGGTGGCAACATCAACTTTCTCCGGCGACAAAGCTGGGGACAGCTTGTCTCAGTCGCCTGTTAGGCCATGGATGCGACCACACCCCCTCTTCCCTGATTGGGCCCTTTGAACCCAAACATCCTGGTCAGTCACTGGACTTTTCCTTGGCACGCTCTTGCTCCCTCTTGCTGCTGTGCCCTTTGTCTGCCGCCCATGGGGGGTGGGGGTGGTTAGCTGCCGTTCCTCTAGGGTCGTCTACACCTCCTGGTTGGTGGTAAATTTGAGAACTGCAGAAATGCAATTGCAGTTTTTCGCATTGGTGTCTCAGAATGGCGCAGATGTACTAGGTGTACAGTGTCTTATATTAAACATCTAGCATCTGTACTTTCTCCCTTATCACCTGAGTATGTATGATACATGGATGCATCCTAAATCGCCATTGTACTTTTTCATTTTACTAAAAAACAAATAACACACTAGCAACCATTTTATGAGGGGGTTCCTCTGGGGGGGAGGGGCGGGGGGGAGTAGATTTGCCACCTGTGAAAGTATTAGAAAAAAGCATTGAAAATGCAATAGGTCTCGCCTTTGATTAAGTTGAAGCCATTTGCTTTGCTAATGGTATTATATAGCAAAGCAAATGGCTTTAACTTATTAAAAGACGAGACCTATTGCATTTTTAATGCTTGTTTTCTAAATGCTGGATGATGCCCCCGGTAATTCTGGTGGGTAGAAACAGACTGTGTTTTTGAAAGTGCTGAGGAGATCTTTGTGAGGAAGTAGAGGTAGGCAGAGCGCGTGCATATGTTTTAGCAGAGCCTGTGCATATGTTTTGTCCTGCGTGCGGAGAGAGGAAGCAACCGAGCAGAGCCATACGTGTGGACATCTTGTTTAAGCCGTACGCGTACATCTGCTGTGTCTTCAGCTAAGCTGTTAGACAGACGTACGCGTGCACATGTCCTGTCTTGAAAGCGTGCACATATCCTGTCCCCCTTCGCCCACCAAACCGACAACATTAGGTCTCGCTAAGGAGTGCAGTGCATGCGCTACGACGCTAGGCGAGACCTAAAAATGGTGAAAGTGAGAAAACCTGGGTGTTAAGGGTGATACTTTTGAAAACACACCCTTCTCTTATTTACCTGTGGCTCCGTGGAAGGAAGCTTCTTTAAACGTAGTGTAAACCACATTGATAAGTTCAGGGAAAATTGATTAACTTCTTTACCTATACTAATTCACAACTAATCCGTTGTGGGTTCCGGAGTAGCGTTCTAATTCACCTAAGCTTTTAGCAGTTCCATTTCTTTGGGTTCTGTAACATGAAGGTTTTCCATTATTTCTAACTTAATGGTACCTCATCAGAATTCATTAAAAAAAAAATTATGATAATACACTGTGTAGTCGAAGCATCTGGCATGCCTGTGATGTTGCATAAGCAAAACCTATTTCTATCCAGTTGGCGGATCCTGTAAAATAGGTTGACATAGCAGCCACCATTTTAAGGAAGGAGCCATGTTGCCTTGCCTCCCCTACACAAAACTGCACCTCCCCACACGACTACGCCTTTGTGTTATTGTTATATAATGGCATTAACTGCAATGCCCTTGGCATCCCACAGCCCTTCCACCCGACAAGTCCCTGACTCATACTGAACCTAAGTAGCTTCATCTTGAGTATTAAAGAGGCAACATATGTATGGACTTATTCTATTTTTATTTTTAGATATTTTATGATACAACAACCCAAAATGGCTCAATTTTTGAGATATTTTATGATACAACAACCCAAAATGGCTCAATTTTTAAATTACACGAAGTGGTGAGCGGCACTATAACAGCCGTCTTATGATTATAAAATGCCAAGGGAGCGAATCCCCACCCCAAAAAGGGCGAGGGGCTGGTTAATGATATTTCATTCCCACCGCTATGCTGGTGAGCTGCCATTCATGTAAGAGCATTGTTTGGAACTGGCAGCTTCAATATTAGTTTGCGCCCCAAAGTGGCCACCACCAACTAATGACAGGCGCCTAGCTCCAATTAACTGGTCAGCCACCAACAATCACCCTTGGCGACCCCCTCCCTCCTCCATCAGGCTATGCTGCCATTCCCCAGTATCTTCTGATTAAAACTACAAACACACTTACCTGCTACTTTTAAGAACTACAAGAGCCCCGTACACAGATGTGAGATTGGTGAAAAAATGACAGCTCTTATTATCCTATTTTGAGATCCTACCTGTCACTATGCAGTGAGGCAGTGTTAGCTTTCACCATGATGGTCAAGGATGGAAAGAATGTTAGTGCTGACCCTTCTAAATTTTCAGAGGTGAAACTGCTCAATCCAAAACACATTCCCATGAGGCCTTCTAATAGCACAGACTTGACTTGGCAAGTTCAATAGTGCACCGCTCAGTTTAGACACTACAAGCAAACACATTTTACATCTAAACAATAGATGAAAAAGAAACAATGACATACGTGTTCCTATGTATTTACCGTAACCACACTCAAACACCTTTGAAGTCTGCTTAGGTTTAAAGAATCTGAGTGCTCTATTCGTTTAAGGCTACTGGGCAGGGCTCGAGTCAGGGTACCATGCGGGTGGATGGCATCCCCCCACTTATTTTACCGGGAGCTCGATAACTGGAGCAAATTGAGCCATACATTCACTCTTTGGCCCCTCTTGGGCGAGATCGGAGCTCATTCAGAACGCTGCTCACGCGCTGGCTTCTCTGATGCAATCGCATCTAAGGGGTGAGCGAGGGGAGGCAATGAGTCTGATGGTGCAAGCCACCTTTCGGCACGTCACTTCCTGTCGTGACGTCAGCGTCCCCCCACTTCTTTTTTTAGGACTTGTGCCCTACTACTGGGTCTTACAACAAGTTCAATCATAGTCACACAAATAGTAGCTTTGCCCCGTTTGCTCCTCAGCCAAGTAAATACAGAAAACTTCAAGATCAAATGTGCCTCTTGCACTGTGCAAAAAAAGTATAGCATCTACACATTTAGTATCAATAAGTTACGTGCGACAGATAAATGGGATGAGCCTAGTACTCTGTGTAAAGCATTTATTACCAGTCCTTCCTAGCTTGTGCATTGTTGGTAGCAATGTTGTTGGGGCAATGGGACTCTTGCAGTTAGTTTCACTTGTTCCATCTAAGACACAGACATAATCTGCAGGCCTCTTGCAAAACTCAATTGCATTTTCCCTACCGCTTGACCTTTCTTCCTAGTATCCAGGATGCGAAACAGATCGGTGTCAGCAAACAAACCTAGACAAAAAGAACTTACCTGGCATGACCTGAGCCAGAGTGGAGACCTTGAGAGTGCCTACTGATGAGTGTCTTCCTGTAATTTGAAACTTCTTGCAAAATCCTCAAAGTCAGGACTGGGTTGAGAGAGAAGCATGTAGAAGTAATGCTCCATTTACTTCCAAGTAGTACTCTTTGCTAAATTCTACTTTTCCTTGTCATGGTTCAGGGTTTACTTCCTCCCTCTCTCTTGTGGCCAGTTTTGTTGACCAAGGGGGTACTGCTTGGATTTTCAAACGGGGCCTCCGGGTGAGACGTTGGCTATGTAAGTGCCCAGGATCGAGGTAATTGTGTGTTTTTAATAATGTTGTCTGCTTTGGTGTTAAAAGAAACTCTCCAAACAAAGGGTTTTTTTGCTCTTTCACAGTCCTCTTTGGTCTCTTTTTATAAGACATTTCATTGGAATATGATTGAGCAAGCTATGCACATTTTGTTTAACATTGATGTCTGGGGTAGTGTTAAAATATGTCTCAAACTAAATGAAGTATACAAATCACATTCAAATTAAATGAGCCATAATGAAGAATTAATCGAAAAATCAGTTGCGATTTATGTGTTTATGAAGTGCTAGCCTTGAATCTAACCATAATTGGGTGGATGGGATTTCCAATGCAAATGTATTGTTGCCATTCATATATGGAAGTTTTATGCATAATTCATAAAAGTATTAGTTAATCTTTTTGATCCTGTAAATCAGATATCTGAATCATGGATGTGTACGAAGAAGCACTTCAGGAATTTCTACCTTGGAATAAGAACATATTTAGCTTTCAGCTGCAGGCTTTACAAACCTCTAGTGCATTTGGCGGGGGCTAGTATACTTATCAGTTCCTGCCCTGAAAATGTCACCTTCTGAAACATTGGATGCTGACCTTATTTGAAAATATTTAGGGATGGCTCAAGCTATACCTGATTGATGAGACCTAATTAGGTCGAAACTGGTTTGGAGTTGCTTGTGGTCCCTTCTGAAGTGGGCCTCTCATAGGAGTATGGGAAGGACTGTTCCCTTGAGGAGCAGGTTTTGTATCAGGGGTGGCCCATCTATTAGGGCACCGGGGCATTGACCCCCTGTATCTGTTGCACCTGTATTAAATGTAAAACTAATATCTTTAAAATTAGGGAGGGAACCGGTGGGGCTTACAGCAGGCTGAGCAGGGAAATGGGCTTGAATTGAAGTATGCATGTCTGGTTGAACAGGTGCATTTTTTTTGTTCAGCCATGTGAGAAGTTGTCCTGGTATAGGATGTCCACTATTCTAGTGGGCACCTTGCACCAGTCCAAATGATCCTTATTGATGGTAGGTTATAAAGTCAACCTTATAGAAAGCTATCCTAGTGGTAGCTATGGAGAGCAGCCTTCAGGCTAAGTCTTAGAGGCGAGTTAAGCAAGTTGTTTTACCAATTATAATCTCTTGCGTACCAAATGAAAGCACATCACACAAGGTACATATCAAATATATATGTATTTATTCAAAATACAACCCTTCTGCACTCTTTATGAGGTCAGAGGTAAAAGTACAATGCAAGGAACTTAATTAGCATAGGATAAGTTGCACAGTATACATTTTGCCCTAGGGGCCTCACAAACCATATACTCAAATAGTGGTATAAAAACCACGTGAGAAATAGAAAGCAGGCCTAGGGCCTGTGGAATCACTGGGCTGCCTAGAACCACCAAAGGTTAGGATGTAGGCGGCCCACGGGAGACGCGGTTACCATTGACTTTCTATGGAGAACAAACAAGTTACAATTTTAAAGATTAAGGGTACAGGGAGGTGAACTGCGATGGAACCCTTTTAGACTAGGACACTTGGAGAGTCAATACCCACGGGAGCACCGGAGTACTTGTGTTACCTCACCCAGGGAAGCTGGGTGCATAGGTGTCTTTTCGTGTCGGGTTTCGTCGTCGATTCCAATGGAGAGCTGCGAAGAAGTGCTGCATGCAACCAGATTAAAAGTGTCCGGGTGGATTCAAGGGTGGATCGGAGATGTGAAGAACCTGAAAGCAGAAGGGACAGAGTCTGGGTCACTAGCCAGTGACCAGGGTGGCGATGGGAAGCTGCCAGCCAATGTTGGTGATTTCAGGTGAAAAGGTGAAGTTTGTCTCTTCAGTCACGAGGTCCAGGAGGCGTCGCCGATGACCAGGAGCTGGATTCGAGCTGTCCCACGCAGGATCTAGTTGACTGGGGTGTCGGTATCCGGATTGGACCCAACACGCCTTGGAAAACGCAATCCACGCAAGATGTCGAGATCGGCTTTGGTGCAGACCAGCAAGGTCTGGGGAACTTCTCTTTTGGGGAGAAGTTGGAGCAAGCCTGGAGCAACCAGGAAAGAAAAGTAAATCAAGGATTTGTCTTCTTGGGGGCTCACTAGCCAACGGACTAGGAACCGCGAAGACGCATCGAGCTGAAATGCACAAAGCTGGCACACAGGACACTGAGTGTGGGCCTCTGAGCTACGGTGCAAAAGGTGTTAGGGGATGGGGCTTGAAGCACCCCAATGCACAACTTCGGGATACCTCGGAAAGTAGGTGCAGGTTGCAAAATGCAGGATGTCCAGGAGTTCCGGTCCCACGGCTCTCGTGTCCGCCACAGGTCTCAGCTTTGCTGGGAGCGCAGGTCATCGTCAAAGATGTCTGGAAGTCTGTGTCCTGAGTCGCGGAGTCTTCGGGATCCGGCGGGAGCCTGGACAATGCAGACCGGCAAAGATGCAGTTGGTGCCTGTTTGAACAGGGTGGTCACTCCTTGACCACAAGGGAGATTTCTTCCGTCTTCCAGTCGATATGGAATGTCGAAGGTCCAAGATATATGTTGCAGAGTTTCGTCCAGGGTAATCTAAAGTCCTAGGGACTGGGGTTCTATACTTATAGTAAGTTTAGGGGTTGGACTAACTCCAATGTCCCTCCTATGGGTGGACCTGGGGAGGGGGTGGTTACACCCCCTTCCCTTTGTCCAGTTTTGCGCCAGAGCTGGGGCTGAGCGCCCCAACAACCGTTTTGAACTGGGAAATGCATGGAGCACCATGTGTGCCCCTGGCAGTGTCTGAAAAGCATTCACTGAATGCAACCCACCCTGCCCCAATACCCTAAAGCCTGTCCGGGGAGGTGCCGGCACCTCCCTGGACAGGAAATCTATTTTCCAAGCCTCCCCTGCTGGAGTTTCGTTCAGCAGCAGGAGGGCAGACTTGTGTCTATGGCAGCAGCATCCATTTTGTGATGCTGGGGCTCTGTTTAACTTTAACCGGGTTTACCGGTAACTACATGTCTTCTCCCTCTAGAAGGGTGGAATGCTACCCCCGCCGCCAGGACTGGCGGGTATTCCAAAGTGTTTGACACCTTACACGACATGTTTTGATAAAGCCAAACCAAAGTTAGCATTAACCGCAAGGATTATAATGCACTTAAGAGTATATGGTATGGCTATATCATGGAACAGCTATAAGGAGATGGTTCAGAAAGCTGCAGAGGGGCTCAGCTCATGCTAGGGCACCCTCTCACACAAAACCAAGCACTCTGCCTCTAGGATTGTCAAGGCCTGCCATAGGAGTGACTTATAGGTTAATATGCGTCATATATATATACGCATTGGCATGTGAACAAGGGCTTTGTAAGCCCGAAACGCGTCTTGCCCTCGCTACTTTTCAACCCATGTATAAATAAATTCATCTGTGTATCCAGTTCGTGGTCCGTCTCCTCATTGCCTGGAGGGTTCTGATGTTTGCTAGAACCAGCAGTGGCTGTCTTTGGAGTTTGCGCAGATATATATATATATATATATATGTGTGTATACTATATCTAAGTAAGGGGTGATTACACCACCTTACCCAGGCTGCAAGGGCAAACCTGTGGTGTCAGTTTGGAAGGCTAACCAGGGGTGGCACAATACATGCTGCAGCCCCTGGTAGGCCCAAGGTGCACCTATGCCCTGGGTACCTAAGGTACACTATACAGGGGCTCACAAGGGTGACCCAGTAACCAATCTGGTATGTATCTAAAGTACATGTTATCATTTTAGAGAGAGAACAGCTAGGCTGTAGGCCTGATTAGCAGGACCACAGCCATACTAAAGTCGAAAAACCAAAAAGCAAAAAGTGGGGGTAACCAAAGGAAGCAGACCCTGACCCTACTCTCCTCAAGCTAGACATGTGCATTTGAGTCCTCTCCTAACTTGAGCAACTTTAGTGAGCCTGTGGGACAACAACTACAGTCCCTTCTCCTGAGGAGCGTATGGATTCCCTGCCCCAGCCAATCCTGATGCTGTACACATGCAGTTTACTAACAAAAACAGCAAGATAGCATCTGGATTGGCGCAGGAGTACGAGACGCAAGAAGGCCTCTCTAGTCCCCATGCACATGAGGCAGCGCGGGGGCGGGAGGTTCTTATAAAATGGCCAATCACTGTATGACTTTATTTTGAAGCCATGCAGTAATTGGCCATTTTCTATCTGGTTTTTCGCTCTTCCCATCGTGCCCAGCACCACGGCATCGCACACGAGGAAGTGGAAACTGAGACAAGTGAGCAATGTGCCCTGCTGCATATGTGGTCCTGGAGGAGAGGCCTTTCTTCAGTTCTGCTTTGAATCCGGGCCGCCTGCTGCCAGAAAAGCACATTTTCAAGGTATCTCTGGGGGTTCACAAAAAAAGGCACAGAATACATTAAAAAAGAAAAACAGGCTGCTGAGACTCTGATCAGCCTGGTTTTATGTTTTGTAATGCTCCAACACCATCATGTGAGGAGTTCACATATTTTGTCTTTTCATTTAAATAATTAACCTTGATTATGCAAGGCTCTTGAGCTGATTGTTGAAAATGCTTTAAAATGCAGTTTCCAGCAGTGCGCCTCGCCTCCTATTAAGAAACAATAAACATGCTTGCTGACTAAAATTTGTGAAGTTTTTCGTAAGCATGTAATGTTGTTTCTTTTCATAAACATTAGCCAAATGGTCGAGGCACCACTTTTTTAAGGAATGCTTGCAGCGTTGGTTGTTGGTCTGGCCTCCACTTTCCCCGGTCCATATTTATATTCGGCAGCCACGGACATTAATCTATTATCATGATGTCACGCCTTTGTCCTGAAATGAATTCACATCGTACTCAATGAAATGCCAAGTATTCCGTCCACTGATGAGACCTAAGTTGGTCCAGACCAGTCTGGGGTCGCTTGTATTCCCATCTGGAGAATCCCTGGCCTGGCAGTTCAGGCTGGAGTTGACTAATCATTCCCTCCATCACCATTTTGCTCCATTCCAACTTTACAGACTTCATAACAGATACATTCTCCCACCAAGAATTCTCTGGAGCCCTAGATTAAAGTGCTGCCCCTGGCACATCAGCTTTGTTGACTCTTCTGGGGTATGAAGTGCTATATAAATGGGGTTATAGTACAAAGCTGAGCTTTGGCAAACTCATTAGCTCTGGCTTTGGGAAGCCTTCACTTTTTTATAGCTACTTTTTGCAAACATATGCAATCTGTAATTTTTAGATATATAGTTGTATATATATATATATTTATATGTGTATATAGTTTCATTATGATTTTCTTGGAAAACTTGGAGATGGTGAGATAGCTGTCTCTGGGACAGACTTGATATGAGCATTTCACCTCCTGGATTAATCAAGCAAACTTCCATTTAACTCTATAAAAAGGGACTTTTTATTGATTTAACCAATTTATGCCATTTGTATTTGAAGAAGGCAGTTTATAGCCAATCCTCTTTTATTAAAAGTAACCACTGGGGTAATTACACCTTTAAAAGCTGAAATCCACGGTATTAAGGCTGAATTGGAGCACAACAGTTTTTTATGGTCCCCTAGAACTTACACCGTACTGGGATTACACTAAAAGTTATTATGTGGGGTTCCACGCATCGGGATACAACTGCTTTTAAGGTGCATTTTACAAAGAGTGGTTCTTTTGTCAACTTTTTTTTAAGCCTGCTAGACCCAGATACTGAAATGGTTGACCTCCTACTGTTGAAAAACTCCTCCATTCATTCACAAGCATAGTACCTCCATCACAAAGGGGGGATGCTACAGAATATCCGACTGGTGTTAAAATATTCAATAAATAAGGATTTCTGTTCTATTTTTAACCCTTTCCGTGCTGATGACAGAACCGCTCCGTCATCAGCCGCGGTGGCGCTGTGCTGATGACGGAGCGGTTCCGTCATGGCCCGCCCGACAAGCCTGCGCGGCGCGTTCTATTATGCGGGCGGGGCCATGACGGAACCGCTCCATCATGAGCACAGCTCAACCGCGGCTGGTGACGGAGCGGTTCCGTCACTAGCATGGGCGCGTCGCATGCCCTGCCCCCTTAGCGCTGCGGCGGAATAGCCGCCGCAGATATGAGGTTAACCAAGAAAAATAAATAACACACGTTTGCTATTTATTATTTCTGCTGTTTGAAGTTCTATGTAAAGTGTTCCTGTATATTTTGATTACATTGTTGCCTTGTCATTAATTAACATGTTTGTATCTCCAGTGAAGATTCGGCACTCTATTATAGCATAGTAAGCCCTACTGGCTGGCAGAGGATGGGGACTGGAAGGAAAATAAATGTTTATAAATTCTGCCCTCCACTGTAACACAGAAACAACACTTTTCTGGTGTTTCTGTGTACAGGTATTGCCACAAACTGAACATCTTGTTTTCCTGCCTTGTTCATGGATTGTTACTCATAGGAGGGTTTTACGGTAGTGCAGCAGCTTTAGTTGCTCCCGATCCATAGGTACTCAGAGTTGAGCTGATCAAAGCACAGTAACCCTATGCTGCCTTGATGCTTGTGTTTACCAGAGGAGTCTATGCATGAGTATAAGTGTAATGACTTGGAATGCTGCCACCACATGCCTTGCTAGCCATGTTATTGACATGAACGTCAGAGTGATCAGTGGCTGCCGCGGCATTCGCAAGCAGGCCCTGTCCCACCACAATGTGTTATTTCAGTTATAAAGAATTTTAAACGTCTAACCTTTTGTTCACCTGTCAGCGACCTGGACTCTGAAACCTTTCACGAGCCATTATACCTTTCCATGCAGTCTTAGGGCATCATTAGGATGGCAGGCGGGTCCTGGCGGCAAAAGGGACTGCCCGCCATATGTGCGGGGGTCCTATGGGTGACATTAGGATGCGCCCGCCACACTGGCGGGCGCATCCTGTATTTTTAACGTTGCGGCGGGCGGCGCTGAACCGCAATGCCAAAAATGCATGATTTGCATGCACAACGTGGCAGACACCGTGCGGTGCCTGCCATGTTGTGCATGCACATGTAGAGGAGTACCATAGGTACCTCCATATGCCCCCTACCCCCCCCTACATCCTGGGGGCCCACCTAGAAAACCGCATGCCTTTCCGTGGCGGCGTTGGGCTCCCTCCCCCCTGCATCCTGATATGGATGGCAGTGTCAAGCAGACAACGCCACCATATGAAACCCTTTTCTGCCCGGTCGACTTGTCGACTGGGCAAAAAGCCGCGGACGGTCTTCCCGCCGGCCGCGCTCTCCCGTCATACTAATATGGCGGGGGGAAATGGGTGGCGGGCGGGCTAGGCTGTAGGGCGGATTGCTACTGCCCGCATGGCGGTGGCGATCCACCCTACATCCTAATGGGCCCCCTAATGTCTTAGAGGCCTTTGTAAAGCCTCCTTTTCAGTTCCTTACACTGAAATAACTTACCCATGGCCCTTCCTTTTCTTGACATCCAGTTGGTTGGTTAGTTTGCGGATTCTTGTGCCTCCTGTGCAGTACTTACTTTGTACATACATAAACAAAAAAGTGTAGGTGCCTACAAGTACCAAGACTGCCTAGTCTTGATTCCACCTCACGCTTCTTTCTGACACAATCCTACATAGCGACCTCTCTCTTAATATTGCTCTTGCATGTTCTTTGTCATTCCTGCCTTCACACTTTTCCAGTTTTTTTCTCTTTTTCTCCATGACTCCCCGCCCCCCCCCCCTTTTTTTCTTCCACTCTTTTTCTTGTTCAAAGTCTCATGATGAAAAATAAGTACCAGTCCTCTAAAATGGGCGTGTTTGCCCACCAACGGTAAACATCTACAGAAATTAAGCATAATTCGTCTATATCTGTCCTGATCTACTACGACTCCTGTTTTTGAAAAATATTCTTTAAGTACTTCACGTCCATGCTTATATATCCATTAATAATTAAATAGCATATTGCAGACGTCCTTGTTGTCAGCCACACTTGATTCTTCAGTCCCTTAAGTCGTACCAGTGTCACTGGCCCTTCGCTGTCAAATTTAGGACAGAATTTAGCAGTTTGCTCAAACTTTCCTTTCCACCTTTTTGTTTATTTTTGTAGTTCTTTGCCAAATACTTGGACGCCAGGCCTATATAAAGTTTTTCTCTTCTGACTGTTCCTCTGATGTGGTCAGTGCTAGGGTGAGAATTTTAAAACTTTGTAATAAGATATTTAAATCGAGAAAACATGAAAACAGTTGCCTCTTTTTGGATTGTAAAATTCTTTGTGAATCAGAGATTACTGGTTCTTGAATTCTTCTCCCCTCCCACTTGATGTACACAATTTAAAATCATCTCCCAACATTCCTTAACAGCAGAGTGTCATTACTTCCCATGTAGGTGTGTTTTATCTAAATAACAAGTGTTACATGAAATCTCCATTGCAATAATGCACTAGATGCTTTTTAATCTTATGTTCATGAAAATAGTGGTGCATTAGTGTGTTTCTTTTTAGTTGTGACTGTCGAAATGATTTGGTTACAAGCAATGCGTCATCATGTGCCATAGTAGACCAGAAGATGAATGACTAGATCCAAATGCCCTTCCTAACCTATGAGCACACACGACACAAGCCTGTCTGTGCACTTTAAATGTTGAGATTGATTCCCACATGACTGCAATAGTATCCATCTGGCTGTCATTGAGTTTGACTATTTTTAGCTTTTTAATTGAGCTGAGTGCAGGCCAAGTTTAAAGAGCTGCTGATGTACAAGTATTTGAAATTACATTAGCTCTTATCCAAATTTATGTGTCAGTTGCTGTCAAAGTGCATATATTCTAGCATTCCAAAGTAAATAGGAGCCTTGAGCCAAGGCGCTCAGCTGCTGGCCTAATACAATAAGAATTTACACAATTATGCTGTCCAACTATTAGATTTTTATATAATATGTTGTGAATTTGTAAAGCGCACTATCACCCATGAGGGTAGAGGGTATCCTCGGGCTGTGCTTAGCCCGGCCTACGGCAGGTTGGTTAATTGAAAAGCCAAGTCTTCAGCTTCTTGCTGAATTCATGAAGAGAGGAGGAGACTCTGATGTGGAGTGGGAGGTCTCTCCATGCTTCAGAACCGAAATTACAAATTGAAAACAATGCTACAAGCTGCATCTGTCCTCTCTGTTAATGCACAGAGCGCTCCATCACTCAGGTCCTGATGATTCATCTGGCAGGATTGCTTACTACAACCCTTGAAGAGTACACTTTGGGTGTGATTCGGCGGTTACACTGGCTGCCTATGACCAAGCGCATGGAATTCAAAGATCTCTGTCTGGCCTTCAAAATTCTGAAACTCTCTTCCCCATGTATTCTGACCAAACTATTGGTACCATACACACCCATGCTCCATTTACGCTCTATGGGGCTATGCCTGGCTCTTGTCCCGCCGGTGAAACGTCTACGTGCCGGGGGGCGATCTTTCCGCAACTTAACGGCCAATCTCTGGAACTCTCTTCCCCTCCATATTCGCAGTCGGGATAACAATCTGACTTTTTGGAAGGCAATCAAAACTCATCTCTTACGTTAGGTTTAGGCTCCAGTTTTTAGTCTCGCTGAAGTCAGTGCTGGGACGCCCCTTTGCTGAAGCAGCTGTTGCGCTCTACGAGCTGGGCTAACATATCATAACATATTCCGATCCTCCAATAACCATCTGGCTAGGATTCCAAGAGTTCGTCTGGCTAAAACAGTCGGTCATTCCTTTTCTTTTTTGGGCCCGGTGGGAAAAATCTCCATTTGGATTTGCGACAGATCAATAATGAAACATTATTTAAGAAAAAGGTCAAGACTTGGCTCTCAATGCAGTAGCTGTCTTCTTTTTCCTCTCCGGCTGTATCGCTTAGCACCGGGACTCAGAAATCTCTTTACATTATCATCATGTAATGTAGATTGTAAGGTTATGAGGCAGTAGGCAATCCAAAGGTCCAGATGCTTGCCAGAAATAGGGTCAACAGGTCCAATAAAAAGGGAGAGTCAAAGGTGTTCTAGGAGAGGGGATAGGGTTGTAATGGTGTAAAGGTGACAAGCAGCCTGTGCAGTGCGACTGGTAGCACATGGGCTACTGACAGAATGCTAAGCCCATAAGCAGTGGCAGAAAAGGGCAGCCCGTGAAATGGGCAGCTTCGTTCCCACTAATGGGAATCGGCAGCACCATAACACAACACAATGTGGAAACACACGGGAGAGCAGATGGGAGCAGTACTGAGTGTTTAGAGAATGTTGAGATGAGAATGCAAGTTATGTGGTGTGTGGGTGTGTGTGCATCAAGAGTACTTGAGTAGATGGATGAAGCAAGCCAATACTCCTGGAAATGAATATCATGGCATGTGTTCAGGACCACTCCTACAAATGGCTGACCCCAAGGTAGCGATATGAGAGAAATCAGTCCTAAAAGCTGGTTAGGTGTTCCACTATACTTTGTGGTTGGGGGGATTGCCCTGATGGGTCGCTAATACTTTGGTGTCTTGTACTATCAGCCTCGCCTATGATGTCTATTCCTTGATGTTCTCATTGCGGCATGTGCCTCTTATATGCTTGTTTTCAATAAACAGATGTTAAACAAAAGCTGGTTAGGGTGAAAACAATATGCTCAGTGGGTTGGAGGAGTAAAATAGTATTGTTGTTCAAAGATCCTACTGCTTGTCAGGAGTAAACAGATTAAATTTAGAGCACAAACTGGCAGATAATTGAGGAAGAGATTGACTTTTCCCTTCAGCCCACTCAAGACAAGTTCAGTCTCCAAGACCTTTGGGTCTCTGTAGAAATAAATCTGTGGTCAGTGTCTAAGGGTGTAGAAATCTGAAGCCTTCAATCTAAGCACTGTACTAAGTCTATGTGAAAACATAAAAAGTAGTTTTAGGTACCATTAAAACAGTAGCAGCTGATACCGAACAGGGGTGGTGCGGCAGAGAGAGGGGGTGGTAAATATAAATAAAAAAAGCCATTACCTATATCGCTGGCGGACGCCTCTTCTTCCTCCTTCTGCATGAAACACACAGTCTCCCAGAATCCTCTGACCAATCACAACGCTTGTTGTATTTGAGTGCTGAACCACTGTGCTCAGGCCAGACAGGGGTTGGCAGACTGTGCATGTTCTCCATGCAGCCCGCATGGAGAACATGCAGAGTGCGCATGATGCTTTGGCCGGCCTCAAACCACAGGCCAAACCATCATGCACACTTAAGTTGCTGCCACCACTCCTCCCCCTGTGACGCAGGGAATCCAGCCCCGCCCCCCTGGCTTCAGCTGCAAGCTGAATACAGAAAACAAAATGATCATGAACGTTATTGTCATTTTATTTTTTTGTATTCAGCTTGCAGATCAAGCAGTGGGGCGACGCTCCTGTTCCTTAGTGGAGGAACCGCCACTGCTTTAAGTAAGCCACCATCCTGACGTTCTCTGCAAAGTGGTCGCTACCAGCCTTAACAATTGCCCCCAAAGAACTTTGTGAAACGTTGAACAGTATCTTTGTGGATAAAATCAAAAAGGTTCCAGGCACCATCTTAATAACTCATGACGGCTGAGAATTGCCTGCAATGCAATGTGGGCAAAACAGAGGTGTTACTGTTTGGGGAGGCAGCAACACTCTGGTCTGGGGATTGGTGGCCCACAGAATTAGGACCTGTTCCGGTCCCAAAGCAGACTGTCAAAAACTTGGGGGTGTTATTCGATCAAGCCTTGACTTTTAAACATCATGTCGACCAAGTTGCTGGCACCTGCTTCAGAGCCATTGGACTTTTGAAAAGGGTGTTTCCTTATATACCCGATGGTCACAGGAAAACCCTTGTCCAGGCACTGGTGATCAGTAGATTGGACTACTGTAATGGCCTTCTTTTGTCAACCAATGAAGGCCAATTAAAAAAACTACAAGTAGTCCAAAATACGGCGGCGAGGCTTGTTCTCAACCTTCCATCCAGAACTCCCTCCCGCCCTATACTAGCTAAACTTCACTGGCTGCCAGTGCGGCAACGCACAAAGTTCAAAATTCTGTGCACCATTCATAGGTCTCTGATAGGAAAGGGTCCTAAATATCTGACAAAAGCTTTCCTTCCCTACGTGCCAGGCCGATCACTTCGATCGAGTAATCGGTACCTATTACAGGTCCCTAAAATAAAAAAATCCCGCCAGGGAGGTCGTGCTCTGGCATATGCAGGACCCACCCTTTGGAATGCCCTTCCCCTTCAACTCAAACTCATCACCAACCACTTATCTTTTCGTAAAAACCTCAAAACCCACCTTTTCACCACCATTTAATCAGTTTGTGTTTTACCTTTCTGTTTATGACTAGCCCGGGGTTAAGCACTCTTGTTCCATCTTAAGCGCAGAGATATCCCTTCGGGGATCTATTCAGGCGCTATAGAAGCACATAAAATAAATAAAATAAAATAAACTCTCAAAAATTGGCCCTGGATTAAGGCTTTGCGTGCTTAGGGGACTAATTTATTTCCTCTGAGCAATGCAATTACCTCTGACGTGTCCAGTTTTTCTTCTGCATGATTATTCAGACAACATGCATTTCTATGTGTTCCCACTATATGCCACCATACAACAAGAAATAGTAGTTCCCTTAGAGAGAGCTTTAAGCCTAGGCTCCCCAGGCAAAATAGAACCTATTTGATGGATCGAATATGCATGCAGGTATATTTGTGTTAGTATATTTATTTACTTAGATACACAGGTAAACAACATATAGGTGCTCCAGAAAATGGTGCAGTGCAGGTGAATTGGAACAAGAGTGTTTGCTGGGGCCCATGTGGATTTTGCAAGAATAATAAACTTTCGACAGATTGGCAGTACGGTTTTGATAGCACAGAGCTCCTGTGTTAAGTATACTGTACATAATTCCGCAGGTAATGACAGTCAACAGTGCAATACATCGACGTTTCAACCCGTTAGTTGTCATCAGGACAATCAAAATGGAAGCAACCATGATAATAAGTCTACTAATCCTGTAATAGGTCCTGCAATGTCAGGGCTTCTAAGTGTTTTATTTTGGAGCATTTCATTGGTAGAAAGAACACCGTCTGCGCTGCTGCCCGAATAGCGGTGCACACTCTGATCAAATGACTGCTCCATTTTCGACCACATATATGTTGTTTACCTGTGTATCCAAAGAAAGAAATATACTGATACTGGTATAACCTTATTTTTTAATTTTTTTATTCCTCAGCTATGTTTTATTTTGCCAGTAGAGCTTAGGCTTAAAGCACTCTCTGAGGCAACTTGTGTTTTTCGTTTTGATATTACTGCCCAGGTGCCCTATGATAGATAGATAGATAGATAGATAGATAGATAGATAGATAGATAGATAGATAGATAGATAGATAGATAGATAGATAGATAAAAAAATACTTTATTTGATTTGGTTTAAATCATACGGGTTTACCGCTAAAAAACATGTAAACACTTGTAACTTAAAATTCATGTATAAATACTGGTTGATTAGTGAACTTTCCATTTAAAACCTTTTGATCAGTAAAACGAAGGAAGGCAAAGGAATACTGTACAATTAGTGCCTTTTAGTCTAATGGAGTTGTTCTAGCTTGAGGAATCTGATTCTTGTACTTGTATTTGCTTCGAAGTAAATGTCTAAGCATTTTCTGAATCGAGTTCCGTGTCTTTCTTTTCTAGCGCTTTTGCAGCTAGACTTTTAAAAGCTTTAATGATTTACTTGCCAATTGCACTGTTGACCTTCCTAAACATTTTATTACTGTGTATCTACATGCCCAGGTGCCCTATGGTTTATTGACAAGCGGCACCATAGTTTATCGTGCTTTTAGATCTCTTGGTATCCTTTTAGATAGTAGGAAATCCCTTGTTGAATTAGAAATAGCTTTTTATATCTTGCGTTGTGCTACTAACTTTACAGCCTTGAAAAAGTCCCAGGCTTAAGTGCCCCTAGAGTGAAACATGTTGGCTGATCCTTTATGCCAAGAATCAAGATGTTGACATAAAAGGGATAAAAAGGGTGAATACACTTTATCTTTACTTTATCTATGTTGAAATGTATAACTGCAATCTGAGGTACCCTACGCTCCCTCTATATGTTTTAGGAGTGTTACTTATACCACACATTACTTACCCTTTCACCACTTTTTGCCTGTTCAGTGATGCTCGGCATTTGAGGTCCCTGTGTGCTTGACATTCATTCTGCACAGAGGGTACTCTCTAATGATTCTGGGACATCTCTCTTCATTTTATTGACGAGGGACCAGCATCTCTTCTTGTGCTTTTAGATCTCTTTCCATCCCTAAGATGGTGGATGAACCTTAGCTGAGTATTTGCCTACTAGTGAGGGCTTTAAGCAGCATTGCTAGATGGCTCCACTACGTTTTAGGTAATTGTTCTGAGCAGGTGATATGGGATGTATTCAAATCTGTGGACTGTGCAGACCCACTGCAGTCATTCCTATCTTGGCTGTTTTTAATGTATAATTCTGTCCTCTCTTTGATCTCTTCAAAGAACAACAAGTGTCCATAAAGTCTTACCCTGACAACACTGATATGTGTGTATATATATATATATAAATATAATACTTTCTCTACGGAGCCCATCCCAGAAATAGATCTCAACATGTTGTCATTGGAATCCATATCTGGAGGGTGGCCATTTATCTTCACCCCCATAGTTTGAAAACTGAGCTGATTATTTTTACCCACGTCGTCAGACCCTATTTGCCAACTCTTGCACCTTCTAAACTCTTTGACTTTGCTCTAAAGGCAGCGGAGAAAGTCCAGTATAAGAATATTTGCTTCCTCTTCAACTCAGATGCCATTCTGAAACTGCAGGTAAGCACAGTGATAAGGAATTCTGTTTTTGCAAATTGAGAAATTGAAGCTTGTGCCGCCATTATTGCACAAAAAACACAAGGCATTAATAGTTGGAGCCTCTATTAGTTCCTGCTTAGACTATTAACTAGGTCTGAAAATCTGCCTCTTTCGGTTCCCACGATCTCTTAATGCAGTAATTTGGGTAATTACTGGACTCTGGCAAAGAGACCACGTCTCGCCTCCTCATAGGGCCTTACACTGGATGCTGGTGGTGAACTGTGTCGGCCTCATATTGACCTGTCTCTTATATGTCTGAACCATCTCACTTCATCCTATTTCATCTTTATGCAGCAGCCGTGGCTTCCGAGTTGGTACAGCTCTTGAGACGGATGCTTCTTTGCTATACAGGTCTTTACAATCTAGCCGACAGATATCAGGCTTGCAAACATAGGCATTATCATCACTAAAAAGCTGAAGACCGAACTGTTTGGCTATGCAGAAATTTGTAAGACCAGCAGCAAGAGACCCTGTCAGGTAGTGTATGCTATGAGAATCCTACAGCTCAAGCACAAAAAAGATTAAAGGTTTTGTTCCTGAGAGGGACAAGTATCCACAACAGTGCTTGGAGCTGTGTTGCTGTGCATTCTCTGTGCCCTAACCATGACTAGTTAGTAGTATACCAGTAGATTGATGGTTAGTTAGCCACTGATTTATTAAGCATATACATTAGATAAATATGTATTCTGTTCTTATTTACCATGTATTGAAAGCATTTAATATATATTTTTTTGGAATGTGTGCAAGTTTACAGACCGATCCACCTCAGGTGAAACTCAAATTCAATGAACTACAAGTGTAGGCTGCTGACTTCAAAGAGGCTACCTTCTTTATACGCATTATCTCTGTGGGTTCTGCTCGCCCTTCTTTTTGACCTTTGCTCATATTGGCATGTCTCATACTCTTTAGGGTTATGGTGGTCGAGCTCTTTATCAGGAATGCTAGGAGACACGCAGTAGATTGTTCTTCGATTTTGACGGTACTGAAAAAACTTTGATTGGAGAAAATTTAAAAATGTACATTTTTAAAGGCTATCATTCGGGCCAGAGTATGTCTATATTCATATGTATATGAGTGAGAAACTACTCTCATGTACTCATTGTCTCGGCAAATGAGACTGCTAGTCTGTTCCATCCTCAAAAAAAATGTTGATCTAGAAAATCAGGATTGGTTAAATTTACTCCTTAGAGTGGAGCTTGAGAAAAGAGCTCTTCAGCAACTTTTGAGCTTATATATTCATTTAAGTATACAAGGTCAACATTGCCTGTTGCCTCTTGTTAATCTTTTTGTTTAAGGGAATGTAACAGATTTTCCACTGCTTGCCATAAAACACAGCTTGAAATGGATGGACTAAGATTGTGGCCTAAACAATTCTGGGCATGATCTTGGTGGCATTTATGATCAGGTACCGGTTTTTGATGCTCCTTCGCAACCAGTAGCGTTCCTCCCTTTTTCTGCTAATATGATCACATTTATTTATGATTTATACAATAGTCTTAGTGGCAATATATCAAGGCCCTTTCAGCTATGGGCCCCAGATGTTTTTCATGGCTATCATAGTTGAAGAAAACAGGTATTCATAACTGCATTTTAAATGTATGTAGTGGAGTGTGGGCTGGAGTAAAGGTTTGCCAAAAATAAGGAAGATGGTATAACCACCCTCTACTCTTACACTGCAGACTGTATAAATGAGTCCTTTCTTTACTTTACAGAGCTTCAATATGTCCTGGCCATTTTGGAAGTTAGAAATAGAACTGGGTGGCAACTGCATAGGCCATGGTCCTTACCCAGGTGACTCAATGGGGTGAAATTGATATCAAATGGTGGAACATTGCTATTAAAATAATCTATTATCTCCTGCTTTCTTCAGTGTGTTTGTATACTCCGACTGATCACTAACCTTTAAAGAGGGTTGTGAATTGTTATCAGTAAAGGAATAAAAAAAAATAGCAACGTGACTACACTTAAATGGGTTAAACATTGAAATCATTATTTTAGGGTTGTACATGGGTTTGGGGTTAGAAATGGGATTAGGGCTATGGTAAGCTTTAATGTTGGGGTTAGCGTTGAGTGTAGGTGGAAGTTAAATGGAGGGGTTGAGATTGGTTAGTGGTTGATGCCATGTCTTGAGTAAAATTACATTTATGATGTGTTGATTGTCATAAATCATTATGAATTCTTCATTTCGGATTCGTCCTCGTTTCATTGCAGCATTTTCTGTTTACACAATGATCCGCACAATACGATTTGTCAATTTTGCCCCATCTATTTTACATTACTTTTGACCATAGGCTGCAGGTCGGACATGATCTGCTCCATCTCTGTAGATGCGGGTTGGCTTCTCAATGGAGCTGCATCAGGTGTTTATAAAAGAACAGTAGTCGACTTCAAGAATACAAAGAGAAGAAAAGGAATTCCAGTGTGCACGTTTCATCAAAATGTCTACTTAGGGGGCGATTACGATGCTGTAGGTAATGACTCTGACCCTCTGTCGGAGCCGCTACAGCATCGTAATCTCCTGTTTGGGTTCATTTCCGACCGACCCATTTTGGTGGAGTCGGTCGGAAATGAATCCACACAGGATTTCTGATTGGCTCACGGTGGGCTTGGAGAGCCCGTCTGCCATTCGGAAAGGGGCCTGTAATCCCAAGGGTGGCTCTTTATGCCCAAGGGATTCCGACACAGAAAGGCTGTGGGAATCCAACTTTGGGGGGCCCAGCAGAGCCCCCATGGGTGCAAGGCCTCCAGATGTTGAGCCCTGCACCTCTGACCTGCACCTCTGCTCTTTAAAATGCAAACATGCATTCCGTACGGAATGCATGCTCCCATTGTAAAGAATAGGATGACAACCGAATAGTGTTCGGTCGTATCTTGCTTGGTTTGGGACCACCGACAGGAGGTCGGTCGGTCCCAGTTCCACTTCAATGTCGGACGGACCCCCAGAGGGACTCCGGTCCGTCCGACATCGAAATCAGCCAGATAGTCTTAAAATCAAGCAGTGACATCACTGAGAAGAACGTGTTGTTTTTAGAGCAAATATAACTTAATTTGCACAGACAGTCAATGTGGCACGTAGTAACTGCCAAGAATTTCACTCTGTGTAAAAATAGAGTGTAACATCTTCGAGGAGGCGGGTGTAAGATAATGTAACATCGACGCCTCCTCCTCCTGGTAAAGAGGAATTCTTGTTACAGATGGCCAGGTAAGATACCGATAAGTCGAAGGTGCTAATGTATTGTAATTGCTGCACGGAGCCAGTGAGACAACAGCTTTGGCTTTCTATATATGTGAGATACTTAACGTTTTTTTTCTATAGAATAAACTGGCCTGAATTTCAATTGTATGTGCTATTGTGCACTCAGATATGCATTATATCCTTTTGAGTCATGAGTCGGCAGCACCGTAGAAAGGATATGCAAATATAAATATACTACTTTTATGAGTTCTTTTGAGATTTCTTTCTCCTGCACTGACTGGTTGTGAGGCTGCTGAATATTTTGTGCTTTCTAAAAAAGCAGTATCTAAACTGCACCCTCTGTGAACATTACACGAACTCTCCCTAGGGTTTGTCTTCCCACTAATTGCATCGACCTAAATCCAAGTAGTGAGGCTGGAGGTAGATTGAAGGGGAGTATTTTGTAAACTATCCTTCTAATGTAAAGCAGGCAGGTCGTACTGTGCACCCTGTGCTCACCTTTGAATGTGCAGGGTTCACTTCGTCACTTTTTCTGCACTCCTGTTGGAAATCAGAAATAGTGATAGGAAATTACATTTTTTACTGGTTTATGTAGTCACACTTAGGAAATGTGTATTACACAGAGGATACTGTCATATAGCTAGAAAAGCTGTCCTTTACCTTCTTTGTGATAAATGGTCTGGCCTCAGAACTTGTTTGCAATGAAACAAAATCACTAGAAGCAGGACACTCACGCGCCGCACGGCCACCAGGTGTAGTGTGTGCTGCTCCGTCCCGCTGCCGCCCTCAGCCTCGCTGAGTCCGCCCCGTGGACTCCACCCCCCCCCCCTGCTGTATCTCCCGTCCTTTGTCGCCTTGCTGCCGTTTTTCTGTTTGCTGACTGCTGTACTTGTGTGGCCCTTTGTCGCCTTGCTGCCGTTTTTCTGTTTGTTGACTGCTGGACTTGTGTGCCCTGTCCTTGGTTCCTTGTTTTACAGTGTGACTGTTAATATATTTCTTTTTCTCCCCCGCGCCGATCACCTCGCTCTGCCCCTGTGACCCCCGCCCCGCTTCCCGCCGCCATGCTCACGGCCACGCCCCCTTTGCCTTCTGTGCCCTCCCCGCTCCCGCCTCCCAGCTGCTCCGCCCTCCCTCCCACTTTGCCATATATGGCGACCGCGCGTACGCGCAGTGTGCACGCGCAGCGGGCGAACCGATTGTGCGCCGAAGGCGCGCCAAAGGTAAGCCCGTCTGTGCCTGTCCGCGCCTGAACCGCGCCCAGTGCCAGGACCCCTGGCCTCCGCAGACACTAGCCCACCCGCCGGACCTACAGCGCCAGCGAACTCAACGCACTCAACGCCGGCCGATTCCCGGGTTGCTACCGAGCCACCCCGAGACGCACCCACGGACCCTTCTGCTGCAACTCCTGCAAGTTCACCTGCATCCGGACCTGCACCACTCCAGCAGTGCCCAAGACCTCGACGAGCAACAGCAGCAGCCACCTGAAGTGCATCCTGCTCAACACCCGCTCCGTCCACAGACACGCTGTCGAGCTCTGGAACCTGCTCGACACCACAGCCCCAGACGTTGCCTTCTTCACGGAAACCTGGATGAACGCCTCCTCAGCGCCCGACATCGCCATCCTGGACGGCTACAAGATCATCCGAAGGGACCGCTTCAACCAGACAGGAGGAGGCATCGCCATCATCCACAGGAACTCCATCCGCATCACGACCAACACCGACGACACCCTCGCACCCGCCGAGCACCTGCACTTCCAGATCCACATCAACCCCAAGACCACCCTCAGAGGCACCCTCATCTACAGACCCCCGGGACCACGCACACAATTCAGCGAGGACATCGCCGACTTCGTAAGCCCGCATGCCCTCCCCTCCGCTGACTACATTCTCCTCGGGGACCTCAACTTCCACCTGGAGAACAACAACGACTGCAACACCACCACCCTATTGGACAACTTCACTAACCTCGGACTCAAGCAACTGGTGACCACCCCCACCCACTACGCCGGCCACACGCTCGACCCCGTCTTCTCATCCAGCAAGGACATCGCCTTCAGCCACGCCACCGGACTCCACTGGACGGACCACAGCTGCGTCCACTTCAGCTTCAAAAGGACCACGATCCATCACCAACAGCAACAGGTTGCACGCAGAAGCTGGAACGAGATCACAGCCGACCAGCTTGTGACTTCCCTGAGCAAGAACCCACCCACCAGCGCAACGAACCCCAGCCAAACGGCCACCAACCTCACGAAGTGGATCAGCGACTGCGCAGACGACCTCGCCCCTCTGAGGACCCCGCCTAGCAGACCCGGGAAGCAAGAAAAGCCCCATGGTTCACCGACGAACTCAAGAGCTCCAAGAAGGACTGCAGAGCCCTTGAGAAAGCCTGGCGCAGAGACCCAACACCGGACAACATGACTGCCCTCAAGCTCGCCACCCGAAAACACCACCAACTGATCCACACCACCAAGAAAACTGCATTCAAGGAACGACTGCACAACAACGCACACAACAGCAAGGAACTCTTCAACATCGTTAAAGAGCTCTCCAACCCCAACGCTGGAAACAACGACATCACCCCTTCGCAAGACCTCTGCAACTCCCTCGCCTCCTACTTCCACAACAAGATCGCGGACATACACAACAGCTTCAGCACTCAACCGACGCACGCCATGACCGAACCACCGCCCCCCACCACCACCCTCCTCGCCTGGACCCCGATCAGCACCGAAGACACCATCCGCATGATGAACTCCATCCACTCCGGATCTCCGACCGACCCTTGCCCTCACCACGTCTTCAACAAGGCCGACGCTGTCATCGCACCCCACCTGCGGGACATCATCAACACCTCCTTCAACACCGCTACCTTCCCGGAGAGCTGGAAGCACGCCGAACTCAGCGCCCTACTAAAGAAGCCATCAGCCGACCCCACCGACCTCAAGAACTACTGACCCATCTCGCTGCTCCCGTTTCCCGCAAAAGTCATTGAGAAGACCATCAACAAGCAGCTGGCCACCTTCCTCGAGACGAACGGATCCCTCGACCTCTCGCAGTCTGGCTTCCGGGCCAACCACAGCACCGAGACCGCCCTGATCGCAGCAACCGATGACATCCGAGCCTTGCTCGACAACGGAGAAACAGCGGCCCTCATCCTCCTAGACCTCTCCGCGGCCTTCGACACTGTCTTCCACCGTACCCTAGTACAGCGCCTCAGCAACGTCGGAATCCAGGAGAAGGCACTGGAGTGGATCATCTCCTTCCTCGCCGGAAGGACACAGAGAGTCCGCCTCCCCCCGTTCAGATCAGAAGCCACCGAAGTCATCTGCGGCGTTCCTCAAGGCTCCTCGCTCAGCCCAACCCTCTTCAACGTCTACATGAGTCCCCTCGCAGCCATCGCACGCCAGCACAACCTCAACATCATCTCCTACGCCGACGACACCCAGCTGATCCTCTCCCTCACCAACGACCCCGCCACCGCCAGAGCCAACCTACACGAAGGGATGAAAGAGGTAGCCAAATGGATGGAGAACAGCCGCCTGAAACTGAACTCGGACAAGACGGAAGTCCTCATCCTGGGATCCTCACCCTCCGCCTGGGACGACTCCTGGTGGCCCCCCGCCCTAGGCAACGCACCCAAACCAACAGACCACGCACGCAACCTCGGCTTCATCCTGGACTCCTCCCTCTCCATGACCAGACAAGTCAACGCCGTCTCCTCGTCGTGCTTCAACATCCTACGCATGCTACGCAAGATCTTCCGGTGGATCCCCACCGAGACCAGGAAGGCGGTCACCCAGGCCCTCGTCACCAGCCGACTGGACTACGGCAACTCTCTCTACGCCGGAACCACTGCCAAACTCCAGAAGAGACTCCAGCGGATCCAGAACGCCTCAGCACGACTCATCCTGGACATCCCCCGTCGCAACCACATCTCCGGACACCTGAGAGACCTGCACTGGCTCCCGGGCAACAAGAGAATCACCTTCCGTCTCCTCACCCACGCACACAAAGCCCTGCACAACCAAGGCCCAGGATACCTCAACAGCCGCCTCAACTACTACGCTCCCAAACGCCAGCTTCGATCGACCGGCCACGCCCTCGCCGCCATCCCCCGCATCCGAAGAGCCACCACAGGGGGACGGTCCTTCTCCTACCTCGCCGCCAAGACTTGGAACTTCCTCCCGACCCACCTCCGCCAGACCCAGGACCACCTCGCCTTCAGGAAGCAGCTCAAGACCTGGCTGTTCGAGCAGTAGCGGACCCCCACTCCCCTAGCGCCTTGAGACCCTCCGGGTGAGTAGTGCGCTATACAAATGCTTTGATTGATTGATTGCTTTGCTTTGATTGATATAATAGTTTATTTCAAGTGTCTGGGTCCATTACATTACACACTCCTGCTTCAACTCTCCTTTTACTCCCTCTCTGCCACTCTACCTACCCCCACCCAGCACTGCCAGCGCACAATCCCCTCCTGCCAGCTCTCACCAGCTGAGGTGACAGGCAGGGGGTGTCTCTTGAACTCTACTAGCATTCATTTCACCCAGAAAAAACACACACTACAGAAAAATGCCAACAGCTCTAAAGTGGTGACACTAAAACACTTCTTTTGGGAGGGAGGGAGAGAGGGAGGCAAGCACTACCGACTACCATTTTTTGTGTGTAAAAGGCCGCTTTATTGAAACAGGTGCACATCACATTATTTCCCAAAACTGGCAAACCGCCTTACAAAACTAGAACCTCTCTAAACATCGAGTTACCTGACCCCCCTTTTTGTTTTTCTCCCTCCACCCCTAGGATCCCATATGATAATATCCCTCCACCCCGCAACATAAGAATATATATAACAGCATTACATCCTATGAATATCCAAATTTCTCCCCTACCTCTTAACTCCAAGACCTCACAATAGCTACATTCCTGTCTGTCCTCTTGCAACTGTAACCAAACTACCCTCTAATGTAACCCCAAAACTATTTACCCCTTTCCCCGCTCCCGGTCCCCAAGTCCCCAAACTTAACGCCAAAATACCGAACTCCAGCCAAACTTGGCCAACATCCCAACCAAACTCCGCCTGCACCTGCTTCCAGCGACAACATACAAAATAACCCTGCCCAGTGTCCCTTTCCGAATAACGCAGCCTTCATAACTACCATTCTAATGTCCCCGAAAACAACGCCCCGAGGGAGGAAAAAACCCACCCCAAAAAAACCCAAAACAAAGGGAGGGAGGGTGGGGCAAAAACACCTCGCTCCGCTCCCAGCCACCAGGTTCAGATACCTAAAATTGTGGCTGGGTCACGCGGGAAGCCCTATTTATCCTTGGGCTGGAAAACCTGGGCTTGGGCTGCTTTTGGGCTATAAACTAAAGCAGCCCAAACGGCAACATGGCCCCGCCCATGCTTCACTCCCTCCCCCTCCCAAAACTGCCCGGGGGCAGACCTCGTGGCTCGGCTGCCCCCCAAACCCCTCTTGGGAGGGAGAGAGGGAGGCAAGCACTACCGACTACCATTTTGTGTGTGTAAAAGGCCGCTTTATTAAAACAGGTGCACATCACATTATTTCCCAAAACTGGCAAACCGCCTTACAAAACTAGAACGTCTCCAAACATCAAGTTACCTGACCCCCCTTTTTGTTTTTCTCCCTCCACCCCTACGATCCCACATGATAATATCCGTCCACCCGCAACATAACAATATATATAACAGCATTACATCCTATGAATATCCAAATTTCTCCCCTACCTCTTAACTCCAAGACCTCACATTAGCTACATTCCTGTCTGTCCTCTTGCAACTGTAGCCAAACTACCCTGTAATGTAACCCCAAAACTATTTACCCCTTTCCCTGCTCCCGGTCCCCAAGTCCCCAAACTTAACGCCAAAATACCGAACTCCAGCCAAACTTGGCCAACATCCCAACCAAACTCCGCCACCCAGGGAAAGGTGGATTGCAGGTGAATACACCGCCTCCCCCTTTCCTTGCCCCCCCCCCCCAAGCCCCCACTCCGACCGGCGCCGCGCATCAGATCAAAACATAACAACCAGCTCCTCCTCCCGGCGCACTCCTGACAGGCGAGCCAACACCTCCCGTAGCTCCAACAGGTACAAGTCCATCCCCATCCTCGAGAGGTGCACCCCATCACCCCTGAACATTTCCGGTGCATCATAATGGATATCTCTGTGCCAAATCCTCGCAAACCCCAAATGCCGACAGAAACGCACCATTTCCACGTTGATCTTTTTCCGTGCCTTGTCCACCGCCTGCGGCCGGCTCGCCCCGCGCCACACCCTCCGCGGAACCAGCTCCGTCCACACCACGGAACACCCGGCCCAACTTCTCCGCAATTCTGCCAGATCCTGCCGCATCGCCCTCATCAAAACCAGGCCAGTCTCCCGAACCATGTCGTTCTCCCCCAAGTGGAGAACCAAAACATCTGGGCACCGCCCCCCTTGCACCATACCGTTCAAAGTGGGCATCAGTTCTTTCCAACGCATGCCCCCCTCCCCAGCCACACCACCTGAAACAGCGCTGGATTAAAGCCTAAGTTCTCCCCGAAATAGCTATCCTGGGCCTGCAACTTCGCCCTCTTCACAATAGAATGGCCCACAATCCAAATCAACATTCCCTGTGCCGCAGGGCCCGCCACCGAACCTGAAACGAAAAACAGATGTAAGTAAAATTGTCCCCCCCAACCCTCAGCGCGCATTTATGCTAACTCAGAGCTACGCAAATACCGCCTGTAGCAAGCCGAGGACCACCTCCCCAAGCGCATGATGGCCCCCCTCCCGCATCCTCGCCAATGCGCTTCCGACGCCGCCCCAATTCTGAAAGGGTGAGTGCCATAATGTCTGCTATCGACCCCCAGCCTGTCCAAAGCCTGTCTCAACACCCCCAGCAACTGAGGCCCTGTCGCCCGAGTACCATCCGCATGCTGAAAAACCAACCCGTCCCCCAGCCGAACGCCGTCCCAGTTCCACCCCCAGAGCACCGGGTACGCCAATCCTCCCCCCTCCTGCAACGTCACACACGCGCCCACCCCACGCTGGTCCGTTTTCGACTGCCTCAGCCAAATGCTCACTTCCCGGTGCCCCAAACGCACCTCTGCCCAACCCAGACCCTGGCCCATTCTCCCTCCTACCATTTCAGACACCCGAAAAGCCCCCGTAAACATCCAAAACCCCTTAAACATGTCAGAGTTGCCAACGCATTCTTGGGAAGTAAATTGCCATTGACTTCTTCTGTCCACTTGACAATGGACATCACCTTATGGTGATGGTTTATGAATACTCCAGTTTTCCATTGATAGAAGATCTCTCATCTGCCACTCCAGAATGTGTCGTTGAGAGATTAGACAGCATCGTCACAGCCTGGGGTGTCCTGCGACCTTAAAGTCTGACAATTGCCCACCCTTCAACAGTTGAGAATTCAGAGACTTTCTCAGTCATCTTAATGTGAAGCGATACAAAAGGGGATGATGGATGGAGCGTTTGAGCAAATCAAACACTCACCCCCAGTCAACTGATCTGGGTTTAATCCATCACCATTCTTTAGCTCAATCTGCCACCCCAGTTCAGACATGGCCATATTCAAATCAGTCTGACCCTGTGCCTCATGGGAACATTCCAGCCCGAACTGCCAAAGCCATGTCTTCCCTGGACCGGAACCAAGCATCCTGGGACCGGTTTCTGGCATTTCAGCCGTCATCAGCCAGGCTAGCTTGAATCCAGTGGCAAAGTGAGCAAGGGACTCACGTCTGAGCATACCCTGCCAACTTAGGGCGAACAAAGCGATACTGGGGTGAATGTATGACATTGTTTTACATTCTGTCCATCAACTGTTGTTTTTGCATTTGTCAGTCCGAGTGGGACGGGTATGCTCAGGCGTGACTCCCGTGCTCTCCACACCACTGGAGTCAAGCTATCCTGGCTGATGACGGCTGATAGCCAGAAACCGGTCATAGGATGCTTGATTCTGGTCCAGGGAAGACCTGGCTTGGCAGTTCGGGCTGGACTTTTCCCATGAGACACCAGGTCAAGGCTGATTTGCATATGGCCATGTCTGTACTGGATTGGTGTGGAGTGCAAAAAACCAATGGATTTAGGCCCAGATCTCTGTACTGGGGTGAATGTATGACATTTTTCTGCATTCTGTCCATCAACTGTTGTTTTTGCATCTTAATTTGAAGTATCAGAAGAGCACACCTTTTTGGCTCCAGGCCAATGGCCTTGTAGAATGTTTTATGAGTACTCTTTAGGAAATCTGTCCCGCATGCTGTGCTAGAAAAGCTCGACCTTAAAACTGTCTGAAATTTGACTCGAGCTTATGGTTTGATCCCTCAATCGACCGCAGGTGAAAGTCTGTGACCTTGATGTTCGGGAGAGACATGGCGACCAAGTTACCTCAGTGGACCAACAGAAGATCAAATACTAAGGAAGAAACCTGCATGAAAGTCTTGGATCATAAGAGTAACATGAAGGGCCATGTAGACAAATGTTGACATGCAAAAGGCGTTAAGTTCACAAGAGGAGATCGAGTGCTTGTTCATCTGCACAGAAAACAAAAGTCTGATGCTCCTTTTGATGCTGAAACAGTTCGTGTTGTGGCCAGCAAAGGACACATGGTGACTGCCCAAAGTCCTGGGAAGTCTATTACTAAAGGCTCCTCGCATTTCAGACAAGTGACTCATTGCTCGACAGGCACTGATATCAATGTAAAGACTGGGTCTGAAAGGAGAATTGAAGAACCGCTGACTTCTGCCATTTCTACAACACCAACGCCAGTCATGGACACTTCTGCAGCCTATCCTCAGGTTCCGAAGATACTGTTGGGACATGTGATCTAAGCGCCACTGATTGAGGAGCTATTATTGTGTACATATTTGACAGAGGAGGAGACGTAGTGTTGTGTGAATGTGTATTGACGGAACACTTGTGGCTACTGATGGACTTCGTAGAACTGTGATGTAAGCATCAGAGCATAGTGAAGGGAATGGAGGTTTAGAATGTTGAGTTTGCGGTTATATGCAGAATGAAAAGTATATTATACTAAGCTCCATGTGCAGTGCAGCCATTGGCGAGAACCCAGGCTGGGGAGGACGCTACACAGAAGTGAAAGCAGAAGACAGAAAAGAAAAACATCTGGATAATTCACAGTTCAGGAAGGGTTCACACTGCTGCCTAAGGATAAACACACTTGTTCATAGTAGTCACTCAGCAGAGTTTCTTCATGCATAGATGTTTATTTGTCTCATGTCAAGAGTTGCACCTTCAGCAGCCATACTGACATTTTAGTCACCTACACAATGTATCTTTGGAATGGCTGTTTAGATTTTCAAAAATCCTAAGCAGTGTTTTAGGTGGGCAAGGTCCTGTCCCTACTGAGACCTAATTTTCGTCCTTGACTGGGCTGTCTCAGAAAATAAATCTTTAAGCTCAAAAAGAAAAAATATGGGTGACAGGATTAGATTCTGTACCTGACAAAAGCCTTTGTGAAAGGGGTCCGGGAAGGAAGGAATATGACCAGTTGAAGCAGGATGATGACAATTAGGAGAATAAGGGCCAGAAGGTGGAGCACCAGGAGGGCTAGGACAACCAGAGCCACGAGGACTAGGAAAAGAAAAAAACTGGTCCAGGGAGTCCTAATCTACGAGGACTAGGGTTACCAATGCCATAGGGGACCAGGAACAAAAAGACGATAAGGAACAGGACGTGGAAAAACAGGACTAGGGTATCAGTACCAGGCTGAGTGGGATCAAGAAGGCCTAGAGATGTAGAGAAGCGTGGCTCAATGGTGGAGAAGCGTGGCTCAATGGTTACAGCAGCAGACCCTGATGCAGAGATCTGGCCCGGGACTAGGGTTCAATTCCCGCCTCGGCGGCTCTTGGACTCAATCTCCCCAGACCTGATAATTCTCGCCTCGGTTCCTAGTCTAATCATGGGTCCCACTCTGTGACTCTGGGCATAGCTTGCTTAATCTCCACAACGGCCCCAGCAGCGCTTGGATGCCTGGCTTCACCTTGGGGGTGCCCAGGAGTGGACATCTCACTGGAACGCCAGGAAGGTGTCCACAGCGGTATGAATACAGCGCTACGAGACCTCTGGGTAGAAGGCGCTATATAAATACAAACACATTTACATTTACATTTAGAACAGGGGGAACTTACCCAATGGAAAAGGGCCCAAAGGACCAGAAACACCAGGGGTTTAAAGATTAGAAGGGCAAGGACCATAATGACAAGAGGGCCTTGGGGGAAACAACCAGGAGCTCAGGAATGAGCATCACCAGCACCATGAGTAGCAAATCCAGGTAGGCAAACCAAAGAGGTATAGTACCTGAAGACCAGTGAAAAGAAGGACCAGAGACTGGAGAGTCAAGACCACAAAGATCAGATCAAGGAGGACCAATATTCCAGAAGCATATGGAGCAGTACCAGGAAAAATGTACCAGAATGGACCTGGGCTAGCAGGACCTGGGGGCCTCAAATTAGAATGACCAAACCCAATATAAAGGACCAGGAAGTCTATGCCCAGTGGGACCAGGATCAAATGGTCCATGAGGATCAGACTCCGGCAGACCCTATAGCAGGGTGACAAGCACTACATGAACGAGAGTGACCCGCAATGTGGGAGCTAGGAGGGCCAGTGCCAGAGGGATGAGGAAGACCAGACCCAAGTGGACCACTACAAGGAAGACCATGATAAAAGGTACCAGGGTCAGATTAACAAGAACAAGGTGGAACAAGTAGACCAGGAGGTCTAGTAGGACTAGGATGTGACAGGAGAACTGGGGGACTGGGAGGGCTAAGTAAACCAAGGGCAGTGAAACCAGCACCAGTAGACCCAATACATGAGGACCAGACAAAGGAGTACCAGGACTAATTGGAACAGGAACAAAATAACTTGCACAGTAAGTAGGGAGAGCAGGACCAGGAGGACTGATGGAGGATAATTAGGGTGATGGGCATGAAAAGGTCCGGGACTGGGAGTCTGTGAAACAGGAAACCCAGGATACATGAACTAGGTGCAGGAGTACATGAGAATGATGACCAGACAGATCAGGAAATACAGGGTCATCACACACTACGTCTAGCAGGCAGAACTGTGAGGGCAAGGAGCAGGAGGACGAGGGCTAGGAGAATCAGGACCAGATTGACTAGCAAGATAGGACCTGGGGGGCTATGACCAGTAGTTCCAGGAAAACAGGATAATAATGACAGGGACTAGGAAGACCAAAGGAACCAGTACCAAGGGCACCCAGAAGACTAGAGAAAAGAGGACTTGGTGAACTAAAAGTATCATGACTGGGAGGACCGAAAACAGGGTTAAAAGGGCCATGTAGATTAGGACCTAGGGAACCAGAGCTTGGATTACCAAGTGGGGCAAAGTAATGGGACTGGACAGTGGGGGCCAGGAGTACAAGGGACAAAATTACCAGACTGAGGAGTACCCAAACAAGGAGAATCTGGATCAAGAGGTCTAGGATCAGTGGCTGCAGTACCTGTAGGACTAAAATGACAAGGAAAAGATCCAGGAGAACCAGGACAATCCAAATCAGAAATACAAAGACTAGGAGAGCCAGGACACAAAAGGCCAGATGAACATTGACCTACCTGCGTTACGAGAGCTAGGAGGTTCACATTTAAAGCAGCACTGGTTCCGTTAAGGAAAACAGACTGCTTTGAAACAAAAACATTTCACATTTGGAAAGCATTCATAGAGATAATGTTGTTCTGTCCCCTGCAGGCCACCATCTCTGTGATTCAGACAATTGGCCCCAGCCTGATAAATATTAATGAGGCAAGTCATTCTACAACCACCTATGGTCCAGCATTTTGTGAACTGACCAAACAGTACATATTTCGGTTTGCAAAATACTATTCCATTCTCAAAACATATGTGCTGAATTTGCAATCACTTTTTGCAAATGAAACATTAATATACCAGGACCCTAATATGTATAAGGAGATAGATTTTAATTGTGTTCACTCCTTGTTTGCAATGGCTACTGGCCAAGTTGTGCACACTGTAGCCAGCCACCATGTAAATAATTGTTTTTATTTCTAACTTATTTATAAGGCCACGTCAGTATTGTGCATCTTTTCTGCTGTTTAGCCAGCTGCTGGGGTAAATATTCAAATTTCTTTGCTAGTTCACAGGCTACTGGTCAAAAATGTTTAAGTTTCTGGCATTTAACCAGCAGATACAAGAACAATTAAATGTATTTACTATTTAAATAACTGCTGGCCTAATTGTACATGTCTCCTGTTTTGCCAGCAGCTGGGTAATGACTCAAGTTTTTTTGTTTGCTTGACAGCTGTGCAAACTGCTATTTAGTCAGAAGTCAGGTTAATAGTGACGTTTTCCTGCTATTTGCACGGCTGCCAGATGAACAGTACAGAGTATTTACTGCTTAGCCTGCGGCTGGGTAAATAGTGAAATGTTCCAAGGGGGGCTTGGGGGAGGGCAGCCGACCCCCGGGAGGTCTCCTCCCCCGGGCGGTTTGGGAGATCTGGGTGGGGGTATTTCTCTAGCAGGTTCTTTTTGGGCGTTTTTGGGCTGGTTTTAGTTGTATTGTGCGCTCCCCTATAAATGGGCGGGGCTCCTCGCTCCGGGCACCATTTTAGGCTTGGTGACCTGGTGGCCGGTTGAGCTTAGAAATTTTTGTACTTTTCTCTTCTTCTCTTGCGATTTCTGATTCGTGGTCATGTCTGGTGAAGATTACCGAGTGTTGGAGGCTATTCGCCTACTTAGCGAGGCGGGGCGTTTGGACCTGGTCATTGGCGACCGGGGTCAGTCTGAGACCCCGCGCCCCCAGCGGGAGGCCTCTGCGAGGGTGTCGGCTGTGGTGGCAGCATGTTACTCCCCGAAACGTCGGAGGCAGGATGGGGTAAGTGAGCGGGGTCGTTCCAGGACTCGGCGGGCGGGTTCCAAGGCCCGGCGGGGGAGTGATGTTCGTTCTTCTGATCCGGCTGTTTCTTTGGATTCCTCGGTGTTGGAGGTGGCTGGGGAAGGGGGTTTTCCTCATGGGGAGGGGGAGGTTTCCGAGGTGGGTTTGCGGGAAAGAGCAGCCTCTGCTCCCGTTTTGCGGGGTCGTCGTGCTTCCAGGCAACGTGGTTGCACGCGGCGTTCGGCTTCTGCCTCCGCGGGGGTGAGGTCTGACGTCACGCGGGCGGAGGCCATTTTGGATGAGGTTTCTGTGGCGCGGCACCCGTTACGGGGTGTTTCGGGTCAGGACGTGCAGGAGGTGGTCGCTCCTTTGAGCGTTATACGCCGCCATGTGGTTCAAGGCCCTTTAACGGTTGACGGTGGTGCGGTAGGTGTGCCCATAGCGCGTCCTTTGTTTTCGGAGGCTGATGTTGGGGGGCCTGAGGGCCGTGGCGTGCTTGTTCGTTCTGTGGGTAGGGATGTGCAGAGTCCGTTATTGTTCTCTCCCTCGGGCTCTGTTGGGGGGGAAGCTGTGTCCGGGGGTTGCAGTTCCTTGGGGGAGGGGGAATGGGCCCAGATGGGTTTGGGAGAGGGTGTTGGGCGGCCTGACTTGCTGATATCGGGTGGGGATTTGGGTGCTGTGGTCGGGTCGGTGGGGGGTTACCGCCGGTTGGAGGTGGTGGAAGACCTTCCTATCGGGGGGGTGGCGAGCGGAGAGGAGGTTGTTCAGCAACGTGAGGAGGGTGAGGGGTCTTTTTATAGGCTGGCGGGGGACTTTCGGTGTCCTGGTAGGACGGTGGTTTCGGGGCCTGTATCTCGGGGTGCGGTTGCTGTTGGGGGAGTTCAGGATTGGGATCCTCAGGGGACGGCTTCGCGGATTATTCAGGCTGTGTTGGATGGTAGTTCGGATGAGGAGGTTTGTCCGCCGTCTCCTCGGCTTTGCGATGCTTTGAAAAGGAAAAGTGCTGTTAGTTCTGGAAGTTTTGAGGTGGCTGGCAGGGGTGGCGGTTTTACTGTTGGCGGTCTGTCTTCTGCACATAGAGTTGGTTTTTGTGAGGGACCCGGCACACCAGTCCGGCCTTTTTCTTTACAGGAAGAAGCTCGACCTACGGCAGCAGACTTGGCAGGGCGGCAGGCAGCCCGGGTACGCCGAGGAGAAGTGCGGGTGGAGCCTAGCGCGGCACGTCCCATACCTTCGAGGGATCCCGCCATGGCCGTCACACGCAGGTTTACTACGACCTCGATGGGCCCAACGAGGGATTTCGACATGGGCGGTACATCCGGGTCCGGCACGACCTTCCCGGCCTCAGCGGTGGATTCCAGCGTTGTACATGGGAGCGGGTTACGTGCGACCTCTCTCGTGCCACGTGGTGGTTATACTACTGGTTTATCTTTTTCTGGAAGTCAACAGGTTGTCAGTAGTTCTGGTGGGGGGATGTATAGACGAGTTCAGTCGTCCTCTCCACCTAGGTCCAGAGTGAGGGCTGGTAAGGCCCATGGTCGTTCGATAACAGTGGAGTCAAGGCAGACTTCAGTGGTTGTCCCCCCCCCTCAGTTGGAGGAATCACTCATTTTAGATTACGATGAGGATAGCCCTGAAGAGGGCGAAGTTCGTGAGTTGGTGTCTGGGGGGGGGCATGTTAATGTTTCTCGTGACATGTTACAGGACCAAGTGGTTCGGAGTCGTGTGGAATCGTCAAGGCCACGAGTGCTCGGCCCCGCGGTGAGGGCTCCTCGGAGGGCGGACGACGGTGCACAGACGGCGTGGAGGACGGAAACCAGTCAACCGCCTCTTTTACGTCCAGGTGAGAATGCGGTTCAGGCCGTGCGGCCCAATATGGTGTCTATTGGTGTTGGTGTTGATTTGATATCCACTGAAAAGGATGGCAAATTACATAAAGGACGTGTTGTACGAGATCAAGGTGTAGGTACCAATGGGGATGATCTCCATACGAGTGAGAAAGTGGATAGTGGCACGTCCACGGTTGGTTTGGGTGCTACGAAAAATGTACTTCACAGTAAAGAACTTAAAATCAAAAAGTTGCCGTACATGGGGGTTACGAAGCCTTTGGGGGCTCATTTGATGCTCAGTACGAAGGAGAAGATATGGAACGGTGAGTATGTGGAACTGTTGAAGTTACTGGCACCAAGGGGTGGTGCTAACAGAATTGTTGCGATGTCAGCAGAAATTGGAAGCTTGGATGCGCGCGCAGCTGCATGACGTGTGATTGACGGGGTGCAGGGGACTTGACATTTACACTGACGGAAAGAGACAGAAGTCTGGCATGTCAGATCAACTTGTACTTCTATCATATCTGATATCTGATGTTTAGGAACTATACTATCTGGACGGAAAGGTCTCTAGGGCAGAAACTATTCTATGCTAACTGTGGATGCGTGTATGAGCGCCTAAGTGTCTACATGAGAAGCGTGGGGGCACGGGGCCTTCCATGGAAGCATGGTAACAGAGGCTATGAATTACTTGCATTGAGACAGGTCGGCCCTTTGGTTCTGCGGCTGGAGAGGATGTTTACAGGATCTAGTAGGCAGGAATGTATTCTCGGGGAGCGGAACAGATAACTCGAAGGTTATAGTCAGTCTTGGCAGAAAGCAGGCTGAGCTGAGCGCGAGGGGCCGCGCTGAAAGTAAGTCAGAGTTCACGGGTACAGAGGTAGCCTGGGCAGAGGCTGCCAGAGTCAGGAGCCACAAAAGAGGTTCGATGGCAGAAATTCAGGGCCTACTCTGCTGGAGCAGGAAAACACGTAAAGTGTACTACAAAAAGACGGTGGCATAGCATACTTAGGAACGGACTATATAATCCATTCATGGTGGATCTGAAAGAGGACAAGTTAACGTTAGACGCAAATGTATTTGCGTCTTCATAGCTGGCACAGGAGGGAAGTTACATGCACTTTAAGCTGGTACATGGAGTCGGTGGGGTACGCGCTAGGGAACATAACATGACCAAAAATTTATATTTCCTCATTCCCTCCTTGTTCCCTACGGACCCTTCATGAAATATCGATCCTCATGAATCGATCAGTTTGTTCTTGCAACATCATTTGTTCTTCTTTCTTTCGTTTACGTTTTGAGAGAAAACTGGAGTGTTCAATACATGACGTGGCACACAGTCCACAAATCGCTGGCCCACACTGCAGGCACAGGCAGCAACTGAATACTAGGACTAGGCCAATGCCTAGGAAGGATAGGATCTTCCATCCCCAAGCTGTTAACGTTGTCCAGAACCAACCGGACCAAGTCCAGGTGCCTGGATTCTGATGTATCTGATTTGCAATTTTATGAAGACGGGTGATAGCTTGATATACGGATGGTGCGTTTTGTGGTATGAAAACACAGCAACTTGACCCGATGACCTTACAGGCTCCACCTCTATCTGCCAAGATGACGTCAATAACAAGACGATTCTGAAGGACAACAACCCGCATGGCGGACTGCTCTTCTGTTAAGTTACCTAAGGCGGAGGCAGTTTCATTTACTACTGCTTCAAGTGTTCTAGTTAATCTGCGTATTAATTTACTATTCTGAACAGGGCCTAAAAAGAAAAAGAATCCTTTATTAAAGTCGGTGTACTGTTCCCATGCCGTTTCTGTGTAGTCGACAAATGGGATGTCTCTTCTAGGTCTATTCTTTACTAGATTGGTATTTCTATGGTAATCAGGAGGAGCTAGAAAAACAGGTGGCAGAAGGAATGCAATGTAACAGGTACCATCCCAATCTGGAGGTAGACGTATGTATGCGGTATGACCACAAACAAAGTAAGAGTGACTAATAGCTTTGAAGGACGATTTTCCATGATCACTGAATTCGACCACAGTAGTGCATTTACTATGACCTAAGTGTACTGAACCTTTCTTTTTGATGCATAATTCACCAGTGACTGGCAATACGGACATAATTGGTAGAACTGGTGCAGCTTCGGACTCGACAGTAAGAATCATAAGGCTAATTGTATAATTACCTAATCCATATACTTCATTTTCTAGATCAGTTCCTATTCTGGTGGGGAGTCCCTCCTTATCTGGGTAACAGACGTCGAGCAGGACCAAGTTCAGGTTTCCCCAAACCCAACCCCCATCGAAAACAGCAATATCAGGATCTAAGGAATTGATTATTTTAAACCATGCTCCGCAGGAGCCATTGTGAGTGAACGGATACGGAAAGAGGGGCAGGGCTCCCTTGTAATTCTGGTAGGGAGGGAGTCGGCCACATATCCAGCAATTTGTAGCATTGTTAGTTTGATGAGAATGATGTAACATACTAATGAATGTGTTGTTGCGCAGCGCAAGTCTGTAGGAAAGCTCGTGTGGAGGTAACTCACTAAAAGTGTGTTCAGCAGATACATTGTAAGCAGATTGTTCACGCTTGAAAATAGGGTAATAGATAGGCAATAGGATGCTAGTAACGATAATTAAAACACTGAGAATAAACATTATTATTAGTGTCACTATGCAGTGACTACGAAGTGATTTACAATATGTACGTTTCTTTGCTTCTCTCTCTCTATCTCGATCTAGGGGATACATGTCAGAAACTATTTAACCGATTCACCTAGGGGAGGACTTAAACAATTAAACTGTCTGACTTGCTAGATCGTAATTTCATGCGATAATTTTCTTGAGGAGTTTTTTCTCGTTCAGATTCTGTAAAGTCTTTTTGTTCGACACAGTCTTTGGTGGGGGTGGACGAGTCTCGGTCAGGTTTCAGTCCAAAAAATTTTTTTATATGACTCGTGTGGACCCACCCCTTTCTTCCTTCTATTTTCACGGCCGTCCTTGTTGTTAGAAGAACGGTCTTCGGGGACTTCCAGCGGGGCTCCAGCGGACTCTTTCTGTCGAAATTTCGGACGAGTACCGTATCACCAGGACGGACGTCGTGTGGTTTTACATCAGTGTTGTCAGGGAAGGCTGCGGCAACCTGTGAACGACATGATTGGAGTGCAGACATCAAGGAGGCAAGGTAATCTGTCAACATGTTAGAATCAACATCAGTAATCTTTTTTGGAATGGGCGTCCCCCACATATTCGGTGGTCTTCCAAAGACCACCTCGTACGGGGATAGCCCTGATCTCGAATGGGCGACCATTCTCATGTAGAATAGTGCCACTGGCAGGGCGACTATCCAGTCGACCCCTTTCTCCTGACATATTTTGGCAAGGCGGATCTTTAGTGTCTGGTTATGCCTTTCAACAAGGCCTGCGGCTTCTGGATGTCGGACACAATGGAACTTCCACTGGTATCCCAGTAATAAAGAAACTTCTTTCATTAAGGCAGATGAGAATGGCTGACCGTTATCTGAGTACACGACACGAGGCAAGCCGTATCGTGGGAAAAATTCACGAACCAGCTGCTTGGCAGTGGTCGGAGCAGTGTAATCTGGGACTGGGTATGCTTCGGTCCAGCGGGACAGAGCACAGACAACTACGAGAACATATTTAAATCCTCGACAACGGTCCATCTGGATATAATCCATCTGGAGGACTTCAAAAGGGTGATCGGGAGGATGAAATCCACCTTGCTCTACAGGGACGCTTTTACCTGGATTGAACTGACAACAGATCATGCAAGTACGCACTTTCTGTTTTGCTGCTGCTCGTAAGTGTTTATTGTTCCAGAGATTTTGCAAACTGTCTAACATTGCTTTCTCTCCTAGATGTGCAGGACTATGTGCTGTATTTATCATAACTTGAACCATAGAGTCAGGGAGAAACCATGTAGATTTTCCCTTCGTCATCCAACCTTGATCTGTCTGGATCCCTCCTAGTTCGATCCATTTCTTTATTTCTTCTGTAGTAGCATGTGTCTGAATGTCGATAACATCTAGTGTAGGATCCCTGACTGTCATACAGTTTGTCGGATCTGTTGTCATTGTCGTATCAGTTATCTGAGTGTCGGTCAGTGCTGTATGTTTTGCTGTCTGATCTGCCAGGTCGTTACCCTGGGAAACAGAATCTGTGACTTTAGTATGTGCTTTACACTTCATGACGGATATGGCTGAAGGCAGATGTATTGCTTCTAACAGTGCTTGAATAAGAGGACCGTGTTGTATCTTGGCACAATGAGAGGTCAGAAAACCTCGTTCTTGCCACAGCATGCCGAAGTCGTGTACGACTCCGAACGCATAACGGGAATCAGTGTATATGTTGACATTTCTGTTCTTGGCTAGAATACAGGCTCGGGTTGACGTAAATAATTAATTTACTCTCTTAATTTCTATGCAGGTAAGTACTTAATCAAAAATAACTCAATCAGAATGAAAAAAGACAGAGTCCGTGGTGTTAGAGTTTCTAAGGGTTTTATTCCTCATAAAGGAATGGTCTGATCAGGATATCATGTTCTGACCACCACAGGGGTGTCAGAAGGGATAGAGCGCTCTCGTTTATTAACAATACATAGCTTATATACTTGATTTATGCCATAAGAAGTAATGTAAGAGGCGTAACAGCTGAGAGAAGACAAGATAACAGTATACACGTGGTATTAGTACGTAATCAAGAGGCGTAAACTAGGCGTGAACCAGAGGTGTGTGCTAGAAACGTCACTGATAGGTGACGCAAGTGGGTGGCACCAAGAGGTGGTGCTAACAGAATTGTTGCGATGTCAGCAGAATTTGGAAGCTTGGATGCGCGCCCAGCTGCATGACGTGTGATTGACGGGGTGCAGGGGACTTGACATTTACACTGACGGAAAGAGACAGAAGTCTGGCATGTCAGATCAACTTGTACTTCTATCATATCTGATATCTGATGTTTGGGAACTATACTATCTGGGCGGAAAGGTCTCTAGGGCAGAAGCTATTCTATGCTAACTGTGGATGCGTGTATAAGCGCCTAAGTGTCTACATGAGAAGCGTGGGGGCACGGGGCCTTCCATGGAAGCATGGCAACAGAGGCTATGAATTACTTGCATTGAGACAGGTCGGCCCTTTGGCTCTGCAGCTGGAGAGGATGTTTACAGGATCTAGTAGGCAGGAATGTATTCTCGGGGAGCGGAACAGATAACTCGAAGGTTATAGTCAGTCTTGGCAGAAAGCAGGCTTGAGCTGAGCGCGAGGGGCCGCGCTGGAAGTAAGTCAGAGTTCACGGGTACAGAGGTAGCCTGGGCAGAGGCTGCCAGAGTCAGGAGCCACAAAAAAGGCTCGATGGCAGAAATTCAGGGCCTACTCTGAAAAGTGTACTACAAAGAGACGGTGGCATAGCATACTTAGGAACGGACTACATAATCCATTCAGGGTGGATCTGAAAGAGGACATGTTAACGGTGGACGCAAATGTATTTGCGTCTTTATAGCTGGCACAGGAGGGAAGTTACATGCACTTTAAGCTGGTACATGGAGTCGGTGGGGTACGCGCTAGGGAACATAACATGACCAAAAATTAATTTTCCTCATTCCCTCCTTGTTCCCTACGGACCCTTCATGAAATATCGATCCTCATGAACCGATCAGTTTGTTCTTGTAACATCATTTGTTCTTCTTTCTTTCGATTATGTTTTGAGAGAAAACTGGAGTGTTCAATACAAGAAGTGGCACACAGTCCACAAATCGCTGGCCCACACTGCAGGCACAGGCAGCAACTGAATACTAGGACTAGGCCAATGCCTAGGAAGGATAGGATCTTCCATCCCCAAGCTGTTAACGTTGTCCAGAACCAACCGGACCAAGTCCAGGTGCCTGGATTCTGATGTATCTGATTTGCAATTTTATGAAGACGGGTGATAGCTTGATATACAGATGGTGCGTTTTGTGGAATGAAAACACAGCAACTTGACCCGATGACCTTACAGGCTCCACCTCTATCTGCCAAGATGACGTCAATTACAAGACGGTTCTGAAGGACAACAACCCGCATGGCGGACTGCTCTTCTGTTAAGTTACCTAAGGCGGAAGCAGTTTCATTCACTACTGCTTCAAGTGTTCTAGTTAATCTGCGTATTAATTTACTATTCTGAACAGGTCCTAAAAAGAAAAAGAATCCTTTATTAAAATCGGTGTACTGTTCCCATGCCGTTTCTGTGTAGTCGACAAGTGGGATGTCTCTTCTGGGTCTATTCTTTACTAGATTGGTATTTCTATGGTAATCAGGAGGAGCTAGAAAAACAGGTGGCAGAAGGAATGCAATGTAACAGGTACCATCCCAATCTGGAGGTAGACGTATGTATGCGGTATGACCACAAACAAAGTAAGAGTGACTAATAGCTTTAAATGACGACTTTCCATGATCACTGAATTCGACCACAGTAGTGCATTTACTATGACCTAAGTGTACTGAACCTTTTTTCTTGATACATAATTCACCAGTGACTGGCAGTACTGACATAATAGGTAGAACTGGTGTGGCTTCGGATTCGACAGTGAGAATCATAAGGCTAATTGTATAATTACCTAATCCATATACTTCATTTTCTAGATCAGTTCCTATTCTGGTGGGGAGTCCCTCCTTATCTGGGTAACAGACGTCGAGCAGGACCAAGTTCAGATTTCCCCAAACCCAGCCCCCATTGAAAACAGCAATGTCGGGATCTAAAGAATTCATTATTTTAAACCATGCTCCACAGGAGCCATTGTGAGTGAACGGATATGGAAAGAGGGGCAGCGCTCCCTTGTAATTCTGGTAGGGAGGGAGTCGGCCACATATCCAGCAATTTGTAGCATTGTTAGTTTGATGAGAATGATGTAACATACTAATGAATGTGTTGTTGCGCAGCGCAAGTCTGTAGGAAAGCTCGTGTGGAGGTAACTCACTAAAAGTGTGTTCAGCAGATACATTGTAAGCAGATTGTTCACGCTTGAAAATAGGGTAATAGATAGGCAATAGGATGCTAACAACAATAATTAGAATACTAAGAATAAACATGATTAATAGTGTCACTATGCAGTGACTACGAAGTGATTTACAATATGTACGTTTCTTTGCCTCTCTCTCTCTCTCTCTATCTCGATCTAGGGGATACATGTCAGAAACTATTTAACCGATTCACCTAGGGGAGGACTTAAACAATTAAACTGTCTGACTTGCTAGATCGTAATTTCATGCGATATTGTTCTTGAGGAGTCTTTTCTCGTTCAGATTCCGTAAAGTCTTTTTGTTTGACACAGTCTTTGGTGGGGGTGGACGAGTCTTGCTCAGGTTTCAGTCCAGAAAATTTTTTTATATGACTCGTATGGACCCACCCCTTTCTTCCCTCGATTTTCACTGCCGTCCTTGTTGTTAGAAGAACGGTCTTCGGAGACTTCCAGCGGGGCTCCAGCGGACTCTTTCTGTCGAAATTTCGGACGAGTACCGTATCACCAGGACGGACGTCGTGTGGCTTTACATCAGTGTTGTCAGGGAAAGCTGCGGCAACCTGTGAACGACATGATTGGAGTGCAGACATCAAGGAGGCAAGGTAATCTGTCAACATGTTAGAATCAACATCAGTAATCTTTTTCGGAATGGGCGTCCCCCACATATTCGGTGGTCTTCCAAAGACCACCTCGTACAGGGATAGCCCTGATCTCGAATGGGCAACCATTCTCATATAGAATAGTGCCACTGGCAGGGCGACTATCCAGTCGACCCCTTTCTCCTGACATATTTTGGCAAGGCGGATCTTTAGTGTCTGGTTATGCCTCTCAACAAGGCCTGCGGCTTCTGGATGTCGGACACAATGGAACTTCCACTGGTATCCCAGTAATAAGGAAACTTCTTTCATTAATGCAGATGAGAATGGCTGACCGTTATCTGAGTACACGACACGAGGCAAGCCGTATCGTGGGAAGAATTCACGAAGCAACTGCTTGGCAGTGGTCGGAGCAGTGTAATCTGGGACTGGGTATGCTTCGGTCCAGCGGGACAGAGCACAGACAACTACGAGAACATATTTAAATCCTCGACAACGGTCCATCTGGATATAATCCATCTGGAGGACTTCAAAAGGGTGATCGGGAGGATGAAATCCACCTTGCTCTACAGGGACGCTTTTACCTGGATTGAACTGACAACAGATCATGCAAGTGCGCACTTTCTGTTTTGCGGCTGCTCGTAAGTGTTTATTATTCCAGAGATTTTGCAAACTGTCTAGCATTGCTTTCTCTCCTAGATGAGCAGGACTATGTGCTGTATTTATCATAACTTGAACCATAGAGTCAGGGAGAAACCATGTAGATTTTCCCTTCGTCATCCAACCTTGATCTGTCTGGATCCCTCCTAGTTCGATCCATTTCTTTATTTCTTCTGCAGTAGCATGTGTCTGAATGTCAATAACATCTAGTGTGGGATCCCTGACTGTCATACAGTTTGTCGGATCTGTTGTCTTTGTCGTATCAGTTGTCTGAGTGTGAGTCAATGCTGTATGTTTTGCTGTCTGATCTGCCAGGTCGTTACCCTGGGAAACAGAATCTGTGACTTTAGTATGTGCTTTACACTTCATGACGGATATGGCTGAAGGCAGATGTATTGCTTCTAACAGTGCTTGAATAAGAGGACCATGCTGTATCTTGGCACCATGAGAGGTCAGGAAACCTCGTTCCTGCCAGAGTACTCCGAAGTCGTGAACAACTCCGAATGCATAACGGGAATCAGTGTATATGTTGACATTTCTGTTCTTGGCTAGAATACAGGCTCGGGTCAGAGCGATGAGCTCTGCTGCTTGAGCAGACAATGTATCAATACGATGTGTTTCTTTAACTTCAGTTTCAGTGGTCACTGCATACGCGGCCACTAACTCTCCTGTACTCGTTCTCATACATGAACCATCCACATAAAGTGTCAGGTCCGGATTTGTCAATGGGACATCTGTTAAGTCTCGTCGGGGCTTCGTTACTGCATTAATGATCTCTATGCAATCATGCGGAACTGGATCTGTCATATCTGTAGGTAACAGTGTTGCTGGGTTCAGGATACTGCAGCGTCTGATTTCTATGTGTGGCTGGAATAGTGTCAATTCGTAACCTGTCAGTCGTGCTATAGTCAAGTGTTGAGTTTGGGTTCTGTTTAAAAGAACCTCTACAGAATGTGGGACTTGTACTGTTAACTGATGACCTAGAACGATTGAATCGCTTTGTCTGATTGCTAACGCTGTTGCTGCTACTGACTTTAAGCACGCAGGGAGTGCCTGGGCTACTGAATCCAATGTACTTGAAAAATAAGCGCAAGGCTTATGTGAACCTGCTTGATCTTGAGTGAGGACAGACAATGCTGTACCGTCACGTTCTGTAACAAAAAGTGTAAACGGTTTGCTGTAACATGGTGTCGCTAAAACTGGTGCTTGGCATAAAGCTTTCTTTAATTCCTCAAAGGCTTGTGTGTGTTCCTGAGTCCAAGGGAGGGCAGGCGAAGTTGCTGCCTCCTGTGTCGTTAACTGGATGAGTGGTTTAGCTAGAAATGCATATTGAGGAATCCATTGTCTGCAGTATGAGGTGAGGCCTATGAAGGCCCGCACTTCCTTTTGTGTCTGTGGTCGTGGCATATTTACAATTAACTGAATGCGATCGGGAGTGAGCTGTCTCCCCACTTTGGACAGCAAGTGACCTAAGTACACAACTTGCTGAACACAGAATTGTAGCTTCGAAGGAGACACCTTGTGTCCCTTGTCGGCCAGGAAATGCAAAACTGTCAGTGATGCTTGTTCACATTCGGGCTCACTTCGTGCGGTGATCAGTAGATCATCGACGTATTGCAGTAAAGCGGTATTAACTGGCATTTGAATACAATCTAGTTGTCTTTTCAGTGCTTGACTATAGATGCTGGGGCTTTCTGTAAATCCTTGAGGTGCGCGGGAAAATTTGAAACTTCGTCCATTTAAACTGAATCCGAAGAGATATTGGCTCTCCGGATCAATAGGTACACTGAAGAAAGCGTTCTTGAGATCAATTACAGTAAAGAACGTTGCTTCTGAATCAATAGCAGTCAATAGGGAGGAGATATCGGGGACCACAGGGTACTGTGGTACGATGCACTTGTTCAGTTCTCGAAGATCAATCACCAGCCGATATACTGGCGGTGCATTGCGGTCTGTACGTTTAAGAATTGGAATGATGGGTGAATTACAGATATTGGAGTCGGTCTCTACGACCACCCCCTGGGCAATAAGCTCTTCAATGATTTTCAGTAAAGCCACTACAGCATCGGGTGGTAACTTGTATTGTCTGATTCTGGGTAGGACAACTCCTGTCTTGAGTGTAACACGATATGGAGTGATATGCATACAACCTACATCAGCTGGGCCTTTTGCCCATAAGTGATCTGGTACATTTTTCAATCTGACATCAAAATCACGTAGAACATAATGACCCTTGAAATCCCGTAGAAAGAGTCTGACTCCCTCCGGGGAACAGCATATTATAGCTCCTAGAGCCTTCAGTGTTTTAATTCCTAACAGATTTTCTGGACATGATTTCGTAAGTAACAAATCTGTAACTCGGGATAATGGACCTACAGCTAATGGTACTGGTTCTGATACTTCATTTACAATAGGCTGTCCTGAAAAACCAAGGGAAACATTCTGTGAGCCTGAGAGGGGTGCCCCTGGGACTTCATTGTGACTGATTGTAGTGCGACTTGCCCCTGTGTCAATTAAAAACTTTCTGTCTTTTCCCAATACGTGACTATGTACATAAGGACCTTCTTGATCTACAGGAATTTCAATAAGAGGCAAATCACCTTCCCTCTCTAGGCTGTTTCATGTGTATCGGGGGTAATCTGGATATGCAGATTGGGCATACTGGTACATCTGTTGTGAGACTTGCTGAGTCGCGGCAATGGGCTGTGGCTGCGGTACTGCTACTGTCTGTGCTGGGTGGGGTGGAGCATGCATAGGCTGTGTATTCTGCATTGGCTGTTCGTTCTGTGAGGTCTGTTGATGACCATGTTCATGTCTAGGTGGATGCGGTCTTTCTTTAGTTTTACCTGTCGCGATGTTGTGTTTCAGGACTGGACATTCATGTACGTAATGACCTGGCTGCTTGCAGTAATTACATGTCCCTTTAACGGGAGCTGCAGAATGATTGGTCTGGGCCCCACCTTTTCTCTGACCGTCGGCTGGGACCGTCTGAGCTACTAACATTTTCATTTTCGTGTCTTTCATACGTTTCTGTTCCTGATCTTGTTCTTCTCTAATTCTGTTCTGGTGATATTGTAACATTTGTAACATCTGGGATGGCGTATTTGCCTGCCAAGTACTTTCAACTTTGTACACTCTATTTTTGACTAATGGTAGGGAATTCTCGACTAATTTTGATACAAAAAGGTGTGGATATGACTCGCTACTATGTTGTAGGCCACTATTTATAATGAAACATTTCTCGAATCTGGAATAGAAGTCACTAGTATCTTCATCTTGTTTCTGTTTACAGGACGAGATTGCGTCCCAATCTTCCTTTCTAGTTGTCAATAATCTTGGCAAAACCTGTACTATCAAACCTGGTAATGCTTTAGTCCTATCCCCAAGGCCTAACCCTGGGATCCGTTTACTTTCTTCGTCTTCTATTTCTGCCCATGCTATCTTAGACTCTCCCACCTCCCAATCTTTTTCCTTTAATTTCTCGTAAATGCCCGTGGGCAACAGTACTTTTAACATTTTCATAATATCATCATACGTGTAATCTCCCATCAGTAACATGTCTTTGAGCTCTCTGTGAAAACCTGCAGGGTCTTTATCATGACACGGAACTAATTTCTTCATTTCTAACAGTTCTAACTTAGTCAGTGGTGTGTGAACATACACACGTTTCAGGACGTTATCCGTACCCATAACTGGGTGTACTTCTCGTAAGGGATTCTGACTTTCAATGCCACTACCGCATTGCATGTAATACGTTTTCCTCTCTGGAGGCGGCGGGGGAACATATTCAGAGCTTATGAAGGTGTTATACTTACGTCGTTGTTCTAGAATTATTTGTATTAACTTGGTACTGAAACCTCTCCATCTATCCATGAGTAGTGTTTCTAATGTTTCGTGTAAGGGACCTGGATCAGAATGATGGTTTCTGAACTTGATGAGGAGGTGCTGAATCATGTATACACCTGCTATTTTCTGTTCTTCTGGGGAAAGGTTCAAGAATGTCTGCACTAACGTATCATCATTATATATGTCTGAGTTTTCAGCCCATAACACGGCTGACCGGGCTAGTTCCTGTTCATCCATAGAATTGAGTACATGGTACCCCACTCGGTCTCGAAGCCTTTTATCAGTTTCCTGGAACTGATGTTCAGAAGAATTCGGGTTTGTTAAAGCAGAGAAAAGAACTCTCTTGCTTTCCGGACGGATGCCTTTCCTAAGGTAATTTCCCTTACCTACATACGCTATAGTATCTGTAGACCTTCCTGGTGCTGTAAGTTCTTCTTCCTCCTCGGAGGAAGCTTTATCATTCTCTTCCTGGTGTGCAATTAATACTGCCTTTCTAATTTTCTGGGACATACTGGCTATGCAAGCCCCCCTATCATGTTTTCCTTCGGCTATATTTTGACCCCACTTGTTTAGTCCGTCTAATTCACTTTGATCTGTCTCGGGCCTGTCTCGTTCTCTTATTAGACAATTTATGAAAAATCGTAATATCTGGGCTTGAATGTCAACTTTCTGTTTATGCATGGCATCTTTGACACTGTCAGGGTCTTTCCCTGTCTGAACAAACTCGTATATTCTATCGAGACGCTCCTTCATTCCTACATAGCATAGCAAGCTATCGGTGGCAGATCTTAGCCGTAGTGATGCTAATATCATTAGATCGTTTCTTCCGGGTACTGGATCATATCTGCAAACTGACATGTTTTCCTTTAATGCGTCAAGACGCGACAAGTGGGGAGACTGGAAAGGATTCTGCGTGTCCCTTAAATTGAATCTGTGTGTCGGTGGCGGGGTCCGAGGACCCGCAGTCGCACCTCCTGAGGCGGATGCTTGGGCATTATCTCTCCGCGGAGTCTGTATCTGAACTTGAATTTGTCGTTTAGTAAGATCAGGGAGGACTTGTTTCGGTAGGTCTGTCTTGAGTGCGGGAAGTGGCGGAGCTGGCGGAACAGGGGAGGTCTGTCGCGGTACCGGCGGAACATGATCTGGGGGCGTAATGCCACCCCCATCCCTGTCAGTAGGCAGGGCACGAACAGGCAGATTGGTGTAAGCTGGTGCTACATCCTCTAAATATGAATTTAGGAATATGTCTTTAGTAGTTTTATGCATTACTTTAGTTGGAACTAATGGTGTCGGTAAGTTTTTCGGTATTTCTGATAGGGCTTCAGATGTGCCATCTGCTGCAAGATACATACCGTTTATAAGGTTATTTCGGGCACGGTCTATTTGTTCTGTTTTTACTCGGATCCCTTCAGTAACTAATTCGTTTTCTTGGTCTTTCTCTGATTCCTTAAGTCTGTCTTCTCTACGGAGTGCTTTGTCAGCACGCTTACGTGATTCCTTACGCCAAAATTCTATGGCGTCCTTCTGAGATTGTCTAGCTTTCTTTTTCCATAGTGCTTCTTCTACCCTCATGATGCACTCGGCATCCCATGTTCCGGTGACAGGCCATCTGTGTCTTTCGTCTAGGTGTTTGGTGTAATCGGCCCATAAATCTAGATATAATATGGCATCTATGCCATGCTTCTGGTACATAAAATTGCCTGGAGTGTCCCTAGGGGGAATAGGAATTTCTTCCTCCAGTATCCCTTTCCTAGTTCCTATCTGCTTTAACTTGTTGAAAAACGGCATTTTGCTTACTTATTACTGAATGCTCAATCCTTATTCCTTAATACTCTTGACAACTACGTTATACGAGAAACACAATATTACACGTTTAAACAGTCACATTCATACCACAACATTAATCACATAAGAAGACATTTAAACATAGATGACTACCCCCCTATACTGGATGTACTGCTCAACAGTACAGATACACTGGTGTAACAGTGCAGAAATTCGGAATACTAGATATACTGCTAAACAGTACAGATACACTGCCTAAAAACAGTGCAGACCGGACTTGCGTATCCAAACCCGTCTAGATACGACCCAGCAATGGTACTCACCGGGAAGCACGGAAACAGAAGGCCTCGGAAAACTCGACTGGACTCGACTCGGTACTTCGGAAAACTTCGGAGAACTTCGGAAAATTTCGGAAAACTTCGGAAAACTTCGGAAACCTGGTGGGCCTCTTGACACCTCGGACCTTGCTTCTTTCGGCTAGGCTCTGGTCGGGATCCTCCGCACTCCTCACCGCCTCGTCTGGGCACTGATCGCAGTCTTCGTCACCTCCGTGGGTCAGAGGGAGATGCAGGAAATCCTGCCAGTACGCGTATGTTCCATCTAACTGATGGCAGGGGACATAGCTTGCAACGCACCAACCGGCGCGTGAGGTGGGGGAGGGGTCCCTATTCGGGCGCCAAAATGACGTAAATAATTAATTTACTCTCTTAATTTCTATGCAGGTAGGTACTTAATCAAAAATAACTCAATCAGAATGAAAAAAGACAGAGTCCGTGGTGTTAGAGTTTCTAAGGGTTTTATTCCTCATAAAGGAATGGTCTGATCAGGATATCATGTTCTGACCACCACAGGGGTGTCAGAAGGGATAGAGCGCTCTCGTTTATTAACAATACATAGCTTATATACTTGATTTATGCCATAAGAAGTAATGTAAGAGGCGTAACAGCTGAGAGAAGACAAGATAACAGTATACACGTGGTATTAGTACGTAATCAAGAGGCGTAAACTAGGCGTGAACCAGAGGTGTGTGCTAGAAACGTCACTGATAGGTGACGCAAGTGGGTGGCACCAAGAGGTGGTGCTAACAGAATTGTTGCGATGTCAGCAGAATTTGGAAGCTTGGATGCGCGCGCAGCTGCATGACGTGTGATTGACGGGGTGCAGGGGACTTGACATTTACACTGACGGAAAGAGACAGAAGTCTGGCATGTCAGATCAACTTGTACTTCTATCATATCTGATATCTGATGTTTGGGAACTATACTATCTGGGCGGAAAGGTCTCTAGGGCAGAAGCTATTCTATGCTAACTGTGGATGCGTGTATAAGCGCCTAAGTGTCTACATGAGAAGCGTGGGGGCACGGGGCCTTCCATGGAAGCATGGCAACAGAGGCTATGAATTACTTGCATTGAGACAGGTCGGCCCTTTGGCTCTGCAGCTGGAGAGGATGTTTACAGGATCTAGTAGGCAGGAATGTATTCTCGGGGAGCGGAACAGATAACTCGAAGGTTATAGTCAGTCTTGGCAGAAAGCAGGCTTGAGCTGAGCGCGAGGGGCCGCGCTGGAAGTAAGTCAGAGTTCACGGGTACAGAGGTAGCCTGGGCAGAGGCTGCCAGAGTCAGGAGCCACAAAAAAGGCTCGATGGCAGAAATTCAGGGCCTACTCTGAAAAGTGTACTACAAAGAGACGGTGGCATAGCATACTTAGGAACGGACTACATAATCCATTCAGGGTGGATCTGAAAGAGGACATGTTAACGGTGGACGCAAATGTATTTGCGTCTTTATAGCTGGCACAGGAGGGAAGTTACATGCACTTTAAGCTGGTACATGGAGTCGGTGGGGTACGCGCTAGGGAACATAACATGACCAAAAATTAATTTTCCTCAGGGTCAGAGCGATGAGCTCTGCCGCTTGAGCAGACAGTGTATCAATACGATGTGTTTCTTTAACTTCAGTTTCAGTGGTCACTGCATACGCGGCCACTAACTCTCCTGTACTTGTTCTCATACATGAACCATCCACATAAAGTGTCAGGTCTGGATTTGTCAATGGGACATCTGTTAAGTCTCGTCGGGGCTTTGTTACTGCATTAATGATCTCTATGCAATCATGCGGAGCTGGATCTGTCATATCTATAGGTAACAGTGTTGCTGGGTTCAGGATACTGCAGCGTCTGATTTCTATGTGTGGCTGGAATAGTGTCAATTCGTAACCTGTCAGTCGTGCTATAGTCAAGTGTTGAGTTTGGGTTCTGTTTAAAAGAACCTCTACAGAATGTGGGACTTGTACTGTTAACTGATGACCTAGAACAATTGAATCGCTCTGTCTGATTGCTAACGCTGTTGCTGCTACTGACTTTAAGCACGCAGGGAGTGCCTGGGCTACTGAATCCAATGTACTTGAAAAATAAGCGCAAGGCTTATGTGAACCTGCTTGATCTTGAGTGAGGACAGACAATGCTGTACCGTCACGTTCTGTAACAAAAAGTGTAAACGGTTTGCTGTAACATGGTGTCGCTAAAACTGGTGCTTGGCATAATGCTTTCTTTAATTCCTCAAAGGCTTGTGTATGTTCCTGAGTCCAAGGGAGGGCAGGCGAAGTTGCTGCCTCCTGTGTCGTTAACTGGATGAGTGGTTTAGCTAGAAATGCATATTGAGGAATCCATTGTCTGCAGTATGAGGTGAGGCCTATAAAGGCCCGCACTTCCTTTTGTGTCTGGGGTCGCGGCATATTTACAATTAACTGAATGCGATCGGGAGTGAGCTGTCTCCCCACTTTGGACAGCAAGTGACCCAAGTACACAACTTGCTGAACACAGAATTGTAGCTTCGAAGGAGACACCTTGTGTCCCTTGTCGGCCAGGAAATGTAAAACTGTCAATGATGCTTGTTCACATTCGGGCTCACTTCGTGCGGTGATCAGTAGATCATCGACGTATTGCAGTAAAGCGGTATTAACTGGCATTTGAATACAATCTAGTTGTCTTTTCAGTGCTTGACTATAGATCCTGGGGCTTTCTGTGAATCCTTGAGGTGCGCGGGAGAATTTGAAACTTCGTCCATTTAAACTGAATCCGAAGAGATATTGGCTCTCCGGGTCAATAGGTACACTGAAGAAAGCGTTCTTGAGGTCAATTACAGTAAAGAACGTTGCTTCTGAATCAATAGCAGTCAATAGGGAGGAGATATCGGGGACCACAGGGTATTGTGGTACGATGCACTTGTTCAGTTCTCGAAGATCAATCACCAGCCGATATACTGGCGGTGCATTGCGGTCTGTACGTTTAAGAATTGGAATGATGGGTGAATTACAGATATTGGAGTCGGTCTCGACGACCACCCCCTGGGCAATAAGCTCTTCAATGATTTTCAGTAAAGCCACTACAGCATCGGGTGGTAACTTGTATTGTCTGATTCTGGGTAGGACAACTCCTGTCTTGAGTGTAACACGATATGGAGTGATATGCATACAACCTACATCAGCTGGGCCTTTTGCCCATAAGTGATCTGGTACATTTTTCAATCCGACATCAAAATCACGTAAAACATAATGACCCTTGAAATCCCGTAGAAAGAGTCTGACTCCCTCCGGGGAACAGCATATTATAGCTCCTAGAGCCTTCAGTGTTTTAATTCCTAACAGATTTTCTGGACATGATTTCGTAAGTAACAAATCTGTAACTCGGGATAATGGACCCACAGCTAATGGTACTGGTTCCGATACTTCATTTACAATAGGCTGTCCTGAAAAACCAAGGGATACATTCTGTGAGCCTGAGAGGGGTGCCCCTGGGACTTCATTGTGACTGATGGTAGTGCGACTTGCCCCTGTATCAATTAAAAACTTTCTGTCTTTTCCTAATACGTGACTGTGTACATAAGGACCTTCTTGATCTACAGGAATTTCAATAAGAGGCAAACCACTTTCCCTCTCTAGGCTGTTTCATGTGTATCGGGGGTAATCTGGATATGCAGATTGGGCATACTGGTACATCTGTTGTGAGACTTGCTGAGTCGCGGCAATGGGCTGTGGCTGTGGTACTGCTACTGTCTGTGCTGTGTGAGGTGGAGCATGCATAGGCTGTGTATTCTGTATTGGCTGTACATTTTGTGAAGTCTGTTGCTGGATCTGATCTTGTCTAGGCGGATGCGGTCTTTCTTTAGTTTTACCTGTTGAGATGTTATGTTTCAGGACTGGGCATTCATGTACATAATGACCTGGCTGCTTGCAATAATTACATGTCCCTTTAACGGGAACTGCAGAATGATTGGTCTGGGCCCCACCTTTTCGTTGACCGTCGGCTGGTATTGTCTGAGCTACTAGCATTTTCATTTTCGTGTCCTTCATACGCTTCTGTTCCTGATCTTGTTCTTCCCTAATTCTGTTCTGATGATATTGTAACATTTGTAACATCTGGGATGGCGTATTTGCCTGCCAAGTACTTTCAACTTTGTACACTCTATTTTTGACTAATGGTAGGGAATTCTCTACTAATTGTGATACAAAAAGGTGTGGATATGACTCGCTACTAGGTTGTAGGCCACTATTTATAATGAAACATTTCTCGAATCTTGAATAGAAGTCACTAGTATCTTCATCTTGTTTCTGTTTACAGGACGAAATTGCGTCCCAATCTTCCTTTCTAGTTGTCAATAATCTTGGCAATACCTGTACTATTAATCCGGGCAATGCTTTAGTCCTATCCCCAAGGCCTAACCCTGGGATTCGTTTGCTTTCTTCGTCTTCTATTTCTGCCCATGCTATCTTAGACTCTCCCACCTCCCAATCCTTTTCCTTTAATTTCTCGTAAATGCCCGTGGGCAACAGTACTTTTAACATTTTCATAATATCATCATACGTGTAATCTCCCATCAGTAACATGTCTTTAAGCTCTCTGTGAAAACCTGCAGGGTCTTTATCGTGACACGGGACTAATTTTTTCATTTCTAACAGTTCTAACTTAGTCAGTGGTGTGTGGACATACACACGCCTCAAAACTTGATCCGCATCCATAACTGGGTGTACTTCTCGTAAGGGGTTCTGACTTTCAATGCCACTCAGGCATTGCATGTGATACGTTTTCCTTTCTGGAGGCGGAGCGGGAACATATTCAGAACTTATGAAGGTGTTATATTTACGTCGTTGTTCTAGAATTATTTGTATTAATTTGGTACTGAAACCTCTCCATCTATCCATGAGTAGTGCTTCTAATGTTTCGTGTAAGGGACCTGGATCGGAATGGTTGTTTCTGAACTTGATGAGGAGGTGCTGAATCATGTATACACCTGCTATTTTCTGCTCTTCTGGGGAAAGGTTCAAGAATGTCTGCACTAACGTATCATCATTGTATATGTCTGGGTTTTCGGCCCATAACACGGCTGACCGGGCTAGTTCCTGTTCATCCATAGAATTGAGTACATGGTACCCCATTCGGTCTCGAAGCCTTTTATCAGTTTCCTGGAACTGATGTTCAGAAGAATTCGGGTTTGTTAAAGCAGAGAGAAAAACTCTCTTGTTTTCCGGACGGATGCCTTTCCTAAGGTAATTTCCCTTACCTACATACGCTATAGTATCTGTAGACCTTCCTGGTGCTGTAAGTTCTTCTTCCTCCTCGGAGGAAGCTTTATCATTCCCTTCCTGGTGTGCAATTAATACTGCCTTTCTAATTTTCTGGGACATACTGGCTATGCAAGCCCCCCTATCATGTTTTCCTTCGGCTATATTTTGACCCCACTTGTTTAGTCCGTCTAATTCACTTTGATCTGTCTCGGGCCTGTCTCGTTCTCTTATTAGACAATTTATGAAAAATCGTAATATCTGGGCTTGAATGTCAACTTTCTGTTTATGCATGGCATCTTTGACACTGTCAGGGTCTTTCCCTGTCTGAACAAACTCGTATATTCTATCGAGACGCTCCTTCATTCCTACATAGCAGAGCAAGCTATCGGTGGCAGATCTTAATCGTAGTGATGCCAATATCATTAGATCGTTTTTTCCGGGTACTGGATCATATCTGCAAACTGACATGTTTTCCTTTAATGCGTCAAGACGCGACAAGTGGGGAGACTGGAAAGGATTCTGCGTGTCCCTTAAATTGAATCTGTGCGTCGGTGGCGGGGTCTGAGGACCCGCAGTCGCACCTCCAGAGGCGGATGCTTGGGCATTATCTCTCCGCGGAGTCTGTATCTGAACTTGAATTTGTCGTTTAGTAGGATCAGGTAAGACCTGTTTCGGTAAGTCAATCTTGAGTGCGGGAAGTGGCGGAGCTGGCGGAACAGGGGAGGTCTGTCGCGGTACCGGCGGAACATGATCTGGGGGCGTAGTGCCACCCCCATCCCTGTCAGTAGGCAGGGTACGAACAGGCAGATTGGTGTAAGCTGGTACTACATCCTCTAAATATGAATTTAGGAATATGTCTTTAGTAGTTTTATGCATTACTTTAGTCGGAACTAATGGTGTCGGTAAGTTTTTCGGTATTACTGATAGGGCTTCAGATGTGCCATCTGCTGCAAGATACATACCGTTTACAAGATTATTTCGGGCACGGTCTATTTGTTCTGTTTTTACTCGGATCCCTTCAGTAACTAATTCGTTTTCTTGGTCTTTCTCTGATTCTTTAATTCTGTCTTCTCTACGGAGTGCTTTGTCAGCACGCTTACGTGATTCCTTACGCCAAAATTCTATGGCGTCCTTCTGAGATTGTCTAGCTTTCTTTTTCCATAATGCTTCTTCTACCCTCATGATGCACTCGGCATCCCATGTTCCGGTGACAGGCCATCTGTGTCTTTCGTCTAGGTGTTTGGTGTAATCGGCCCATAAATCTAGATATAATATGGCATCTATGCCATGCTTCTGGTACATAAAATTACCTGGAGTGTCCCTAGGGGGAATAGGAATTTCTTCCTCCAGTATCCCTTTCCTAGTTCCTATCTGCTTTAACTTGTTGAAAAACGGCATTTTGCTTACTTATTACTGAGTGCTCGATCCTTACTACTTAATACTGGTTACAACTTAATTGTTACAAGAAACACAATAATGCACATTAAACAGTCACATTCATACCACGACATTAATCACATGGAAACATTTAAGACATGGATGACTACCCCCCTATACTGGATGTACTGCTCAACAGTACAGATACACTGGTGTAACAGTGCAGAAATTCGGAATACTAGATATACTGCTAAACAGTACAGATACACTGCCTAAAAACAGTGCAGACCGGACTTGCGTACCCAAACCCGTCTAGATACGACCCAGCAATGGTACTCACCGGGAAGCACGGAAACAGAAGGCCTCGGAAAACTCGACTGGACTCGACTCGGTACTTCGGAAAACTTCGGAGAACTTCGGAAAATTTCGGAAAACTTCGGAAAACTTCGGAAACCTGGTGGGCCTCTTGACACCTCGGACCTTGCTTCTTTCGGCTAGGCTCTGGTCGGGATCCTCCGCACTCCTCACCGCCTCGTCTGGGCACTGATCGCAGTCTTCGTCACCTCCCTGAGTCAGAGGGAGATGCAGGAAATCCTGCCAGTACGCGTAGGTTCCTTCTAACTGATGGCAGGGGACATAGCTTGCAACGCACCAACCGGCGCGTGAGGTGGGGGAGGGGTCCCTGTTCGGGCGCCAAAATGACGTAAATAATTAATTTACTCTCTTAATTTCTATGCAGGTAAGTACTTAATCAATAATAACTCAGATCGGATGAAAAAAGACAGAGTCCGTGGTGTTAGAGTTTCTAAGGGTTTTATTCCTCATAAAGGAATGGTCTAGACCAGGATATCATGTTCTGACCACCACAGGGGTGTCAGAAGGGATAGAGCGCTCCCGTTTATTAACAATACATAGCTTATATACTTAATTCATATCATAAAGAATAATGCAAGAGGCGTAACAGCTGAGAGAAGACAAGATAACAGTATACACGTGATACTAATACGTAATCAAGAGGCGTGAACTAGGCGTGAACCAGAGGTGTGTGCTAGAAACGTCACTGATAGGTGACGCAAGTGGGTGGCACCAAGGGGTGGTGCTAACAGAATTGTTGCGATGTCAGCAGAAATTGGAAGCTTGGATGCGCGCGCAGCTGCATGACGTGTGATTGACGGGGTGCAGGGGACTTGACATTTACACTGACGGAAAGAGACAGAAGTCTGGCATGTCAGATCAACTTGTACTTCTATCATATCTGATATCTGATGTTTAGGAACTATACTATCTGGACGGAAAGGTCTCTAGGGCAGAAACTATTCTATGCTAACTGTGGATGCGTGTATGAGCGCCTAAGTGTCTACATGAGAAGCGTGGGGGCACGGGGCCTTCCATGGAAGCATGGTAACAGAGGCTATGAATTACTTGCATTGAGACAGGTCGGCCCTTTGGTTCTGCGGCTGGAGAGGATGTTTACAGGATCTAGTAGGCAGGAATGTATTCTCGGGGAGCGGAACAGATAACTCGAAGGTTATAGTCAGTCTTGGCAGAAAGCAGGCTGAGCTGAGCGCGAGGGGCCGCGCTGAAAGTAAGTCAGAGTTCACGGGTACAGAGGTAGCCTGGGCAGAGGCTGCCAGAGTCAGGAGCCACAAAAGAGGTTCGATGGCAGAAATTCAGGGCCTACTCTGCTGGAGCAGGAAAACACGTAAAGTGTACTACAAAAAGACGGTGGCATAGCATACTTAGGAACGGACTATATAATCCATTCATGGTGGATCTGAAAGAGGACAAGTTAACGTTAGACGCAAATGTATTTGCGTCTTCATAGCTGGCACAGGAGGGAAGTTACATGCACTTTAAGCTGGTACATGGAGTCGGTGGGGTACGCGCTAGGGAACATAACATGACCAAAAATTTATATTTCCTCAGGTAGGGATGTGCAGAGTCCGTTATTGTTCTCTCCCTCGGGCTCTGTTGGGGGGGAAGCTGTGTCCGGGGGTTGCAGTTCCTTGGGGGAGGGGGAATGGGCCCAGATGGGTTTGGGAGAGGGTGTTGGGCGGCCTGACTTGCTGATATCGGGTGGGGATTTGGGTGCTGTGGTCGGGTCGGTGGGGGGTTACCGCCGGTTGGAGGTGGTGGAAGACCTTCCTATCGGGGGGGTGGCGAGCGGAGAGGAGGTTGTTCAGCAACGTGAGGAGGGTGAGGGGTCTTTTTATAGGCTGGCGGGGGACTTTCGGTGTCCTGGTAGGACGGTGGTTTCGGGGCCTGTATCTCGGGGTGCGGTTGCTGTTGGGGGAGTTCAGGATTGGGATCCTCAGGGGACGGCTTCGCTGATTATTCAGGCTGTGTTGGATGGTAGTTCGGATGAGGAGGTTTGTCCGCCGTCTCCTCGGCTTTGCGATGCTTTGAAAAGGAAAAGTGCTGTTAGTTCTGGAAGTTTTGAGGTGGCTGGCAGGGGTGGCGGTTTTACTGTTGGCGGTCTGTCTTCTGCACATAGAGTTGGTTTTTGTGAGGGACCCGGCACACCAGTCCGGCCTTTTTCTTTACAGGAAGAAGCTCGACCTACGGCAGCAGACTTGGCAGGGCGGCAGGCAGCCCGGGTACGCCGAGGAGAAGTGCGGGTGGAGCCTAGCGCGGCACGTCCCATACCTTCGAGGGATCCCGCCATGGCCGTCACACGCAGGTTTACTACGACCTCGATGGGCCCAACGAGGGATTTCGACATGGGCGGTACATCCGGGTCCGGCACGACCTTCCCGGCCTCAGCGGTGGATTCCAGCGTTGTACATGGGAGCGGGTTACGTGCGACCTCTCTCGTGCCACGTGGTGGTTATACTACTGGTTTATCTTTTTCTGGAAGTCAACAGGTTGTCAGTAGTTCTGGTGGGGGGATGTATAGACGAGTTCAGTCGTCCTCTCCACCTAGGTCCAGAGTGAGGGCTGGTAAGGCCCATGGTCGTTCGATAACAGTGGAGTCAAGGCAGACTTCAGTGGTTGTCCCCCCCCCTCAGTTGGAGGAATCACTCATTTTAGATTACGATGAGGATAGCCCTGAAGAGGGCGAAGTTCGTGAGTTGGTGTCTGGGGGGGGGGCATGTTAATGTTTCTCGTGACATGTTACAGGACCAAGTGGTTCGGAGTCGTGTGGAATCGTCAAGGCCACGAGTGCTCGGCCCCGCGGTGAGGGCTCCTCGGAGGGCGGACGACGGTGCACAGACGGCGTGGAGGACGGAAACCAGTCAACCGCCTCTTTTACGTCCAGGTGAGAATGCGGTTCAGGCCGTGCGGCCCAATATGGTGTCTATTGGTGTTGGTGTTGATTTGATATCCACTGAAAAGGATGGCAAATTACATAAAGGACGTGTTGTACGAGATCAAGGTGTAGGTACCAATGGGGATGATCTCCATACGAGTGAGAAAGTGGATAGTGGCACGTCCACGGTTGGTTTGGGTGCTACGAAAAATGTACTTCACAGTAAAGAACTTAAAATCAAAAAGTTGCCGTACATGGGGGTTACGAAGCCTTTGGGGGCTCATTTGATGCTCAGTACGAAGGAGAAGATATGGAACGGTGAGTATGTGGAACTGTTGAAGTTACTCCACAGGGAGGTCCTGGCTAAGGAGGGTTCCAAGGAGGAAGAGTTTGAGTTGGCTAAACGCCCTAAAGTGCCTCTGACTATAGAAAATTGGACGGCGGCCTTTTTAATTTTTGTCAGCGTCTATTGTGAAAAATTCCCTGAGCGTCGCGTGTCCTTATTTAAGTACATGGATGTTATCCGTAAGGCTCAGCTGACTAGGAATGATTATGCTTGGGCTCAATATGATGAGGAGTTTAGGGCACGTATGGCTTGGGATCCTGAGGCGAAATGGGGAGAGTTGGACTCTGACCTGTGGCAGCAGACGATGGGGTCGTCTGCCTCTGGTAAAACCATTTTTACAGCCAGCGGTCTTCCTATATTGTATCGTCCCTTTCAGTCCCGTCCCACCCGGGGAGGGGTGGGGGCTACGTCTACTACACAGTCGCCTACCGGCACGTGTTGGGATTTTAACACCGGGACCTGTACTAGACAGTTCTGTAAATTCCGGCACGAATGTTCACAATGTGGGAGGAAGAGTCATCCGTTATCCCGTTGCTGGGGTCCTAGGACTCCAGGGCCCCAGGGTTCTCAACAGGGTTCAGGAACTTTCGTGCCACCACAGCAACCCTCAGCTCCCAGGGGAGGGAAGTCTTCATCCGGTGCTGGGCCCAAAGGCTCGTACGCCGGTTAATGTTACTCGACTGGCCGCTGCTTTACGGGACTACGAGCCTGCCGAGCTGCGGTCGGTCTTGTTGCTGGGTTTTCAGATGGGGTTTCGTTTGGGGTATGAAGGACCGCGTTTACGACGTTGGTCCAAGAATTTGAAGTCAGCGAGTGAACACCCTGATATTGTACAGTCGAAATTGGACAAGGAAGTAAGTGAGGGTCGAATGGCGGGCCCGTTTGAGGATTGGCCTCTGGTGAACCTAATTGTATCCCCTATTGGTGTAGTCCCCAAGAAGGAGCCTGGTCAGTTCCGGCTCATTCAACACCTCTCGTGGCCTGAAGGTGGGTCGGTGAATGATTTCATTGACACTGACGCTGCATCGGTATCCTATTCATCGGTGGATGTAGCCATGCAGCTGGTTGTCTCTGCGGGCCCTGATGCTCTGATGGCAAAATGCGACATCAAATCCGCATTTCGGCTCCTTCCAGTCCATCCTGAAGACTGGTGTCTTCTGGGCATCCATTTCCTTGGAAAATGGTACGTGGACAAGGCGTTGCCAATGGGCTGTTCCATGTCTTGTGCGTTGTTCGAAACTTTCAGCACATTTCTTCAATGGTGGTTTACTACACAGAGTGGCCATGTCCTCGTCACTCATTATTTGGATGACTTCTTTTTTGTAGGGGCTGCCAATTCGCTTGTTTGCCAAGCGGCTCTCACATCGTTTCAATCATTGATGAGTTACTTGGGTGTGCCATTGGCTCCGGAGAAGACCATGGGTCCTTGCGCGACCATGTCTTTTTTGGGGATCGAGCTTGACTCTCATTTGATGCAGGCTCGTCTTCCATTGGACAAGAAACAGAAAATGCTTGAGCTGGTTGGAACTATGTTGGGGAAAGAGAAGGTGTTTGTGAGAGAGATACAGGTTTTGCTGGGACACCTGAATTTTGCCTGCAGAGTGGTTCGGGCGGGTAGGACTTTCTGTAGACGGTTAGGCAGAGCCTTGTCTGGTCATTCCCTTCCACATCATAGGGTGAGACTGTCTGCGGGTGTGAAAGAGGACTTACGAATGTGGGTTTTCTTCTTACATTCCTTCAATGGTGTGCCTTTGTGTTGGGAGGTGGATTGGTGTTGGGAGGTACAGATCTTCTCTGATGCCGCTGGTAGTGAGGGTTTTGGTCTCTACTGGCAGGGACGGTGGTGTGCTCAACAGTGGCCCATGCAATGGAAGAATGGTGGTAGGAGTATTGCCTTTCTGGAACTTTTTCCTGTGGTTGTTGCGGTCACACTGTGGGGGGCGGAGTTGGCACACAAAAAGGTCCTTTTTCGGATCGATAATATGGCTGTGGTTCAGGTGATTAACAAACAGTCGGCCAGAGATCCCCAGATTTTGAAACTTCTGAGAGTGTTTGTGTTGGGTTGTCTGAAACATGATATTGGTTTTCGGGCCCTGCACGTTCCTGGCGTGGACAATGACATTGCGGATGCTTTGTCTCGTTCACAGTGGGAGAGATTCCGTGGGCTTGCTTTGGAGGCAGACGAGGAGCAGACTCCCATGCCGGAACACCTGTGGACGGTAGGCAACACCGGGTCCTTCACCTGGTTTTAGGTTCCCTGGCCCCTTCCACGAGGACGGCGTATGAGTTAGCCTGGAAGGAATTTTTGGAGTCAGGTGCTTGTTGGAGGGAACTGGATTGGCAACGGTCAGAGGATGTGGTACAGTTCATTTTGGTTTTGATGGATAAGAGGTTGTCTAGGATTACTATTTCCGGTAAACTGGCTGGAGTTTCTTTCATGGGTAAGCTTTTGTGGGGTTACTCCCCGTCGGCGGGGGAGCTGGGTAGGAGAATGTTGGAGGGGTGGTCTAGAGAGAGTGGTGCTATTCGCACTTTGAGATCCCCTTTGTCTTGGCAAAGGCTATTTCAGGTTATTTCTGTTCTCCCGGTTGTGTGCACTGATCGAGTGGAAGCGTGTTTGTTTGCCACGTTGATGGTGTGGATGTTTTTTGGAGCTTTTCGTGTGTCTGAATTGCTTGGCAACAGGTCCTCTTCTGGCCTTCTGTGGGGGGATGTTCAAATAACGGAGCGGGGGGTCCACATCTGGCTCTCACATTCAAAAACGGATCAGAGGAGTTTGGGCAAGGGTGTCTGGTTGGAGTCGGTTTCACCTCCGGAAACGTGCCCTTTAAAATGGGCTGTTTGTTGGAGGAAACTGTCGGGTGGGCCTTTGGATCTTCAGGTTTTTCGCCATGCCAATGGTTCGAGTGTGACGAATTATCAACTGCGCATGGTGCTGCGTAAAGCGCTGCGACATATTGGTTTGGATGGGTCTTCTTACGGTACTCACTCTTTTCAAATTGGGGCGGCCACGGAAGCCTTCAACAGGGGCTGGTCGAGGGAGGACATCATGGGTCTGGGGCGCTGGACTTCGAATTGTTTCCGGCGCTATGTTCGTAATGAGGCTGCTGGAGCGCTGGCGTCTTCTTCTGTTTTGCCTGTCTGATTCTGTTTTCTTTTACAGGTTCTGTGGCTGGTCCTCGGGCTGCTTACGTTACAGTTTGGATCGTGGGCCATTCCTTCATTAAGAGAGCTCAAGTTCAAGCTCGTCAGAGTTATTTTGGTTCATCATTGGGTTTCAATGATCGTTTGTTTAATGTGGTTTGGAAGGGTAAGGGGGGTATGTTGTGGAAAGAACTTATCCCTGCCTTGAATTCTTGGTTAGTAGGGGGAGTTTGCCCGGATGTTCTTGTGCTCCATTTGGGTGAGAATGACATGGGTTCTGTTAAAGGGGTTGTCCTGCTCCGGGCAATTAAAAAGGATTTGGCCTTATTGCACAGCCAGTGGTCGGGTTGTCATGTCATTTGGACGGAAATGGTGCCGCAGAGGGTTTGGAGGTATGCGGTAAATCCGAAGGCGGTGGACAAATCCCGGAGGAAGGTGAATCTGGAGGTTTCTCGTTTTTGTAGGGACCTGGGTTTCGGTCGCATCGTCCATAGTGACATTAAATATGATGCGGTGGAATTTTTTCGGGGGGACGGGGTACATTTGTCCCGTATGGGTATGGACCTATATCTTTTGGAGTTGCGGGAGGTGCTATCTCGCTGTTTGACGGTGCAACAGTTGGTTGGTGAATAAGTGGTGGTCGGTGTTGTAGTTGGTTTCCCCCTCCTTTTTTCTACTTTGGTCTCCCTCGTGCCCCCCCCCCCCCCCTGTTTTAGGTCGGTGGGGGGCAGAAAGGTGGGGCTCTCTCGTATCAGTCTTTCACCCCACATTTCTGGATGGCGGTTTTGCTATGTGATCGTCAGTTTTGGGCCAAGTTGGACCCGTTAGTGTATCGGTTCTTGTTTGGGGATTGTTCAGACTGATTTAGGTGGGGTTCGGAGAATATGGCTCGGGGGATATGTTCAGTTGATTTATAGTCAGAGATGTAAGAATTTATATTCATTAGGTGATGTTATAATGTTATAATGTTATTGGGATTTGTATGGTTTTGTGTTGGGTATGTACGGGTGGGGGTGGGTGTGATGGAGGGTGTGGGGTGGGGGCGGGGTTTGGGGTTTGAAATAAAACGAACAAAAACTTGGGTTGTGGTTTAGATTGTGAGGCGGTGGCCGAGTTTGTGTATTTTGTAAATGTGCACCTGTTCCAATAAAGCGGCCTTTTTCACACTTAAAGGGTTTTTGAGTCTGCTCACTCTCCCCCCACCCCTCTCTCCCAAGGGGGGCTTGGGGGAGGGCAGCCGACCCCCGGGAGGTCTCCTCCCCCGGGCGGTTTGGGAGATCTGGGTGGGGGTATTTCTCTAGCAGGTTCTTTTTGGGCGTTTTTGGGCTGGTTTTAGTTGTATTGTGCGCTCCCCTATAAATGGGCGGGGCTCCTCGCTCCGGGCACCATTTTAGGCTTGGTGACCTGGTGGCCGGTTGAGCTTAGAAATTTTTGTCCCTCCCTCCCTCCCTTTTTTTAGGGGATTTTCTCTATTATTTATTTATTTCTTTTAGGCTGCGGTTTGAAACATGTGTTCATGGGGTTAACGTTGTTCTTTTGTCGCTTGGGACAGGTGCGTGGCGGTTTTGCTATGTGATCGTCAGTTTTGGGCCAAGTTGGACCCGTTAGTGTATCGGTTCTTGTTTGGGGATTGTTCAGACTGATTTAGGTGGGGTTCGGAGAATATGGCTCGGGGGATATGTTCAGTTGATTTATAGTCAGAGATGTAAGAATTTATATTCATTAGGTGATGTTATAATGTTATAATGTTATTGGGATTTGTATGGTTTTGTGTTGGGTATGTACGGGTGGGGGTGGGTGTGATGGAGGGTGTGGGGTGGGGGCGGGGTTTGGGGTTTGAAATAAAACGAACAAAAACTTGGGTTGTGGTTTAGATTGTGAGGCGGTGGCCGAGTTTGTGTATTTTGTAAATGTGCACCTGTTCCAATAAAGCGGCCTTTTTCACACTTAAAGGGTTTTTGAGTCTGCTCACTCTCCCCCCACCCCTCTCTCCCAATGTTTCCATAGCTGCCACCTAAGCAGTGCCTCTTAGCCAGCTGCCAGGTACATAGTGATGATTTTCAGCTATTTGCACAGCCGCTGGCCAAACAGTGCAGAATTTCTATTATTTAGCCAATGGTTGGGTAAACAGTTACGTTTATCTGCTATTTTCAAGGCTGCTGCCAAATAGTAGATGATTTCCACTATTTAGCCAATTGCCGGGTAAATAGCAGAGAAAATTCATGATTTACCTGGCAGCCAGGTAGATAGCCCCTAACTTTCTTATATAGTGTTACACATGTTTTCATTAATTGAATTTCAAATCAATTCATTTTGCTGTATCTATGTACTATAAGCGCCTTCTTTTCCCTCTCTCCAGAAAATGCTGTTTACTTTTTAAAAAATAGGATTCCAGATGAGTCATCAAACTGCTCAACGGCTTTGGAACGGCTCCTCCGCCACAGCTTTAGCGCGAGACTGCGGAGTGTCGTCATACCGTGGAGTTTGCTGACCTTAGCTGCATGCACATAAATGGCGCTGCTGCCGCGCTTACTGGGTATTCAAAGGAACTGCATAAGTGCTTTGTGTACACGAGAGTGAGGAGCCTCGGGGTCTCGCGGCTGAATGTGCCGGCGTAGTCAACACTTTTGTGTGAATGCAAGTTCAGCTCTGGCAATCAAAACCAACTAATTAATTTGAGAGAGCCCGCGTTCGTCTAACAATGTGAAATATAAGCTTGTTTGCAATTAACGTTGATTGCCGCTTTTTCATTTCCAGCCCTTGTGTGTGTTTATCTTGATTACGTTTTCCAGGAATAGAGCGCCACGTTGTGTTTTTACGGTGATCTGTAGGTATGGGGTGTGCTGCGTGGCTGCAGGGAGGCAGGTATTGGTCCGCTCCCCAGCAGCGAGGAGTGATTGAGTTCTGCGAATGAAGGTTGGTTGGCTTTTGAATTTGTCGCTTCTGTAGGGAGTGCTTCTGTTGTGAAGTGGCTAACAGTTTTCTAGGGTGCCATTAAAGAGGGACGTTTTTCCCAAATAAAAATTGGTACGGGTTCTAACTGTTTAATTGGACGGTTGGCGACGTAGCAATGGAGTATAATGAAACTGGGGAAGATGAATATTCTCATCGTCTTTCTGTTTGCAGCTAGTGAGATATTGAATGTCAGCGAATTTACTGAAATTGTATTGCTGTGACACAGAGGTGTGGGGTCCTTCCGCCTGCTCCCAGGTATGGTCCTATGTTACATGGCCATCTAGTATGGGTGTGCAACCAAGCCAAAAATGTTCAGTTCACAAACCTTGCTTGGCTCTTCATTGACCACAGTATTTCTATTTTGTGTCTCGCCTCCCCTGCATGGTTCCTGTGCTAAAAGCGTTGATCACATCATGACTTCCCTATGGAAAAAACATTTACTAGGTAGCAATAGAACAGCTATGATCTTGTCATGACTTCACTATGGGAACAACATTTAACTAGGAGCATCAGAAAAGATTCAGGATTGCCTTCTGTTGGTCCTGGAACGTAGTTCCAAGGCTGGTGAATGGTCTGCGGAAGAATGGTGCGATCCCTACATTGGCTTGCCACGAGAAACACCGTTCAGTTTAAGGCATTGGTCATTATGTACCAGCCAGTTACCGGAACTTGCCTGATTTCCTGAAAGCCAAGTGTGCTTTTTATCTTTCCCACAGAGCTTTGAGTTCTGCTAAGGTGGCCCAGATACACATACCTGTTACTAAGATTGTGTATACTGAAGAGAGAGCTTTCTCCGTGGTGAGAACCAAGCCATGGAATTCCCATCATATAGAGACGCATGTTACGCTATCACTGTTTCAGTTTAGAAAACTGCTCAAGTCCTGGTTATATTTTCCCTGATTTCTACTTCCTAGTTTTTAGCTAACATGCATTGTTAGTAACTTCACTTTAGCACTTATATATATATTTCAGTGATGGTGTGCTCTGTCGATAAAATAACTGTAGGAAAATCTGCTTCTTTGCCAGTGCCCCCAAATTAATTATATTTTTATGGAACTGTTTCGATGGCCTCTGGTCAGTGACTGCAGGTTGAACACTTTTTCCGAAAATGAGGCGGCTGATTGGCAAACACCAATTGGCATATTTGGCTATTACATGAGCCGCAATAAACCTGTGCAAAACCTGCACGAGATGCATACATGTCAAACGACTGAATTCATAAAAAACAGTGATTACGTTTTTAAATATGAACTGCTCAATTTTGGATTCGGTGTGTGGAATTGTAAAATATAGGAAAAGGGCTGATAAGCAGCAATGGGGCATTGTTAGCAAGGCTGTAATGTTAACAGATTAGGCTAAAACGTTTGGCTTGTTCAAGCCTACATCAAATATGTCAAAAAGGTAAAGTGTGCTTGGAGTCTCCAAGGCTGAGTTGTGCAATGTTCAGAAGCCGTGCCACCTTACATGCTTCTGCAATCACAGCTACATCAGAGTGATGTCTCTCGCTGCATAAGGATCATGGCAGCTTTCCCTTGAAAGAGCATGCACTATGTTTAAAAGCATTTCTGTATCTGGGATGGCTACAGTCTGAAAATACCATTCTTTCACCAATATTCTTACTATTGAACATCTAATTCAACAGAACTTAGATTTGTAGTAGCAGTATCATAACAAAAGATTTCTAGAAAGGTTGTTTATTTCTGCCTCATTTACTGGCGTGACCAAACCAGTTCTACCTACGCAGAAAACGTAATTGACTAATTCAAATTCCCTCAATCGGAGTCCTGCTAAAAAATGTATAAATTAGTGTGATTAAATGCTCTCCTGTGTGGACCTTGGGCTTTTTGGGGCAAATTCTCCTGCTGTGAGCCCACTACCAGCAAGACAAGGGATTAGGATTGCAGCAGTTTACACTGCCAGGGGATACCACCTGGATAGTATAAGGTGGTTATGAGAGGGAGTATTTGGGTTAAAAAAAACACTCATCTTCACTTATTTCAAAGACAGGGGACTGGTGAGGGTTCTTTGATGCAGGTTTTTCCATAGACACCCTGGCTGCTTTCTCTGAGGGGGTGCAGTTGATAATGTGACCAAACTCAGGATGGACTGGATTAGAATGGGCAAGACCAAGTACAGGCTTGGAGATGTTGGGCAGATAAGAAGACCCGAGCCTCCTGTCTGTTATCTTCAACCAGTGACTTCCACAAGATATTCTGCTGCAAAGCGACAGAAATACTCCAAAAGCTGGACGGGGATATATCATGAGTCTGAAGAATTGCAGCCTATAAAAAAGTGATGTTGTTCCAACCTACAGATTCAAAAGCGGTCACAAAGTGACTGCCAGAGGTAAAGCAGCCTAAGTGGCTCGAATTCTCAAGTTCATCCCACATGGAGTTTTAATTGACAAAGTTCATGGCTTGAGTTGGGATTCTGAAGCTCCTGGGACACATCTCAGCCATGTTCTATATGATTTGGAGTCACTTAGTCCTGTATGAACTGATTCTGGTGTAGAGGGTGTTTCTGTAGTCCAGTTTGCTGATAATGAGGGTTTGGGCGATGGTTCTACACATGCTGGTGGGGAGCCATTTGAAAATCTTCTTCAGCATCTTCAGGGTGTGGAAGCAGAAGGCGGAGACAGTGTTTACAGAGGCAATCATGGTGAGCTAATTCTCAATACCAAGGTACTTGGCGTGGGAGAATGGTGGATAAGAGTCTGAGTTTTGCTGGCCACCAGGTGGAGGTTCACAGTGAAGAGTATCTGCTGAAGATCCTGACTTCTGCCTTTTCTGTGTTAAGTTTGAGACAGTTGGCTTGCATCCAGATGGTGACTTCAGCCATGCAGGTGACAAACTTGGTCCAGATGATTGGCATTTTGTCAGAGAGGGAGAGTATCAGCTGTGTGTCATTGGCGTAAGATAGAACAGTGATTCCATGAGCGCGGATGACGGTGGGTAGTGGTATCATTTAAGTGTTGAAGAGGGTGGGTCGATTTAGAAACCGTCTGGTACTCTAATGATGAGGTTGAGAACATCTAAAAAGTAGGGGGCCAGGCTGGGTACGGACAGTCAGGAAGGACGATATCCATCGGAGTGGGAGTCCTTGGATGCCGACTTCATGCAGTCATTGGATGGGGATGGAGTGGGAGACATAAAATCATGGGGTGCTCCTTGCTTTTGATTCCACACTTTTGGATGCCCACTTGTAGTGTTATTGTCTTACACTTAAAGGTTAGACTGATCTGAATTAAGGACCCACTGACATACTACATTAAATAATACATCTCTTGAACAGTGAGCTGCCTATAAGAGACCTAGACATCCATCACAAATTAAAATCTTAAATGGCGTTACTTGTCTGTTCCCCAACAAACAATGTTGAAAGCATTCAACTAGGACCATTCAACTGTTCCACCACTGTGGTTTAACTGCAATGGTAGAGATTTTCAGTTATTAATTAGTTTCCTTAGCTGCACAAATGCTCTCCAGATTGGAGTATTATTGACCAGTTACACCCAATTCTTTTAATCTTTGTACTCAATCATCCATTAACTACACTTAAAACATTTCATATGTGGTAATGTCATTTACATATTTTCCCATAAACTCAGGTTTAATTGAACATTGGTTTCATACAATTGATCGACAACCTTGAGTTTTCAATGGACGCCCTCCCACGGACCATTACAGCGCTCCACCACCGGAAAGCGCTGTGACTCGCTCCTCTGCCCTGGGCTGAGTGGTCGCTCCCCAGTGTCCTCCTGCTGTGGCACTCGGTATCGTTGCTGCTTTCATTTGTTTATATCTGTGCCTAATAATTGCTGCCTGCTGTGTGCCTAGCTGCCTAGCTGCCGCTCTGCTAATTTAGCACTTTTCAATTTAAAAGCGCCGCTTTTTCTCTTAGCGCGTTTCCGCTGTGCTCCCCCCTCCTCCTCCATTTTGTTGGTGTTGTTGTTGTGGTCATCGATAGCCCGCCCCGCCTCCCAGCTGAGACGCCCTCGCCCCTCCCCCTCCACCATCCATATATGAAAGTTGTTACCGCGCGCAGCGTCCACGCGCAGCGACCGCGCCCAATCCGCGCCGAAGGTGCGCCAAAGGTAAGCCCGTCTACGCCCGTCCGCGCCTGGACCGCGCCCAGCGCCAGACCCCCTGCCCCTCTCGCCGCCCACCCCCCCCGCTTTACCTACGATGCCGCCACCCTCCTAGCCCTTGACCCCGGCCGCGCCCCCACCTGCGTCCAAGCCGCTCCTGGACGCACCCATGGACCTTTCTCCTGCTACTCCTGCAAATTCTGCAGCACCGACAACATCTCCGCTACGACCACAACACAGATTCCCGACCCCAACCACCTAGATTGCATCCTTCTCAACACCCGCTCGGTCCATAGGCACGCCATCGACCTCTGGAACCTACTAGACACCATCTCTCCTGACGTCGCCTTCCTAACGGAAACATGGATGAACGCTTCCTCCGCCCCTGACATCGCCATCGCCATCCCTGATGACTATAAGATCACACGCAAGGACCGCACTGACCATACAGGAGGTGGAATCGCTATCGTCCATAAGAAAACAATCCGCATCTCAACCAGCTCTGATGCCAACCTCGCCAACTCCGAACACCTTCACTTCCAGATCCACATCGACCCCAAGACCACACTCAGAGGCACCCTCCTTTACAGACCACCAGGACCACGCGCAAAATTCAGTGAAGACATCACGGACTTCATCACCCCACACGCGCTCCCCTCCAAAGACTACATCCTTCTGGGAGACCTCAACTTTCACCTTGAAAAGATCAGCGACCGCAACACCGCCACCCTCTTAGACAACCTCGACAACCTCGGACTTAAACAACTGGTCACTTCCCCCACCCACATCGCAGGTCACACTCTCGACCCCATCTTCACCTCCAGCAACCATGTCTCCTTCAGCCACACTACGGATCTCCTCTGGACTGACCACAGCTGCGTTCACTTCACCTACAACAAGCCGAAACCCATCATCCACCTCCAACCAACTCTACAAAGAAAATGGAACAAAATCACCACAGAACAGATCTCCACATCGCTCCTTCAAACCTCCCCAGCCCTCTCTTCTAACGCCAACGAAGCCGCCTCCAACCTCACCCTTTGGTTATCCAACACCGCCGACACCTTAGCACCACTGAAAAAACGTCAACACAAACTTGGCATCAAGAAGGCCGCATGGTTCAACGACGACCTCAAGAAGTCCAAGAAACTATGCCGCTCCCTTGAAAAGGCTTGGAAAAAAGACCCATCCACCAGCAACAAGGACGCCTTCAAAAACGCCATCCGTACTCACCACCAACTGATCCGAAAAGCCAAGAAAACAGCATTCAAAGATCGACTTGACAACAACGCCCACAACAGCAAGGAACTTTTCAACATCGTCAAGGAATTTTCCAACCCCTCGGCCAACTCCAACGACATACCCCCTCTCAAGCCCTCTGCGACTCCCTGGCTTTATTCTTCCACAACAAAATTGCAGACATCCACAACAGCTTTGACAACCAACCCGGAAGCCAACCCACCCTACCATCAGCTGACCATCTTCCCCCCGTTAACACCCTTAACGCCTGGAAGCCAATCTCCACTGAGGACACCATCCGCCTGATGAACTCCATCCACTCTGGATCCCCCACAGACCCATGCCCTCACCACATCTTCAACAAAGCAGACTCCGTCATAGCTCCGCACCTCCGAGACGTCATCAACTGCTCCTTCAACTCCGCTACCTTCCCAGAAGACTGGAAACACGCTGAACTCACCGCCCTTCTGAAAAAACCAACAGCGGACCCCACCGAACTCAAAAACTACCGCCCCATCTCGCTTCTTCCATTCCCGGCCAAAGTCATCGAGAAAGCCGTCAACAACCAACTCGCCGCCTTCCTCGAAGCCAACAAATCCCTCGACCCCTCACAATCTGGCTTCCGAGCCAAACACAGCACTGAGACCGCCCTCATCGCAGCAACAGACGACATTAGAACTCTGCTGGACAATGGAGACACAGTCGCCCTCATCCTCCTCGACCTCTCTGCAGCCTTCGACACAGTCTGCCACAGCACCCTTTTACAACGCCTCAGAAACATCGGAATCCAAGGAAAGGCACTGGAATGGATCACTTCGTTCCTCACCGGAAGAACCCAGAGAGTCCGCCTCCCACCTTTCAAATCCGAGGCCACCAAAGTCATCTGCGGCGTACCACAAGGATCCTCACTCAGTCCCACCCTCTTCAACGTATACATGAGCCCCCTTGCGGCCATCGCCCGCCAACACAACCTCAACATCATCTCTAACGCGGATGACACTCAACTGATCCTATCTCTCACCAAGGACCCCAGCACCGCCAAAACTAACCTACACGAAGGAATGAAAGAAGTCGCCGATTGGATGAAACAAAGCCGTCTGAAACTGAACTCAGACAAAACAGAAGTCCTCATCTTAGGTAAATCCCCCTCTGCATGGGACGACTCCTGGTGGCCGGAAGCCCTCGGAAATGCACCCATCCCGACAGACCACGCACGGAACCTTGGCGTCATCCTGGATTCTTCACTCTCAATGAACAAACAAGTCAACGCCGTATCCTCTTCCTGCTTTAACATTCTTCGCATGCTCAGAAAAACATTTCGCTGGATCCCCTCCGAAACAAGGAAAACAGTCACCCACGCTCTAGTCACGAGCCGACTGGACTACGGAAACACCCTATACGCAGGTACCACCGCTAAACTCCAGAAGAAACTACAACGTATCCAAAACGCCTCAGCCAGGCTCATATTAGACATCCCACGCAACGAACACATCTCTGGTCACCTTAAAGACCTCCACTGGCTACCCGTCAATAAGAGGATTACTTTCCGACTGCTTACCCACGCACACAAATCACTCTACGACACCGGACCAGATTGCCTCAACTCTCGACTGTCCTTTTACACCCCCTCCCGACAACTTCGCTCTTCCAGCCAAGCCTTCGCCACTGTACCTCGCATCAACAAGACCACCATGGGAGGCAGATCCTTCTCATACCTGGCTGCCAAAACATGGAACTCACTCCCCGCTTACCTTCGCCTCACCCAGAATCACCTAGCGTTCAGAAAGCAGCTTAAAACGTGGATTTTTGACAAATAATCCTCCTCCCCTTCCTAAGCGCCTTGAAACCCTCTGGGTACGTAGTGCGCTATATAAATGCTATGACTTGACTTGACATGATGGTTTTAAATTTCTAGTGAATGAATGATTAATGAGACCTTTTATAAAATATTTGTGGTTGAAGCACAAAAAAAATCAACTGGTTTACAGCGCTATCATTCCCTGACATCATTCATCCTTGTGCTCAAGCAGATCAGGCAAATATGTTTTACTGATCACATATTTGAGATATTGTTGTGCTTTAGAATAATAAGGTTATCTTGATTACACTGATAATTGTGCCCTAGACCGCAGAATGCTTGTAATCTGATGAGTTGAGCTTCTAAACTAGTTGAAGTTTGAAAATAAAGGAAGCTCCTTGGTGAGTTAGCAGAGAAACTATTTGAGAGAAATAAACAATCTGCAGCAAAGTAGATTAAAGAATCCAGTTTTGGAATTCTAAAATGTGCGTGATATTAGTAGTATGCAAATGTTACATCACTTTGTGATATTTGAAATTACTGCTCACATGAGGCGTCTGATTAAATGGTCAGAAAACTTCTCTTGAAAAGTGAATTAACTCTGAATAATAGTACTTTACAAGATATTAGGCTAGTACCCCATGCAGTGGTCTTTTCACAAACAGACTAGAAAAACAATATACACCTGAATCATTTCTTCTTGTTATGTATTTTGATCACAAACTAAAAATGTCGAACCGTAAGTCCTTATCAACACACTTCAACCAATACATGCATTTCTAGAGCAGATTTATTAAGGCCTTTTTATTTAGTTTCTATTCACCTATCTTTGGATCATTTTATACAGCAAGTTTCAATCATCACACATAGTCTGGACACACAGTATTATCAGAATTGTAATTCTATTTTGCACTTCTTGATGTTCATGTCTTTTATTCTATAAGATGCTTTAAATTCTCTAATTCACTAGAGTCAATGTCCCATGATCAGACTCTCTCCCTTGCGATGTACCTTGTCTTCTCGCCTCTGAAGAATATTTAATATCCGAGGGGAGAGGGAGCACACTGTCTCTCATTTCAGCACAGTTCACCCCATTCATTATGGTAAATGCAGTATGCTTACGTAAAAGCTGCTGTAGTATTTCACCAAAGTTAATGCAGGTAGTGTTCTGGGCACGTAGAGTAGAAGTAGTAGAGAGCAGAGAAAAGTCATCTGGGGTTCCTGAAATGCTGCCCAAGTCTTCAGTCGGTCACAGTACCATCCACAGGCACACAGGTGCATCCCAGGTGAGCTCATTGGTTGAACTGAGCCTTTTAAACACAAGTGGGAGGGATCACACCATCTCTCATCCCAGCACAGTTCACGCTATTGCATTCTGGTAAATGCTTACTTCAAAGTTCCTATAGCTTTTCTCCAAAGTTGGTGTAGATAGTGCTAGTATATCTAATTTGAACACAAAGGAGGGAGGGAGCACACTGCCTCTCATCCCATCACAGCTCAACCTATTGCATTCTAGTAAATGCAGTACGCTTACTTCATTATTTAATATATTTTGCCAGAAAATAATCAAAACCCAGGTTGCAAATATTTTCTCCAGTGAAGCCTAATTTTGCTGATATGTTTTTTCCTTGTTTACCTAAATTAGCATAACAAATAGTTCATCAAGTTTTCAGAAGCAAAATCTTGTAGTCTAAATTGATATCGATTGTAAGGCTTCTGTCAGAAGTTAACGTAATAAAGGATAGGGTGTATATTTGCCTTCTAGTGTCATGCTAATCCATACAATTGATATCTTGATAAGCTACCAAATTTGTGATTTGCTGAAATTGTTTTATTTTTCTAGAGCAGTTTAATGGCCCATTCTGAGTAGCCCAGTATTTGGCTCATGAAAATTCTACAGGGCACATTTCTTTTTCATAGTGTGATATTATGTCAGACTTCTGCAGGTCAGAATAGACCAGAGGGCTGTAATACTACATCTTTTCCTAGTTTCCAAGTTACAAAACTCAGAATTTTGTGATTTCTTCCCAGCACAAATTTTGTCACATTTTACCTGGTGGAATTTGTGCAGGGAAAAACCTCTGGGTGCAAAATCGTGTTTGTTCCCAAATCAGTAATATCGGACAGCTAGAAATGATCACCTACATATCTGAAATAGCGATCTGATACTGCATTTTGTTTCCATTTAAACTAGCTGTCTGTGTAGTCATGACTCAACCCAAAAGTGAGCCACTATGTATCTAAGAAATCTAGAGTAGCGCCACTGACCCTAATTTCTTTCAATGTTTTCCTTCTTACAATCCTTGAGCCTGGTAAGAGCATATGTCCTGTGTCTAGGAGTCTCTCCTATCTCTGCACCTGGATTGCATGTGAATAGATACTTCCAGCCCTACTGGACTGGTGTAGTAGTAGGAGATGTGGGTCGATAAGATGAGCAATGGTAGACATAGGTTTGGGTGTTATTAGTGCATTGGAAAAGACATGAGGTGCTCCAGCACAGCTGTGGGTTGTCTCAGTATTGAAAGGCCAGGACCGGACTTTTATTCCACTGGAAATTTCCCTGGGGAGTTTGAATCATTGGAGGCAATATTTGAAAACTCAGGGGTGCTTCTCGTTCCTCTGTCACTTTCTCTAGCTCTCCTAGGGTAACTGAAGCAGGGGGAGCTTCAAAAGAGAAAGATAAGCAGGGTGGGTGAAGAAAGAGATCACAGAGGGAGAAGAGAGGGAGAATGGAGGGGATTTGTTTGAACTTTCTTGCCAGGGCTGCTTTTGGTTCAACAGTCCGGCCTTAAGTACCAGAATAGTAAAGAGTCATGTGTGAGTCCTACAGAGACAGTTGAGGGTATCGTCCCAAGTCTGTTTAGGGATGACCAGGCAAAGCAGTTTTCAGTACAGGTCAGAGAAAAGGTGAATTAGCAGAGATGTGTGACTCCCAGTGTTGAAACAGGTCTGGTTACCATAGGCCATAAATTATGTCTATTAGCAGAGAGATGTGTGCCTCAGATTTAGGATTACGGCGATGGTCCATCTCAGGGTTAAGACGTATTGATTGGTCTGTGTGTGTCCAAGTCCTGGAAAATCAAGCAGTGCTGCAAGACTGGGAATTATTGGCAGAGCTGTTTCAGACTGTTGCCTTGGTTACTAGCAGGGCCGGACTGCCCATAGCAGGCACCGGGCAATCCCCGGTGCGCCGCACTGGTGGGGGCCGGCCTGGGCCCCTGGGGGCCGTTTTTGTTACAGGGCCGTTATTGCAGCGTAAAGCTTACCAGATTTCTTTACACTTACAACAATCTTTGAATCGCTAGGCTCATTTCACAATCAATGTTTAAACTCTCAATAATCTTGATTGATACTCCTGTTTGCCACAAATCATTGTCCTCCGATGAATCTTTTTGTTGTGCTGATAGGGACTAGAATACTTGGAAAACGTGAACAATTATTCTGGGGACCTGGAATATATAACGGTTACAATAAACATAATCACTTAACCCGAATTCAAAACCTTTCTCAGCCACAGATACAAACGCCTTGAGATAAGAAATATGACTAAAAGAATGAGACAGAATCGATAAAGATAAGTCATAAAAAACATTTATCTAATGCCTCAAATTTCATAGATAGGTCAGGAAAATGGCTTTCAAATCAGATTAAATGACAAACTATTATTACAAGTAGCCATACAGCACAGTGCAGATCATTTTTGACAGCTAGAATTTGACTGTGGAGAGAAATGGGATAAAATAGAGGTTCAGTTTTTAATCATTTAAACCAAAGCAAAGCTGTTCACTTCAGTTCGTCCTCAGTTAGATCTGGTCAAGTCTGGACTGCAGCACCGCAGCCACAGCAGGAGTCAGCTAACATCTCAGCGGAAAGGTTATTGCCCTCCTCGACTTTACCAGCTGGCAAAGTACAGGATTCGAGGTCGTAGTTAGATATAGTTCAGTTCATTAAAGTCTATTCCACCCAATGTGAATGTAAAGGGCTTAGAAGAGACATTAGGGATCAAAAGTCTGTCCAACAGCATGCCAGGCAGGAGAGAAGAATGACAGCCAGCCTGACTCCTCTTCCAATGGGTCAATTAGACTTCACAATGTTGCAGGTTTACACCCCTTAACGTATCAATTCCATCTGTCCATGGGGTTTCATTATTCGCTCACGTGAGTTGATCAGTGAATTATACAAATCCGTAAGATTAGGTAATCCTTTTTGCAAATGTCATTAAGATTAATTAAGTTTTGTTTTATTAACATTTTGTCACTTCCACTGAAGTAGGTGGAACTTTACTCTGCTGATAGTCCATCCATTCTAAGTTGCCTCTCCCTGGATCCGCAACAGTGTTGCTACAATTCTATCAAATGTGCTTCTTAGTGAGAAGCGAGTCCATTTTTAGCTAATGCAAAAGTGAAACTTTACAGAAAGTTCTCATATGGTTTAGATGATTTCCTCAGATGATTTTACATTAGTGTCCTGTTTGATGCACATTTGAACAACTCACAACTTGTAGATGCATGTATGTGTAGTTCTCATTTTTTCTCTCTGTTTACATTTTTATATCATCATTTTATAACACTCTGCATGCTTTTACGATGCAGTATGTGATGCCACAATTTTCGTCTTAACAGGTTATCATGTCTCCATCAAGGAATATGTCATAATGATCTTTACTGGTGAGAATTGATATGGTAGACGTCAGATAACATCCACGCTCTCAGTCTCATGTGTTGTGCCTCCTCTACCCCTGATTCTCCTTTGTGCAACCCCAGGGAAGTTGTTTTCAGGATGCCAAGATGTTGCACTGGTACAACTCTGTGTGTCAAATCGCACAGCTGCTGGGGCCCTGGACAGCAATTGCTCTGATATCTGTGCCAGGAATTCACGCGTGGGAGGGAGGGGTAGTTGGAGGGGCTTTCCTCAAAGAGGAGAACTGTGATCTGAGGAGACCTAAAGAGAAGGGTGCACCTCAGGGAAAGAACACTAACACACTTCAGATGATGGGGGTGATCTCAGACACTTGACACCTCAAATGGGGTACTGTGCACATACATATGGCATCTCAGAAGAGGAACACCATACCCAGAAACTTGGCAGCTCAGGAACACCATACCAAGGCGCATAGCACCTCGTCGGAGAGATATTTTTACTCATTACTTTGGGGGGTCACTATCACCCAGCACCTTCTAGGAGATACAGTATCCGGGCACATGGCACCTCAGAAGGGGTTTTTCCCCCAAACACTATATCCAGACATGTGATGCCTTAAAGGAGTTCTTGATACCCACTCACATGGCACCAAAGAGAGGGAACACTAGACAAAAACACCCCAAGTACACAATACTGAGGCAGATAACATGTTGGAAGTGAGGCACACTATATCTATATAGCGCCTCAGAGCAGAGTCACTATAGCTTGACAAATAGAACGTCATAGGACAGATGGTAAACCTAGACAAACAGAACTTTAAAAAGTGTAGACGCTACACCCCACCTTGTGGCGCTACGGAGCAACACCATTAGATCAAGTATTTTACTATCTTCTTTATTGGGGACTACTGTGTGTGTTTCTTTCATATGCCTTGTGTATCCCAGTTGGAAATGCTGTACATGAAAGCAGAGCATGAAAATTATAGGTGATGCATAAGAGGAAGTTGTGGGCACATAAACCTATGGATTATGATGTGTTTGGGACAAGAAGACTGTGTAAGATAACAAAATAAAAGTCAGTCATTGTTCGTTAAAACGCGGGAGTGCGGGGTGAAGGGTGACCTAAAATCGTTCTCAGTGGGAGATTCAGCTGCTTTTTTTTTAGCCCCCACGTCTTCTGCTTTTCTTGGGTTCCATTTTGAAGCCAGGCAGGGTGCCTTCTGCCAGAATCGTGTGTTTTCTTTCAGTGACAACATATAGTGAATGAAAGCTTGTGTTTCGGAATCGTTACCCTGGTAAGGCCCTTCCACGTTGCATTGTAGGCAATGGATTTGAAGTTAAAACAGAGCCTTACTGCACTTTTTTGCAGCAGTACAAGAAATCTGCTCATATCTACATGTTCTTAAACCCTCACCATTACATTTGTCTTTTTTTAATTAGTTCCTTGGCAGCAATGACGACTATGTTTTAAAGTCTACTGCTTGGTTGATGAGTGTAATAAGCCCTTACTACTGTTAGATTCCTTTCACAGTTGTCAGCTAGTAAATCTGTTTTATAAAGCGCCACAGGTTGCCTTTTGATTACCTCAGATTGCTAGAGAATGGAGAAAGCACATGTTTAGATGGCACAGCGTTATGATGTCGGAGTACAATCAGTCATTGGGGGTCACGTTCGCTGATGTTCTTTGATAGTCACCTGTGGTTTGTCCCGAGTTAAATAAGAATTCAAGTCTAAATACCTGAATCACAGGTAGTTCGGTTTGACTTTCAAGGAAGGCTTGTTATGTTATGTTATTAGATTTTGTATAGCGCGCAGATGCCGCAGCCAAGAGGCGTCCCGGCGCTTTTGGAGATAAAAGACACAACACAACAATGATGACCAAAACACAGAGCTATACAGCGGAGAATAAATGGGTTTTTAATTGTTTCCTGAACTGAAACAAGTCGTGGATGGAACGAAGTGAAGCAGGCAAAGAGTTCCATAGAGTAGCCGCCATCACCGAGAAAGAGCGTCCACCCATTCTGGACTTTTTAAAACGAGGAATAATGGCCAGATTAGACCCTGCAGACCGAAGAGCTCTTGCGGTGACATAGTGGAGGATGGTCTGGGTGAGAATGGGAGGGGAGGCCAAATTGAGAATTTTAAAAGTAAGGCACAAAGCCTTGAACTTAATTCTTTGGCCTACTGGGAGCCAGTGAAGGTCACGGATAGTGCTGCGAGCTGAAACAAATTTGGGGAGGCCGACCAGCATCCTAGCCGCCGAATTTTGTACCCGCTGAAGACGGGCAAGCTCAGCTTGATTAACACCCAGAAACAGGGAACTGGCGTAGTCCAATCTGGTCAGCACCAGAGCTTGGACTATGATCTGCCTGGTGTCCGCGTCAAAAAATTTAAAAATAGGCCGTAGGCTTTGTAAAGCGCCGAAACAGGTTCCCGCAACACGTTTGATGTGGGGAATAAAAGACAATTGATCGTCAAGCCATACGCCCAGGTTTCTGACTTCGGTTACAGGTGTAGGAACAGGGCCCAATTCAGAAGGCCACCATTGATCTCCCCAGAGCTCGCTGTCTCTACCGAAAAGAATGACCTCCGTCTTGGTGGCATTGAGTTGTAAGCGATTGTTCGCCATCCAGCCGTCGACAGCTTTGAGGGCTGCCTGAAAGGTGGGGGCGTTCATGTTGGAATCGCCATTTTGTGACACCGCCAATTGTGTGTCATCGGCGTATGCCACTATTGTAAGACCAAAACTGGCAGCTACCTGCGCCAGCGGTGCAACATACAAGTTAAAAAGGGTGGGGCTGAGGGCCGAATCCTGTGGAACTCCCTGCAGAATGGGGCGTGGGGCAGAGATGTAGGGAGGAGTAGAAACTTTAAAGGTTCGACCCGTAAGAAATGATCGAAACCATTCAAGCGCCTGTTCTCCAACTCCTGCCTCCACGAGGCGGTGTAAAAGGATGTGGTGGGAGACCATGTCGAACGAGGCACTTAGATCCAATAGGATCAGTGCCGCCGTCTGACCTTGGTCAAGTATATTCCTGATGTGTTCCACCACCGCCAAAAGAGCGGTCTCGGTACTATGACCGGCTCGAAACCCATTCTGGGAGTTGTCCAGTATGTTTGCTTCTTGCAGGTGGAGGGATAAGTTCCTATTGGCGTGAGCTTCAGCTATTTTAGCCATCCAAGGAAGGAGGGAAATAGGACGGTAATGCTCTGATTTGGAAGGGTCAAGAGACGTTTTTTTTAGAATTGGTATAATAGTGGCCTGCTTCCAAGCAGTGGGAACACTACCAGTTCTAAAGGAAAGATCTATTAAGCGCTGCATCGCCGGATAACAGCAATCGGCGAAATCACGAAATTGCATGGGTCTCATCGGGTCCTCCGGAGAACCTGATTTAACTTTAACCGTCAGATTTAGGAACTCCTCTTGGGTAGGACCTGGAATGGCTAATAGGGATTTAGAGACCGGAGGGGCACTATTAATTTCACTGACAAAAGGCGTAGCAAACGACCTGTATATGGCCTCCACTTTTTCGACAAAAAACGAGGCCAGATCTTCGCAGTGCGTCATAGAGGCAATGAACGTGGAGGTAGTTCTTTTGTTGGTGAGGTCCTTACACACCCTAAAAATGGTCTTGGTAGGGTTAGTGCTGTTAGTGCTGTTAGTGCTGTTAGTGCTGTCTTGGGAGAGTTGTTAAAATGTTATTATTATAACCAGAAAGGTACAAAAAGAGATTAAGTTACACATGTAATAATTTCATAAGTAGACAAATTACATAGTTCATACATAGTTGCATAAATACATATAGCTACGTATGTTACCGCAAGGTGTCCATCAAGGAAATAAAAAGTACTACATTTCTAGTTTAAGGGTGTGGGGGGAATATCTGACCTGTCAGCTAATTCAGTGCCACCACTATCTCTATCCCACTTCTCCTATCTTTACAGATCCCACTAGCTAGATCCCTGCATAGTCATAATGAGTGGGGCCTGCCATTTCACAGATCTTAGGCATAAGCACATATGATCATAAGATCAGAGCAGGATCCTGAGGCAGATCATACGTCCCGTCATTTATTGCTCAATTCGCTTGACTTAGAGCTGCCCCCTTTTATCCTGCCCTGTTATTAAATGATATCGTCAAGGGTGCCCAGATCTTCCAAACCCTCTGCCGGGCCCATAGACCTTTGCTTTTATACAATGATGTTTCTTGTTTCTTGCACATGGATACTAAGCAGGCGATGTAGCCAGACCTGATACATAGGGGGATCAGCATCTTTCCATGCAGTGGCAATCAGTAGTCGAGCCACAGCAACTGTGATAAATATAAAATCCCTTTGTGATACATCTAGATTAACCTGCCATCATATCCTAATAACATAAAGACTGGACTAATAGGGATTGCCTTATTGATTGTTTGTTGCCAGAAGTCCTCTATGCCAGTTCTTAAATGCAACAGTTTACTACATGAATAGAACATATGTATACTGTCAGCAGGACCTGTTTGGCATCTAGGGCAGGTGTCATTCTCCCTCTTTCCCCAATCAAATAGCTTCGCAGGTATACAGTATAGATTAAATATTGTTTTATAATGCTGGGCCTTCAAATTGGCTAATTAGAAGACCTTCATCCCCATTTTAATTGACATATCTAGGTCAGCATTTCCATCCCCCGCCTTTGCTGCCCATTTTGCTTCAGTTTTTTCCAAGTCATCAGGGAGGGTTCTGAGTAAGATTTTATACAAGTCCCTAATCCTACTATCTCCCTGGCCTATTGTCTCCAAGATTGAGATTTTGACCCAGTAGGCAGATGCATAAGGTATTCCTTAATCTGTATATACTTAAGTTATGTTCTATGATCTATCCCGTAGCTTTGTATTAAGCCTGTAAATGAGAAAATCTCTGCATTGTTGTACAGGTCTGCTATCCTGTCAATTCCTGTGAACAACAGGGGTTAGGTCCATAGACACGTGGTGGGGGATAGACCCTATATTCAATCGCAATCAACACACAGTGCCCACACCACAATTACTCAATACCTGTTTTCAAAGGGTAAGAAACCAATTTATTGTCACTTCCCTAGACAGCGTTACTTTGTGTCCATTATTTTATATCTTTTTCATATTTGCAAAAACTCATAACAGAAAAGAAGACAATAGATTCAAATATTTACAAGGCTAAATAGACTCTGTACATACATTAAAGACAAACATTATTTACACATTAGAAAACATTTCAACATCAAGCATTACAAAAAAATGATGATACTTATATCACAAACAACAGTTATTACAATCAATTAATGAGAACAACTAAGTTTGGGGGGGAAAATAAGTAACTCAATGACTTATAGACGCTTGAATACTGGACCAGCCGGTCCTCGTATCCTAAAAAAAGGCAAATTATTTCTCCCAAACAACACTGCCGACGTGTTTCAAGACCAGGCGCAAAGTCACTGGTCTTTCATCAGGGCTGTGGATTCTTTGTATCTGCAAGATGCAAAGACATTGTTTTACTTAACCTAGCATGTGGATTCCTTATTTCCATACAACGGCTACAAACAGTTCTAGGCTACATACCAATTCTGTTTGACGGAGGACTTCGTGGAGGGTCTAGTGATTGTCCTGTTGCTAATTAATGTGGCCGAACAGAGATGCCTAAAAAGATCGTCCAATATCTTTACTCCCCTACTTGGCCAAAATACTGGAGGCACATGTGGCTAAGTGTATGTCAGACTTCATGGAACAGTCTGGATATCTGGACCCCCACCAAGCGGGTTTTCGCCCTGGCCACTCCACGGAGTCAGTCATACTGGCAGTATTGGACGATCTACGCAGGAAGGCAGACTCCGGAACCCCTCAGGCCTTGGTACTCCTGGATTTGTCAGCCGCGTTTGACACGTTGGACCATAAGATATTGGTGGACCGTGTCAGACGAGCTGGGATCCAGGGCCATGCCCTAGAGTGGATTATGTCCTTTCTGGAGGGCCGCACACAAGCAGTACGCCTGGCTAATTTCACAGCACCTAGGCTGAACATCACTTGTGGGGTCCCTCAGGGTTCCTCCCTGTCCCCTCATCTATTCAATCTGTACCTCCTCCCTCTGATCAAGTCCTTAAAAAATAGGAATGTGACTACATTCAACTACGCGGATGACTTACAACTCTCATTTACCTTAGACAATTCTCCTAATTCTATCACTAATTTTCAGGAAACCATGTTACACATCCGCTACTGGATGGATCACAATCATTTGAAGCTTAATCCTGGGAAGACTGAGGTGCTACTGATAGGGGGCATTCATGTCTTCTGGGGCCGTCACTACTGGCCAGCAGAGCTTGGGCCTTCCCCTAAGCCATCTACCTCTGTGAAAAGTCTGGGGGTAACCTTTGACAGAAATTTATCCCTGAAAACCCAAATAGGGACAGTGGTCTCAACATGTTTCTTTCAATTACGAAAGATTGATAAGATCCATCACCTGCTTACTCACGCAGCACTGATACAGGTGGTGATAGGGCTGGTATTGTCTCATTTAGACTATGCTAACTCAATTTACCTAGGGCTCCCATCCTGTCTGACTAAGCGGCTTCAGCTGGTGCAGAACTAGGCTGCAAGAGTGATCCATCAGCAACCCAGGTGGCACTCTACCAGACCTCTTATAAAAAAAACGACACTGGCTTCCACTGCCTCAACGATCTGCATTTAAGATAGCTTGCTTAATTTTTAAAGCCCTAAACTGTCATAGTCCCATATTTCTCAATAATTTGCTATCTAGGTATACCCCTACTCGGTATCTTCGCTCCAAACATCTACACTTGGTAGACACTCCGAAATTCAAGCGGAAACGACATGGTGGATGCCGGTTTGCATATCTGGCCCCACAGCTGTGGAACTCCCTTCCCATGGAGATCCGATCCTGCACAGAACTACTGCGGTTCAGGAAACTTCTTAAAACTTGGCTATTTAAACAAGCACACGAGTAAGCCCTGCCTCAGTATGCGACCTGTTCATAATAGCGCCATGAAACCTTGGTCTACGTGCGCTTTATAAATTTGTTATAACATAACATATAACATCCTAACTTTTTGTAGAATGACCTTGTTCTAGTGTTCCAGTGCATAGTACTGGCCACACATTAGGAATTATTTCAAGGAGGTCAGTCTTTTCCTATGCATGGTATAAATAACCAATGCAACTTTGAATGCATAAGCAAATGCACCACTTCATCTGTCATCCTTTCAAACATCCAGTCACATTTCTAATCATCAATGCTCACCCATCAATACACCAACCAATTGTCAGGAAATGCCTCTTATTGCATATTCACCCCCACAGTTGTGGTTGATGCTGCTGGTTGTTTGACTCTGAGGGTGCATTGACGCCTGCTAACCAGACCTCAGTGCCAGTCTTCTAATTGCTTACAAGGTGTATATCGAATTAGCTACTCCCAAATGTCAAAGACTGACTTACTTATAAGTGCCTAGTTTATGGTACCCAGGGCATGTTAGACAGAGGGTCAATGCAGGACTGCACCACTGATTGTGCCACCATGTGTGTGACAAGGTACAAAATGCTCCCATCTTGCCACTGAAGACTGGAAGGGCAGAGGTAACATTGTTAGTTCAAAATTGCCATTTAGACCAATGGCAAATTCCCCACTTCCCTGTTCAATTTATAAGTCTCCCCTAAGGAAGGCCTATCGAGCCTTAAGGCACCGAGCTGTATACTATGTTATGTTATGTTATGTTATCTGTAGTTTTATTGAGCGCTCAGCTACTCAGGCAGAGTGTCCCGGCGCTAGCTACTATCAAATAGGATATATATTTTAGATAAATGTCCTGCCAGCAACACTTCCAAATTGTTGTTTTGCTATGGGAGAATTAGTAGCCTCATTGGCCAACACAGAGTTACCGGTTGACCACTCAGCCCTGCTAATTTCTGAATGGGACTACTGAGCTGGATACTGTAAGGTATCAACTTTATTGTGGCTTTAAACCCGATTTGATTCCCAAGTCATATATATTGTCACTATTAAAGAAATTCAACTTTTAGAAAGTAGCCATCCTGTGACCCATTTCGTCCAGTGGCCTCGCACGGCCTTCTGCCTTCGTGTGGAGCAGTGTGAATGAAGAGCAATCCTCAGGTGATCACATATGATAGGTAGACCAGACTTGAAACCTGCATCCTTCAATAGTACACAACAATGCTCTAAAAGCGTAAGCAAGTCTCTCTCTAGCTCCCCTTAGCATAGTTCTTCCTTACTACATTGTGTTCTCTGTGCCCCAAATGGGTCTGAAACCATACTGAGACTGAAAGTTACTGAGAATTGCATTTGATTCCAGTTGTGATGCAATTTAAAGGATGACTACTGTTTCAATTGTCTTTGTAACACAGACTAAGTCTGCGTGATGAAGTGTTTTAGATATAGGTGCCATAGAGGGGGAGGAATTGATTAGTCTGGTGGTAAAAGTGCACATTGCAGTGAGACCCAGTCTAACAGCCCATGATGGGGAGGATTTTTGAACGAAAAAGATGTATCTGATTTCATCAGCAGTTACCGTAAGGAACTCACAAAGAGGGGTAGCACGGGTAAGTACTACAGGCTATGGGCCATTAGACCACACAGCGGTGGAAAAGATGCTATCTCTTTGATCAGTGATTTTGTTGGTGGAAAGGGCAAGGAGGTTGTCACACAGCACGTTTACTGGTACTATGAGGTTTGCCGTTAGTCTATGGGTAAGCATTTCCTTATAGGTATGAACAAGTTCTTTTGTTGATTTTACTGCCTCAGTAATCTATGCTATGAAGCATTGTTTTTAGCACTGATGCAAACTGGTTTGTAGTGCACTTTGCAAGAAGTAGGGTGTGATAATGGCAAGGTCTTTTCAGTGCCTTGCCTTGATGTTGCAGTTTACAAAGGTGATCAGTGAATCACTGACTTGTCTTGGGGGGATTGGGCTTGCAGGTGGGCAAGGGAGCAAGAGTATCAAATGCACAACATTTGTTTTCAGTGTATTAAAATGTACTCACGTGCCGCTAAATGGAATCCAGTGAGTTCAGAGGCAGCTGTATTACATCAGAAGCCTGAAGTGTCTGTGGCCTCCAGAGAAAGAAAGGTTCGTTTTCTTTTTTACATAACTCACTTTCATTAGAGAAGTTAATTAAAACAGGGCCGGCCAGGATAACTGCTGGAAGCCGATAAGGAGGCATTCAGTAATCATGGAAAACAGGTCGAGGCAGTGTCCTGCCTGATTTGGACATTGACAAGTGGGGGAAGCCAAAAGTCAATTTTTCCAATGATGGTGTGTCTGGACAAGTTGTAAATATTATTTACTCAGATATTCAGTAATGGATAGACTAGACCAGCCTGTGGCTGTAATGGCACACTTCAGTGGAAGTTAAATGCACAGTGGCATAGCAAAGGTGCCATGGGTCATAACAAAAGTAGAACAAAAGTATGAAACCTATCCCGACAAGCCATTCGCTGAACACTCCTTTAGAAAACCTGCCTCTAAGGCTTTGTCTCACCCCTTTTCTTTGCATCCCCCATCTCATATGTCTCCTTTTCCTTCTATCCATTATTCACTCCCAATCTTCCTGTTTTTTCCTCTGCGTGTTTTTCTATGTCTTTAATCTTGTTTCTCTCCTCTGCCATATATGCATTCAGGATGGTAAAAAAGCTTTGTCTACAGACCAGTGTAAAATGCTCCACTGCCCACTGCCTCTTTCAGGTTAGTCCGAGTACGGTATCCATGCCTCTGGTCAGTTTCGTAACAAAACTTGAGGTGGCCCTCCCTGCAAGGTACATGGAGGGACCCCCTCTGGACTCATTTGGGGGCTCTCCAGTCAGAGTACTGTGCTGATGGGGCCCTCTGGAGCTTGGGTGTCCCCCGCACCATGGGGGCCTGTGTTACGCCTCTGCTTCTAGTGTGGAAGTCCCACACACATAGGAGGTATACTTGAGAAGCCACAGCTGGGGCTCTCCCATATGTCCGTATTAGCAAGTCTGTCAGGGAGGGGGAGACATATGACAATCGTATTACTGCCTGCAGCTCTATACAAGCCAGATATCTTTTGGCCATGCTATCACCCACTGCTGCTACTCATCATTTTCAGGGCCCCAGCGACTACAGATTATCAAGTAAGTTTTAGGAAGTAGGGTGGCCCCAAGCCACACCACTTGCTCCCAGTATCCTCTGAAACCCGATTCTGAGGATCAAATCACCCAAAGACTATACCAATAAGTCTCTTGGCCACTCCAGACTCGATCATCCGCCTGCCATTTTACAAGTGTAAACATGTAGAACATGGCAATTACTTCTACCGCACTGACCTGAGTAAATCAGCCAGCGCCGAAACGCCCAAGGGCCATTGTATGCGCTTTACAAATATCAAAAATAAATAAATAAATAAATATTTCACAAAGTTACACAAGATCCAAATGATAATGATAACCCTCTACCACGCTTGCTGAGTTGTAGTTTTTTTTTCAAATTAATTTAAGTGAGAGAGGGTCGCCAGTCAAACTCTAAGAGGCCAGGAAAGAAAAAAGGCATGGCCTGTACCATCCACCCATGTGGTCTAACTTTCCTTGACAGCCGGCAAAAAGAGCCACCAATAGAAGCAATATATACAAATCACTTGTCAGCATGCATCTATAGGGGACTTGGCAACGGGCAAAACGCCGGGGCCGGATGGCCTCCCAGCAGAATTCTACAAGCGGTTCGCCGCTAGCCCGGCGCCACGGCTGGAGGTTTTCTATGCCGACTCGCTTGAACGAGGTGAGTTACCCGATAACGATATGGGATGCACTTGTGATGCCTCTCCCTAAAACCAAAGCGACTGCTGCCAGAGTGGTGGATGTTAGGCCCCTTTCATTGTTAAACCTAGACTTTAAAATTCTTAATAAAGTCCTGGCAAGTAGGTTGCTTCCGCACATGAGAGCCCTTATCCACCCAGACCAGAATGGCTTTATTCCTTCCCGCTGTACCTCTTACAGTCTTCGGAGACTCTACTCCTTGTTCTACCATGAAGAACCTTGCTGGGAGCAGGAAGCAGCAGTGTTGTCAATAGACCTGGAAAAGGCATTTGACACGATCAGCTGGGAATACCTTTTTAGGTTTTGACTGGCCATGCGCTTTGCGCATGTGCCAAAAAAACCTCTTGAGTTGTGTGTGTGGGTCGGGATACGCCCCCTCCTCCGATTGGCTAGCTCCATAAATGGAGGCTAGCCATTGGACGAGGGGCCTGTCCGTCAATGCCGGACCAGACACGGGGGCGTTCCCGAGATTCTTTGGCTTTTGCCGACGTCACGCGACGTCAGCCAAAAGCCGGGAACGCCCCCGAATCTGGTCCGGCCGGGCTGCAAGCAAGCCGGAAGTCCCGAGTTTCAAAGTTCTCCGTGTCCCTCCTCCCGCCGTCCCCCTCCCGCTCTCCGTGTGGTCTTGTCTTCCTCCCGGAGCCTGGTAATGAGAGCCTAAGCAGTCGGCGAGTTTTAAAGTTCTCCGTGTCCCTCCTCCCGCCGTCGCCCCTCCCGCTCGCACTTTGATTCCAGCAATGTAAATAGGGGGCTTGGCTGAGGACTATCCAAGGGGGCCTTATGGGCAGTAATTTAGATTGGTGCAGTTTGCCGCCGAGACTCGACCCTGGCCCCCCAGCTCCATGCGAGATCCGGCCCCAATGAAGCAGCCGTGTGTCTCCAGCCAGGGCCGCGCTGGGATTGGCCCAGCCGGCCGAGCCTCCGCCACGTCATCCGGATAGGATTAGGTCGGTCGTTGTTTTCTTTCCCTGCAGTGGTCTTTTTCCCGCCCCCCTCCCACTGTCCGTGTTTGTTCCCGCCCTCCTCCCGCTGATTAGGTCGGCCGTTGTTTACTTTCCCTGCCGTGGTCTCCTCCCCCCCCCCCCCCTCGCCCTTTTGTCACTGGTACCCGAGCACTACGAGCTGGAGCTGTGGCCGCGGCTGGAGCCGGACGCGGAGGGCAACTTCCCCTTCTCGGGGCAGGTGAACATCACGCTGCGCTGCGGCCCGGAGGAGCGGGGCTCCGTGCTGCTGCTGCACAGCCTGGAGCTGAACATCACGCGGGCTGCGCTGCTCGAGCTGCAGGGGGAGAGCCGCGGCCGGGAGCTGGGCATCGAGCGGCGCTGGCTCTCGGCCACCCACCACTACCTGGTGCTGGAGCTGCAGGAGCCGCTGCGGCCCGGGCAGCGCTACCGCCTGCAGCTGGACTACCGGGGCCACCTGAGCCAGGCGCTGGTCGGGCTCTTCGTCTCGCGCTACAGCGACCAGGGCCAGGAGAAGTAAGTGTGGGCCGGAGGAGCGAGCACTCTTGTATCCGCCGAGGGCACTTTTAAAAGTTTTTCTATCAGTATCAACGATTTACGCATCCCTCCAGAGCCCTCTTAAATTATTCTAACTAAGTATTCCTTTAATGTCTGATGTACCCATCTAGTGTACTGAATATTGAGTATAGTTTAATGCAGAAGTTTCTGCTATCCTCTACATGGACACCATTTCTACCTCACCGTGTGCATGGTAGGTGCAGCCTGTGGTACACTGCAGTGCCTGGATGGGATACGGAGAATGAGGTTAGGACAGTGGCAGTATATAGCCATTGACTAGTAAATAGTAATCAGGTGTTCAGTCACAGGCCTGGTTAAAATGACAGTACTTGGAATAAAAAACCTAGGTACTACTATGATTTGAGTAATTTGAGTAAGAACTACCTCCCCAGCAGGGCAGAAATTGTCCAGTGAGTGATGACACCACTCCAGTAAATGTACAAGTGCTTGCAGAGACGCGCCCAACAGTCACATTACGCGCAAGGCACCCTTTCCAGGGATTCCCACAAGTAGTTTGTCTCTGCTGCTGAGAAGTGAAGTGCTGTATTTCATTGGAGACCTGCCTGTCCGGTCGGCAGCCCATCATTGAAGTGCTGGATCTGGCGGTGTCCCATTTAAAGCAGAGCCACGCTTCCGAGACGGGCTGCTGCTGTCCAGTTAAAACTGTGGGATTTCGGAACAGACGAGCGGCTGGCTTAGTTCTCTTAAAGTGTAGGACCCCTGCTGACAAGTGCTGACACTCTCCCAGTGAAATCAAAGCAGTCTTCTTAGGAAGTGCTGGCAGTGACCCTTTCACCCATTATTGCCCAATTAATAATGATAATACTAGCAGTGCTGCTAAGAACTACATTTACTGCCCATTTAAATGACAGAAGCCCTACTGGGGGGTGCAAGTATTAGCTCATTAAACCCACCCTGCTGAGAAGAAGTCAATTTAAACATTACACATTAAAAGGACATCCGGCACGGTGAGACATGCTGTCACTGCCCCAATAAAGTATAAAAGCCTTGACAAAAGGTACTTATGCTGTCACATTACGTGTAAAGCAGAAACACTGAGGGATGCAAGTACTGCTCAATTAAAATATGGCATTCCTACTACCCAATTGCATCATTGGATCCTTCTGAGAGCTTTCTGTGCAGTCCAATACACCCGAAGAAAAATATGCCCCCATTAAGAGATGCCCATGCTTCTACGCTGAACTTTTTTCAGCTTTCCTACCTTTATGGTCCAATTGAAATTACAACAGCCCTGCTGAGAAGTACTAGTGCTGTCCTCTTTTATACATAGCTGTTGTGCTGCCAAGTGCACATGCTCTCTCATTTTACGTGTCATGTAGCAGAATGATCTGCTGAAAGTAAAATAGTCGTTCTAAGACGATCTGAGAGGGATACTTGAAAATAATCTTATTCTGGTTAAGGAGAGTTGTTACTAACCTATTATACATAAAGAAACAACCTTTGTAAAGAACTGGTCTTACTATATGAAAAGTAAATAATCCTTTCTGTGACTGGCAGTTTTGGACTAATTAAAGTTTGTCTTCCGTTTTGAGAAAGATAGTCTTGCACAGCAGGAAATATTGCATCCTTTTTAGGTTTTGACTGGCCATGCGCTTTGCGCATGTGCCAAAAAAACCTCTTGAGTTGTGTGTGTGGGTCGGGATACGCCCCCTCCTCCGATTGGCTAGCTCCATAAATGGAGGCTAGCCATTGGACGAGGGGCCTGTCCGTCAATGCCGGACCAGACACGGGGGCGTTCCCGAGATTCTTTGGCTTTTGCCGACGTCACGCGACGTCAGCCAAAAGCCGGGAACGCCCCCGAATCTGGTCCGGCCGGGCTGCAAGCAAGCCGGAAGTCCAGAGTTTCAAAGTTCTCCGTGTCCCTCCTCCCGCCGTCCCCCTCCCGCTTTCCAAGCGGTGGTAAGCACAGAAGGCAGCTTCATGGCCCCTTCAGTACCCACGGAAATGAGGGCATTAGCGGGCTGTAGAGTGAGGGAGGTTGTTGATCGTTTTCGCTGACGGATGAAGATTGAGGGTTTTTTCAGGCTAGGACAGAACCACTTTCAGGAGCAGGGCATCGCGTTCCCTTTGCTGGCAGAGGTGTACATTATGCTGTTCGCCGTCTACCTTAATCATACAAACAGCCCGACAGAGCTTTAATGTGGAATGTAGGTAAATACTTTCCCGCTGTCTTTTTCCCGCCCCCCTCCCGCTGTCCGTGTTTGTTCCCGCCCTCCTCCCGCTGATTAGGTCGGCCGGAGAATGGCTACTGGAGGACGTCAGGAGAGGTTGTGTGTACATTTATGGTGTGGATCCGGTGCCATCAACCTCCTCAGACTTGCGTCTGGTTCTTTGCACTGTGGATACCTCTGCTTCGGAGATCTGTGCGGGTGAAGGCAAGGAAAGCATCTACATGCAGCAACATGGAGGCCTGGTCAGGTAAGCCCTCGGTCACTCTTTGGAGCAGTGCTTTGGGTGACCTGCAAGGAATCCTATCCAAGAGGCATGGCCTATGTAATTAAGGGTGGCTTAAAACATGTAAACTAATATTGTAGGCCTCACCCATCATGTGACATGACCTGACCAGTATTTAGGTACCTGTGTGCGTTTTCTGTTATTCCTTCCAGACATAGAACACAACAATAGGAGTCTGCCTAAAGCCGAATCTCTATACTTTGACAAGGTACCTGCATGGGTCGTGATACACATATCACCAGAATGACATGTCAGTCGTGTCATCACACTTATTGTTTTGTAACCAAATTGCACAGCATTGAGGGGAAATTACCCCACTGTACGGCATTACAAAAAGCCAGTGACCAAGCTGATGGATCTCAGTCACAGAGCCGAGGCATATTGATTTTGCCAGTGCTTAAGAGCTGCAAATACACATTATGTGCTAGCTTAAGTGATTGTCAAGAGTTAAAAATACAATAGATGCTGCAAATATGGTGATCTTTGAGTTGCATTGAATATATTGTTGCACAAAAGTAAACAGTTATTTGTACATTCCAATAGTGGGTGATTCAAGTATTGAGATTTTTTTAACTTCAAGAAATTCAGTTGACTCCGGGTCAGGGGCACTTGGACTACGTGATAATTGTAGTGAATGTGCGCAGACCTGCGGATCCTACTGTACAATAGTAGTTTGTAAAGCAAATTCTTTGACCCACTGCTTGATCTGATGTCTGTCTAAAACAAAGTTTTTGTTTATTTATTTGTTGCATCCATACTGCCAAAATCTTTCATTAAAATGTTTGTAATTAGTGGCAATAAGCCCTTTGTGTTTGAGGCACACATGTTCCTGTGGCTGCTCTGGTGCATTGTTTTAGAGGCTACTCGTGTTCCTCTGGCTGCTCTGCTGTCTTGTAAGACTGCTGCATTGTTTTTGATGCCACACATGCTGCTCTGCTGTCTTGTAAGTCTGGTGCATTGTTTTAGAGGCTACTCGTGTTCTTCTGGCTGCTCTGCTGTCTTGTAAGACTGCTGCATTGTTTTTTGATGCCACACATACTGCTCTGCTGTCTTGTAAGTCTGGTGCATTGTTTTAGAGGCTACTCGTGTTCCTCTGGCTGCTCTGCTGTCTTGTAAGACTGCTGCATTGTTTTTTGATGCCACACATGCTGCTCTGCCGTCTTATAAGCCTGGTGCATTGTTTTTTGAGGCTACACATGTTCCTCTGGCTTCTCTGTCCTCTCCCTGCCTGTTGTCGTGTCCCGGTGGCAGCAGGCAGCAGGCAAGAGCGTGCACTGCGTCCCCGAAGTAACAGCCCTAAAGCAAGCAAGAAGTACGCCCCCCTCCCACCAATCCCTGTTAGGTAGTGGAAACTGTCCAAACTGGGGTGCAGACAGCCCCTCTCACCTTTCGGCCTGGTACCACTGCACCAGCCGCACTACTTCCCTACTGACCGTTCTCCACTTCAGCCCCGTCTAAATTACAATTCCTGCTTGTGACCCTTTTGCCTGCTTGTGCTTGTTTTCGTGACCCTGTTGCCTGCTTGTGCCTCCGTGTGCCCCTGTTGCCTGCTTGTGCCTCCGTGTGCCCCTGTTGCCTGCTTGTGCCTCCGTGTGCCCCTGTTGCCTGCTTGTGCTGTGTGGGTGTGTGTGGAAGGCTCTGTGTGGGTGTGTGGGGGGCTTTGTGTGGCTGTGTGTGTGGGGGGCTTTGTGTGGCTGTGTGTGTGTGGGGGGCTCTTTATGGCTGTGTGTGTGGGGGGCTGTGTGTGTGTGGGGGGCTCGGTGTGTGTGTGTGGGGGCTCTGTGTGTGTTTGTGTGTGTCATTTGCGAGAGATAAAGCTAGTGGCATTGTAAATGACAATGCCATTTATTTGTTAAAAAAAAACATAAATAAAAATAATGTCAAGAGCAATGCCAATAGCTCTAACTTTAACAAAGGCAAAACCATTGCATTGTAAATGCTTGTTGAGGTTATGCTGCGAATGGGCCTCCGAGACAATTGGGTGTAGTGGGTTCAGCTTCTTTATGCGTCTCCAACTGCAAGGTTCAAAACGGGTAAGGCGATCTCTGCTCAATATAGGATCTTCCGAGGCACCCGACAGGGATGCCATCTTTCACCCCATCTGTTCGCATTGGCGATAGAGTCTCTCGCAGTGGGTGCTCGACTGGGGGGCGCTGGGCTGGGTCTTAGGATGGGTGCTCGGATAAATATTATCTCACTCTATGCAGGCGACCTGCTGCTCTATTTGGGGATGCAGTGAATGGCACCGCGTCAGCAATGCGGATCCTAGAGAGCTTCAAACAAATATCGGGTCTCTGGGTTAATTAGGCCAAAACATACCTGTTCCCATAGTTGGACCTCTGCCCAGGCCAGAGGCTTTACAGCTGGAAATATAGTGGGCTTCCCGCTCCTTTAAGTACTTGGGTATCCAGGTGTTTCACTCCCTGGAGGATCTGAGGGAGGGAAACCTAGGTAGAGCAGTGAGGTCACTAAAATCATGTGTTCAGTTTTGGTGCACCCTACAACTCCCTATTATGTCTAGGATTTCCCTTTCCAAAATGATAATGTTACCCCAGCTCCTATATTATTTTGTCAACCTCCCAGTCTTGATGATGCTAGTTTGCTTTAGCCCGTTAAACTCATTGCTGAGAGAATTAGTATGGGACAGTGGGCGTCCGGGAGTCTCCTTGAGGACGTTACAGCACCCCATGATGGAAGGCGGACTAGGAGTACCAAATTTCGAGTTTTATATGTTGGCTGCCCAAATGCAATGGTTGGCGCAGTGGTTAGAGGAGGTGAATGAGGAGGGTGCATGTTTGTTAGAACCTGATGGTCATCCCCTCTTGCTGTTGGCTAAATTATTGGTCCCGAGTACCCCCACCCCGTATCACTCAGTCTTACAATGCACCGTGTTACCGGCCTAGAAGAGATAACTTGACAGAGTTTAAAAAGCCATGAGATATACCCCTATGCTCCCCTTGTGGGTTTACCAGACAGCACTCCAGTGTCATTATTTACCAGAGACCAACTCGTGTCTTGGACACAGGTCGGATTGGAAAATGTAGGGGATTGTTATCTGGGGAAAAAAACTCATTCCCTTTGAAGAACTGGTGGATAGTAATGGTCTTCCCCCGGGGCAGTTTTAACATTATGAAGCTCTAGGACGCACTTTTGGGCAGTTGTGGGGGGAGGGAAGGGGAGAACCTAAGACCCACCCAATCTTGCATGCACGGATAACCATGGGCACAGCTGGGCACCAGGTGAAGTGGTTTTATGCTACCTTGTTTACAGCGTCCCTGCACCCACTGGGTGACTTGCGAGGGAGAGGGGAAAGGATAGTGGGTGGCGAATCACTGATGCTGAATGGTGCAAAATTCTGCAGACCCCCAAGAAGATTTCCCGCAACACGTGCCTTAAATATGTACAATTTAATATCATTCATATGACCTACATGACCCCTCACTGACTCAACATCACCTATGGGGGGGATATACGAAACTTCCCAAAGTGCGCCCACCATGATGCTGTTTTCACACATATGCTCTGGGACTGCCAAACAATATGCCCTTACTGGGACGCCATTGTTTTTCAACTTAAATAGGGAAGATGCTATCTATAGATTTATTCAATGTTTGTGCATTGAACTGTAGTATAAGAAATGCCAATACAAATAAGTTGTCAGCACCACAATGTCTAGTGCAGAACCCTCATCCTTGGACATAAGTTCATGGTGATTTTAGATTTTCCATCTGTAGGGTTGAACTTTTGAGCTACAGGAAATATGGAATATAAGCTCTGCCCACCTGAAAGTGAAATGCTCCCTTGCATCACCCTTTTTTATCATTAAACTGCTTGCATATATAGAAATAAACACAGACTCATGCCTTCCTTTACTTGTGTTTTTACTTACCGCTTGTTACCGCAGTTGCAAAGTTTAGTAGAAATGTCAATGGGAGTTACAAATGCCCCACTCTGTGCTGCTTATTTTATTCACCTCAGAAGAATGAAAGGCCGAGTTTTCGACAGCATGCTTCAAACCTGTTCCCTCTGGGTTTCCCACAATTACATTCAATAAGAACATTGACCTCCAAGATATCAACCAGATATAATCTGCCAGGCAACTGTATCCTTCGGTCAACTGGTTTATGGTATTAAAGCAACTGCTGAAATGGTTAAGGCATCTGTAGACATACAGCATCTCTTGTTATGATGCTACCAATACACCACTCAGGTTACTAATCCACAGAAGAGATGAGGAAGGTGCATTGTTGTTCCTATTATCTCACCAAAGACAGCATTGATGGACCTGGACACTGTGTGGGTAGAAGAGCAGAGAAGTTTCAATGTTTTCACTGCTGCACTTGTCTATTATTAGTATACACATTAACAAACACATTACCTGCTGCGAGCACAAATACTTGTGCTTCCACACCACTCAGAGAGCACTTAGGCAGCATGTCCTAAAAGGTTCAGATTTGCTAAATTTACAAACATTTTTACTACCCAATTTGCTAATGGGAGCCTCTTTTATTTTGGTGCCTTGGCCTTCTTTCTGCCCCAGTATAACTCTTTCAAATGTAGTTTTCTGGGTGATCCTCGGACACAGCCTTTGTGCAGGGTAATGCTCTTACAACAATTAGCAATTGGGCTGGCTCCAAGCAGGAGTATCCAAAACAATGGTATAATGGATAGTAATTTCTCTGCACCTGGAGTTCCCAAAGTAATACTCAGAAACAGACAAAAAGGCAGACCCTGCCTAGAAACTTCCTCACCTTGAACAACAGAAATTGTGTCCAACCACTTACCCCCAATGATTGGAGAAGTGTGGCTCAATGATTAGAGCGGCAGACCCTGATGCAGAAGTCTAGCCCGGGACCAGGGTTCAATTCCCCGCCTCGGCGGGTCTTGGGCTCAAAATTCCACGGACCTGATAATTCTCGCCTCGGTGCCTATTCCAATCATGGAGTCCCACTCTGCAACTCTGGGCAATAGGTTGCTTAATCTCCACAACGGCCCCCACAACGCTAAGGATGCCTGGCCTCCACCTTGGGGGTGCCCAGGAGTGGAAGCCTCACAGGGAAAGCCAGGATGGGTTCCACAGCGGTATTCGTACAAGCGCCTTGAGACCCTTGCGGGTGAGTAGTGCGCTATACAAGTATACAAGTATCAAGTAGTATCCCACCTATTTACCAAATGACAGTGCTATGGAAGAACTTTAAGCTCATCACTGAATTTCTAAAAATAACCCTATCTGCGTCCTCCTCACTTCAGTTTCTGGATCTCCACCCTCCGAGCCATATGAATGTTTAGAATGCAGGTCCACTGTCAGGGAAACTTTGTCCATCCTCTCTGTGCCGTGCTTAATCCAGGCCACCCAAAATGGATTGCACACTCACAGTACAGACATGCACTTGAGATGCACATGGAATGTCAGCACAGGGTTCTGGGTTTGACATAGCAGCAGAACTTTGCACAAGAGAAACCATTAAGTTTGGTTGTCCTTGACTTTTAGAAATAGGTTAGGCCATACTACTGATTCATAAAACACGGTATGCTTCCAGCATCACTTTGAGTGATGTCGTCAAGGCATTTGCTGTACTGGTGCGGGTGTGATGTAGGTTCCATCAACCAAGAAAAGATACTTTGGAGAAGTCAGAGAGCAATGAGCTCAACTTGGTCAAGCAGCATCAGCTTGAACATTCATTCAATCAAGATGAACATCCCCTGCATATGAAGGGTCATTCCTCTAAATGTCTTGTAAGAAGTAGGAGAGAGTTAGGATTGGCTACATTAGACATGTAGTAGGAAGATAAGGGACACACGGCTTTGACGTCATACTGAAGATCATGACTAAGATTCCAGCCCTACATTTACAGTCCCTATTGAATTGTGTACTTTTTCTTTTTGCCATAAGATTAAAGTACTTTCATTTATAAACATATAAGCACTTGTCTGGACAATAGATTATTGTGCCTGTGGGTTGAGTTCTGAGCAATATGCAAGCCACCCTACCTCCCTGAAAAGCATTTGACTGTTTGCCCTTGCTACCCTGACATTCAAGTTCAGAAAGGGCTGTACTCGGCCCAGTTTGCAGAGCCATAATAGGGCAGAGGATGAACCCCAGGACACCAGTGAGAAACCAACTCAACAACTCGCTGCCCTGTGGCCCATGAACGGAGCCTGCCACATTCCCTACATTTATAAAATGTTCTGGTACATTTTTCAGGCAGCAGTATGATGACATTAGTGTCACCCAAATATTGTTTAATCTGTTGGATTTCTTTTCTCCCAGAAAGTAATTTGCAGCAGTATGTTGTGGGGTTGTTGTTTCATTATGTTCCTTACTGTGACCTAGGTGTAAAAGTCAACATCAAGTAGAGAGACTTTCTATATGACGTTGGCTTCTGCATGTGAGATGCTGATTCTGTGATTTAGGATTTCCAGTTTATATGTAGTAATCCATTTGTTTTTTTTTACATCCGAAGTTATCATCAACCCTTGTTTAAAAAAAATGCGAAAGGGGGCTTACATAGTTCAGTTTCCAGAGGCCGTGTGCCACAATTGATTCCAGCCTGGCCCTTGCAATCACTGAATTAGAATCGCTATCAACAAGAACTTTTTTCAAAAATTGTTAATGCAAGTGAACTCTAGCTGTAGCAATTAAACAGTGAAGATAAGGATGTAACTGGTTAGTTGGTTATGGTTTTAGGGCAAGTTGGCGTAAGACCAAGCCTTCTTGTGCCACTAGCTGGGGCCATCAGATTTGCCCCTAAAACAGCACATATCATGCCTGCCCATGCTTTTCCCCTGGCCGTAAAAGCCCTTGCATTTGGCCCGCTTTCTTTTTGTCCTCGTTCACCAAAGTCCAAAAGACGCGCAGTGCAGTGTGGGTGGAGTTTTCGAAGGATTCTATTTTTAAACAGCTGCCTCGTGAAACACAGGGCCTGGGGATCTGTTCGGCACCTGCTTATCTGAATTCACCCAAATAATTGATGCAGGATTCTGTAATTTACGAGGTTATTTGGCAGCGGGAAGTAACAAACTGCTTTCCTCTTTCGATTTTTCACAGAAAAAGTGACAAAACTTCAAACGAGGGCAAATTGAATTCCGTCGGTTGATCACCGAGAGCAGACGCGGCGAGGCTGAGCCCATCGCGAGCGGAAAGAAGCCAGCTCCAGGGACCCTGCCTTCAGCCTCTGGGGCGGTGAGAGCTATTTCTAACTTACAGAGCACGCTTCTCATTCAGCATTGCGCCGTGAAACACACGTGGAGCGGAAATATCGGAAAACGGATGCAAGTAAAGGTGAATTTGTTATTTTTTTGCAACATTTCTTTGTAGTAGTGGTCTCACGCACAATAACTTGGTGTCTTCCCCTGTCCCTTCCACTCCCCTTATCCTATTGCATCCACTTAACTTCCCCAATCATCTTCGTTCTTTCATCAGTGACCAACCACTTGTGTCAGCTGCGCCACAAGCAGTAGACCAGTTTTCTGCACAAGGTCACATGGAAGTGCGGCCCACACTTGTAATGAACACTGCCAACCCACTGATGGTCCAATGAAGGGACGCTGAGTCAAACAACAGACTTAACACACTGTGCAGGATGGCACTCATTGTGACAGGCCTGCGCCTACAGAAAATGGCTGTACTTCTTCAGCACTGCCTTATGAACTATCCTAACCATCAATAGATATGATAGGTCTGGTCTACAATCCCCCCTCTCAGACATACTAACCCTCTCGTCCTGTTAGCTGTGTGAATTCCGACCTTCCAGTCATCGGAAGCCCGGTCCTTCCCCACTTCATGGGCCTACTGTTCCCCCACAAGTCCTGCTCCTGGGCCGATTCGTCCCACCTTAAGTTAAATGATCCAACCAGTTCTCATTTACTTCCGGTCATCTTCTACCATTCTGGACCTTACTGTGCCCTTCCCGTACTTACTGGTCATGGCCCTTACCTTGCCCTTTCCGGACTTTCTCCATCATCCTGGATCACACACATCCCATAATGGAGTCATCAGTCTCCAGAGCCTGCTGGATCATTGTGCCCCAATTTCTGATTCACCAACCTGCAAGAAAAATTGAAATGTCCCAGGAGCCACTACACTATTTTCAATGTGGTTCTGCACCAACATCAAATTCTCAATCCATTTGAGACTATCCATTGGGTAAAAATATTTCCAGCCTTGTCGAAACCAACTCTATACCCTTGGAAGTGATCGTTGTAGGTGGTAATGCCAACCCTGCCACCTTCTCATTAACTTCTCACAGGCTAACACATCCCGTTTCTTTCTGCACCTACTGGCGAATATTAAATAATCTTGGTAGATATCACTTGATCTTTTGTGAATGACAGACTAACCCCCTACTTTATTACACTTGGCCATCTCTTCTCTCACTGCACATCTGGTCACCACTCTAAGGAGAGCTGTGCCACCCTGTCCCTGCCTATCCGACTTAGCCTGTGATGTTCCTCTTAGACTTGAACAACCTGTGAATCTAGTTGAGAGGCCCCCATGTTTTACTCATCATCTGGGAACATGGCATAAGGCGTGAGGTGGGCCCTTCAAGAGTAACCCCTTTAAGAATCAAAGGAGGTTACTGGAGCTTCATGCCATGCTCTAGACAGTCTGATGTTTTTGGGAAGTTGGTTGTAATTAGAAGGCCAAAGCCGGTCTACCTGTATCCCGGGTGGGGAGACAGCTTCCCAGTCAATCAATGTAAAGCATTCTAAGACCCCCATAACAGGGCACTTGCTTCCCCGGATGTGTATTTTATGTGTTAACTAAATGGCATGACATGTGTTGTATGGCCTGTTGATCATGTGCAAAATAAAAGGTATTCTATTGTTGGAACATTGAATTATGGAGCAAATTATAATTCCTCTTCAGGTTGTATTAGTTTGTCAAGGCAACAAAGAAAGTTGTTAAACAAACAACAGATGATTGGAGTAATGCTTGTAATAAGCCTAACCACTGGAAGTCACTAGGGCTATCAGGCCAACCCATCATTCGTTTGCCAACCATGCTACCTCAATTAAGATCCAGCTATATATAAATCAGTCTTGACCCTGCTCCACTAATACCAGTCCAGCTTGAACTGCCAGACCAGGTCCTTACTGAACCAGAACATAAGCAGCCCAAGACTGGTTGCGCCCTGATTGGGGTTTTGCTTTCTTCACATGGTGCGCAAAAGACCCATGGGTTGGAATGCTTCCTGAGCAATCGCCATTGGTTAGAGTTCTTGCAAGCAATCACATCCCTTCACCTTTTGTTAGTTTGAAATAATGAAGAAGGCCCAGGTGAGGGGACTGGAGAAAATGTGAAAAAGCAATGCAGGAGGAATCAAAGCAAAGCAATGATTTGTCCATTGTTTGTGATTTTCTCTTGTGAGCTCCACCCCTTGCATCGCCTCCCTGGTGTCCTGCTGCTCTGGGTCTATATTCAACTTGAGACATTACTCTATTCTTTGAGGTTATATTGCCTCATTACTCCCCTTCTAAACCACTCTTATCTTCTCTCACCAACTAAATTTCACTACAACCCTTGCCCCAAACTTCTGCTCCCAACACTGCCCTGTCAGGCCTATGCCTCACTCAGAACCTCCCGCTTCACATTCCTCTTCGCTTGCTTTATAACATTCACCAACCTCCATCCACTATGCTTTTACTTCCAACTTAACCTGTTTACCTGCCAGGCTACCATTCACCTTTCTATCCTACTCATAGTCTAGCTCTTCGTTCCCTAAATTCAACATTTTACATACCTCCTGGCCCCTGCAGACTCTAGGCCTTTCTTAATCATAGACCAACCTGTTTGCCTGGATCTTTGATGGATAGTCGTTAAGGGGGCTGCTCTGTGACACAGACGTCTCAATCTTCTCTTGACAATGACGTATGACTTATGGCAGTAAAGATGGCCTTGTCACCAGTAAGGGGTTCCTGTACAACACATTTACTCCACTCTCCTCAGTCGGCCATTTATTCTCAGACTTGTCACTTCATGTTCAATCTGCTCTCCTCTTTTCGGTACTGTAGCCTTTACTAGAGAGACCATTTTGGTCTCCATCTCCTCTGCCTTTTCAGCCTGTCAATAAGTGGCAGGGAGGTTGCTTTATACCCCACCCATGCCCCTCTGTTCCCACTTGGATTCCCTTGTGGGGGTGCTTACCTGAGTCACTCCCAATCTTATGAGTTACATTGACTTCCCAATCTCCATATCAGTATGCCAAACACAAACTCTATCCCTTGGTTTCTGGTCCACCGGTCCCTCGCAGATGCCTCATTACCAACCCTCTATCCTTGTAGTCCCGCCTAGTTTGCTGACTGGGAGTGGCCCTGAGCCCTACCATATTTGCCTTTCCCTCAGAACTCCAATCTCTCATGTGACTTTCATTGGCCCACACTCTTCTCTACAACCTCACCCACCCTCATTTGCCTTCCTACTTGAGGTTCCGTGACGATTTGAACCCGTGTTTTCAATATTGTCGGAAATACATAATATTGGTATCAGCGAACCGCAAATGATCCATTTAGCATATCCTGGTGTTTTCGCTATGCTACGAGCAAGAGCACTCCTTTTATAAACACATTTCTGATCTACCCACGGCATCCATCTTAGATCATGGCCGCCATTTTGTGTTTCTTGCCCTCACATACGCAATAACCTCTGATCACTTCATTTCGATTAAGGACACGTAGCCTTAGCCGGAGATTCACCTCTTTCATGACACGTGCACCTTAAACCAGATCACGCTGTAGCTGCATGACTCGACAAAGGCTGCCTCCTCTGCCCGAGGCCAGTCCTGCTAAACTGGTCTTCGTGTCCATTGTCCTGATCACGATTAGACGGCCGAAGCCGGTAGCCTTGCCCATTTACAACCTACAAACATCCCTTATCCTGCTTTTCTATCTTCTGCACCTGGCTCTGCTCCTTTCCTTCTGGGCCTTTATTAGGGGGAGGTAACGAAATTTACGATGAGGCGGTCCGGGTCTTGAATGAAAAGTTGACATGAGATTATGATGGAAAAGTGGGAACCCCTCGTTCGTAATGTTTTGACATCAGATATTGTCGACGATTCCTGTGCAACGCCAAATATTTATTGTTTAGGACACAAAGGTTTGGGAATGTACTAACATGTGAAGAATTCGCCTGAAGGCCAAAATTTAGTATATAAGGAGCAACCCTCTTTGTACAATTTGAACAGGCTCCTAGTTACTGCCCATGCGTAGTTTCTGTGACTTCTGTGTCCCTGCAGTAATAAACCTTTGGTCTTTGACGCCACCATCGAGAAGCCCGTGTTTCTGTTCATTTGTGCACCAAGGCAGGTGGAACTCCGGGGTCTTTGGGTGTTGTTCCCTGACACCTCTGGACGGAACCAAAAAGTCGTAGAACTCCAATTGGCGCCCAACGTGGGGCGACGTCATTCGGTACCGGTCCAAAAGCCTGAAGAGTTCGAGAAGCTTCGTGTGAAGATTCCTGAGGGAGGCGCCCCACTTCATCGATCCCGGCATATCGCAAAAGTGGCCCGAAGTTCTCTTCCACGAGGGTTCCCGTTCAAGACGGCTGCAGTGGGCCGTTGCCTTGACCGTCGCCCTGTCTTGGACCCGAGGTGCAGTCCTTAGTACAGCGAAACGTGACGGGTTTCTCCTTGGTGACGTCTTCAGTGCCTCAGTTAAGTATTTAGTGGTAGCTAGCTAGTTACTTTGTGAGGGTTGTTAAAATCCTTTTTGGTTCTTGGTTTGGTTTGGTCTCGTAAGATTATCACTGGTTGTTCTGGTTACGATAATCTATTTGGTTTAGTTTGGGTATCGATACATCAGTTCGTTTTGGTTGGCCTAAGTTCTTGGTTCAAGTGCACATATCTGTTTCGTGTTTTGTTTGTTTTGTGTTCCGGACTGAAAAATGGTAAGTCGGAGAAACTGTATGTTGTCATGTTTCGGTTGCAACAGTGACTCACGATTGGAGGACTCATGTCTGGTTCCTCCGATTGGGACTCCCCTATATGACTTGTATTGTAAACATGGTGTGGGTCCTATATCTTATAATGAGGTATGGGTCCGATACACTGAGAAAGATGGTGTCCTTAGTTGGCTACTGCATGGTAGTTTTGAACCCGAAATTCTCGACAATTTAGAAGCGAAATTGTTTAGGAAGAAAGCCCGGCCGGCAATGTTTGATTCTTTCCGTTACTGGCTAAAAGAATCCAAACAGAGAGAAATGAAAAGGTTAAAGAAAGAACAGAAAGAGAAAGAAGAGTTGACTCTAGAACAAGCAACTAAGCAGTTGCAGGATAACGAGTGTGAGAAAGCCATAGAGGTGGCCATTAGAGAGCACAATTTAGCGATTGATAAGTGCTATCCTGCCTTGCCATCGAAAACAGCTAAGATACTAGAAGATTCTGAAAACGATCCTCTGCTGTCTTATTTGTTACGGTCACCTCCACCGTATGCACAAGGTGCTACGGCCCAATTTGTGCCAAATGTTCAATTGCCGGTTGCTGGACAACCTGGTGTTCCTGCTCCTGTCCCTCAGAATCAGGTTCCCGTACCTCCTGTGGTCAATGTAAATGTTCCTACGGCTCCTCCTCTTCCTGGGTTGCCGACTTCTATACCTGCATCTGTCTCGCTCGCATCTACTGTTCCACAAACTATTTTTCTCGATACTCCTACTGTTCCATTACCTGTTCCTACCTCTACTGTGTTTTCTACATCTGCGAGTGTGTTGACTCCACTTTCTGTTCGTCGGAGAATCACTGATTCTGTGTCTAGTATGCTGTCTCCTTTCTATAAAACCTTAATCAAGACTCCTACTTCTGACTCTGTTCAGAGACGTAGTCAGCTTCCAAGTACTGAGGAACGGGGAATTTTAGATTCCACGGCTCTCAGATGGATTTCGAAGAGTAGGAGATATAGTACGAGAGATGTGCTAGAAACATTTATGCAGTGGAAAGAACCAACGCAACGGTATGTCTTTGACGAGATGTGCTCGTTGTTACGTGAGGAGATAGAAGAAGATGATGTTGAATCAAATTTAGAAGACTTAATTAAGGTTCAGAAAGAGTTTGCTGCTGGAATGATAGTGGGTGATAATATAGGAGAAGCGATGGAATTGATTTTAAGTTATAGGAATGACCCATCACTTCGTTCACCGAGAGATCTAGAGAAAGGCAAAATGAAATTAAGTCGCCAATATCCAATGAGGGAGGTTCCTCCAATTTGGCGCGAAGCTGTGCAAGCTGATCAAAATAATGGTATTGCAGCTGCTCCAGCGCAATTCCAATAATGAACTTAGCAGACATCGATATGTTATTTGGTAATGTAGTTCCGCAACCAGTGTGGGCTAAAATTCGTAGAGAGGATCATCAAGTTGCCTTAGGTGGTGATTGGGCAGCTATCACTGCAGCGGATGGTCAGCAAACAGGTGGTGCAAAACCTGAACCCTTAATTGCTAATCTGCCAGGTAGGATAATCGATCTAATGAAGACTCTGATGCCCGCATTGCGTGTTAATTGGGACAAGTTATCCGCATGCAGGCAGAAGAAAGACGAAAGTGTCTCCGACTTTTTCACGAGGTTCGAAGAGACTTTTGTAGATCATAGTGGTCAGGACATGAGCACAGAAGGAGGACAAAGACTGTTTGTCGATAAATTTGTGCATAATTTGTTACCTGAATTATGCAATAAATTAAAGGATTCAGAGAGTGCGTGGGCTGTTTCCACAACTGCGCAAATACTTGCAACTGCACAGTATTACGAAAATAGGGATAAAGAGGAAAAGGAGAAATCAGACAAGAAAACGAAAGACTTAAAAACGAAAGTTCTTTTGCAACAGGCGTATCCGCCTCGCATGAATCAGACTAATACGCAACAAGGTTCGTATCAAAGGACAGATTATAGTACATCGAGACCTCAATATCAGTGGAACCAATGTGCGTACTGTAAGAAAGAGGGTCACTATAAAAATGAATGTCCGATCTTAGCGCAAAATAATGCAGCAGCAGCTCAGAGAGGTCGTGGTGGTTTTGTGCAGAATTCTAGAGGTCGAGGGCGAGGTACTATGCCTCCACAAACGAATGATCGTCCTTCCAATCACTTTGATCAACGAAATGGACAGTCTACTCAGCAAAATAGATCTCAACAATATCTTGTTGAAGACTATTGTGAAGTGGATGAGGGATTTCAGCAAAATGGGTACTAGGACAGCCATGGACAGAGAGAGGGAGTAGTATCAGTTCCAGTGGATCAGAGTGGGCCTTATGTCGCAGTAGCAACATCAGGTGTAGTCGAACCGTTTCTGTTGGATACTGGTGCCGCAAAAAGTTCTCATTCATGCGAAACTCCCTGGCGCACCTTTGTCCGGCTCAACAAATGTTTCTGTAGGTTTTTCAGGCGCCCCTGTTTACAACCCGATATCTGGTCCTTTGTCTATTTCTGTTGGACCGTGTCACTTGAGAGCACCTCTGATTTTGACGACAGGTTGTAATGAAAATCTGCTTGGTTTAGATTTGTTAAAACGACTATATGCGACATTGTACTGTTCTCCGGAAGGAGTACAGCTTACATTGGGTAAAAATATCACTTCTCCGATGTACTTGTCAATGGATGCACTCCCGCCAGAGCTGCGTTCACTCCCTGATTCTCTTTGGGCGACTGGTCCTAATGATGTAGGCCTTTTAGAAATACCACCATATGTAGTAACTTTGAAAGCAAATGTAAAATTTCCAAGAATTCCGCAATACAAAATATCTAGTGAAGGTGAGCGTGCACTTTTATTGATTGTGCAAGATTTGATTAAGAAAGGTGTGGTTGAAGAAACTAGAGGAAATGTCTGTAACAGTCCTGTACTACCGATTCTGAAACGAACTGATCCTACAAAGCCTCCAGTGTATAGGTTTGTTATCGACCTCAGAGAAGTTAATAAGATTGTAGTTCCGCAGTTTCCTGTGGTCCCAGACATTACTGCCTTGTTAACATTAATTCCTGCTACAGCCACTTGGTTCTCAGTCATCGACTTGAAGAATGCCTTTTTCAGCATTCCGATAGCCGAGGAAAGCAGAGATATTTTCGGCTTCTGTCTAGGAGGTCGAAGTTTCAGATTTAAACGCGCTCCACAAGGCTATTGTGAGAGCCCATCTATTTACAGTCAAGCATTAAAAAGCCAGTTAGATTCCTTTGTCCTTCCTCCAGGTTCTGCTCTAGTACAGTATGTAGACGATCTTTTAGTGGCTGCCGATGACAAGGAAACTTGCAAAGCAGCTACGATTTCGTTATTACATCATTTGTCTAATTTGAATCATAAGGTATCACCTTCGAAAATGCAATACTGTTGCCAAGAAGTGACCTACCTAGGTCATCTCTTGTCAAAGGAGGGAAGGAAGTTGACCCCAGAGAGAATAAAAGCAATTACGCAGATGAGTGTTCCACGCACACAGAGAGAAGTACGTGCCTTCCTAGGTATTACCTCTTACTGTAGGCAGTGGATCCCTAATTTTTCTCTTTTAGCAAAACCATTGGTAGCATTGACTGGGAAAAATGTTCCGAGTCCGGTGCCATGGTCTGATGAATGTCAGGAGAGTTTTACTGAATTACTAGAAGCATTGTGTTCAGCTCCTGTATTGGGTACACCTGATTACAGTAAGCCATTCACGCTCTATGTTCATGAGAGAGAAGGTTGCGCGTTGAGTGTTCTGACACAGAAGTTTGGTGATAAACAACGCCCTTGTGCGTATTTTTCATCAACATTAGATCCGGTAGCTAGAGCGTTGCCTAGTTGTTTGAGAGCTACAGCGGCAGCTGCGGCTTCCATTCGACAATCTGCTGGTTTGGTGATGAACAACATGCTAGTGGTCATGGTTCCTCATGCGGTGGATACACTCATGAATCGAACGAAGACACAACACCTTACCAGTGCGAGACTATCTGGTTATGAGCTAACATTACTAGCGAGTCATATTCAGATCAAAAGATGTAATGTATTGAATCCAGCAACGCTGTTGCCGACTGATCAAGAGTCGAGTGATTCCGAACCACATGATTGTTGTTTTAAAACGGAGGAAGAGACAAAAGGACGCATTGACTTAAAGGATACTCCGTTATCCGATCCAGATGGCACGCTGTATGTGGACGGGTCATGTTTTAAATTGGAGAATGGTGATGTGACTGCTGCTTACGCAGTAACGACTTTGAAGACGATTGTGGAGACTGCAAGAGTGAGTCAGAATTCTGCCCAAGCTGCAGAATTAATAGCTCTAACAAGAGCGTGTGTTTTAGCCAAGGGAAAGAGAGTGAATGTCTTTACAGATAGTCAGTACGCATTTGGCGTGGCCCATAGTTTTGGCCGTTTGTGGAGAGAAAGAGGTTTCATTACGTCCCATGGGACTAAGATTCAACATGGTCAGCTAGTTAACGACTTGTTGGAATCTCTAACCTTGCCGACTGAAGTTGCGATTGTAAAGTGCAGTGCTCATAAAGCAATCACGGATGATGTTGGTTGCGGGAATGCTTTTGCTGATGAAACTGCTAAACAGACAGCTAGAGACACGATGAGCAGAATGTATGTTGCTACGTCTGCAAGATGGATTGCTGAGTCTGGAATGTGTGAGGATACTATGGAAAGTGTGAAAGAGATTCAGAAAGAAGCAACTGAGGAGGAAAAACGTGTATGGAAAGAAAGTATGGGCAAGTTGGATTCGAATGGGTGTTGGATTGATTTGACAGAACAGCAGCGTTGGATGTTGCCTGATGCGTATGTGCTTGCAGTAGTGACGATGGCACATGGAGTAGCACATATAAGTTCTAAAGGAATCTGTAAAATGTTGGCTCCGGTCTGGAAGAATGATGGAATCAGTAAGTGTGCAGAGAGAGTGGTGAAAAATTGTATGGTATGCCTGATGCATAATCCTGGCAAGGGAACTCCAACTCCAGCTGGTCACTTCGCTCCTCCTTCCTGCCCCTTTGAAGTGATTCAGTTAGACTTCATTCACATGGATCGCTGTAATAATTTGAAATATGTCCTGGTGGTAGTCTGTGCTTTTTCCAGGTGGATTGAAGCATACCCACTAAAGGACAATACTGCCCTATCAACTGCCAAGATTCTTCTCAAAGAATATTTCCCTAGATTCGGTATGCCACGGATTGTATGGTCAGATAACGGAAGTGAGTTTATAGGGAAAGTTATGCAGAGTGTGTGTGCCGGCCTAGGTCTGAAACAAAAGTTCCACAGTGCGAACCATCCCCAGTCTGCTGGTTTAGTGGAGGGTTACAATGGCACCCTTAAGCTGAAACTAGCTAAAATACAAGCATCCACAGGTTTAGCCTGGCCAGACGCACTTCCTTTGGCTTTGTTATCAACGAGAGCAACTGTACATTCTAGAGTGGGGCTTAGCCCTTATGAGATAGTGTTTGGCCGTCCGGCAAATATTTGGGGTGTGCCGAGGCCTAAGGAGTTTTGTTCTCTAGAATATCCTATGTTGATAGACTACCTTTACGACTTGACTGCTAAATTGAGTCTTATTCACCAACAGGTTTTCGATGCTTTACCAAAGCCTCCGGAGAGTCCAGGGCATCAGCTGAAACCAGGAGATCTTGTGGTTATCAGGAATTTCGCGAGGACGAAGAACCTTCAGCCGAGATTTGTCGGCCCCTTCCAGATCCTGCTCGTAACAAGAACAGCAGTTCGTGTGGCTGGTCGCAAGCATTGGGTGCATGCATCCCACGTAAAGCGTGTACCTTTGCCACTTCCTTACGACGACTGGGTGAAGAAGGGAATTGGTTCCTCCGAATTTGAAAGCACGCCAAAATTCATCCCTTTCAGCGATGCCGAATTGATCACTGACACTCCAAGCTCTGACTCTCCTTCAGAAAAGACTCCTTTGAACTCTGAACATTTGTCCCCTGCATCAGAAAAAACTCTGCCATCTGCGAACTTGAACACTGCAACAGCTACCAGTGAAACGCTATTTGCCGATCAGACAGTACCTGCGAAGCAAAGATATAATTTACGAAACCGTAAAATGGACAAATAAAGCAGGCAACTGCCCATTGTGATATTTTGAAATTTTGAACTTTTGCCTTCAGCCAGGAAGTTTGCTATTTATTTGTTGTTTTAAAATTGCCTTGCCGTCTGGGTAGCCGTAGGGTCGTGGCTGTGTGCCTAGTTGAATCTGCGGGGGTCTGACACAAGGTCGATCTTTCTGTTGGTTCTGGGAACTCCCAGGGCTGATAGAGGCATTTTCATCTACGTACACATCATCAGTGGTCGCGAGCGGATTGTAGAAGATGGAGCTTCCTGCGCTGCAACGAGAAAATGTGATTTATGTTCGCAGAAACAGACTTTACAGAATCCTTCACAGCAAATGCTTTTTGATGCAATGTGCCATTACATTCCTGATTGTTTTGATAACGTTGGTGGGTGGAATCGTTTTCAGTATAAATTTGATTTTTGTGCCAGTTACTACAGTACCTCCCCTTGATCCTGCTACTTCTACTGTTTCTTCTATACACTCTTTTCACTCGTTTCCCGAACATGAGCAAGCCCGACGCTCAGAGTTCATTAACAACACTTTTGTACAGCTCTTGCATCAACACCAACTGGTAGTTAACACTACAGACTGCTGGGTGTGTGGCTTGATACCCCACACTATGGATAAAGGTATTCCTTATCTGGTTTTGCCTTTCAGCTACAATGGATCATTTCAGGCCCTTCAAACCATCTTTGCTTATGCCCTTGAAACTTATCCTCCACGTCCACCACGTTCCACTAAATATAACTCTGCCAACAAAGCTTTAGTCCAGGGAATTATTGACATGATCAAGGACGTCAATAATACTCCATCATACCCTAGAGACGAACTGCGAGTATATTTAAGTTGGAATACTTCAGAGTATCGCCTTAGTTTAGGAGAAAGCAAGCGTAAAAGCTCAACTCCAATCTGGGTCGTACCTCACCGAGGTCAGGTCTGTTTGCAAGGGAATGGGAGAAATCCGAGAGCTCAGCTAGGGAGGAGTGAGTGCGTAGAGACTTATGTGTTTCCGGCTAACTCTTCCCCTGCCTTTCTTACTGCTAGGGGTACCTACTTCATCTGTCGAGATAGAGCTTATACATGGTTGCCTGCCGACTTTTCAGGATCATGCTATATTGCTCGATTGTTGCCTCCGACATACACTGCTTCATCTGATTACCACAGAACCAGAGTAGCGAGAGGTGTCTTCAGCAAGGAAGATACTGCTGGTCAGGAAGCTGGAGACTTCTTCAAAGGCTTCCTTCCGTTCTGGGGGCCTATGGCCAATAGTAGAAACATACGTCAGCTAAAACGGGTAGTTGAATCTACTATTACCGAAACTGCTGGTGCCCTTAGCAATTTGACAGCTGAGCTTCAGGCGGATAGACTCATGACGTTGCAGAACCGTATGGTTCTAGACGTTATCCTTGCAGATCGAGGTGGGGTATGCAGAATGATCCAATCGAGCTGCTGTGTCTTTATTCCTAATAATGCTCCAACAGTCTATGAGGCGATCTCTAAGCTACACAAGATTTCCGACTCTATTCACGTAGACAAGGGAAACTGGTCCTTCATGGAGTGGTTTTGGACTCTGATCTCAGCGTGGGGATGGAAGGTTCTAATGGTCATTGGTGTCATCTTAGTATTCCTGTTCTCATGCTGCCTGATTATCCAGTGTGGTCCTGCTCTGTGTAGTCTTTGTGCTGCAACTTGTCTTAGAAAACCACCTGCGTTTGGAGAAAAGGCACGAGAAAGGATGATGATACAACAGCATGTCACTGACCTGATGAGCATAGAATTAGATTCTGACATAGATTAATTAATTGCCTATGTAAGGGCAAAAGGAGGGTCTGAGGTTCCGTGACGATTTGAACCCGTGTTTTCAATATTGTCGGAAATACATAATATTGGTATCAGCGAACCGCAAATGATCCATTTAGCATATCCTGGTGTTTTCGCTATGCTACGAGCAAGAGCACTCCTTTTATAAACACATTTCTGATCTACCCACGGCATCCATCTTAGATCATGGCCGCCATTTTGTGTTTCTTGCCCTCACATACGCAATAACCTCTGATCACTTCATTTCGATTAAGGACACGTAGCCTTAGCCGGAGATTCACCTCTTTCATGACACGTGCACCTTAAACCAGATCACGCTGTAGCTGCATGACTCGACAAAGGCTGCCTCCTCTGCCCGAGGCCAGTCCTGCTAAACTGGTCTTCGTGTCCATTGTCCTGATCACGATTAGACGGCCGAAGCCGGTAGCCTTGCCCATTTACAACCTACAAACATCCCTTATCCTGCTTTTCTATCTTCTGCACCTGGCTCTGCTCCTTTCCTTCTGGGCCTTTATTAGGGGGAGGTAACGAAATTTACGATGAGGCGGTCCGGGTCTTGAATGAAAAGTTGACATGAGATTATGATGGAAAAGTGGGAACCCCTCGTTCGTAATGTTTTGACATCAGATATTGTCGACGATTCCTGTGCAACGCCAAATATTTATTGTTTAGGACACAAAGGTTTGGGAATGTACTAACATGTGAAGAATTCACCTGAAGGCCAAAATTTAGTATATAAGGAGCAACCCTCTTTGTACAATTTGAACAGGCTCCTAGTTACTGCCCATGCGTAGTTTCTGTGACTTCTGTGTCCCTGCAGTAATAAACCTTTGGTCTTTGACGCCACCATCGAGAAGCCCGTGTTTCTGTTCATTTGTGCACCAAGGCAGGTGGAACTCCGGGGTCTTTGGGTGTTGTTCCCTGACACCTCTGGACGGAACCAAAAAGTCCAGAACTCCATACTGTGCTGCCCTACGATAGTCAGATAACCCATCTCCTCCACATTTCCCTTGTACCTTCTGTACCATACTCTGCCCTCCCCTTCTGCCTAGTTTTTTCCAGTTGTGTTTTTTCCTCTCAATGGTTGTCTAATGTACCAACCCTTTAGTCATCCACTAAGCATTACTCTGGCCCATACGTTCCAGTGGGATTTCAAAATTGAGTCCAGTTGGAACTTGGCCAACTCACACTCCCCCGGTGCGGCAGGCATGCTCCTCTCTTGCCCATTCAGGCTACTCTGTGCCATCTGTCTTCCATAAACTATTGTAGCTTTGGCCTTCCTCTCCCTGCCCCCGGTATCTTTCAAATACCCTTTTTCCTGCATAGACACTCTTCATCACATGCTTGTCGGAGCTAATCTTTCTCTACAAACCTATCAACTAACCTATGTAGAGCGACTATATGTCCTTCACAGTGTGCTGGCACCACCCACGTCCCTGTGCACATTACTCTGCTGACTCACCTTCTACCACGATGCAGATGGATCTGCATGGCATGGGTCATCTAGACCATGCCCCATCTAGCCCCCAGAGAGGAATGGTCACCTCTGCTGTGGTGCTGCAAAGGAAAGCATACTATTCTCACTTGTACTATCCACTACTCCAGCCTCTGGATGGGGCCTGCATCTTCTCCCCTCAGGAGGAGCTTTTACTACTAGCACCAGTAGTTTACCCCAGCGGCATAACACAACTTGTGGGGGCACCCCCGCTCCAGACTCCGTCAGGAGCTATCAGGCCCATCCGTGCGAAGTGCTGGAGGGGGGCCTCCTCAAGCTTGGGCCCCAGCACTGCTGGGCTACTCTTACACCGCGGGGTTACCCTTACACCGCGGGGTTACCCTTGACAACTTTCTGAATTAGCTACAGCAAGATATTTTTTTCGGAACTGGAGTGAGCCACAAATGCACATACCATAGCCACACTTTTTCACTGCATGGGATCACCTAAACAGCACCCATAACACAACCTCTGTGACAAGTGTTCAGAAAGAAAGAGACCGAACACAAAATGGCATTTTGAGATAACTTGCTACGGCCTCGACCCCAGAGGAAAATTGACTACTACCCCTGCCAGCTCTGCTGCCAACCATGCCTTACTCCTCACAATTCGCAATGGAATGAGGAGAAACTCTGCTGTCTTGATCCTGATGATCACAATTTTATTGCTAGGTGTTCCAATAACATTGAAACAAAAGCCTTGTTAATGGAACACTTGCTGTATCATCTCTAGGCAATGATATAAGAGGACAAGTCAACAAAAAATAATATAATGTTCTCCATTCAGGCAAAAGTTGAATACTCCTGTGATTAAGAAGGTTACTAGAGTAACACAAAAGATTACTATTTTCGTTTTTTTTGTACTTTCTATTCTTATATTTTTGATTTATTTTTGTTTATTTTTGTTTATTTTTTTCACTCATAACTATCAAAAGTTAAAGTTGTTTTAGTTATTTTATGCCCGTTGAATTGTCTCCAACTCCAGTCATAAGTTGAATAAAAGTGCTCTTTTAGATTCTTGACCTGACAAAACAGATTTGATGTACCCATAGCACAGGATTCCAGATCTTTAAACTGTGGTTGAGGGAGGCTGCTTCTTGATGCGAGTTGTAGCTGAACTCCTACAGAGTCAAAACAATCCAATTCTACAGAGGAAAATTTGTTTCTGTACGGAATCCCTGTCTCACTCTTGGTAGCTTGGCACAAGCAAGGCCTTCATCAGAGAAAAATATTTGTTGCACGTGTCACAATACCAAAACAACATTACAGCAATAATATAAATGATTTAAAAATCCTAAACTATATCATTACAAAGAAAAAAATTAAGAAAAGTAAATGTAGGAAGCAGAATTTATTAAAAATGTAAACTATATATATTCCATAAAAAATGGGAACTCAAAATTCAAAGAAAGTTAGTGGGGTTTGATAGACCAGCACCCAAGCACTGTTTGCAGCTGATCAGAAGTGAAGAGTGAGTCTCACTGAATTGTTTGGAGACACCGTTCTAAATATAATAACTTGGTTCAATCCGAAAACATTTTAAAACTGCGAAACTTGTTTTGTGATTCAAAAGTAACTTCTTCAAGGCTGATCAAAATTAATTGAGGTGAAATATATGCTAATTCCTAACTATATATGGCCTAAAACCAATGGTTTTTTCATTGAATTTTCAAGGTTTTGTAAATGCAAATTCCTAACTATATATCCACTATAACCTATGGTTTTTTCTGTGAATTTCATTGGTTTTTTAATAGCAAATATGAAAAGCTTTAAAATGTCAAGTACGTGATAGATAAAAACATTTTCGTATTTATGCACGCTGATGTGCTTTGAACGCTGCACCCCCCCCCTCCCCTCTTTTGTCTTAGTAGTACTCTCTCTTTGCAGATACTGAAGGGTAGTTAACGCAGGCCTTTACCCCCGTTGTAATCCGTCGTGCCTCCTTGTCTCTCCATTTGATTGATTGTTGTCCAAGCATTTACTGTTTTAGAATTGGTTCTCTTTGAATCATTCTCTATTTACAAACAAGCAAAAAGTCGCAATACTCTGTTTAGTCTTTGCAGATAGTGAAAAATCGTGTAAAAAAATAAAAGTAATCGAGCAAAATCAGTAGGCCACTAATTGGATCTCTTTTTGACCTCGCTAAAATAGAAATATTAGGAACAACCCTTCATGAGAAATACGAAAATAGTGAGATGAACTGAGCTCCACACCATGAGGGCTGCAAGACAGCTCGGCTCCATCACCCATCCCGCACAAAATAACGACAAACCCTATGCAAATATTAAAAATATAGACAACACACCAGCAAAGAAACAGGGTAAAACATTTTATTAAAAAACTATTTACATAACGTTGGTTTATAAGATGATGTCAGTAGTGGACCGATGTGTGAATAGATCGAAAGCAGCACAAGGCTCCAAGATCCGGATGGCAAGCTCCTGGATGTTGGGTGCCATAGTTTAGAGTTCTGAATTTCAGCCTTTTTCAATGCCTGTGCTTTGTTGAATCAAAATGGTGGCTTGACACAAAGCTGACTCAAGCGTTGCTACTGATGCTATGCAGACCAAAACTGGTTTTCAGTTTGTACATTTTTCTAGATTTTTCAATCCAAGTTTGGTTGACTTTGTAGAACGATGGCTTCAGATTTTCAACATACGGTGTGGTGGCGCTGACTGGGAGGGGGCGCTTCGCTCCTGCCCCCTCCCCAAGTAAGATTTTCATACGTGAAAGTACGTTAATGGTTTTGGTCCCTGAGATGCTTCGATGTCACTGCCATTCTCAAATAGCATAAGTTCTGGATGTTGGGTGCCATAGTTAAGAGTTCTGAGCAGTGCTTGTAACACTGTCTAAAGCTTATTTCCACCTACTGCAGCTTCACTATTCTCAAAGTAAGTGAGTGTCGTTTGTAGACCTGACTGCATTAGAAAACAATGTGATATGTTACCTTCCTAAACAGCTTGACGGAGGCCCCTGAGGGGCGGTGTGATGGCCATGGACTCGGAGAAGACGCATGGCTCCGACACCCTCCCCAAGTCTTATAGCACTGGTGTAGCCTGAGATCGCCCCCGACATAGGCGGCCGGCTCCCGGGGTCCGGCGGAACTTTTTACCTTTTGATGACTCTTCAATTCTGGACCTTGTCCCACAATCCGTTTGACCTGAAGACAAGCTGTAGTGGGGCGCCCCTTTATCGTTTTAGTTGCCATTCCGCCCGCTTTTGCTACACTGTGCCTCTTCCGCCATTCAGCTGTTTACCGCCCGCTCTTGCGACTACAGCGTCTCGCTCACCATGTAGTTGAGTTGCGCCCGCTCTTGCGGTGCAGCGATAGGCGGCTGCCACAGGACTCTCAAAATGGCGGCCGGCTCTTCGGTTTTGGGCCTGGTCCACTAAAATGGCCCTGGGACACCTTGGAACTCGGACGCTTCCCTGATAGGGCTTGGGTCCCATTCTCGAAAAGCGTCCCCTCAGCCGTGAAGATTCTACAAAAGTCTTGGGGGCCTCCGACTCCCGCAGGCTTCTGGTGGGGAGCGGCTGCCATGATTGCTCGTGGAATGGCCACGACGGAGCTACGAGATGGTAGTGGTCTCATGCTGACGCCTGCTTAAGTCTGAAACATCCAGAAACACTATAGACTACCAATTCGATCAGTTCCGGTAGCGCCCCAACATGACCCGGAAGAGAAGAACTTGCCCTCCCCTCTTTGACTGATGGTTCTTGTTGCCTGTCCCCTCTGTTCTCATTTAACAGAACTTTTTGGACTGCTGAAAGGGGTTGTGTTCTGAACGCTGGTTGGTGGAGACATTTAGACTATATTCTTGACCTACGTTGTCGCGTAATGCGTTTTATGACACGCCGCGTTAGCGCACCCGGAAGTGATCCGAGGCGCGGCGCGCAGCGCGTAACGTAAGCATAACAGGTCATGTGACTTGTTAATAAAACTTTTCATTGGTTCATTTTACTTTTGTTAATTTAATGATGAAAAGCTTGGTCATATGACCTAAAAATTACGCTTTTTATTATTTTCGAACAATATTTTTTTTTCAAACATATGTTATAATATTCCAGGCTAATGTACTTTCCCGGAAAATTTACAACTGTCTTGCAAGTAAAATATATTCCTTTTTCGAGAAAAAGGGTGTTTCTTCCTTCCATGACGGAGCCGTTGAGTAAAAGAGATTCGGCCTGCTGTCTTAGTCGCCGATACGCCTGATTATCAGATTCTTATCGATCACTTTATGTTGCAGACATGAAAAACACAACTGCCCTTGACCATTTATCTTTACTGCGTTCCTACATATTATACCTTTTATCCGTCATGTAATTGGACTGCTTTATTTCACTTGCCTTTTACTGATTCGAAAACAGTGACTAAAAGTAAAAACTTTACCAATGTAAATACTACTACCGTGTTTTGTTTTAAAAACCTTTATTGTGAAAATGTCAGTATACAAATACGGGCCTATTACCACGTGGGCCGGCCACGGAGCAAACTGAAATCGTATATGATGAGGAGACATTTACACTGTAGAGGAACGTAACGAGCGGGCCATTAGGTTGCAAGAACTAAGGTGTCTAACAGTTGCGGAATCGGTGGACATACATTTTGTAATTAAAATAGAACAGGGCCACTTACAATAACATTTTCTAGATATACATTTGCGGGCAAGGAGTTACGAGTCCCATTTATACCGGCGCCATTTTGGGCGAGGCCGGGCAGGTCCAAGATATAGTCAAAATGTCTCCACCAACCATCGGCCAGACCAGAACCCCTTTCGGCCCTTTATGCTACAAGATGGTGTCTTCCATTCAGAAAATATTGTTGGCAGCATTTTGAAAGGAAACAGAAACAGCCGTTCTCCTAGTGAGTTTCACATTGTTACATTTAGGAAGAATGTTGAAGAGTAGTATGTGGAAAATCTGAAGCCATTTTTCTACAAACTCTCAATCAGACTTGGATGGAAAAAAAAAACCTGAAGAATGTACAAACTGAAAACCAATTTTTGTCTGTATAGCACCAACAGTAACGCTTGAGTTAGCTTTGTGTCAAGCCGCCATTTTCATTCAATCAATAGCGTCCCCCTGCACACATTCAGGGACCTGATCGTGTCTTCAGATGAAACGGATTGTAGGAAAAGAAGCAGAAAGGAAAAGGCAAAAAGTTCTGCCGGACCTAGTGAAGCTGCAGCAGGTGCAAATAAGCTTCAGACAGTCTTACAAGCACTGCTCAGAACTCTCAACTGAGGCACTCAACATCCAGGACTTGCCATTCGGATCTTGGCGCCTTGTGCTGGTTCCGACCTATTCACACATCGGTCCACTACTGACATCACCTCATAAGCCAACGGGGCACCCCACGCCGACTTTCGGCGCAGCATTGTAGGATGGCCACACCAGTGCGGCAACTTGCTGGACACAACATCGGGGCCATCCAGATCTCGGCGCGTTCGACTCACTGTACCGCAACAGTGACCGCAACTCAGCTGGACACGCCGTCTTTCGGCGCAGCATTGTAGGATGGCCACACCAGTGCGGCAATTTGCTGGACACCACCTCGGTGCCATCCGGATCTCGGCGCGTTCGAGTCACTGTACCGCAACAGTGACCGCAATTCAGCTGGACACGCCGTCTTTCGGCGCAGCATTGTAGGATGGCCACACCAGTGCGGCAATTTGCTGGACACCACCTCGGTGCCATCCGGATCTCGGCGCGTTCGAGTCACTGTACCGCAACAGTGACCGCAACTCAGCTGGACACGCCGTCTTTCGGCGCAGCATTGTAGGATGGCCACACCAGTGCGGCAATTTGCTGGACACCACCTCGGTGCCATCCGGATCTCGGCGCGTTCGAGTCACTGTACCGCAACAGTGACCGCAACTCAGTTGGACACGCCGTCTTTCGGCGCAGCATTGTAGGATGGCCACACCAGTGCGGCAATTTGCTGGACACCACCTCGGTACCATCCGGATCTCGGCCCGTTGTGCTGCCTTCGGCCTATTCGCACATCGGTCCGCTACTGACGCCGCCTCACGTGCCAACGGATTTTCTACGCTTTTTGTAGCCCTATGCCGCATAACAGGTCATGTGACTTGTTTATAAAACTTTTCATTGGTTCATTTTACTTTTGGTTTCCTAAAGATGGAAGGCTTGGTCATATGACCTAAAAATAACACTTTTCATTGGTTTAGAACATTTTTTTTTCCCAAACGATGAAAGCCCCACCTTGTTTCTGGATCATTCAGACTGAAGCTGGCGTCAGCATGAGAGCACCACCATCTCGTGGCTCCGTCGTGGTCATTCCGCGAGCAATCATGGCAGCCGCTCCCCACCGGAAGCCTGCGGGAGTCGGGGGCCCCCAAGACTTTTGTACAATCTTCACGGCTGAGGGGACGCTTTTCGAGAATGGAGCCCAAGCCCTAGCAGGCAAGCCTCCGAGTTCCAAAGTGTCCCAGGGCCATTTCAGTGGACCAGGCCCAAAACCGAGGAGCCGTCCGCCATTTTAAGAGCCATGTGGCAGCCGCCTATCGCTGCACTGCAAGAGTGGGAGCAACTCAACAACATGGTGAGCGAGACGCTGTAACCGCAAGAGCGGGCGCAACTCCGCTAGATGGCCGCCACCTGGGGAGGCCCGTTCACGCCGCCTCCCCCACGCCCCCCCCCCCGGGCCGCCGCACGCCAATTTTCGGAGCAGCATTGTAGGATACCAAAACCAGTGCGGCAGTTTACTGGACATCACCTGGGTGCCTGTCGTACATGTTGTGTCAGCCATGTGACACTGGACACAGACCGCTACTGACGAGGCCTCCCCCCGCACCACCCGGGACGCCCCACGCTGTTTTTCTGTGCTGCATTGTAGGATCCCTAAACCAGTGCGGCACCCAGGCGACATCACCTGGGTGCCGTCCAGAACTCTGCACGTTGTGCTGCCTTGGGACTATTCGCACAACAGACCGCTACTGACGAGGCCTCCCCCCGCCCCACCCGGGACGCCCCACGCCAATTTTCGGAGCAGCATTGTAGGATCCCTAAACCAGTGCGGCACCCAGGCGACATCACCTGGGTGCCGTCCAGAACTCTGCACGTTGTGCTGCCTTGGGACTATTCGCACAAAAGACAGCTTCTAACCATTGTTGCTTTTTGTGTTGAGAAATGTTTAAATGTTTTTAGTTTTTGTTCCGTTCGTTAAAGTTAATAGTTAATAAAGTTTTATAACCTTACTTTGTTGGAGTGTTATCTATTTTTTTTAAAACGGGTGAATGGGGCCTTGAATCGGGTTATTGTCATGTGTGGGCTTTGGAAGTGTGCTGCTGCAGGATCGGACATTTCAAACTCAAATGCACGTTCTTTTTCTTACCTTTCCGAAGCATGGAGCGCAATAGCAAGCAGAGAAAGGGTGATGCACGTGTTGAACACTACCTGACCTGGCAAGTTGCTGGCAGTGCCCCCCCGCCCGCTCCTGAAAGAGGAAACACACACACCGCCGCTCCGAGTACTTCACAAATCTTTAAAAGACCATGCGCTTGTTCATGAGGCTTAAATGGTTTATCACCTCTTCTAGAACCCCTGCATCGACCCTCTGACGTTTCCTGGAAAAATTACCATGTAACACAATACCAAGCCCTGTCAGCTGAAACCCCCAAGGAATCGTGGGGCATATTATCAAGAGGGTTTATCTCCGCTTTTTTGGCTTTAAAAGCCTTGAAAGCGGAGATAAAATTATCTCCCTATTACCAAGCTGTCGCTAACACCAGTTAGTGACAGCTAAAAGGAGATAGCGACCATCTTGGGCCCCGCTTTGCATGTCAGTGATACTTATCACTAATGACATGCAAAGTGGCGTGCCAAGATGTTAGCGACTGGAAACAGTCCCTAACATCGCTACCTTCTATTACCAACTTTTGGAGATATTCGCGCTAAGCGCGAATATCTCCAAAATCTAACACCTGCCCTGAGCAGTTCTTAGCCATGTTATCCAATGGGAGGTGGATAACATGGCTAAGAGCATTTGCTCGATAATACATGAATATCGCTGACTTTTCTGCGATAATAGCAAGGTTTATCTGCGATAAAAATCGCCGATGTACGGCAATAATTTTTGTCTCTAAACAAGTTAGAGACAAAAATTATCGCTAGTTGTTCGTAATATGCCCCCGGGTTTTTGCTTGCAGAAATCGGGAGGCGGGAGACTAGCACTGAAATCAGTAGTCACACGCCTGAATCGGGAGGGTTGGCATGTCTGAATTCTCTACAGCTGGGGCCATAAACTACATCCGCAGGGTTAGGTGATAGCATGGGACCAGCCTGGCATCTAAAATGGCTGCCGTGCACGACAAAATTGTGGCATTGGAAAAAAGGCAAGATGGCGCAGCCGCTGGAAGAGATGTATCAACATATATCAGCCTCCTCAGCCACCCTCAGGAAACATAGGGGATTAGGATACGTCTCCCGCACCCCCTTATACCTAGTAATTTAATTAACGAAGCACAAAATGGCGAATTCCCGTTTCGCTACCAGTTTGCGGCCCGTGAAGCGCTTCTACCGTGAAAAATCATTTTTTTTTTATTTTCCCCACGGGACCCTTTAATAACCCCAACAACATTCCTAGGGGGTCAAGAGGGGGATACCTTGCCCCCTTTCATTAAATTCCCCTTTCGTTTTTCACCTCTTCTTCTCTCTCGATCCTACCGAGAGACAAGATGGCGGCCGCTCCGGACTGTTTAGAATGTTGACAGACACCGGAGAGCCAATCAGCTTTCTGCGCGCAAAGTTCCGATAAGCGAAAAGTAAGCGGACCGGATCGCTGCCCGGAGCGCTGTTACAGATATATATCTTGATTTAAACGTTAATTTCTCAAAATCCACTGAAGCACATATATTGAGACCTAGCAAAGGCACATCGGGCTAACAGTCCCTACAATTTTGCCAAGTTTCGTGCAAATCCATTCAGCCGTTCGAGCTAAAAGTGAGGCCAACCGCCCTATGGAAATTAACATGGGAAAAAGGCGTTTTGGGACCCCCCTTTTTTCTCAGCCCCCCCTTGACGAACCCCCCCCAAATTTTCAGGGGCTGCTCAGAAACAAAATGTGCCATTTTCCTGAAAATTTCAGCCGATTCCGTCCACAAACGCCAAAGTTATTAGACATAGAATTTTCAGAAATCCCATAGGGAAAAAATCCTAACTATATATACCTACTGGCGAGACGCCAGTAGGTAATATATATATATATACATATATATATATATATGAAATATCCAAAGTTCTGCCCATAAGCAAAGTCGCGCACTCAAGGAGATTCAGTTGTGAAAGTTTTTAATCACCGGATATCGCTACGCGTTTCGACACACCAAGGTGTCTTGATCACACGATAACCATTCCCCCATATTCAACATGTTAAATACAATTGAGAAAACAATTCATAAACATAGAAGAGGTCAGCAACCCTCCATGCATTAAGGTCAAAACATAGTCGGCCATATTAGAGTGGAGTCACTCACAGGAAATGGTGTCTAAAACTAATTAGTTAGGCCATACATTCTGTAAATCAACCATAATTCTAGCGATTTAACAAAAATTAATAATGAGTTAAGAATGTAAACTTAGATATTTCTCTAAGTCGATTTTACAACCGTTTATATTGTAAACGAACTGACAATTAATGTGTTGTCAAGATGTCTTGGCCGTGGTATGAGCTTCGTGAATACAAAGCAAAAATAATATACTAGCGGTCTAGTGCCCTCCTGGTGTTGATTCATGTAGCTATTTTACTGGACTACATGAACCCTGAACTGTGCCTGAGGTCTAGTGCCTAAGGGTCAAAAAATGGGAGGGATGCATCAGGCTAATACTAAGCCATTCATATAGGAAAAAAGAGAATGAATAATATATTCACAAAAAGGAGGAAAAAAGTGCCCATAGTGAAAGTCTTATCTTTAACAGAGTGAAGTGAGTTCTTCCATTCAAGCTGGAGAAGGGTGGGGCCGTGGTGAGGTGGTCAAAGAGAGTGCTGTTCCCCATCCTAATCTCCTGAAAGAGACATAACAATAACATGATTAAAACGGTTTAAAACATACGAAAGTATATCTGTTACAAAAAATGATAACAATGCAAGATTCTCAAAAAACAACTATGCATGTAGGAGAAACATTGTGACTACAGAATAACTCCAGAATTAAGCATTTGAGCACAGCATGCAACTCTATTCATTATGAAGGTGAGTTGCTAATTCCTCATCCATGTTGTGTCCTCCAGGGAACCTGGTCTCGAGCTCCATGATCCATCGTGACTCTCTCTTTCTAAGAGCCAGTTCTCTGTTGCCACCCCTTCTTCCTATGTTCACTTGTTCTACAGCATAGTATCTTAACAAGGAATTGTTGGATTTATGGAAATCTTGGAAGTGTCTAGCTATGGGGTATTTGGCATCTTTATTAGTAATGGCTCTAAGATGTTCTTGGACACGTTTTTTAGCCATACATGTGGTGCTACCCACATATTTGATGTTACAGGGGCATTCAAGAATATAAACGACATAGTTAGTGTTGCATGTGAGAAATTGCTTAATCTTTCTACGTTCATGGGTACCGGGGACTTCTATTTCCTTAACCATGACACTGGCCATACATGCCCGGCAGTGTCCACAGGGATAGAAACCTTTGAGCCCTTGGATATGTTGTTTCTTAGTCTCAGTGATGTCTCCCTTGACTAGAATATCCCTAAGGTTCCTGCCTCTTCTGTATGAGATTTGTGGTCTTTCTGTGATTTGTGGGCCTATGATGTTGTCTGCTTGCAATATTTTCCAGTTCTCGTTAATGATTTTCTTAACTTTACTGGACTGTTCATGAAAAGTGGTAATGATTCTAGTATCAGAGGTGACTGACTCATTTTTGGCTTTAGGTATCAGGGTACTTGATCTCTCAATTTCATTCACCTTTTTGACAGCTTTATTCAGGACCCATTCAGGATAACCCCGTTCTCTGAATCTAGTCAACATGGTTTCTTGTTCTTTGATGAAACCTTCTTGGCTACTACAATTTCTTCTGGCTCTAAGGAGCTCCCCATAGGGTATGCTCCATTTTAATGGGTTAGGATGGGCACTAAGGGCGTGGAGTAAGCTGTTCCCTGATGTGTCTTTTCTATGGAGTTTGGAAGTAAGGTGACCATTGGTGACTTCTATGGTGGTGTCCAGGAATTCCACACTGATATTGCTGATATTATAAGTGAGAGATATGTTGTAGCTGTTCGAATTCAATTTATCAATGAACTCTACAGCTTCCTCTTCAGTGCCCTGCCAAATGATGAACAGATCATCAATATACCTTATCCAGGTTTGAACTTTGGTGAAGTATGTCTCGAGATCTTTTTCTTCCCTTATCTCCTCCTCCCATTTACCTAGGAAAAGATTGGCAAAATTGGGGGAAAATGCTGATCCCATGGCCGCACCTCTAGTTTGTTTATAGATGGACCCATCAAACACAAAATTTTTATTTTTCAAACACAATTTCATCATATTTACAAGCATGCATGTATGATCTCTATAGCCAATTTCTCTTTGTTTGAGGAAATGGTAACAAGCCTCCATGCCCTGGACATGATCAATTATGGTGTAAAGGGCATTTACATCCATCGTAATGAGAAATGCCCCCTCCGCCCATACAATGTTGTCGATTTTGTTAAGGAAATCGGTAGTGTCTCTGGTATATGAAGGGAGAAGACATACATATTCACGTAGGAAGTGATCAATGTAAACAGATAAGTTTTCATTGACACTCCCTATTGAAGAAATGATGGGCCTGCCCGGAGGTTGGTTAACATCTTTGTGGACCTTCGGGAGAAGGTAAAATATGGGCATCTTTGGGTAATCCTTCTTTAGGAAACAAAATTCCTGCCAAGAAAGGAGTTCCTCATTTCTCCATTCAAGTAAGTTTTCCCATGTCTCAGTGATGCTGGAATTATATTCTTCAGAGTCAGACTTGCAGTAGAATACGCTCCTTTCTAGTTGTTTAAGAGCTTCGGCAATGTAAAGGTCCCTACCCCACAAGACAATGTTGCCCCCTTTGTCTGAAGGCCTCAGAATTATATTTTTGTCATCAGCTAGTGAAAAAATAAAATCCATCTGTTCTTTAGACAGATTGAAATTTTTCACTCCTACTTTAGTTTGTTTATGTTTCAATTTAATGAGTTCCCTGGTTACTACTTCATGAAAAGTATCGATTGCATCATGCGGTAGTATAGGAAAAAATATAGACTTGGGTTTGAAAGAGGTACAAGCAGCCCTGTCAGTTCTTGTCTCTCTCACTCCTATTATTGAGCTATTCTGTTGGCTATCACTAGACAACTCGGCCAAAGAATATATATCTTGGAGGGTGTCCACATTACCTACAGTTAACTCAGATAGACCTTCTTCCAACACAATTTCTGGTGCTATTCTATCTGGTCTTAGGGAGTGCCATTTTTTCAATTTCATTTTGCGGACAAATTTAAACATGTCCACTCTAGTCCCGGCATAGTCAAATAGTTTAGTTGGGCAAAAAGTTAATCCCAAACACAGGGTTTGTTTTTCTTTAAGAGTTAATGATCTAGATGATAGATTGATTATAGTTTTATTTACCATAGCGTCATCCATGATTATCTCCTTCTTCTGTAGCCACCTCTTTTGGTTCCCACTGGCTTTTTGTTGTTTTCTTCGTCTCTGCTGGAGCTTGATGCGTCTCTGGCGTGATCTCCCCGTCCTCTTGCTTGTCCCCTTGGTCTTCCTCGCGTCGTTCTTTTCTGGAAGGTTTGTTGTTGGGTTGTTTCCATTTCCTTCTTGCGCCGGGTCCTGAGCACTCTGAACTCGTCTAAAAAACTCGCCGGTCTTTTAGTTACTTCTGTTTCTGACAAGGTACTTGTAGTTTTTTTGAAAGCATCGGATTCTGATCCACTCGCGCTGCTCACTGTCACGCTGTCAGCTCTGGCTTCTGCATTGTCTGATGTTTGCGTTTGTGGAGTAGTTTGTTTATATAGATAATCATATTTTGGGCTGTATGTAAGGATCCTGCCACTGTCATAGTCCCCACAATCCCTATGCAATTTGCGCTGCTTTCGATATTTAATGTCGTCCTCATGGTTTTTAAGTTGGCCTTTGAGTTCATCCATAAATTTGTTGATTGTCTTGATCCCTACTGTTTTTGAACGCTTCCTCTAGCTCTTTGATTTGTTTCAAAATATCTTCTCGATCTTCCCATGCATATTTAATCAATATGCATAACATGTTTTTGCTGCTGGCCGCTGAGTTCTGTGCCCATTCCTCAAGCATCTTGGTATTAGGTGATTCATGGGATGGTGTTATGTAAATCCTTAGACCACGGGGTACCATTTCTTTTTCCACGTAGTCCTGTAGGGAAGTGGCTTCCCACCACCTTGCGCTTTCTTGCTTTTTGAGTTTTTCATATTTTCTCAATTGCATATTAAGGGGATTGCTTGTGGGTCTTTCCAGGACTGCAGCTCCTGCTCCCCCTTTGCCTGGTGCTCTGGCAAAAAGGGCTACTGCCTCTTTACGTCTTTCTCCCTCTTCCTCCATTCTGTAGTCGTTTGACTCCTGTAAGTTGAATATACTAATCTTGCAATGTAAACAACGCTTGGCACTGATGGTATATATCCGGTGCTGGAAACGGGAAAGCTTTCCGTTTCTGCTAGAAAATGTTCGAAGAAAGTTTTTAACTGAAAATCCTCCCGCTTAATTAAGCAGTTCCTGATGCCGCTTATGTCTCGCCAGAAAGTACACCAAAAGAGTTACGGAGGCATGAGTCCGAAATGGGACTACAAATCAAAAGATCGATTGTTTATACTCCGTCTTAGGACCCTCACTCAACCGGGGCAGCACACTCTCTCCGCACACCGCCGGTCTCGGAAAAGAACCAGCACGGGAAGTGCCGGCTTTCCCCTTGACTCGGCGGGAATACAAAGAAAGGCTTACCCGTACGGGATGCGAAGGCGGTACTGTTCCGGGGTTGATTCCAGGTTATAGTCGGTGGTGTTTTCAGCGGCCGGCACTGGGTCCCTCCATAATGTATTCCAAGGCACACTGGGTTCTGCTGGGACCTCCTCCCGTAGTCAGGTGGCGCGAAATTTCGGCAAACCCTCAGCCTTGGAATATATATATATATATATATATATATATATCTCAACGGTCCCGCGTTTCGGGACTTAGTCCCTTATTCACTCGTAAATAAGGGACTAGGTCCCGAAAAGCGTCGAATTGCCGATATGTTGCTGAGTAAAATACTGCTTTTTAAGAACAAGAGAGTCCGTGAATGCTGTATTTTCATTGGGATCCTTTGGAAAGTTTCAGCGTTTGGTTTTGATATATATATATATATATATATATATATATATATATATATATATATATATATATATATATAATATAATTCTGTTCATGGTTATCATTATGATACACAATCATGCAGAATGTTGTTCGATACACAAGAACGTATCACTAAACATTTATATAGTGTCATGATTTCACTGCAATGATCATTAGATAACCGGCTATGCCCAAAATATTAAGTAAAACAAGAACAAATATATATAGGTGAAAATATGGGCATATAAACCATTGTTTAAATCATCCATAGTAATAATCAAGAAATTGAATCTAACTAATATCACTCAATATACAGATCCTCAATAATGACAATGCTGTCAATGCTTTGTATCTTTATCAGATTCATCCCTATTTACACTATGTATATAACATATGCTATTCGTTATCCCAGGGTCAATAGTGACATATGCACTTTTAATGAGAAAAAGAAACACTGGAATAACCATCAAGATACAAAGGAATAACTCTTCATAGTTTGTCTTATAATTTGGGTATGTAATGAACAGAAACTGGGGCATTATTTACAGCAACACTACTAGCATGGTATCATAGTTGCCCGAATTTGTACAACAATTGATATGCAGTTGTGGAAAGTTTTTCATTTTTAAATGATTACGGTTATTAGGCATTTATATACCCACCTCTTTGTTCAATGTTTTGAGGAAATGAAAATAGCATTACATTTTATGTTTGCTTTCACAATTTCGAGCTAGTGCAAACCTACCTTATCTACTCAGTTGTTCCCATCTTCCCAGAATTGAAAAGGGTAACCAATGGATATTCAATAGGCATTGGAGTTCACGATGACATTTGCCTCTAGTGTGTGTGATAGTTTAAATAACTCACTCCTTAACAGTAAATGTAATCAGGGGATAAACCAAGGACCCATAACAAATATCAATTCAGAATTGTAGAATATTCGGAAAGCTCGGATATTGTCAACTTTTATATTTATATCATATGAACAGGCTTTTATGGTTCTGATTGTTGTAAAAACGAGCAAAGTAACTAGAAAATGTGTTTCTTATATTGAAAGACGTGGACGCCTGATATATGTGGTCCTCTCCCTAATACAAAGTCTATCACAAAAATCGAATATCACAACTATATGGCTTGTATTCTCCTGCGTAACATTATGTATTTGTTTAGCATACCTAGAATGGCTGGTAACTTGTTTAGAAGCTCTTTATTTTTTAACCTCCCAAAAGTGGAGAATAGGATCAGAGAATTAGTATTGCCTGTTGGGTACCATGGGTTCTGTCTTGGTATGGTGTGTCTGTACGGGACCCACTCCATAATTCAGAGCATTACAGGCCGGTGTAATGTAGTAACTGTATGGTACGTGCCATTATAATGGCCCATTATAATTATAGTACCAAAAGTAAGTTGCAAAATGTGGTACAGTCCTCATCTGTATTTAACGCATGGCTAACTGTATATTTTTTATGTAATAATTGTTCGCCATTACCTCCGCTCCTACATTGGCCAATGTGATCAATTCCAAGGGACCTCAGATTCTTTATTTCAGCCGAGAGATGGGACTTTTTAAAGTGCATAATTAAAAAATACCTGCGATCTCCAAATGGCCCGCGAAAGTGCCTCCCCTCTTAAAGGATCCTACAGAACACTTCCCACACACACATATTTAATTATATTACAGAAAACGTGTATAGTTAAAGGCTCCTCACTACATTCATCGGCTGGTTCCTTTAAACCTTCTACTTTAAGATAAAAATAGTGAATCAGCCGTCCCAAATCCACACTACTAGGATCATGCAACACATGGAGAGGCAACACTAGCACAGATACAGCAATCTTTCAGACCACAGAGACAAGGAAATCCAGATTTCTTTTCTAGATGAATTCTTTATTGATCATCCAATAAGCAGCATAAAACTTAGGCAATGCGTTTCTCTTATATATCAGCTAGCACGTTAGCCCAATATTGCCTCAGTTCAGGACAAGACCAAAACATGTGGACAATATGAGCTGGAGGGGTGTGACAGTGGGGCAATCATCTGAAACTGTGAGATACATCACATTAAGCCTTCGTGGAGTTAGGTATGCTGTAAGTAATAAATGATAATGAATATATTTAAAATGTGCATTCTTCTAGACCATAACCTGGTATTCTATATTTTTTTCTGGACTTTTTTATTAAAAGGTTGGCCTGCGGCTGTCTCCCATTTTTCTCTTAAGCGGAGTGAATTTGTTTTTGGGTATTGTTGCAGGACTTTATTTAGCTATGTGACTAGTTGTCTGCCATGACCTCTAGTATATAGTGTTTTGAGTAGTGCATTCATTTCAGGCTCATGCATGTTCCCGAACATCTATGGTGCCCTACGTATTGTACCATATAGGAGTAAGTTGCCTCTCTGCATGCCACACTTTTTTTCTATTTCCCGGAAACGCAGAAGTGAACCACTAGTAAATAGGTCCCGAATGTTTAATAGCCACTTCATCCCATGATTACAGTTTTCCAGTCCTAAGAACACACCTCCTCATGTGGGGAAGCCTTTGAGTGGTATTGCCAGGGCATGGGACTTTATTGGTTGTAAGTTGGAAAGACTACGTTTAGCAAACCCAGAGCAGTATTTAGGAGAAGATGGTTACCAGTGCTGTTGGGCTTGGGAACATGGCCTTATGTAGTGCCCCTCCCCAGATCTGCATTTGAGTGAGATCCATCTCCCAGAGATGATGACCAGCTAGCCAGTAAGCCACCTACTGGAGCTACATGGAGAGATAGTCCCCCAGAAAGGCTGGGGCGTCCAGGCCACAACTTATAACCAGGAGCTTAAGTTTAGCTAGTGCTACTCCCTTCCTGATCTCCAAATTAAAAAATCCGGAAAGGAATCCAACTTTCTTAACTTATGGGACGGGATCTGGGTTGGGAGACTCGCAAAATAGAGGAGGTGGAGAGCATTATAATTTTGCATACAGTTATATGATTCATCACTGATAGCGTAAGGGGAGTCTATTAGGAAACATGTGACGGTAAAGAGCCAGTAGCTTTCCCCAGGTTGCCCTCTAAGAGGTCTGTGACTGTGATGAATTTGATTTCCTATGTAACAGAAAGTGTGGGGGCCCCGGTTTGGCCTGCATTACCTAGTTGACCCTCATGTCTAGGGAGGGACTTATGAAAAGAAACACCAGGGAGTTTTTCTAGTTAACTTCAAGACCTGAGAGCAATGTGAAATCCTTGATGGTATCTGCTAGAGAATCCAGGTTGATATTAATCTCTTGCAGATAAAGTATCCTGTCATCTGTGTATAGAGAAATGGAGTGGGTAACTCCCCTCAGTGGAATACCCCAAAATTGCCTTTCATCACCAGGAGTACAAGTGCCATAGCAGGAGCGAAAGTAGACATCACTCCCTTGTTCCTCTGGCCACTGGGTATGAGTCTGAAATTTGATGGCTGCTTTTGGCTCTGGTTATAGGTTTCGTATATAAAAGCTTGATCCATTGTATGAGTTGAGGGTCAAAGGCAAACTTTGTTAGGACATGTAACCTATGCTTCCAGTTTACAATGTCAAAAGCCTGCTCTACATGTAAGGCAAGGTATGCCAAGTGGGACCAGAGGATGGAGCATCCTCCACAGCAGAATAGAATTGTCTGGTATGTAAAGACATGCTGTGTCTGGGCATAAATCCATTTTGTTCTGGATGAACCAAATCTGGAATGGAGGAGAGCAGTCACGGCGCAAGTATTTTATTTAAAATGTTATATTCCAAATTTAGAAATGAGCTTGGTCATTAGGAGGATGGGGATGATGGCCCTAATGGTGGGCAGTAAGTTCAATTAGTAAGATAATTCTTCTCGTTGGAAGGGCATCGGTGCAGCTTGGTCTTGTTCAGTCCAAGACCAATCATCCTCCAGATCAGTAAAGAAAGGCATGCTTTGGTCTGCTATTCATGCATGAAAAAGGACTGCATGTTTCAAGTTGAGGTCCTGGAGTGTGTTTTTTCACTCCCAGAAAGGAGGCTCTGCATGTTTAATCGCTAGTGTAAAATCTGGGAATTTCATTACTCGTGAGGACCCTATGGTGATTGGGCCCCTTGCTCTAGGCTTCTGCAAAATACAATTGCTGTCACAATAATTCAGAATGCTTGTGATGATAGGCCTGGGGAGGAGGGCCCTGGAGGTGGTCATCTGGTCGGTACTGAATGAGCACGCTCCACCACAAACATAGATTACAAGTTCTGTCAGACTATCTCACATTGGAGATAAGATCCAATGTAGGTAGGTTGCATCTGATTCCACTTTGTCATATGGCATGCTCATGAATCGCAAGTTATATCTGCATGCCCTCAGCCTCCTCTGCACAACCTTCTAAGTAACAGATCCTGTCTTTCAGGTCTAATATTTGCTTCGCATTGTCTGCTGTGCACGGGAAAAAGTCCTTTAGAGATGCTTCATTATGGTGGACCCTCGCGTTCAATTTGTGTTGGTCTCCACTTACTAGTCCAAGATCAAGCGTAAATGTGTTTATTTTCAGTTCAAGTGCTGATCTAGTATCACTGATCACTGCTAAGATAAATGCAGTTCATCCGGTGCTACAGTAGCAATGTTGGCAGGTTAGTGCAACAGCTGCGAGCTCTGGGAGGACCACTCTAGAGCCAGTATTTCTTCCATTGTGTCCTTTTGGTGAGTTGTAGCACTAGTTACTCTGGTTTTGCCCAGTACATAGGGGCTCCACTGTTGGTTTATTGTGGGGGCAGGGGTTCTTCCTCCGCATACCTTTAATCTGTCCAAAATAATCAGCAGCCCGTCAGACGCCTACAGGGGATTCCAACAAGTACGGCTGGCTCGAGAAGCTGCTCTGAGGAAGTTTTGGAAGACCCAGTTCCATGTGTCTCTTGGCGACTCATCGAGACTATGGAAATTGGGTTACTGGTTGAGGGGGGTTAAATCCTTCTCAAGCAGCAACCACAATCCTTGTGAGGGTAAAGTCACAAACAAACCCTAATTAGCCTGTGCTCAACCCTCTGGTAGCTTGGCACAGAGCAGTCAGTCTTAACTTAGAGGCGATGTGTAAAATATTTATGCAGCACTTCAACCAATAAGTGCAAACACAACCCAAGACACCTGTTTAGAAAAATAGATTACCTTTTAATAACTAGATCAAGACCAAAATGACAAAACTCGGATCAGTGGAATCGGAGATATGCAATTTTAAAGATTTAAGTGAAAATAGCTCCAAAAAGCACAAGGTGCCACCTGTGGTAATCTGATTGGAGCGGACAGAGACAAAAAATCACAAGCTCAGACCGATTACTTTGAAGCTCAGCTACAGGGACCCAGTTAGGCCCGCTGAACAAGAGTACCTTACATTCTGGTTGCTGAGAGATGCAGAGTCCTGTGTCGAGGATGTGTGGTGCAGCAGAGGCGGTGCGAAGTCCAGGCGAGAAGTTGCGTTGCACAGCAGCAGTTTGAGGGTGCTGCAAAAGTTCGAAGTGATGTCCTTGCGTGGAGATGTGCCCCGCAGAGGCATTTCTGATGAGCTGTGTTGTATGAGGCAATGTCCTTTCGTAGAGATGTGTTGGCTTCAATGTGCGATGTGAAGTCCTTACTTTGGGGAAGCCCACATAGCAGAGGCTATGTGTCAGTTCTGAGGGTGATGTATTGAAGAGATGCACTGAGGAGGAGATGTGTTGGTTCTTCTGGACCCACAGATGGGTTGGCAGAGCACCTTCAGGCCCACTTCCAATGGTTCTGATCTGGGGTGACTGCACTTGGGAGGGAGGACTCACAGATGGCAGAGTCCAGGTGCTGGGTTCAAAGATATTGGAAGCCTGTTATGTCCCTGAGGCTTCTGAACAGGAGGCCAGCCATCTAACCCTTGGTGCCACTCTAAGGTCCCGGGTTTTAGTGATACAGGTCCAGTTCTTCTCACCTAGGCAGGAGGGCAGCACACAAGCACACCAGGCCTGCAGTCCTTCAGAGTAGCAGTCCAGCAGAGTGACATTCCTTTCAGCAGCGCATTAGTCCTTCTTCCTGGAGGAATCTACAGGTACAGAAGTGTACTGAAGAGTTGGATCTGAGGTCCAAAATGCATACTTGGTGCACACTTTGAAGTGGAGGAAGCATCTAGAGGTTTACACCCCCCTGTAGTGTCAGGCATTCCCTTCCTCCCTGTCCTTGCTCCAGCTTGTCTTGGGTCACAAAAGACCTATGTTAAACCCTTTGTGAGAGTGCTCATACAGAGCCTTTGTAATGTGCAAATGTGGTTAGTGACAGCTCCTCCCCCTCATTAACTGGCCCATGCGGCCAACATCTATCTCCTCTTTGTCGTACTATCTGGGAGCAATACACAAAGACCAACCGCCCGCTACATCTCATCATGTGACCCAGGAGCAGGCTGCAGGCACCACATGGCTAGGAAAGAAAATGGCAACTTCCTAAAAGTGGCATTTTCCGAATTGTGATTTCAAATCCTACTTTGCTATTAAAAAGGACATTTAATTACAATTCTTTAGGCCCCAAACTCTACATGCTTACCTGTTCCCAATTGGAAGTTACGGCTCATTCAATATAATAAGGTAATGTTATCCGCCTTGCACTAGTAATAGACAAGTTTAGGGTTTTTGTTACTGTCAGGACATGTAAAACTTAAAAACCATGGACATGAAAAATGTAAAAGCACATGCCCTACTTTTTAAACACACGGCATCCTGCCATCTGTTCTGTTTAGAGCCTACGGGTTGTCTTCTATCTACTAAAAACAAATATTTGGGCTGGAGAAAAGGTTTATTTTTCCAGTTCGAAATGGCAATTTAAAGCTGAACACACAGGCTGCGACTGGCAGGCCTGAGGCATGTTGAAATGGCTACTTAAGTGGGTGGCACAAGAAGTGCTGCAGTCCCACTAGTAGCATTAAATCTACAGGCCCAGAGTACATGTACTAATAATTTACTAGGGACTTATAAGTAAATTAAATATGCCAATTGGGTATAACCCTATTCTACTGTGTTATAAGGAGAGAGCACAAGCGATTTAGCACTGGTCAGCTGTAGTAAAATGTGCAGACTCTAAAAGCCAACAAAAATTGGTTCAGGAAACAGAAGGGTGAAGGAAAAAAGTTTAGGGATGACTCTGCAGAAAGGGCCAAGTCCATCAGGGATGGTACCTGTGGTGATGTTGTACTCAATAGCCACCAGGTGCCCCAGAAGGAGACCAGCAATGTCCATTGGACAGAAGACAAGTGGGTTCCCAAGAAAGGATGTCCTAAGCCTTAGACTATGAAAGTTCTAGGAGGAGATAATGTATGCTGTCAGGTGTTCTGAGAAATAATGCTTGTTTTATTAGTGCTTTCCAAATGATTTGATCCCATCCAGTTCAGAAGGGGCAGCTCTGTTTGTTCGGGTGCTGGTGGGCAGGTATGATCCAGAGAATGTTGAGGAGCAACCCTCAAGGTCCCAGCAGAGTGCGGGTTTGAAATCTGGATGCTTCAGTTGATTCAATTCCTTGGGCTTTATGGTCTCAAGGTACTCTCCTAGGGGGAGCAACACTTAATCTGGGTCCGGCAGCCACGGTCCGGTCCCAGCAATCTTGCGGCCTGGCAGGGCCCAATTAATGCAGTGGGCAAGAGTCAATGAGACACTAGTGCAGATGGCTGACTGGACAGAGAATCATAATGTGTGGAGGTGGGCCTCAAGTCTTCAGAATATGTCACGTCAAGCCGCAGCAGGGACAGACCTCTGCCAGAGGAGACGTATATGCAGTGGTTTATGTACTGAGCAATAGCTCCGGAAGGGTAAGAGCCCCAACACTTTACCTGGGAGGAAAACACAGGGCCGAGGTACCATGGTTAGGCAATGAGGAATCACCCAGGCCACTGTACGCAGTGTTTTCCATTGCAACCCAGCTGCAGGTCCTCCTCGCTGCCCCTAGACATACTCCGCAGTCCCGGCAGGGCCAGCCCTCGGCACGTCAGCCAAGGGAACATTAGATCACCTGTATTATGGGAGGTAAGACAAACAAAGCCTTTGTTAGAGACTTTACAAGATTATAGGGCTAGCATTGGGAACTCGCTCAGAGTACGTGCACCATCTTGAGTGCTTGGCCGCAACCCCACAAAATCTTCTAGTGCCAATCAGTTCTCCAAATTGTACGCTGGAGATTTGATTCTTAGGTTGAATAGAAGGACCAAGATGGACACTATTTACCAATGTATTTTTTTGTATAATCTTGTAAAAAGCTTCTTGCTCTCAACAGCAATCTCGATATTAACAAATACAATAGCTGTCTTGCTGAACTCTACATACAAGTCAATTCTATGTAGTTAAAATTCTTATTTAAAGGGAGGTATATGCTTTCGAATCATGTTTATCTCCTATGCAGACCATCATGATGATGTCAGTGTAATGACACCTTGATCTCACATCTGTTGTGTATTTATCTGATTCTTCACTGAATGGGTTTCCTTTTCTTTTAGGGCCGTAAAGAGATTTGCATATGATACTGAAGTGGTAGAGCCCTTTGCTATATCCTCAAGATGTTTACTGAGAGAATTCTGATGAAGAAACTATTATTCAGTAGGAAGGTAGCCATTTTTATTAGCATCAATGTATGTCTATGATACATGGGCGTTCTTGTTTCTAGAAATCTCTTCATAACTGCCAGTCCCTGGTTATGATTAATAATAGTATAAAGTTGACAGATATTCGTGGTAATCAGTCAGTAGTCAACATCCCATGGTATGGATGCAGAACATCTTTGAAATTCACCAGAATTCTCTTGGAAGAAGATAGAGTGCTAACTAATGGCGCATGTGGCATTCAACAATTTTGGATAATTTTTCAGTTAGAGAGCCAGTTACTTCAATATCGGGGCGACTTGCTGGGAATGGGCTTTGCTTTCGGATGTATGGTAAAAAAAATAGATTATAGGAAACTAAATCTTCATTTTGAAGATCTTTTTTATTTCATATTTGTATTGCTGTTTTTTTCAACCTGTGTATAATTGACAGTTCCTTTCATCTCCACAAATCATAGGAACGACACTGCCTCTCTTATTTGAATTACACATAATAGTAGACTTATCATGCTTGAGTGTTTGCGGGGCTGAATGTTCTTCTTTATTCAATTGTGACAATGTGTGGTTAAGCTTCAAATTATCAGCATCCTGTGTGACACATTGATAGAACTTATCAATTGCCAATCATCCTTTTATAAAGACATCTCAGCATGCATGATGTAGCTCAGTGTTTGTTTTTCATTGTTATTGAAAATTTCTGGATGATGAAAATGTTTGGAGCAGAAGCTTAGCTGGATGTTGCTGCATGAAGTCAAGTACTTCTCTTTTGCATTAGCATCCAGTTTAAAATTAATAAGCTCAGCATGGGGCACAATACCAAAATATAGCTTACTAGTTCACCTTTTTAAAGATAGGCTTGTCACCTTGTACTGGCCCCTCAATGAAGAAAGACTTATGAGTTCCAACTTTTCAAAATATTTTACAATTTCTTCCCAGGTGTTCCGTAATTGCAAACTATTAGGGAACCAAGCCATAGGTTCAAGGTGCAGCCAGGCTGCCCAGAACTCCAGTTAATGTCCACTTGAAAACATCCAGTTTCTACTTGGTCTTGGGTTTTGACCTAGCCAGCTCCAGTTTCCTCTCCAGGGCTTTCTCCACTCCCCAGACAAGCCACACAGTTTCACATGGGTTGTCTGAGGAAATGTTCAGTTACATTTGGCCTTATTGTTTTCTTCCAGGTGGATTCAGTGACCTTTGTCTCTGTGGCCTCTTGTGCTCTCCAACATCAAGAGAAAAGGTCAACAGATGTTTCACGGCTTACACATTTTTCATAACATCACCTGAAGTCAAATCTGCTAAATTCAGACATTATGGGTGCCTGTCTGTCTGGCTCATATTCAATCACAGGACAGAGATTGACTTCTTAGGCAGTTAGGATACCACCTTATGTTTTGCTTTTCGGTAAATCTGTGGCACGATCTTTTAAGAGCTCTCTGCATTTTTGTTATATTTTTATAGCCCACTTTTCTGAAAAACTGTGATTTGGTTTGGTTGCGTGGGTCACTTCTTAAGCTTTGTCTTGCTTCTAGTTGTTTCAGTGTGCAAATTCCTTAAAGGGACCACCACGTGAATGATATTCCAAAAATGCCTGCTCAAAACCCCTGCTATTATCATCAAAAAACGCAACTTTCTACAATGCTTATTGTTGATGATTGTTAGGAATGCTGTTTTTAATACAGAGACTTGTTCTTTTCTCTTCAATGGATGGCCCAATTTCTGCTAAAATTTGTTCCGCGTTTTTGTCTTGAGGCGTGCTTCAGCCATCTCTTAATTTTGACGTTGCTGTTCCTCTTTTCTTTGACTGCACCAGTGTTTTTTTTAAATGAAATATCAATGTTCATGTAAAATCCACTTCTCTCTCTTACTTGAACCCCCACATGTTCCAAAGAGATGCTTCTAGTTCTCTCGTCACCAACAACCTACAGTCCTTAGAGTCATTTATGACTCTTACCCTAGTGCTAATATGAAAGGTGGCCATTGTTGACTTTGTTCCCAAAGAGGATCCTACAATTTTTGCCCCAAATGCAAAAATGGTTTTAGACAGGCGGCTTATTGTATGTTACATCTATGGAAATGACCTGTTATTAAGCATTCTTGGGTCACTAATTATCATAAGCCAGAAAGTCTAGAATGTAGCTGCCTACAGGCCCATCAGCCCCAGTTCAAGAGATTCAAGAACATTTTGTATTCCCTGGGTTGGAGCTTTTGAAGGCTGTGTCTTTAAAACCTTTGTATTATTGTATTAAAATATATGAGTAAGTGGACAGCCTGCCATATCTGTGAACACAGTCGTACATAATTTCCCTCCGACAGCCTATTTATGACGTCCCTAATTACTTGTAATAAGAAAATGACATAAGTACCCTACGGCAAGTATGTATCATAAGAGAATTCTGCCATCTGAGTGTCTGCTGCCAAATCCAGGAGAATGTAGAGAGCTGGCCTCTTAGCACACTGCCCGTGAAAGCAGTTTGGTCTGCACTAAATATATTCATGTTATCTTTTTAGGTAACTAATTAACTGATGAGGTCACGTTAATGTGATTTTGTTTAGTTAACTTGCTGCTAGATCCCACAAATCTTTCTTCGTGTTACAGTAAATATTAAAACACAACCATGGCGACCCACTTTATACTGTATAAACACTTGCTTTGCAAAAATTACAGGCTTCCCTGATATTTTGTTTTATTTCCATGATAAAGACAATTCGGCACTTGGATCATGTTTTATTATGGTGGCACCATGGTATCAAACATTGGAGATGAAAGATGACCATGATAACCGTTGTAAGAAATAAAGGGCCAGATGTACTAAGCTTCTGTTGGCAGAAAGCGGTTGCAATTTCAGGCTAGACTTTTTGCAACCGGAAACGTGTTTCGTGAACCAACCAATGTACAAATAGGTTGGTTCGCAAAATAAGTAATTAAAGTGAATCACAATATGACCTACCGCATTAAAATTCATTATATTGGTCACATATTGGGACTCACTCCAATTGGTGACGATCAGAGGTATGGGTGCCTGCCCGGGTCAGCAGACCATCAAATCTGTGATTGGTTTTTTGTCGTAAAAATGTGTCTTCTTAAAGGAGACCAGTTTCATCTGTGCATTGGAACTGCTTTAAAGAAGGAAAAAAGGCTCAAAGTTTCAGTGAGTTTTGGCAGTGGTCACCTGGACCACTGCTTAACTGCTGCTGAAACTTTAACTCCATTTCGCAACGAGGAAGGGGTCCAAAGGGGACCCATTCCTTTATGCAACTATGTAACAACGTCAGCTTGGAAGTCTAGCTTTTCAATGTTTTGAGACTGGAGTTCTGGTCACAAGCCATCAATGCATATGGTAGTGATTCGTAATTTGGAAGGATGCTCACAGCATGTCCCTTCCAAATTGCGAATTGTTTACCGACTTCTAAAATGGGTTTTGTACATTAAAACATCTTATTTTTGCTGTCACAAACACTCCTATTTTGCGAATGGGAGTATTTGAGACCTCAAGATTGGTTAGTACATCTGGCCCAAATTACCCCCGGACAAGTGTTATCTTTGTAATGTATGAGAGAGAGTGCTTTATTCTATACAGAAAGAATGGTTTATACCAACCAGTGCAATATTTTCATTACTACCCATGCCTGTCTGTTCCCTCGATTCATAGTCTAGGGTAATGTAGAATGTTCTTTTAAATTCATTAGACTTGCGAAAATTTACTGAGGTGATCATTTCAAATGCACCTTTTTACAAGTCTTTTCACACACAGTTCAAAGTTTTATAGAACCGTTGTTTCAGATCGTGTGCACTCTATATATAAGAAGTGTTTGATAAGAAGTGTTTGTCAAGAAAGTACATAAAGCAGCAGTTATTCCAGAAAACCTAACAATCCAAACAGTATATAATATGATATCATATAATATAATATCATATATATATATATATATATATATATATATATATATATATATATATATATATATAATATCTTCTACGAACTACAGCAATGTTCAACAGGGTCAGCAGATGTATTGTTCCTTCTTTTTTATTTTCTAGAAAAAAACGAAATTCACGTACTTTAACTTCTTCGGTGCCTTGTGTAAGTATAGGCACAGCCATGCACGCCTACTATAGTTGTTTGGGGAAACCAGTATCTTCAGTTTTCAAGCTTCACTAGTGTGCTTTGGGTGTTGTGGTGTTGGAAGTGGTGAACCATGACCAGGCTTCAGATACACACAGTAGCCCTGGATTCAACACCAACTATTACCTTTCCATTGTGTTTTTATTAGAAAAGCTTTGCCATAACCACATGATTTTGAGCATAAAATACATTGATCCTCAACCATTCCTTCTTCGTCCCCAGTGTGCCTCGCTAGTTCTTTCAGCTGAACCATGGTTTTGATTTATTTTTGCTTACCTTTCCTCACCTTTCCTCAGACTGCTCATCCTTGGGTGGAAAAAGCATGCTCTGTATACAGTTGCCTAGTATGTAGCAGAGAATTATTTTGTCTGGGCACAAGTGGGTGTTGAGTTTTGCAGGATGCAGTGGCATTAAAGCTGACCGTCATTATCACATCCTCAGGACCACCTTGGAGTTGGCATTTGCCGCCCTCGTAGCCACCTGTTGGGAAACAATTGTTCCTCCTTTCCTTGACCATGAGAATACTGCTATCTGCACCATATGGAAAAGAGAGAGTGTACTATGTAGTATATTGGCTTCAAGAGCGTCATGTGGATATTTGCACCTACAGAAACGATTTCCCTGAAGGATCCTGTTACCTACAGATCCTGGTACAAGCGGCGGTTGGTTGAATGTGATTTCATAGAAAAAAAAGAATTTCATGGACTATCATTACTGAAATACCATTTCATATGAACTGTTTAATGGAAATTTTCTGAATGAATGGCATTTACTGCCTTGTAGAAACCAATTCATAGAATGTTTTTTATTCGAAATAGGTTTTTGAATACTTATTTTTAAGTGTAAATGCAAAAGTTGCAGGTCTTACTTACAGAAACAGTGTTGTCAGAGATATTTATTTCAGTGCTTTATTTAAGGGGACATTATTTCACCCCGAAAATCCACCATCCCTGATCTATAAAATCACTCGCTACCCTAACTCCATCCCTCACTGAACCCTAAAACACCCTTTCTGTGCCTAAACCCCACCCATCCCATACCCCCAAAACACCTCAGCACACCAAATTCCACCCATCCCTGAACCCTAAAAAACCGTTGTGGCCCTTAAACGTCAGTCATCCATGACCCATAAGAACTCCTCATTACCCTAAACTACTCATCCCTGAACCCTTAGAACTCCTGTCTACATCTAAACTCCACCCATCCTTGAATCCTTAAACCCCTCAACTCCTTAAACTCCACTCCATGATGAACCTTAAAAACTCTTCACCACCCTAGCTAGCTACTACCCATAATTGAACCTTAAAAACCATTACCATGCCTAATATCCACTCATCCATAAACACTAAATCCTCTCAACACTCCCACACTCCACCCATCCCTGAAACCTAAAAACACCACACACACCTAAACACCACATATCCGTGAACCCCAAAACACCCTCATCACCTCTATTCTCCACCCATCTCTGAACACAAAAAACCCTTTTCTGTGCCTGTACTCCAATTATACCCCTCCCTAAAAATCCTAAATATTTCCCATCCCTGAACCCAAAACCCCACAGTAGTCCTAAACTCCCCCCAAGTTTAATGGCATTTTGGATTTTTCCTTAAAATGATCCTTCCTTTAAAATGTTCCCTTTAATTTTGTTGTTGTAAAAACGTTATTTCGGCCGATTAGGCCATAAAAGTGCATGATAAACATTTCCTGAATATGTACACAATTTATACAATAAAAACATTATCAGAATATATACATGATTAAAAGAATAACACTTGGTACACAATACAATTCTCTAAAAAAGAGGAAATGACCCGAACAAACATTAAAGTTCACTATGAGATAATAAAAAACAGCAGACGGGGTGTCTCAAATTAATCCTGCCCTACGCAAATTTTAAAAGACTTCTCCTAATATGCCACATTGCATTTAAAAACCGTGATACTGCGAATACAATTGGAGGTTCGGTATCGTATTTTAAAACTCTAAAGGCCTCGGCACAGCGAGTAAACCCTAGATTTTTACATAGTTGGGTTACCCAGTGTTTGCGGGGTAGCACGTATGCCGGGCAGAAAAATAAAACGTGCAACTCTGTTTCAACCGTTGATTTGCAACTAGGGCACATACTCGAATTCTCCGGTGCCCATGAACGGGTATACTCTGCCAGAGGTAAGTTCTCCCATCTAAATTGCGGATACAATTTCCTCGCCATTGGTGGCTGGATTGCAACCAGAAAGGATTCCTTTATGTACGTCTCCTTTACTTGTAAAAACTCCCTGGTCAACCTGCCCTCCTGTAAAAGCAGCAGATTAGATTGCCTGAGCTGTTTCACGATATCCGCCCTGGATATCGTGGGGCAGAATGACTCAGGAGATAGCCAAAGATCCGGTAGCCCAATCCTAATGGCAAGGCTTCTAATGTGGGCCAACCATGGAGTTTTGTTGTGAATAAGTCTGGGGAGGAGCTCTTTCAGCTCTTCTTTAGACGCACTCAACTCTGGAGTTACCCATAGCCTCCTCCAAAATGTCAAGGGCCGGAGGGCAATCTCTTGATCAATGGGCCCCATGCCCAAGTCCATGCGGAGGGGTACCAGTAGGGTGCTACGTGGTAAACCAATGAGCTGTCTCTTGAAGTTGTTTTCTAGCTTCATAAGTTCTATGGTGGAACTGTGCCCCCAAAGCTCTGCCCCATACATAGTAGCTCCTCTGGCTTGAACCTTATATATCTCCACCACAGGGGCAGCTGGCTTAAAGGTTGATGATCTGAGCATTTTTTATATCCCCCCTGATGTCTGGGTGAGCCTAAGCCGTGCTTTAGTAATCTGTGGCCCCCACCCGAATTGTTCAGACAATGTTATGCCCAGATAGTCAAATGTCCTTACTTTATCAAGGGGAATACTGTTTAGAGAGGGGTTTGGGCGCGTGCTCTTTGGAGGGTTGAAAACCATAAATTTTGTCTTGGGTAAATTTATCTCCAGACCTCTCATATTGCAAAACTGGCAAACCCATCCAGAGTGCGTTGTATGCCTAGTGGTGACTTCGACAATAACAAAGTATCATCTGCGAACATCAAAGCAGGTATTTTCCCAGTTGCCAATTTCGGTGCATCCGCATCTTTAATGTTGTTTAAAAAAGCAATGAGCCGATTATTGTAGAGGCAGAATAGGGTGGGGGCTAGAACACAGCCCTGTCTGACCCTCTTTCTGACAGGGAAGCACGAGGAAAGTTCTCCAAATTTGCCGCATCTAACCTGGGCGTAATTATCAGCGTGTAGCCTCACCAGCACATTAAGAAGGTATGGTGGACACCCAAGCTCGTCAAGCACCTCCCAGAGCTTCTTTCTTGGCACGAGATCAAAGGCGGACTTCAGATCGACAAATATGAGATAGAGGCTGCAACCCTCCATCCTCACCGTTTTCCAGAACAGTAGCTGTAGTCTGAATATCTGGTCCACGGTGGACATATTTGGTCTGAAGCCAGCCTGGTAGGGGCTCAGAATTCCCTGCTCCTCCATCCACTCCTGTATGCCGAGCAATAAGACCCTGCCCATCAGCTTTTGGGTGTTATCAATTAAGCTGATGGGTCTATCATTGGTGGGGAGGAGGGGGCAACCTTTTTTTAAATATGTGTACTATTTCCGCAACCTTCCAAGTGTCAGGGGGGTTCATGCCCTTCAGGATTGCATTAAATAAGGCAGTCGGGTATGGGGCCCAGACAATAGGTTCTTCCCAAAATAAATCCCCCGGGAGTTTGTCAAGACCCGGGGCTTTGTTGCGAAGTGAGCTTGTTAGAGCATTACGAACCTCCATCAGCGTGATGTCTCCACCTCCACATGGCAAGGTTCCAGGATGTTGCTCATGTTCTCTGGGCTTGGGTTGTCTTCCGCCTCACAATCATACAGGGCCCCAAAGTGTAACTCCCATGCTTCTGGCGCAATATTAGGCTCTATAGCTGCACGTCCGCCCTCCTCGCCCGAGCTGACTAGCCTCCAAAACACTTTGAAATAGTTAGCCTTAAGTGCTGTCCCCAAAACCTCCCACCTTTCTATTTCCTAGTCTTCCTTTTCCTGGTGCAAGGTTTTCCTGTGCTTAGTTCTCGCTGACTTGATGATTTGCCTATCTTTGGCTTTCAACACATTTACAAGCTCTTGTTTTGCTTTACAGCATTTGCTGTTACACCAAGAGCATTTGGGTCGCGCTAATTCCCTCTTGGGGGTTACCGGGAAAAGAACATCTGTCAAGGTTGCTACTAGATCTTCATTAATTATTCTAGCCTTATCTCTATCCTCTTCAGGTAACTCCCCCTGACCTAACATTCTCATTCTGTCTATTATTGGTATTGCAAGCTGGTACACCTTTGCCAATTTAGGGAGAGATTGCCCGACATGATTCCATCTAATTTTCCTCTGGTTATTAGTGGTTACTAGACCATCAATGCTAGTCACCGGGTTTGGGCTGATGACAGCTGCGCCCAAATACTCCAGCTTCAATGTTACAATCAGAGTATTATGGTCACTGTCCTGCCTCTGTGTTACCTTAAAGTCTACGACTTTCTCCCATGTTCTTGTTTGCACCATAATATTATCAATTAATGATGAGTGACCCTCGCGATTGAATGTGGATTTACCCGGGAGGTCAGACTTAGTTCTCCCGTTGCATGCCCTAAGAGAGTTGGACAGCGTAAATTAATTGATTTGTATGGCTAAAGGTGACCAGACTTTGATTGGGGTGATCTGTGGTTCAGGAATTGACCAATAGAGGTCTTCTTCAGCGGGGTCTTCCTGAGAATTGTCAGTGAAGGGTTCGTACTGACAGTTAAAGTCACCTCCCAAGATTAACCAAATTGCCGGATCCAGGGTTGGGAGAAAGTGGCTAAGATGGTCTATAGTATCAGATTCTAGTCTGTTGACTACAGGTCTAGAATAGACATTGATTAGGGCAATTTTCATCTTGTCAGGGAACGACAGCAAGGCACATCGAATGTTGTTGTTGAGAGTTATCATGTGTTCTGCCTTGCATCCAAGATGTGTGCCCACCCAAGTCGTAAGCCCACCCGTCAGGCGCCCTCTCCTGCCCTTTGTGGCCAAGATGTTAAATGGGGCAAATCCTACCCTATGATGTTCTTCGCAGGCCCAGGTTTCCTGAAATTAGCAGATATCTTGGTTGTCAACAAAGGACCCCCATTCTGGACATGGTAATTTATTTTTCAGACCTTCTAAATTCCAAGAGAGAATTTGTATCTCCCTCTTCCCCATCAGAACCTCCATGCAAGATGAATGAGGAGGGTGGTATACTGCTTGATGGATCCTATCTGATCTTGCAGATGCCACACTACATCCACCCCTGTCAGTGCGACCCAGCTGGAGATCAGGGGGGATGAGTACAGCGTCCCCAGTTGGGTGGCCATTTACTGCTTGGGTGTCATGCACATGATCCAATGCCCAACCGCTAGTTCCATGCATACTGCTCTCAGAGCGGCTTTCTTTAATGAAAGGATCGAATGGCTGTTTCTCACGAATGTCGCCAGAAGGATGACAAGCCCCTAGTCGGTCAACCTCCTCGAGATTTTCATACCTATTACTTACAGGGATATTATATCGAGGGCGTCTACAGGGTTTGCTCCACTTTCCTTCTATGAGGGGACCAGGGCCCACTGGGAGGAGTGACGAAAATGCACTACCTCTCTGATTTAAGCTAGGTTGAGGATAAAAATAATTCAGCGCACGAAAGGTTATTCCTGTGGGTGTGTGATGGACTGCGTTAGGAGTGGATAGCAGTGTGCTAGCCGTATTGGGATTATTGAAATTAATGATAACACATTCCCCCGCTTCAGTCTTTCGGGCATCGCCCAACCAACCTACTCTGCGGACGATGATTATCTCCCCCACCCTAGCATACTCGAAGTGCTCAAATCTTGCCAGCCAGAATAGACATTTGTTCCTTAGGTCAAGCTGGGACTCCTTCAAATTATGTGCAATTGAGGGAATACCTGTCATAATAGCGACTTAAGGGGCTGGGGAGAGATTTATACTAGGGAGGGAAGTCACCTTGTTCTCACTATCAGGAGCCCCAGAGGGTAGTGCAATTTGTTTACTAATAACCTCCCTACTCGCAGTCTTAGCTGTAGCCCCTCCACCTGCTTCCATAGTGCTCCTTCTGTGACTGGTCTCTTGGATGGCTGATGTAGTTTTGGTGTTCACTTCCCTCTGTAAGCCACTGTTTGTGTGCATCTTGGTTATGTGGGCCCCCCACCTTGTACATGGGCTGGACACTGAGTAACATCATGACTACCAGTTTCGGATCCTTCCCCCAATTTGCTAAACCCGGGGTCTACATTTGCTTGGGTTCCCAAACCCTCCCATGCTCTCTCCATTCTATCTAGACGTGCAACTAAAGGTGCTAGTTCTTCTTGGATGGTGGCTCTTCGTTTAATTAAAAGGTCAGCCATCAAATTGTCTACCCACGTTGTATGTTCTCCAGTTGGGTTGTCTGTTTGAGTTTTACCCTTTGGATTTACTGATTCTTCTGGTCCCAGTGAGTCAACTTGATTATTTGCATATTGTTTTTTGCTTTTTGACCCTAGACCTGGAGTTGCTTTACGTTTCCCTTTGTTTGTAGTGTTGGTGAGCGTACTGGCCCTATGTAATTGATTGCGGGTTCATGTGACCCGCAATGGGGGCGCCCTATTATATGTTTGAGATTGTATTGATTAGGCCCCAGTTGTCAGGAGGGGGGAGTAGCCAGAGGGGGGGGAGGGACGATGGGCTGGGCTGAGATGTGTGTGAGGTGGTTGGTAGCGGAGACGCCTCAGAAACTAGTGTGCAAACCTCTGGGGTAAGAGAGAGCCTCCTTTTTGTGAACTCTATTTCTGTAGACACCACCCCAATGGCCCTTTGAAGCATTTTGTCTATCATCGTGTTTGGGGGCTCACAAGCTGTTTTATTTCTGCTAGCGACTGACCTTTTACCCATTTTTACAGCAGCTGTCGTTACTGCTCCATTTAACAAAGTTGCCACGTTACCCCACTATGCAAATGTATCTGGATACCCTTGTGGGCTCAAAAGGGGTTCCGCTCGGAGTAAAAACCACCTGTCGACACAATTACAAATGTATCCACCTGTTTGTCTGCACACAACCTTCTCTCCGAGTGAGTACTTAATGAATACCGCCGTAGAGGTCCTAGTAACTGGATGGACAAACAGATGCTATTCTCTTTTTTGGATCAAAGTCATCAAGTTATTGTGAGCTTATAGATTAAAAGAAGTCTTACCCCTGAGTTGAATGTCAATGTGTGGGAAAGAACAGCAGTTCAGGGGGGTGGCCCTGCCCTGCCTCTTCCTGTCGTGGATGGGCCTGCCCTTGGCCCGGGCTTGGCCCGGGCAGCGCCCTGGCAAGCCCGCGCATGCTTGACCCGCGCTGCGGGACCTCCGCGGCGAATTTAAAGCGCCTCGTGGCGCTGTGTGGTGATGCGGCTGTCAAGCACCATGGGGACTCTGGGAAATGGAGTCCCTGGCGCGATGTTGGCAAGTTGCAGTCCCCCACGGACTGGGCAGTTCTCTGTAGCTCGCTCGGTGTAACTGTTGATCTCGATACCGATATCTCCGTATGTATTAGATTATAATCATCACAGGGAGCGTCTGTGTCTATCTTCGTGTTGAGAAACCAGGTGCTAGATCATCTCTCTGAATTCAGCAGGTCTCCAGTATTTAGCTGCTGTCTCAGTTAGCCTGCAGACTTACTCAGTCTGGGTCGCGTTGCAGGTACTTATCTGGGGGGCTTCACCTTATGCCTCCTCCTGTCTTCTGTGTTGGTCATACAGTGTCTCAAGCAGCCTTTAATAATTAATTGCCCAGTGTATTACACCATTAGTCAGTAGTGCACTGTTAGTTGGGACTGTGGTGCGTATCTCGGCAGGAGGCAAAGGGATCCCTAGGGCCCGGTCTCTACAGCTGGTCGCGCTGTTTACAGCATGCGCAGCAGCCAGAGACACCACCCTTCGCACTTGCCTGACTCCCACAATGGTTGGTGTGCTCACGACAGCCCTCGCCAGTCTCACCCCTATGGAGAACAATGCAGACTTGTACTCCGCCACTTCACTGCTGGGCACACTCTGCATCAGAGGGACTGCACGCTTGTCGGGCGATTTACTTCTCCAGGCCGCTCCGCGCCCGGCGACATTTTTAAAAGTGCGTAATCGGTTTGCAGGCCTCCGGAACAAGGTTCTGCCCCGATGAAACCCCACAGTGCACTCCAGTAATGTCCTCAGCTGGTACGACGAGGGCGACAGATAGAGTGAGGGCGACAGATAGAGTGAGGGCGACAGATAGAGTGAGGGCGACAGACAGAGTGAGGGCGACAGACAGAGTGAGGGCGACAGACAGAGTGAGGGCGACAGACAGAGTGAGGGCGACAGACAGAGTGAGGGCGACAGACAGAGTGAGGGCGACAGACAGAGTGAGGGCGACAGACAGAGTGAGGGCGACAGACAGAGTGAGGGCGACAGACAGAATGAGGGCAATAGATTGATAGAGTGATGGCAATAGATTGATAGAGTGAGGGCGATAGAGTGAGGGCGATAGAGTGAGGGCGATAGAGTGAGGGCGATAGAGTGAGGGCGATAGAGTGAGGGCGATAGATAGAGTGAGGGCGATAGATAGAGTGAGGGCGATAGAGTGAGGGCGATAGATAGATAGAGTGAGGGCGATAGATAGATAGAGTGAGGGCGATAGATAGATAGAGTGAGGGCGATAGATAGATAGAGTGAGGGCGATAGATAGATAGAGTGAGGGCGATAGATAGATAGAGTGAGGGCGATAGATAGATAGAGTGAGGGCGATAGATAGATAGATAGATAGGTAGATAGATAGATAGATAGATAGGTAGATAGATAGATAGATAGGTAGATAGGTAGATAGATAGATAGATCGATAGGGTGAGGGAGATAGATAGATAGATAGATAGATTGAGTGAGGGCGATAGATAGATAGATAGATAGATAGATAGATAGATAGATAGATAGATAGATAGATAGATAGATTGAGTGAGGGCGATAGATAGATAGATAGATAGATAGATAGATAGATAGATAGATAGATTGAGTGAGGGCGATAGATAGATAGATAGATAGATAGATAGATAGATTGAGTGAGGGCGATAGATAGATAGATAGATAGATAGATAGATAGATAGATAGATAGATAGATAGATAGATAGATAGATAGATAGATTGAGTGAGGGTGATAGATAGATAGAGAGGGTGATAGATTGAGTGAGGGCAATAGATAGAGTGAGGGCGATAGATGGAGTGAGGGCGATAGATAGATAGAGAGGGTGATAGATGGAGTGAGGGCGATAGATGGAGTGAGGGCGATAGATAGAGTGAGGGCGATAGATATAGTGAGGGCGATAGATAAAGTGAGGGCGATAGATAGAGTGAGGGCGATAGATAGAGTGAGGGCGATAGATAGAGTGAGGGCGATAGATAGATAGAGTGAGGGCGATAGATAGATAGAGTGAGGGCGATAGATAGATAGAGTGAGGGCGATAGATAGAGTGAGGGCGATAGATAGATAGGTAGATAGATAGATAGATAGATAGATAGATAGATAGATAGATAGATAGATAGATAGATAGATAGATAGATAGAGTGAGGGCGATAGATAGATAGATAGATAGATAGATAGATTGAGTGAGGGCGATAGATAGATAGATAGATAGATAGATAGATAGATAGATAGATAGATAGATAGATTGAGTGAGGGCGATAGATAGATAGATAGATAGATAGATAGATAGATAGATAGATAGATAGATAGATAGATTGAGTGAGGGCGATAGATAGAGAGGGTGATAGATAGAGTGAGGGCGATAGACAGAGTGAGGGCGATAGATAGAGTGAGGGCGATAGATAGAGTGAGGACGATAGATCGAGTGAGGGCGATAGAGTGAGGGCGATAGATAGATAGAGTGAGGGCGATAGAGTGAGGGCAATAGATAGAGTGAGGGCGATAGAGTGAGGCCAATAGATAGATAGAGTGAGGGCGATAGAGTGAGGGCAATAGATAGATAGAGTGAGGGCGATAGAGTGAGGGCAATAGATAGATAGAGTGAGGGCGATAGAGTGAGGGCGATATAGTGAGGGCAATAGAGTGACCGGGCCAACGCGTTGAGCCAAAAGATGCAGAAGGGCCCCACGCAGCACTCGGTGAGTGTAGAGGGGTGAGCTTCGGTGCAAGAGAGGCTCAGGGCTGGGGCTTCTCAAACCCCAATGCACAGCTTCGAGGGTCACTCGTGGGCTGCACGGTCAGCGTCTCGTGGTCTTTCCAAGATGGCGGGCTCCACGCTTCAGGTCGCCTCCACGGGTCTCAGCTCTGCAGGGACTGTGGATCTGGCTGTTAGAAGGCAGGCACGCTTGGTCTTGTCTAACTCTGTCGCTCGAGTTCCGGCGGGAACTGCAACAAATCAAACGTCGAGGTGCTGGATGGTGCCTGTTTGCACAGGGTGGTTACTCCTTGACCACAAGGGAGATTCTTCAGCCTTCTACGTCGAGTAGGATGTCGAAGGGTCCAGAGTTTCGTTTCATAAGTTTCAGTCAGGATAATCTGAGTGTGTTGGCACTGCTCCCACCTGTATACCAATCTAGTGGGCTGGATTACCTGCTAGGTCCCTCCTATGGGTGGGACCCAGGAAGGGGGTGGTTACACCCCTTTCCCTTTGTCCAGGGTCGCGCTGGGACTGGGGCTGGTGAGCCCCAGAACCGGTTTGACCGGATTATGCAAGGGGAAGCCTTGTGCGCCCCAGGCACTGTCTGGTTTCTTTCAAACCTCCCTGCTACAATCCACTATCTCCTGTCTGGGGTGGTGGGACACCTCCCCGTGACAGAAAATTCTTTGTCCAGGCCTCCTCAGCTGAGTTTCAGTCAGCAGCAGGAGGTCAGACTCGTGTCTGTGGCAGAAGCGTCCATTTTGTGATGCTGAGGCTCTTTTAAAATCAACCGCGTTTCAGCAAAGTAACATGTCTTCTCCCTCTAGAGGGGTGGAATGCTATTCCCGTTGACAGGACTGTCGAGGGGATAGTATTACAAATCGCATGACCCCTTACACGACATATTTTGATAAAGCCAAACCAAAGTTAACATATAACCGCAATGGATTATAATGCACTTAATAGTATGTGGTATGGCATTATCCCGGAACAGCTAAGGGAGTTGGTCCCGACAGCTGCAGACCGGCTCAGCTCATGCTAGAGCACCATCTCACATAAAACCACGCACTCTGCCTCCAGGATTAAGGCCTGCCATAGGAGTGACTTATAGGCATATATGTGTCCAGATATAGGTTTAGATATAGGTATACTATATCTAAGCAAGGGGTGATTACACCACCTTGCCCCAGCTGAGTGATCAGCCAGTTGTGTCAATTTAAGAACCAGCCAGGGGTGGCAAAAGCTATGCTGCAGCCCCTGGTAGACCTTGGATGCACCTATGCCCTTGGCACCTATAGTGCACTGTATAGGGGCTGACAAGGTGTCCAGTACCAATTTGGTTATGCACCTAGGGTGCATGGAGTCCATTTTAATGAGAGAGCAGATAGCCTCGGCCCTGATTAGCAGGGAACCAGGCCAACTAAGTCGAAAACCAGCTAAACACAAGGCAAAAAATCTGGGGTAACCATAGTCAGGTGTCCACCTTCCTACACCCATAGACAAAATAGCCTATAAAACCACCTTAAGCGAATACCATAAGGAATGCAAGCTAGCACGTGCCACCTTCATGAATCAAACCATCTCTAAGGCCTCAAACTGTGCAAAAATACTCTTTAACACAGTGAAAACGTTGGCTGGCTCTGATTCAATAGCCAAACCACCTACTCTGTCACTATCTAAATGTGAAGAACTAGCGAACTTCTTCATAGATAAAGTGGAAGGTATCTATCAAGATATCATCCTACAGGAAACGGAGGCCCCAAGACCAAAGGTCGCTGCATCAGATAGTATGCAGAATTCTAACTGAGGAAAGATCGAGTATGAACTAAAAGATTGGCCCCTATTAACTATGAACACGGTTGAAGACCTACTAAATTCAATCAAATCGGGGTCACCAAGAGACCCTATCCCAGCTAACATTCTCAAGCAGTTAAATCCATCTGTGATACCTACTATAACGCAGGTACTTAACATGTCAATGAAAGAGGCCAAAGTTCCCTCCCTTTGGAAGCATGCCATGATTCATCCCTTGCTGAAAAAACCTAACGCAGATGCAAAGGATACAAAAAACTATCGTCCCATTTCCTTACTTCCAATATTATCAAAAATTTTGGAAAAACATATTCATTTTCAGTTGACACAATACGTGAACACTCACCAACTGCTTCATCAGTCACAATCCGGATTTAGGGCGGGTTTTTCAACGGAGACCACACTCCTGGGCGTTACAGAGACGACCCGCCAGAAATTGGATAGAGAAGAAACAGTAGCGCTCATCCTATTGGATTTGAGCGCTGCTTTCGATACCATCTCACACAAAGTGCTCTTAAACACTCTGAGCGACATAGGAATTAGTGGGGATGCTCTGAAATGGATCCAGGATTTTCTCTCGAACAGTACATTTCAAGTCTTCTCTCAAAATGCATGTTCCGAAACTCATTCTTTCAGTCACGGCGTACCACAGGGATCTATCCTGAGTCCTCTTCTCTTCAACCTTTATGTTAAGCCTTTGGCTGAGTTAGTTGAAGAGTCGGGACTCACGATATATTCCTATGCAGATGATTCGCAAATTATTTTCTCATTGGCGGCTCAAAACGTAAATGACATCTCCACGCTCAAAACTGGACTGAACAACATCGCAACCTGGATGAAGGAAAACTTTTTAAAACTTAACGGAGAAAAAACAGAGGTTGTCATCTTAGGGAAACAGAAACATCTATGGAGCCATCAACATTGGCCAGAGAAAATGGGCAACCTCCCAAACCCAGTTTTGCAAGTACATAACCTAGGGGTACTCTTAGATGATACCTTGAGAATGCATGCACAATCAGTTAGAGTGGCAGCCACCTGCTTTTCTATCACTCGGTGGCTGAGGAAAATCTGATGGATGCTCACTGAGTCAACTAAAAAAACGGTGGTGAACGCCTTAATAACATCCCGCTTAGATTACGGAAACGTCCTTTACCTAAGATCAAATAAGGCTAACCTCCATCGTCTACAGATGGACCAAAATGCGGCAGTCAGATTATTATGTAAGGTACCTAAAAGGGAATCAGTTTCTGCATTCTGACGTAAACTTCATTGGCTTAACATTGAGAATCGAGTGAAATTTAAAGCACTCACTTATATGTATAAACTAAAAGCCAACATAGCTCCGAAGTACCTCTGTTCACTGGCAAATACCTATACCCCATCCAGGAACCTCAGATCAGCCACTCAGGGTCGTTTTAGGATCCCTAAATTTAAGCGCACTCGCATAGGAGGAAAATCTTTTGCCTACTTAGGCCCGTCCCACTGGAACTCTCTCCCCATTTCATTGAGAAATGAACCTAATTACTCCAGTTTCCGAAAGTTGCTAAAAACTTGGTTATTTGATAAATAAGACCCTTTCCATCTCTAAACAGCAAAGATGCGCCGGGAAACCCTTTTTGAGTAGCCGTTGCGCAGTACAAGTGCAATAAATAAATAAATAAATAAATAGATAGATAGAGTGAGGGCGCTAGATAGATAGAGTGAGGGTGATAGATAGATAGAGTGAGGGCGATAGATAGAGTGAGGGCGATAGAAAGCTTATGTAAAGTAATATTTAGTGACTCGTTTTGCAAGTGAAAAAAGCAGACACAACAATAAATAGGATTTGCGCAACATCAGATTTGTGACACAGATAACTCACAACTACCGATCATTAAGGCCAAATTCCCGTTAAAAAAAAGCAATCCGACATATTTTCAGCTCGCAATCCCTTTTTGACCATTGTAGAATTTGCAGCACAAATTTGGCGTTTAGTCTAGGGTAGTGGTTTATCAGGTAAACAAGCTCATATAAGCACCTCACATTTATAAGGTAGTTGTTTACCGGTTAAAATATCTTATATAAGCACCTCACATTCCGTAGCCAACAATCCACAATTAAAATAAAAGGCAAATATACTCTGATTAATAATAGCTTATTTACGCAAAATCAAATTTTTGTTAAGTAGCTAACTTACACCTACCAATTCTTCTGGCCACAATTCCCCCCAAAAATGGAAAGTCTACATATGTGTAACTCACAAATCCGTTTCCTCCAGCGTACACGGTATAAGTAATATTTTTGTGTTCTGGGTAGGGTAGTGGTTTGAAGGACAGCAATGCGCTTCGTGTATAATCTGTAACTATTGGCAGTAATGTAAAAAAAATAACAACAAAACATACCCGTAAAAGGAGTGAGGGATTTATATCTACTATTAGTTTCACAAGCTGGAGCTTTCCGCACAATTCCAAAAGTAATTTGTTCTGTGGATTCCGTATAACTGTTAAAGCAAAAGGATAGAGTGCCAACCTGTAATATCAGACTCCAATTGCTTCTAAAAGACTTCCAAGTGTAGCCGCCATCAAGTATGTTATGGTGTGAAACGTCCCAATAGTTAGTAAATGTGTTTGAATGGGACTGTCCTGGAACAATAAAGAGACATTTTTGCACCTTGTAAAGATTGTTATCAGCGGTAGGAGATGCAAATGTGGATTTGATGCAGTTTCACTTTGGGGTGATGTTTTTCAACAAATCTGGCAAGTTTGTACCGGAGAAAAAAAAAATTGCACGAGACATTTAATAGTTTAAAACCCACAGTTTAAACCTAGTTGCTAACATTCAAAACCAGTCCCTAAGTCAGTTACAATAAAATAGCTTTTATACGCGCTATGTTTTCTTTAGCAAACAGCCAGCAATTAAAATATACACGCATTAAAAGGCAAACATACGCATAGGAGGGACATAACAAGATAGTGCATAAACATGTAGGAAATAGAAGTAAGCAAATGCGGAAACGCAAATTATAAGCAATTAACCCAAAAAATGTGTGCACATTCAACAGCTACAGGGTTAAAACTGAGCAAAGCTGACTATGACTTTTACGCTTCACAGGGAAAATAACAGTTTTGTAGAAATTAACAGTATAATAAGCAGACGCCGTGAGTCGAACATGGTTCAATAGATGTGTTCATTACGCCACATCCCTGTGTCTTAGTATAATTGCGTAGCGTTGTGTTAAGGGCCTATGCTCTGTTTTAGTACGGTTCGGTTACAGAGAGGCATTATGTACCCATAGGGTTATGTGCAGTGCGCCACAATGATGCAGTGCATCAGGTGTTAGTGTGGAAATATGGGCTCACTGCACACTGTCATGTCTGCTTGATAAGTTGAAATATCTTTTCATTCATTAGACAAACAAAACAATTTTCGGTGCCATTGTTTTTGAAGCTATAGAGTTTTACACGCCACACTTGAGGCATGCTGGGAATTGTGGTTTCCTTTACTTGTTGATGTGCTTCTGGGAGCGAGAATAGCACATATATAGTCCTAGCATGAGCCATCATGTGCAGCTGGTAGCACTGGATTCTCCTAATGAACAGGACACCAGCGCTTCCTTGGATGCTGACATTTAAAGGTGTCTGTTTCTCCTGCTGGAAGGCTTGCGAAACAAGCTCTTGGCATTGCGTATAAGTTGAAAATATCTTTTCATTCATTAGACAAACAAAACAATTTTCGGTGCCATTGTTTTTGAAGCTATAGAGTTTTACACACCACACTTGAGGCATGCTGAGAATTGTGGTTTCCTTTACTTGTTGATGTGCTTCTGGGAGCAAGAATAGCACATATATAGTCCTAGCATGAGCTTCCATGTGCACCTGGTAGCACTGGATTCTGCTAATGAACAGGACACCAGCGCTTACTTAGATGCTGACATTTAAAGCTGTCAGTTTCTGCTGCTGCTGGAAGGCTTGCAAAAGAAGCTCTCGGCATTGCGTGGCAGGGGGGTGGGCTGGGGGGACGGGAGAGCGAATTCCTTTGAAGTCTGATGGGGGGGTGCGGGGGAGCGTATTCCTTTGAAGTCTGATGCTGGGGCTCAGACAAATGGTGTGTGTGCGATGTGGCTGGCGATGTGCAAGCGCCTGGCTCACATGAACTGTACCCGATCCGCAGTTTGGGTAGACTTTTGAAAGCCTTACTATAATCTCGCCAAACAAGCATTGCAAGCAATGCTGTAGGCGAGACCTAAAAAAGAAAATTGAGATATATATTTTTGGGGGACTGTGTAGGTAGGTGACTAGTGGTCAGTGTTCCTTTTGGTCAAACAAAAAAAAGTCATGCTTTGTCCATAGTTCCGCAAACTTGACAGGTATCACACGTACCAGGAGTCTCCACTTGGTAGCTCATGAGCTACTAGAAGCTTAGAAGCTGCCAATAGGTAGCTTCAGGATGTGGGGCCCAAATCAGCGCATCATTCCAAGGGTTTGGAGCTGAGCTGTTCTGCCTCCTGCAAATTTCTGGAGGCAGTGCTGCTATGTTTCAAACACTGGTAGTAGCAATCGGCCAAAATAGTAGCAAGGCCATGCAGAAAGGGCAGGGCCTGCCACAAAATTAATCATCTTCAGCAAAAGTATGTTCTTTGCCTGGTGATCCTTGACCCAAAAATCCCATCTTGGAATTGTGTTGTATCCTGGAATACTCACTCACAGAATCAAATACAGTGCTGTTAGACTACTTTTTATTCCCAAAGTTTTTATCATTCTGCATTTCATAAACATCAACATGCCTGGAAACAAAAGGCCATTTTCATTCTTCCCTTCCTGACTAACGAAAGTGACTCAGAACATTTGTCAGATATCCTGGGACAAGTAAGGAAGTCCCTATAAAATTATAGATTACGAGTAAGCCTTTTCTTATTGAACAAAAGGACTTTAACTAACTAGTGATGAAGATGTTTGTGAAATATGTCTGTTTTGAACATATATCAAGCTAACAGGTAACCTCAGAATTCAATTTTCAAGAATGTTGGCCAGAATCCTATTTCCATTGCTCCGATTTATGACGGGATAGACACATTGTCAGCTTGTCTTTGTTTGGATTATGATAATATAAACTCTAATGATGGTTTTATATTCAGTCAATTGAGTGGCAGACTCTGTATTATCCCATCTGATACTCCTCTCTAAAATACCTCTGTATCTCTCACAAGTTAATTTTAGAACTGTGTATTGGAGGTGTGATACTCAGCTGTTACCTGAGCAGGCACAACTATTGTTACTGTGCTTTAATCGATCATTAGAGCTGCCACTAGATGGCAAGTAGGAACACACTTTTGCAGTTGGTATTAGCATTAGGACTCTTCAGGATTTTTCATTCCCTAAAAAAGCTCCTGTTGCTGTTAGATTGATTTAAAAATTTGACTGTGAAATGTATATTGTGGAATCCACCTGAGTAAGGCAAGATTCAGAGCTTCATTTGGGCAATTGGTGGCTACTCACCTTTTACATGACTACCGCAACTGTTCCATTTCTATGCCTAGCGTTAGCCAAGGCGTTTGATTTGACTAAAATTATGCATATACTATATACTTGTAGGGGCTTTCAGACAGCACTCTTCATCCATTTGTCTGTTGTTGTGTTTTTCACATTTTCTTCCACCCACTACAGCAAACAGCATGGAGCAGTGGATCTGCCAACTTAAGTCACTGGTTAACTTCATTGATGAGTGAGGGTATTCGGCTCCTTCACAAGGAGCACATCCACAAAAAGTAATTCCCTTCAGTGCAGGGACTAATATAGCAATGTGCTTTTTAAACCCCGAAAACATATTTTTGATAAATAACTATAACTCACGGCCCTGCCATGCATAGTGTAATTTCAGATGGATTTCGGGATGTTATCAATGCAGTCACAGAACAAATCATGAGTGATCTAATATGTGAGGGTACAAGCAGTGCATGCGAGGACACGAATTCTAGTTACGTTGGATAACTATACCGAGTGGTTTTCAGTGGTTTTGTTAGTTTAAAACTTTGTTTTAGCTGACATTTTTACGAGTGTTGCGATTAACTTGCATAATTCTCTGTAGCGTAATTATGTCGAATCATTGCAAAATTATGCAAGATTGCACTGAATTTTGTGAGGAACGAAACCTAGCAGTGAGCACTATTTCCTTAGGGAAAAATGCACCCTCATGTCCAAAATTGGTAGCTCTAAATGCAATAGAACATGAACAGCAACAGTCAGCAGCCACTTGAGCTTGCTAAATTTATAGTTTCTGTGCTACTGCGCTAGGGATTTTGTGTCAGATTACTATTGTGTTACTGCATCAAAAGCAAAACACAAAATTAAAAAACTTGCAGGTTACTCTGGTGTAATTAAAATATTGCCCATGCCTAATTTTCACCTAAATATAACTCCCCCTTAACCTGTGGTTTTTTTTGCGTATCTTTTTAACGTAAGGCTGAACTATTAGCTTTATCAATGAGTCAGCTCACCAAAATATAAAAAGCAGGTCTATTGGCATAAGCAAGAGGTCAACACATCAATCTATATAAAACAGACCTACTGGCATTGTTAAAAAGTCACCACAATACTTTATCAGTAACCATATTCCAAACTAATCTTTATGAATACAGACACAAAAATGCATTATAATCATTTTCACAAACAAATTTAAAATAAAGCAGTTTTATTCCAAACAACTATAAAAGTGTGTTTGAGTCTTTCTTTAACACTGTTCAGGCCACAAAATGCAAAATGCAGCCATAGAACCAACCACAAGGGGTCCGCCGCACCCCAGCTGAAGAGCATACAGCTGCAGCTCAAATTGTTTTTAAAAAATGGGAAACTCTGCAGGGGTCATGTATTCAATGACCTCAAAGACGTATTAATTTATTTTTGAATTTCCTGGGAGGCTGCGGTGCTTTTTTGGGGCACCATGACAACCACAATTGTCAGGAAAAAAAGCCCATGCAGGGCATTATGGCGCGCTCCTGGGAGGAAGTAGTGAATATTTTATTTGTTTGAATAATGAGACAGCAAGGCTGCTTTTCTTTTTTTATTATATTTACTTGGTTGTCCTGGTCTCACCCACAGGTTTAATTTTTTTTTTTTTAAAGGACAGCGCGGGGAGCCGTGTGTGAGTACACATACAGCCTAGCAGGTGCATCCACAATCGGGTGTTACAAAAATGATATCCTGACAAAGCACAAAGGCTAGGAGCCAACACCAGATCTACTGGCTTTGCCAATGCTTGTTTTCATACTGGCTGACAATGGCCCTACGGCGATCATCCTTCTTGAAGACAGCTCAGCATGCCTGATTTAGCTCCGTGTTTTTCTTATTGTTATTGAGCCCCCTGACTGTTGGCGACAGAAAGGTAAACCATGTGCTGCGAATTGGAAAAGAGCAGAGAGGCAAACACTCTTCTTGGAAGCAGTGTCTGCATCTGCAGGTCAAGTTCTGAGAATCTATTTTCCCAGTTTGCTGCTTCCTAGAATTCTCCAGGTTTCTACTCTGTATTTTTTTTATCTCTACGGTACCAGATTGTTCGAGCAGGTTCATTTTCTGTTTCTAAAAGTGATGACTGAGCCACTGAGTTATTCTTGAGTAGGCAGGTTAGTTTAAAGAATCTCAGTAACACATTGGCTAAGAATAAAGTATGAGAAGGTTTCAAAATAAAACAAAGATCAGGTCATACAAAAAAAGACAGGTAAATGTTGTTTCTACTCATAAACTGACACACACGTGTACATTATAGCAGCTTTGCACAAATAACATTTTCTTGACAATAATTTAGCAGTAATTAACTTGCTCTCCTTCTTGTTAACTCTTTTTGGCATGTAAACAGTTTACTTTGTAGGAGTTCTTGTGGAATTGAAAAAGTATTTCATGGTTTCTTTCACGGGAAAAATGTTTGGAATCACTGCTTTAAATTCTTATGTCATCTTATGTTTGGGCTCTGTCCACATCATTCCTTTTCTGAGCTCCAAAATGCCCCATAATGCTGTTAAACTTTGATATCTGCCATTCATAACCTAATCATATGTGACCAAAATTGATGCTTTATTGTAGCATATTGCTATTCCAGATAGGCCTCAAGCTCACAGTCCTATCCCCAATATGGAGTGCCCCAGTTGTGCCCTGGCATGGAGATCAAGTTTGTGGGAACAGGACCAGACAGGCTTTTTATTTCACCAGGCATTTTCCTAGTAGTCGCAGGTCCTTGAAGGGCTGTTTGAAAGTCCAGGGCCGCCCCTGATGCCTCTGTGTTATATCCTGTTTTCCTGTTTCCTCTGTTTCCCTACCATATGTATTCCCCTTTTCCCTATGTGTTCCTCTTTAGACTGCTTAGTGCTAGTGCTTAGGTTGCTAAGTTATTGTAGAATGTTGAGGTTCCAATCTTCAGTTGAAGACTGTATCCTGATGAAGCAACACTCTGACAGATCTGGTGCTGTACTTGTTTTGAAGAATAAACTTATCTACAAGTTTACCACTCTACTGTGATTTCTGGATGCAACATAAATTGGCGACGAGGTGGTCAAGTCAGCACTTCCCTGAACCCACGTTGGAATTCATCAAGAAGATCTGGTCAGATTTTAGTGTTCATATTTTTTTTTGAAGGCTCATTCATCCTACTCTGTTTTGACCTTCAAATTTTAATTTTCTTAATTAATTTATGGACCTTCTGAACTGGATACTTTAATCTACTGATTCATTTTGAACTTAAAATTACTGGTACACTCTCAACTGGAAAACCAGCTTCTACATTAAACACCGAGATAAGTCTCTTTTCTATCGCATTGTCTTTATACTATTGGGAGCATCGCTGCATGTTTTTCTCTTGTTACTATATATCGATGCAGGCTCATAGTTTCTTATTTTAAATCCTTGAAAACGTTTTCTTTTAAACGTTATACTGCCTATATTGCCACGTTTTTGCTTATTTTTGTTCATTTTATCTCCGTTTTAATCCACTTATGTCATCATTCATCTGTGACTTTTATTCAACTTAAAATATCCCAAATATTTGTCGAATTGCTTCGTTTTTATCTTCTGCGCAGTTTGAATTTTTAAGTGACAGTTACCTTTGATTTGTCTCGTCTCTCGAGAGCCCTGCTGTGCGCTTCACTGACGTCTTTCGGAACCTCCAGCCATCTTCGTTTGTTTATCACGAGCCGGAACTGGAAGACATCACCACGTCAGACGTTCGCGGACAAGCTTGACGCAAGGCAAGGTCTGACTCGTTAGACGTTCTGTCTCCTAGCAACACAGTCAACGCTGCGCGTCTCCGCATTTCCTGACACAACCTCATACGCATTTCTTTCACCCAAAAAAAAAAAAAGGAAAACATTATTTATCACCGCGTTTTCTGCTATTTTTAACTTACGCTTGCCTGAACTCCTTCAAGAAGGTATTTGTTTCAGATTTTATTTACTTTGTTATTCATTCGCTGATACACACAGCCTTTCACAGAAGTTCCTGTGTATCTTTCACGCTGGTACACACAGCTATTTATGAAGTCAAACTCGTCCTTTTACACTGATACACACAGTTATTTACAGAAATTCAAGTTCCTTGTGTATCATTCACGCTGATACACACAGCTATTTATGAAGTCAAACTTGTACTTTTACACTGATACACACAGTTATTTATAGAAATTCAAGTTTCCTTGTGTATCATTCACGCTGATACACACAGCTTTCTAACTTTTATATTTTCTTTTATTTATTTCTTGATGCAACTATTTTCTTGTTATACTCACAATCTTAATGTTTTGATTCAACTGCCCTCATTCTTATGTCAGTTTCAATTTTTAATTAATTGTTTATATTTTCATACAATTTGCCATGGCTCAACAAACTGCTGTTCTTCCTTCTCCGTTCCTTCCAGAACCGGGTACTCCTAAAATTAAGTGGATTCAATGGTTTAAGTCATTTAACAGTTATATTATTGCTATTGATGCTGTAAAGTTTTCTCCGGTTAGGAAAAATGCAATGTTATATAGTGCTTTGGGTGCCGAGGGTCAGAGAATTTTTGATCATCAACCTCCTGTAATTAGACCACCTTCAGATGACTGGAATGAATACACAGAAGCTATAGCACGTTTAGAAAAGTATTTTAAGGATGAAAAGAGTATAATTGTTGAGAGACACAATTTTTATACTCGTAAACAGAGAGAGTATGAGAAAATTGATACCTTTGTAGGTGAACTAAGGGTTTTAGCTGCAACCTGTGAATTCGAGGGTCCCATTGACCAATACCTTAGAGATCAGATTGTTGTAAACTGTTTTAATAACAAGGTTCAAGAGAGAATCTTATGTTGTCGGAATCCCTCACTCTCTGAAACTTTAGAACTAGCAAGGGGCATTGAAAGATCAGTTACTGCCTCTAAAGAATTAAGCATTAATAAACCTACTCAGGTTGATTTAGTAAACAAGGTTTCTTTTCAAAATACAAACAAATCTGACAAATCTTCAAAAATTGAATGGAAGAAAACTGATAAATCTCCTGCCTGCTATCGATGTGGTTCAAAAGCACATCTGGCTAATTCTACTGGGTGTCCTGCATTAAAAAAACAATGTACCAATTGCAAAAAAATTGGATATTTTTCCACTGTATGCAAATTTAAGTCTAAAACTATGTTTTTAGAAGTCACTAATCCTCAGCAACCACCCAATGTAAGTGAAGAGCAAATAGTTAGGAAAATTCTGTTATCTGTAGACTTAGTTGATGACCAAGATGATTCGTCTGATCCTATCTGTGATCTTAAAATGGGTGAAATTGTTGTTAAAGTTACAGTTGATTCTGGATCCCCCATCACCATTATTACTGATGTTCTTTTCTTGGATAAGTGGAAGGGAATTCAACTTTTTCCCCCTGACTTACGTACGGTTGCGTTTAATGGGAAAGTCATTGATTTGATGGGTTATTTTCTTGATAATCTCACTTTTGAAGATCGTTCGATACAAGCTAAAATGTATGTTTCTAAGAATGGTTACAATGTTCTTGGTTGGAGAGATCAAGGGAAATTTCCTTTGGTTCTAAGACCAGGTACTAACAACCCCATTTCCTTAGATCGCTCTAGGGTAGTTAATGCTCTGGTTACTGAAAGATTATCACTTGAGGGAATCATGAATAAACACAAAGCTGTGTTTTCTGACACTCTTGGTTCGGTTAAGGGTTTCGAACACAGAATCATCTTGAAACCTGACGCCGTGCCTGTGATCCACAAGGTTAGGCATGTCCCTCTTAGTATTAGGGAAAAACTGAAAACTCATTTACAACAACTTTGTGAGGATGGTGTTATTGAACACATCAATTCTTCATTATGGGTTTCTCCAATTGTGGTCGCACTCAAAAAGAACTGTGATGAACTCAGGTTATGTGTAGACCTCAGAGCTGTGAATAAAAACATACAAGTTGATTGTTTTCCCCTACCACGTATCCAAGACATGTTAGCTCAATTGAGAGGTACCAAAGTTTTCTCCACTATAGATTTAAGGGCAGCATATCATCAGATTGAGTTGTGTGAAGAGTCTAGGGACCTCACAGCCTTTAATACTCCTTTTGGTCCTTACCGATATTTGAGGTTACCTTTTGGCCTAGCTTCGGCGGCCTCTGTTTTTCAGAAACTTATGTTTCAATTGTTTGGAGAGGTTCGTGATGTTTTAGCTTATCAGGACGATATTTTGATTTCTACCAATTCTGTCAAGGAACATCTTATCAAGTTAGATCAGGTCCTGGGCATTTTGAATGATCATGGTATGACTGTTAAGAAACAAAAATGTAAATTTTTGTTAGATGAGGTTGAGTATCTTGGTCACACCATATCTCACAAAGGCATTGCCCCCAAACGTGACCTTTTGCAAGGTATTAGAGATTGTGCTCAACCCAGTAACAAAGACCAGTTAAGGTCATTTTTGGGGTTAAGTGAGTTTTACTCAAGGTTTGTCCAGAATTTTGCTCATTTAAGTGAACCGTTAAGGATACTCACTAGGAACAATGTTAAATTCATGTGGGGAGAAGAACAAAAGTTGGCTTTTCAGTCTTTGAAGGATTTAATTATAGGAGCTCCTGCTCTCAAACCTTTTGATGAGAATTCTGTGTCTTACATTACTGTGGATGCCAGTAATGCTGGGATAGGAGCTGTTCTGAGTCAAGTTGATGCAGGCAATGAGAACATAATAGCTTTTGCTTCCCGTCAGCTCACGGTTTCTGAAAGAAACTATAGTACAATTGAAAAGGAAGCTCTAGCTTGTGTGTGGGGAGTTAAGCATTTCTCCACTTATGTTTGGGGTCGTGAGTTTGTCTTGATTTCTGATCATAAACCCTTGATTTTTATTTGGAATGATAAAGGTTTAAGGAATGCTAGCCCTAGATTGGTTCGACTTTTCTTGAAGCTCTATGATTTTAATTTTGTGATGAGGCACATTCCAGGTGGAAAAAACTTTACTGCTGATTTTTTATCCAGATGTCCTTCCAGCTGTTCAGATTTTGCACCTGTTCTTGATGACAAGGAAGTAGTTATTAATCTGTTGGATGGTTTGGAATTAGCTAGGGAGGTTGTGTCTGAGTCTGATTGGGTCAATGCTTCCTTATTGGATAATACCCTCTGTACCTTGAAAAAGTTTATTGCTGAAGGTTGGCCAAGAGAAAATCAAGTTGACAAAGCTCTTCTTCCTTTTTCCAAAGTTAAAGAAGAGTTGAGTTTGGAGGGTGATTTTATTCTGAGGGGTCATTCTCTTATTCCTCCTGTGTCTATTAGAAACAGAGTTATTGATATTGCTCATAGAGGTCATGGTGGGATTACAAGTACTAAAAAGAGATTAAGACTTTGTTATTGGTGGCCAGGGATGGATCTTTGTGTGGATTCCTTCTTGAATGATTGTGCTGAATGTTCACATGCTGAGAAGTCTTTACACACTGTGAATCAACCTTTGTGTCCTGTTGTCTTCCCTAACAGTCCATGGGAGAAATTAGGCATGGATTTTTTGGGCCCGTTTGGTGGTTTAAATTTAGGTTTTAGATTTATTCTCACCATCGTTGATTACCACTCTAAATGGGTTTCGTTCAAGTTTCTTAAGGAGCCTAATACAGCGAATGTAATTGAATGTCTGAAACAACTTTTTCATTCTGAGGGAATTCCCACTTATCTGGTTTCAGATAATGGTGTACAATTCGTGTCACATGACATGAAAGCGTTTTTGAAGAATTTTGCTGTTAAACATCTTACCACTGCTTTGTATAGCCCTCAAGGTAATGGTTTAGTGGAACGCGTGAACCGTATCTTGAAGGATTCTGTTCAGTTAGCTATTTCGTCTGGGCTTAGTGTTCAAGAAGTAGTTAGTGATCGGGTTTGGTCTTATAACAACACCCCGCATTCGACTACTGGGGTTACTCCGTTCTTTCTGTTAAGAGGGAGACACTCTTTCAATGAGTTAACTCCTGGTTGGGTGGTTGATAAAACTTACCATGACGTTGGTGTGAATTTGGATCAGATTAAAAAAAATGTTGAATCTTCTCAAATGAAATCTAAAGTTAGATATGATCTGGAGAAGCATGCTAAAAATATTTGCCTCAATGTTGGTGACAGAGTCAAGATTAGAAGACCATGTAAAGTGAAGGGTTCAAAATTTTATCCTGAAACTACTGTTGTGCAAATTAGCAGGCATGCTGTTAAAGTACTTGGAGGAAAGTGGTGGAGCAAAAGAAGAGTTGCTAAGACTAGAAATTCTTGTTTGGATCTTGTTGAGTTGGAGTCGGAACCAGATATTTTGTCCCCTTACATGTCCGATGTCTTGACTTCGCATAATGTTGGTCATCATGGGGCTGAAAAGAGTTTGGTGAGTGAGGTGTGTGATGTGAATTCATCCTTTTCTCCTGATGACACTACTTCTTGTTCTCAGGTGTGTGATGTGAATTCATCCCTTTCTCCTGATGACACTGTTTCCTGTTCTCAGGTGTGTGATGTGAATTCATCCCTTGCTCCTGGTGACACTGCTTCCTGTTCCAGGTCCAGTTCTAGAATTAAGTCCAAACCCAAGTACTTAGAAGATTATGCCATTTGATTAATATTAGGTTTTGGTTATTTTCTTTTTCCTTTACAGGAAGGGAGGTGTGTTATATCCTGTTTTCCTGTTTCCTCTGTTTCCCTACCATATGTATTCCCCTCTTCCCTATGTGTTCCTCTTTAGACTGCTTAGTGCTAGTGCTTAGGTTGCTAAGTTATTGTAGAATGTTGAGGTTCCAATCTTCAGTTGAAGACTGTATCCTGATGAAGCAACACTCTGACAGATCTGGTGCTGTACTTGTTTTGAAGAATAAACGTATCTACAAGTTTACCACTCTACTGTGATTTCTGGATGCAACACTCTGCCACTCCGCCCTGATTCCTGAGGTAAACTGCAGCGGACAAGGGAGGCAACAAGAGAGAGGGAAAGAGACCAAGGGAGGGAAGATAGAGAGAAACAAATCAAAGAGAGTGAAGAGAGGAGAGAGAATGAAATGGGTGGATGGAAAGAGACATGGCACGGGGAGACCAAGGATGCTGGCTGGCTTGGACATTTTTGCCGTGCCAGCTTTTGGTTCCAGGTCCAGCCCTGGGAAAGTTTACTAAATATTGTTGTGACATATAGCAGATATGTTTTGAGGTAGCCTCACTTCCAACGTAACTTCTCCTGCAATAAATCACCAACTTTACACATGCCACTGCTATTTGATGACATTTAACAGTCTGGGCTTGCTGTAATCCGCCCACGTCCCCCCAAACGCGTGTGCTCATGATCTTTAGCGATGATGACTAAAGGACAGTAAGTGCCCAATCTTTCACACAAACCTTGTGCCCTCCAGACACCGGAGAGTGGTTTGCTAGCCCACAAAGAGCTAACCTGGTAACACCATCCTAGCCACCAAATAATACAACTGTGCCCAGGGCCATCTTAACAGCATTATAGGCCCCAGGGCAAAGCAGTGCACTGGATTCTATCTACACAACGACTCACAGGCATAAAAATGTTTAAAAGAAAATTAGTGTTAAATTCTGGTCCACATGGGGCCCCTATGCTTATGTGGCACCCAGGCCAACTGCCCGCTTGCCCATGCATTAAGACTTGCCTCAGTTGTCCCACAAACTGAAAAAACTTACAACAGAAACCTTATTTTTACACAGAAATTAGAGTGCCTTATTCCCAAGATATACTACAGCCCTCTTATTTTATGTCGTATGGAAAAGCCCCATAACTTATGCTGTGTTTTAAAAAACAAAGGGGCATATTATCAAGGACCGGTGTTAAAATTATCGCCGTTTTATCGGCAGGAAACTGCAGATAAAACGGCGATAATGGGCTTGATAATACGCCCTTGTTAATTCCCATAGAAGCCCATGTTCTGATGTTAACATGGGCTTCTATGGGAATTAACAAGGGCGTATTATCAAGCCCATTATCGCCGTTTTATCGGCAGTTTCCTGCCGATAAAACGGCGATAATTTTAACACCGGTCCTTGATAATATGCCCCAAAGTCTGCTATGATTCCCTAAATTGCAGGCAATGGGGTGGCTTTCTGGATTATAACTGAAGGTGTATCTGTGCATTAAGTAACAATATTCCAGGAGGCCATATGAGTGTGGTCAGGTTTAGCCCAAGTATACGAATGCTGATGCAGAATGCAACCTCTCACCGCACTCACCTTGGAGGCGATTAGCAAGTGACCCACTAGACACCTTCACAGGGTTTAGGGAAGGGTGTTAGGATGGGAACTACCAGGAGGAACAACTTCCAGTTACTATCTTGTCAGGATCAAGGTGCACACAGCATCAGTGCAGTGATATTCCTTCCTGTAGCGTACGGAAGCAGTCAAACTGCAAGGATTTCGCTTACGTTCTAGCCCTGACTTTAGGGCTAAGAAATAAGGGGTTTGCTGGTTAAATGCAACTGGCGAATCATCTAATCAGAAGCCACTGCATCATCCCACAAATCTTGGTTAGGCAATCCCCAAAACCTGTTGGCCCACTCAGCAGGCCTTCCTGGTTTACAGTACAGGATAGGACATTAAGAATGTCATTCAAGTTTCACATGGTGTTAGATCACATGCTTACAGTGCCAAGAAGTGAAATGTTAGCGGCATACATATACATTTTTTTCAGAGCTAGATTTCAAGAATATTTTCAGTAAAACACATTTCAACTTCTAGAAAAATCCTATTTCAAATTCAAAGTGACAAACTAAAGAAAGAACATGTGCATGAAGGGGTTCAGAAATACACAAAAAGGGGTTCAAGAAAGTTTTGAAAGTCGAACAGTGAGGTTCCTCTTATGTGCTCAGAGTTTCCCCCATACAAGTATCACCCTTTGAAGCATAACTCCAGATCCTTCCACCTTATCGCCGCGCTCCACTGAGAACGCCCCTAAGATCAGACTTCACTGAGTGCACAGTCATATACACCAGTGGTAAGTTGCCTCACTCAGTGACCCCTGCTTCACTTACCCCATATTCGCGCATTCTTGCCATGTACCTGTTCTCATTTATATGCCTTCTCTCTCTCCCCTCGACCTCCCTTCTTGCCAAGAACCCGGCTGGGTTCACTGTGAGTAAATGTGTTTACTCTTTCTTCACTCACAAGGTTGGCACTTCACAATGTATATGACTTCGCACTGACCATTACAGGTACTAGTCCCTCTCATGCTGTCTGTGTCAATTGCTATGGTACTACGATTGGTCCAGCCTTTACCCATTCTCTATTTCATTGTCTAGATGTCCCCCTACCTTTGGTCCTGATGAGACCCTCTATTCACAACAGGGTCGAAATGCCGTCGACGCAAAAAGGAAACGAACTTTGCAGTCAACACTTATGATTTTAATGAGTGTCTCTCTATCGCTTCTGTTAATTATCCAGAATAGTCGGTTTTCCTCCTACAAAACACTGTTGAGAAACCTTGTAAATATTGTCACATGTAATCACATTACTTTTGTTTAGTTTCTTTGGTTCTCTTTTGAAACACTGGGACACCTTTGCACTGAAACAATTTTGTAAAATGTATATAATTTGAAGTTCCTTTATAATACAATTGCTCTATCCAAATTCTTTGTTGTCAGCTGCCTTTTCTCGCCAACATCACCTATAACCCTTATAGTATATTGGCTATTATGCTTTATTTTTACTATACTAAGTAATTACATTGCTCCACTGGAACCGCTGTTTCCCATGGCACAGGCTCCACTGAAGATCTAAGATGTGGCTGAACATTTGCTGTGTCGAGGCACGCAGTCCTCACCCGTGCAGTCTTCATTATGTCAACCCACCAGTCAAGGATGCTCCATAAAGGAAGAATACTGATTGCAACCAGCCACTGTTACTTTAGTCCACCGTAAAAAACTGAAATGACTGCATGGAGTTGTTTGGTTTGAGCGCCACAAAACTAATCCCAATTACAAACAGTAACTAATAAAACTGAACTAATCATTAACCTTGGTTTCCAGAGCAGCATGCTGCCTGGCATTAAGCATGTTGCCGCCTTGTCAGGGGTAGTAACCTATATAGATACAATCCACTACAATACAATAAATAGCTCAGGGCCATATGCACAGAAAATAGGATTTGAGATTTCCTAATTGCGATTCTTATCTAATTGCAATTAGGAAATCACAATTCCTAATGTACAAGAGAATAATTTCCACAATAGCGATTCCTAATGAGTTCGAAAATAGGCCTAGCTCATGAATATTAATGCTGTAGATCGCAAGTTGTGACCCATTAGGAATAGTGGCTATCACAGGGTTGGTGGCCCGCTGAGGTCAGCAACCCACCATAACTATGATTGCTTTTTAATAAAGTCATCTTTTTCTTCCTTTTTTTCAAATGCAGCCATTTTCCTTAAAGGAGAACAAGATGCATTTATAAAAAAAGAAAATTAAACTTTGAAGCTTTACTTTTTTTAAGAGTAGGCAGTGGTCCATAAGGCTGCAGCCTGCTCTTAAAACAATGTTTGTTTCAACATTAACAAAGGGGAAGGGGTCCCTCGGAGGCCCCATCCCATTTGTGAATGGTTAGCACCTCCTTTGAGATGCTGGTAGAAAATAAAAGTGGTGCAACTGACATAAGTAAAAACATTTTGTTCAGGCAGAAAACAGCCCAATTCTGTGAATCAGGCTATTTCCGACTGCAAAAATGGTCTGTACATATAAATGCCAGACAGTTCCTACCATAATGATCCAAGCTGATCAACATCTTCCACAAGAAGTTGAAGAAAAACATACAGCATAAAACATGTTTTCCAGAAAGAGATATAAAATCATAAAACCTTAAGGCTTACTGTCAGCACATTATCACATTTCATTGCATCTTGCTTTTAGAAAAACTGTGTGAGATAAATACTGGCCTCTTACAACTACTTTGAAGTTTACATCACAAATTTGAATCCAGAAGGCTCAATTTGGCTTTCATCCTTCAGAGGTTGGTAAATTGAGTCCCATTAAATTGCTAATTAATAACTATCTTTGATAGCGCATAGAGATGGCAAAGACTGGTAGAAATCACTATGAAAAAACAATACATTTGTAAGTATTTACTATTTGCACTTTCTTAACATACTTGTTAGAAAAGGACAGTAGTTCCTGCAATCACAGATGGGCAGATTTTTTACCCAATAGAACATATTGTTTATTTTGCTCTCTTTGACTCAGTCAAATGCTTTTTTAGTCTTAAGTAGCCACTTAAACAAGAGCATTGCTGAACGTAACGTATCACAAGTACAGTACAGTTAGTGTGAATTACTTAAATACATACATAAACATCGGAAAAGTACTAGAAATAATACACATTGATGTAGCACAACCATGTTTAAAGAAGTTGATGGTATTCATTTGCATGTAAGTGAGGTGTGGAATGATCCTGCTCTTAAAGAACTAAGACTTGATTATAACATATGCAACCAATGGAAGCCTCCCAGTGTGTGGGCCATCTCACGATGGGTGGCTTATAAAACCAAGTGTGTGTAAGTCAGTTCCTCCCACCACAAGCTGACTCTTACTCCTAGCCTTCTAAGAAGCTTGATTGAAGGTAGGTGTTGTTGACCTGGCATGTATTTTCAATAAAGCGGTCTTGTTACCTGCCTCTGTGCCTGCAGCCAAGTCCTTAGTTTACCCATGACTCTGCCCCCCCATCCTCCACTTGCCCTGTACCCCTCACTGCCTAGAAAACACCCCCCACATCACCAAAGAGAGAAAGAATCAGAGCAGATAGGGCAAAGTTGCAGACTACATAGAACTCAGGGCTTGAAGATTCATATTTTAGATTATCAACCTGTTCTCAAGATGCACATTGTTGGGAAGCACAGGTTCTGACTCCGATAGAAGTACTAGAGTGGGGGATGCCAAGCTACAAAGATACTTGCAAGAAAAAGTTTACAGAACATACTACATATGAGTGATCATCAGGTTCTTTTTCAAAAACACAAATATGAATATACACAGATGTTCATGTAACTGCTTTGCCAAGCTAAATCCTGTCCACTTCCTTTCTCCCGCTCTTTCTTTCTCTTTTTCCTTCTTTATTTCTCTATAGCACTTGTAAACCGTGACCTAGCCACAGTGGCAGCAGAGCGCTTTACAGTAAACTTACTTAACAATGCGAACAGTTACATACAAAGGGCCACATGTAACATTATTTCACACAACTCAGCAAGACACCTTGCTGCACTGCATGAAAGAGAAAGGCCAGAAATGTACTAAATCTACTAGTGCCAATGCAGGCAACCTTGCATCATGGAGCAGGGATACCTGTGTTACAGATAGGATTGTTTTTGTGCAGGAAGGATACCTTCCTGCACAAAAACAATCCTTTCAGGGTTTTTCCTCCTAGAAAGTGGAAAAAATAGGAATGATAGACATATTTCTCTTCATTATGCTTCCCCTGAGAAGGCGTAGCATTCTGATACATTCTTAGGTCTACCAGTATTTGTAAATCTGGGAGTACTTCAGAATCCATGGGTTGATGCGTAGGAACGTCCACACTTCACCCATGGAACACCTCCCGAGGACATAGCTCTGAAAGGGAGCGACGTGCGCTGCCTTGCATTACTGCAAATTCACCAAGCCACGCGGGGCCATGCAAGGTGGCTTTACATGGCTTGGTAAATCTTATTATAGGTTTTGTATCTCTCTGCAGCCCCTTGCGTGGTGCAAGGGCGATTCAAAACCCTTGATAAATATGCCCCCAGGTGTCTTTGTTGGAAGAGGTAAACAGTAAGTATCAAGGGAAAAAACACGTTTTCAGCAAAGTAATTGCACTTACCTATTTTGAGCTTAATAAGGAAGATCAAAAGTGTTTATTAATGAACATTTACTTGGGAGTTCCAGCACGGAGTGCGCTTCAAAGAGTGAGATTCAGTGGTACTTTGCGTGTTGCACATGAATCTGCTTTGTGGTAAATCATATTTTCATTCGGGTTCTATTTAACAGCAGTAAACGTCTATAAAAAGCGGCCATACTAAGACATATGGCACTGGGCAGATCTTGTTTGATTGGATCTGTAGCTAAGTCTTCTCAAATGTAGATTAACTAAGGCAGGCATACTCTGTAAAGCTACAAAATGGCCTCAGTAGTTACAGCAGTAGAGCTATCATTACTATTTATGCCTCTGCAGCTCTGTAATGTTTTCAGATATTAGCACCCTATATTAGTTTTCGGTGGCTTTTGTGCAGTCCCAGCAGCTATTTGATTACGGTTTCATCCATGGGCGGTTCAGCATTGAAAATGCAGAAAGGCCATAATTATGGCCCTGTAAATGTGTTTTTAAGTGCTTTCATCAACAGGAGAGCAGCCTGCACATCAATGACTTGTTAATATCAAAGAGAAAGTAATGACCCCTTCAAGTAATGAAATTGATGCTGAATAATCCAAGATGGTTCTTAAGCACGGCAGCAGAGGTTGGTAGAATTCCTAGCTGTGCCTGATTAGAACCTTGGTGGTGCTTGAAGTGCACTCTACCATTACACATGTGTGTGCTTCTTTTTAAGGAAAACCAGATATGGTGAAATGAACGTGCTTGGATCAAGTGGCTTTCCAAGGCTTTCTCATGGACTACAGCGGGTCTGGCTCGCTAAGTGAGCCTTCGTCCCACCTCCATGTAGCTTGAAATGTTTGCATTTGGTCGTATTGTAAAAACTAGGGGACTCCATGGAAGACCACTTTTAATTCAGATAGGGCCAGTGACGATACTTTCTGGCCCTATTGTAATAATATGATCCGCTGAAACAGTGAGGATCTGTGGTGTTTCACCGAGAGATTGCAGCTGAAGACAACTGACAACCCTGGTTTAAATACCGAGGCAAAATGAGGACTTCTTGGGGGATTCGGACCTGGAATTACAGAATCTCAAGATAAGTCCTGATTTCTCAGTTGAACGTAGTAACAATATTTACGATTACCACTAGTGTTTTGTTGACATCATAGAAGAAGTTGTATGCATACATAGAAGTTCAGCCTTTTGAAAAACTTCATCTCCCATGGAAAAATCTTTTGGACCCCTAGTATTGTACTTCTCTGTGGATGAGTTCTGATAAAGCAGCCCTTTTACTAGATTCTGTGACAAAAATGGCCTACCCCAACCCCAAGCCGCCTTCGAAGCTGATTGGTGATAGCGTTCAATGACGGCAGAAGGGAGGTATCTAAAAACAAGAAACGCACCCAAGTGATATTGAATCTGTCAAAGGCAAGTGCTGTCCTGGACTAGTTTGGGGCATAGAGGATAGTTTAGCTCTGTAGGAAATATTTGGAATAAAGGGATCTCAATACAAGCCCATACAAGCCTTACCTTTGGTTGTAAGCAATTTTACAGTGTAATTGATTGCTGAAAATAGCAATACAGAAAATTGATCCATAAAATGTTATTCCACGCCACCTTCGCTGCGGCACTGTCCCAGTGGTAGTTGCTTGTCATGAGCAAGGTCACGTGACTAGCACCGTCAGTTGCAGTTCAAATGATAATTGGCAAGTGTTTGGTTCAGTGTAGCAGTTTGAAGCTAGCCCAGCAATTGATAGGTTTAAGTTATGTTGATCCCGAAAATGTGTTATTCTGTAATGCTGGGAAATGTCTCTTTCGAACTGCTGCTTCGTTTTTCTAAAATTATTAAACTATAATAAATTACTCAGGCCGATGTTAGCAAGTCACACGACATTGTTTCACCATATGTGCACATTGGACTCAAACTCACAATTAATTAAGTGAATAGATTCGAGATTTCGTTTCAAAAGTTATAAAAAATGTAAATATTTGTATTCTAATCAGAAATTCTAAACAATATTTAGCCATTGAATGGAAAATTATGTGCCTGGTGGAGAATCCTCTAGCAGAGCAACGGATTCCTTTGTAAAAAAAAAGAAATACAAATTGTTAGGAACTACGGTGATCTCCATGTGAACCGCTCCTGGGGAGAAATCTTCGCAGTCGAGGATATGTTGATTGTTGACTCCCAGGAAAGATATAGATTCGTTTGAGTTTTTTATACGGGGAAAGAATTCTAACGTTTCAGAAGCAGTGTGCCACTAGCAATTGTTCCGAGAATTCTTTGTGAGATAGGGGAGCTGACAAAAACCCAAAGTGGTGTATTTCTGAGAGAAATATTATTACTTTGGCTGGCTTCCTTGACCCAAGGGGAAAGGACAATATTGGTTCTGCATTTCATTTATGTACCTTTTGCTGAGTTTTCATACTGAGCTAGGGCTTCCTTTTGCCTGTGGTAGGCAATACTAGCCGAAATGTGCAAACGTTGCCCCTGAATAATTCTGTTGCATAAGATTAACGACAGGGTTGGACTGTGGCATTCCTTTGCATAGGGGCCAGGCACGTTTAGTCGGTGTTCTCTAGGAATGTTTATTTCCTTGCTGGAGGACCTGTGGCACTTTGAAAGGTGTGATTGGACAATTAACATGATAATTTAAAAAAATCGAATAGCACCCAATCCCTCAGTTATTATTGGATTTGCATATATGGTGGCTATTTTCACCCCTTGGGAGCTGCGGCTCTTTTGCAATTTAGAGCTATGGCTTTGGGTAAACTGGTGACCTGTGCTAGATGTTCAATTCAATAGATTTGTGATATTGAAGGACTGTAACCAGTTGTTGAGGGCGCAGGGACATCTTAAGGATTTTGGGAGCCCTGGCCCAAACGTATTTTTGGGGCCCCTGTTCGGAACAATATTGAATTTATGATCCAATCTCCTCTCTTTCAGGCCCTCTGTGGCACTGTCAGTGAGTGCACAGGCACACTCATTCAAATTCTAAATGTGTTTACATCTAATATTTTGGGATATTTATGTGTGTTTTCAATATTGTAACACATCAGCAGCTCACTAATATTACTGAAGGTAATCTCTGTGACCCCCTTCCATTTCTCATATGTGAGGTCCTGTTTTGATCTAAAAGAAACTTTTTATGGATGTTGCATGCACCATAAACACAAGATATCTCTGCAAAATGCATGTATGAGACTCTCACACATCCACTTTTAAAATAAAATAAAGGAAAACATAATTAAAACAATCTGTTTAAGAAATATTCAAGAACATGAGGGCAAGACTTTGCATAACAGAGGTGGCTCTATCAGGAGCCCACTGAAAGGCTGGGGTCCTGGGCCAGAGCCCACTTTCAGTGGCGTAGCTAAGGGGGGAGGGGTGCCTTGGGGGTGGACCACCCCAGGCGGCACAAGGTTTGGGGCAGCAGCTGGCCCCCCTCCCCCCGCTCTCACCGGCAGCTGTCACAGCCGCACAGTCCTCCCCCGCCGGCCTTAATTGCGGCAGTTGCAGCTGCATGAATAGCCTGCACCTAACTCCCCCCCCCCCCCCCCCATTCTTCCATCACAGGGGCCGCCACAGGCCGTCTAAGGCCTAGCTATGCTAGTGTCCACTTTACTTATCCCTTAAAACGCCGCTGGATCTGTATCGCTTGAGTTTTTCTGGTTGAAGAACCGTGTTATGTCCTGTAAGTGGGTAGTCACTGGAGGCCTAGCTCGAAGATTACTGGAAAATTAGTAAAGAGGACCACACTTTTCTATTTTAAATTCGAATCTGAAAAGCTTCACATCTAGACCTGGGGAAACTGGAGATGCAGCGTACCTCATTTGAGTTTTGTCGTGGACCGCATAGAAGTCTCTATACTGGATGTCTGTTTTTGACTAAGAGCTTCCACAACAAGTGTCTGAGATTCTGGAGTCGTAACCAGATCATGATAAAGTCATATAGTAGGAGGTACTCTCACTTTGTTTCTATCTGGGAATGCCTCAAGGTTCGGTACATGGGGGTTCAGTTCCCGGGCAACTTTACAGGAGTCAGGTATTTGACTTTTTATTATTTTTTCATATGCTTTTTCATTTTTCTATATTTATTTTTCAATAGGAATTTTTGGGGTTACCATTAATTTCAGGATTGTAATTAGATCATTATTTTCACTTGTATCAATTTGTACTTTTTTTTCCCAATATATTTTATTTTCTTTGTGGTTATTAAGGTAGCATTGTTGCTATTTTTCTTTATGTATATTTTTGATTCGTTCTCATTGATTTCGAATACATTATTTTTAGCATACATTTCAATTAGTGACATTTCAATTTTGGCTTTTCTCTTGTTCTTTCACGCAACATGGTTTAACATTTGTTTTTGTCAGTGATGTTTTTTAGTTTTTGGGATTTCCATTATTTTGAATGTGACATATTTTTACTTTTGAATGTATATTGATATTACTTTGACTTTTGATCTGTTTATATTAATATAAAGTGTTTCTGGCATTTTTAAGTTGTTACATTGAATGAATGTATACAATTTTCAGTGGGTATTATACAACAAACAGCACGGCTAACGGTCCTCCGAAGTGAATCTTCTTGACAAGAACCATGGTAGGATAAAAGGCTTTAGCAATGATCCTACACCCTGTATACAAAATACATTGCAGCGTAACAGTTGATATTACGTAGGACCAAATTGCGACTGCCAGGGCCCCCATTGGCTATAGCATTTGTATTTGCCAACACCCTTAGGAGGCCTTTTTGTTACACCCACCAAGAGGGTGGACAAAGCCGTATTGTATTAAAGAAATCGCCCTTCGCTAAGTGACATCAGAGGTAGATCTGCGAAAAATCTCTATGTAATTGCTATTTGTCTTTGATGAATAGTATCCTTTACCATCAGGATGCTAATTTCATCTCACCTGGAACAACCTTGAAGCAGTGTCAATTGTGGGAACTGTGTACAATCCTGCAGCGGGGTTTCATCCATTATTTTAGAATTCCAGCAGATTGTCGAAGGATATCTTTTTCTAGTTTTTGAATACTGCTTAGATCAAAAATTGATATTTGTCTAGGAGGTCTTCTGGCATTTGAATAAGCTAACAGTCTGCAAACAGCCAGTCCTTAACCACAAATAAATATGCATCATGCTAATACGTTCTTATATTTATCATACCCAGCCCTCCATCAAATAATGATTTATAGCTTTAGACAATAGAGATCTGAGGAATCTTCCCTCCGTAGAGAAAACTTTGGAACAATGCTTCTATCGGGGAAAGAAAAGATTAGGGTATATGAAGTGCAAAGTTTTAGAATGTTTATAGTAATTTCGGAAGCAATACCATTTTAACCATGACAGTGTGTCCCATAACAGTTAATAAAAGTGAGTATCAATGCTTGAGGTCACATAATAGTGTCTGGGACCATCTGGCTATTCCACGCACCGGAAAATCCCTGGCCACAAACACGCCCCGTACCTGAATCCTTGAATCTCCAGGAGTAACTCAGGAGCTCATTGTGTATTTCTTCCTGATATTTGAACTGGGGGCAATACTGGTTTCAGCCACTTTAAAAGTGTTGCCCAAATAAGACCAGTATTTTCATTCATAATTACATTCCAGTAAGAAATGTTAAGAAGCCACCAGCATCGAAATCTGACCGAGTCCCAGCTGCACTTTCAACTGTGATGTATTCTACCAATGCTTCCATCGTGAAGGCAAAAAGTAATGTAAATAATGGACAGCCTTGTCATATACTGCAATGTATTGGAAAGAAATTAGAGAGAACTCCATTGACTGGCACTCAGGCCAGTGGTTTTGTATAAAGTAGATGGATATGTCAAAAAAATGAGCACCAAAGCCCATATTCGTCAAAACCGTGAACAGGTAAGAAGTATCTTTCCAATAAATTTAACTCTTTTAAAAAAATTACTAGAAGTGCAAGCGGTCTTCCTAGATTGGGAGCAAGGCCAGAGCATTAAGGAAGTGCCTTAAACTGTGATGTGTAGGCATGAGCGTAATGGCATTGCCTTATATTGTGACATGTATACAGTTAGAAATTGGGTTACTGGTTGAGGGGGGTGAAACCCTACTTAAGAAGAAACCAAAAATCCCCTTGTCATGGTGATGCACAAGCAAAGTTAACCTGTACTCAACCCTCTGTTAGCTTGGCACAGAGCAGTCAGGCTTAACTTAAAGGCAATGTGTAAGGTATTAATGCAGCACTTCAAACAGTAATAAAGGGAAAATTCCACACAAAAAGGATCTCACACCAGGTTCTTAAAATAGAGTACTTTTCAATAAATTAAACAAGGCCAAAAAAAACAAAAGTCCATTCGGTAAAACCGGAGATATGCAAGTTTTAAGATTTTAGTGGAAATAGCAGCAACAAGCACAAAAAGGCAACTGTGGTCGCGTCGGACCAGGACAAAGTAACAAGTTCAGCCTGACCCCAATGGAGTGGGTGCTGCCTCCATGGCCCCAGTTAGGCCCACTGAGTGAAGTACTTTAAATCCTGGTCTGCGAAGCATTGCGAGGATCCGTGTCAAAGATGCATTGTGCAGCCGAAGTGGTGCTTTGGTGCCAAGATGCAGTGAGGATGCTATGCGAGGTATTGCGCCATTGAGGATCCTGTTGATGAGGGCTTGCGATGTGAGTTCTTCCATCGAAGATGCATCACACAGTTGTGGCGATGCGTCAGTTCTGAGTTGCTGCTATGTGGAGTCTGGTGTCGAGAGCCTAAGCCGTGGATGCCTCACTCAATGGCAGTTCTGATGAGGTGGCAGGCTCACGGAGAGATGAGGATGTATCGGTTCTGTTTGGGGTTGCCCTAAGCAGCAGAGAAGATATGTCAATTCTGCTGGGTCCATAGAGGCTGGCAGAACGCCTTAGGCTTACTTCTATGGGTTTAGGACTGGGGTGGCACCACTTGGCAGGGTAGACTCACAGATGTCAGAGTCCAGGTGCTGTGGTTGAGATTGTTGGAGCCTTCTGTCCTTGAGGCTCAAGTCAGGAGGCCGCCCAACTAGCCCTTGGAGTCACTTTGGGGTCCTGTGTTCAGCAGATACAGGTCCAGTCCTTTTCACCCAGGCAGCAGGTCAGCAGAGTGACAGTCCTTTCAGCGGCACAGCAGTACTTCTTCGTAGCAGAGTATCCACAGGTCCAGAAGTGTACTGAAGAGTTAGTGTCTGAGGGCCAATATTTATATTTACTTGTGCCTTTGAAGTAGGAGAACCTTCTGCAGGCATGCCTTTGAAGTGCACAGGTGCCGTGATTCCTTGCCCTGGCTCCTGACTAACTACAAGGATGCAGTCCTTTGTGTGGAGGTAGGACACAGCCTATTTAAGTGTAAGTGGGGCTGTGCTCAGCTCCTCCCTCCCATCCTGCAAGTGGTGGTCCATCCAAACACATCTAAGCTCCCTATTGTTTGTGGCTTTGTAGGATGAATACACAAAGCCCAACTTTCAACTACACCAGTCATGTGACCCAGAGGCAGGCTGCAGGCACCGAATGGTTAAGACAAAAAAACGCAGACTTACTAAAAGTGTCACTTTCAGAATTGTAATTTAAAATCCGACTTGATCATGAGTAAGGATTTTTCATTACAGTTCCAAAGACACCAAATATGAACTGAACACCTGTTCCCATGGTGAAATGACAGCCTATTAAATGTCATAAGGTAACTCCAATGTTATTGTACAGGAGTGTAGTGTAGTTCCTTTATTCCCAATAGGCTCTGCGCATTGGTATAATATATCCTATAAATTTGACGTAGGACTTATGTCTACTTGGTCTCTATCGAATATACCGGACTTAGGGGCCGATTCTGATTCGGGTCGGAAGGGCTCCGAACCATGGTCGGAGCCCTTCCGACCGAATCGGTCATTGCCGGCTGGATTCCATTCCGACCAAGCCATTCCGATGGGCTCAGTCGGAATGGAATCTGACTCTGATTTCCTGATGGCCTACGACGGGCTCGGAGAGCCCTTCTGCCATCCGGAAATCCTCCAGTACTCCCCCGGTTGCCTCTTTATGACCGAGGGAGTACAATGCCAGCATTTCACTGCCTTTTCGTGTCGGTCTGTCCGGCACGAAAAGGCAGTCGGAAGCTGTCTCTGGGGGCCCCCAGCAGGGCCCCCAAGGGTGTAAGGCTGCTGGATGGCGGCCTGGGGGGCACCTATGGTGCCCCTCCGTTGATCCCCGCATCCGGTGGCAGGCACCTTGGGGGGCTGGCCACAGGGTGCAGGGATGAAGTGCACCCCTACCTTCAGCAATGCAAGCATGCATTCCGACCGGAAAGCATGCATGCATTGTCCGGTGTACAAATGCGACCGAACCCTGTTTGGTCGCATCGTACTTGCAGGGCTGTGACTGATGACAGCATGTCGGTCGGTCACCGCTTCTGCCTGATGTCGGACGGACTCAGGTCCGTCCGACATCGGAATAGGCCCCTTAACTGTGAATGCCAGCTAGCTCAGAGGTCACTAGAAACTATCTTGATTAAACACGAAGGGATTAGTTTCTGACGGCGCACGGGGCGAAGCCCGGGCAAAGGGCGGGCCGTTTGAGGCCGCTCGAGAACGGCAGAGACCGGGGCCGGGCTACCCCCCCTTGGTTTCTGACTTTATTCCAAATTTCCTTTTCTTCTCTTCAAACTCTCGAACTATGGCTACGAGAGAGACAAGGAGCAAGAGCACGGTAGCCGCCGGGACGGCAAAAGGTACTCTGGACACTTATTTTGCCAAAGCAGGGTCACTTCTCATAGATGAAATCACAATCCTTGAAAGGCGTGTATCCCAAGAAATAGAATGGGCAAAGAGATCCTCTATGGGTCCCATAGCACATGCAAAGACCCCAGAAAAGAGATTGGATTGTATAATGTCAGATAATGGGGTTTACGGGGCCAGTGGTAAGCTAGACTTGCTTGACCTAACCAATTCTATCTTTCATAATATTGACATCGATATTGGCGCCCCCGAAGAGTTAAGCCTACTACCCCTACCCCAGCCCCATCCTCCACCACCCACTGTCACTGTCACTTTGGCTAACACGGACGACACTACCAATAGAGCTAGCCGTCCAACTCCGGGGGAAAGGGAAGGAGCTATCCCAAAAAGGAAAAGAGGGGCACAAAGTTCTGGGGGACGAAAGGCTAAGGTTGCAAAGCACAACCCTATGGCGGAAGGTAATAAACAAGGATCAAGCATCAAGGGACCCACACCTCCACATAAAAACACGGCATTACCCTCTGCGAATCCACCTTCACAGACATTAGAACAGATACCTTCTCGTCCCAGTGTAACCGCAGGGGTCGAACATATTACTCTCTCTAACATTGGCGCTCTTCTGAGGACAATGCTAAAACCTCTCGAAGCGCGCCTATCTAAGATCGAAGCCAGATTAGTGACCATAGAAAAAGCAACGGTGCATCTAGCAGACACTTTTAAAAAAGATAATAACGCTGCTAGAGGTGGGGTGGAGCCTAGGAATAAGAAGGCTACACCAGCACCACTAGCAAAGGAGGCTGGTCTAGCCCCCAAGTCATTACAAACCCAACAGCCCACACGTCACACTCCAACCCCTCAGGTGACTGATCGTGCTGCAACTTCCAGTCTCCCTGAGAGGACAACTGTAGCCACACAGGGTGCACAGGGCATCACTAAAAAATATAGGCCAGTTAACTTGCCGCCGGAGGCGAGCCCATATACAGTTATTCTAGCTGGTGTTCCAGAGTTAAAATCATTCTCTAAAGAACCTGTTGCTGCTCTGAAAAACAAGGTGGTCAACTGGCTCTCCATCAACAGGCCCCTTCCCCAAGGAATATCGAGTGAGGTCCTTATGGTGTGAAGAGTCCCATGGCTAGGCAACACAAGGAAATCAATCAACGGAGATTGTGTCCTAATTAATTTTAGGGATCCCATGACCGTTTCACACATATGCAGATGGTCATATCCTGATTAGGGGACATCCATCCAGCCCTTACCTCTTTCCTTTTTCTACCCACCACTGACACACGCGCGAGAAGAGGAGGGATGGGAAACAGTCCACAGGAGGGAGGGAAGCTGGGGCGACAGAGAGAGAGGAGTCTCCTTCCACCCTAGACCTCAGCAGTCTGTTTACTTTCCAACCTTTAAAAGGTACAGCACTCTGGATATGGTGGACTGACAGAGTAGGACCAAGAGAGGGGAGGCCGCAGGTCGGTACAGGGGCTTTAAGGAAAGAAAAGTTACTCCCTCCACACAATGCACTGTCAACTCATGGGGGACGGTCCACTGCGAGGAGCAACATATCACCAGGGAGGCACATAAAACTACTGACGGGTCCCCACCTAGTTTGAGTGAACCCATAGTTGAACAAGGAGAAAGATCTCACAGCAACACACCATTGATGATTCAACTCAACACGGGCACTCCTCCCCATCCGATCCCGAGTTTCAGACCTCCCCTCCTAAAGATACTATCTTGGAATGTGGCAGGCCTGGGGAATAAACTGAACTGCCCGGACTGGAGTTCATTCATTGAGGGTAAAGATATATGCCTGTTCCAAGAAACCTGGGCGAGAGAGGATGTCTCTCGTACAGGTTTTGCAGTATTTTCCATTCCTGCAAAGTGGGGGGGCAGGGGGCGTCCTTCAGGAGGACTTGCAACCTGGGTGGTCGCTGGCCTGGGATGCATGGCCACCGTACTTCCCCTAGCCACAGAGGACATTCTTGGTGTTTTGTTGGAGTCGCCGAACTCGAGTAGACTCGTGGTGGTAAATGTTTACTCTAGGCCGGTAAGCATTACACAAGAGTCACGCACCATTGAGGAACTCTTGGTTGCTCTCAGCGATATTCCCCAGCGCACTCCCTTCCTGGTATGAGGGGACCTGAATTGCCACTTTGAGCCGCTTTCAGGTTTACTGGATGGACTTTCCCAGGAGGAGGACGCAGTATGGTCTGTACCCCCATCGGCAGCGCCCGCGCTTAGAGCCTGGACTCCTCTGGCTGTCCAAATTACTGCCTTAACCCTGAAACATCACAAGGAAAAAGAAGTTGCTGGCCCTCTCAACTGTTTAGTCTCTAAACATTTTGAGACCACAAACAAAAAATGAATCATTTGTTTGGAAGGGTAAATTTATTTAGACCTTTTGAACTTATTTTCAATATTGAACTATTTTAAAGGCGAGAAGAATACTTTACAACAATTTACAAGACACAATGACACCTATTTACAACTACTATACAAATAACATATATACAGTTAAACAAACAATTATGCACAAACTTCTTTTACAAAAGCAAAAAATGGCGATTATTTCCACAAAACGATTATTCTTTGCAAGAATGTAAGCCGCTACAAAAACCACAAGATGAAAGAATGGCAACAAGAATTGAATTTTTGTTTAGCAATCAATTCAGAGATACTGAATAGTCTCTTCAGGGACAGATAATTTATAGTTGCCGTTTGCCGACGCGTTTCGAATCTGTAAAGAATCGCAGATTCTCCTCAGGGCTCTTTCATTGTAGTTGATCTATGTAAATAAGGATATAGAGGAAGTTTGTTTTAATAAATAATATTTGGACACTTGTCGACCCCCTATGGTCGCTAAGAGCTACCGGACTCATTACCTTCGTGAAAAGGCGATATGGTCTCGATGATCCAATTGCTCATGCAGGGCTGTGCGCTGCAGATGTTCAATGTGACAGAAAATCAGTTCTGCAAGAGAATTAATTCATATGCTTACTAGACCACCCGGGGCAGCACAGTGTGACTGACTCCAGACTGGAAAGGCACAGGATTTCTTACCTTAGTCAGGTATGACGGTAAGGCTCTGTCTAGATCCTTTCAATGGTCAATGCAATTACGATGGTACCTATGAGACACAAGCGTTGTGCTCAGTGTTAAAATCTATTTTGACACCCTGGACAATAGGGTTATGCGAGGGAGTGTTGGAAAACATACCTATTGTTTGAAGGTAGAGCGGAGAACGCCGGTCGCCATGCCGTTTTCTCCTTGTCGTTCTCTGTGTGAAGTTTTAGTCAATGGCGGGGACCAAGTTTAGAATCCTCCGCGATATTCACAACGGCGTGTATATAAATCACGCTGAAATGAAAAGGAGAGATTTCCTTAGTTACCAGCTAAAGCTGTTAAGCTTGTCATAGTGCTTTCGGAGTCTCGCTTGCACTCACCTCGCTCTTGTAATGTCTAACCAGCAAATGCGAACACTCAGGCAGCCGTGTGGCCGTCTGGTGCTCCTACATCATAGTGAACCATGCACTCGGCATTGTGGGTATTGTAGTTTTTCAGTATTTGGTCAAGTGGAAAATTTCACAGCCGTGAAATTTCCGAGAGTGAACTGAACTGCCCGGACTGGAGTTCATTCATTGAGGGTAAAGATATATCCCTGTTCCAAGAAACCTGGGCGAGAGAGGATGTCTCTCGTACAGGTGTTGCAGTATTTTCCATTCCTGCAAAGTGGGGGGGGCAGGGGGCGTCCTTCGGGAGGACTTGCAACCTGGGTGGCCGCTGGCCTGGGATGCATGGCCACCGTACTTCCCCTAGCCACAGAGGACATTCTTGGTGTTTTGTTGGAGTCGCCGAACTCGAGTAGACTCGTGGTGGTAAATGTTTACTCTAGGCCGGTAAGCATTACACAAGCGTCACGCACCATTGAGGAACTCTTGGTTGCTCTCAGCGATATTCCCCAGCGCACTCCCTTCCTGGTAGGAGGGGACCTGAATTGCCACTTTGAGCCGCTTTCAGGTTTACTGGATGGACTTTCCCAGGAGGAGGACGCAGTATGGTCTGTACCCCCATCGGCAGCGCCCGCGCCTAGAGCCTGGACTCCTCTGGCTGTCCAAATTACTGCCTTAACCCTGAAACATGGCGTGCAGGCCTGTAACGGACGCACAAATTCTGACATTCCTTCTAAATGTACATACAACAGAGTGGGTATGGAGTCAAGACTTGACTACATTCTGGCCCCACTTGCCTTGTGGTCACACATCAGCGACTTCCGGGTGACACCTAGGGAGGATAGCGACCACAACGCACTGGAATTGGAATACGCCCTTCCTGGCCTAGACGGTAGAGGGGCGGTGGCAGGTGCCCCTGCCCAAGGGCTAGCACTGACGAACAATAGACGGAGAGTAAGGTGGGAGAAGCTAGCCTCAAATCCAGAGAAGGTCTCAGGGCTCTATGCCCGGGTCATCCCCACACTCGAAAAGGTTTGTGCAATAACGGAGAAACCCAGTACTCAGGGCACAAATAAACAGCTGTGGTTGATGCACGAGGACCTAATCAAGTTTGTGTCCGAAGTTCTCTTCTCGACAGGAAAGAGTGGTGGTGGTCGTTACATCCGCCCCACTTGGTATAAAGCTGCATGCCGCAAGGCTAAATCTGACCTGCTGACTTTGATCAAGGAAGGCAAAGACAGATCTGAGATTAAGGCCAGGAGAAGGGTCTACAAGTGCCTGATTGCCAATGCTAAGAGTGAATGGGAACAGGAGAAATGGGAAAACCTTACTATTTCCTTAGCTTGTAGGGATTCTCGCAAATTCTGGCGTATTGTCAATACAGGGTCTGAGGAGCTAGCCTCGGCAATTGAACCTAACATCTCAGCCAAGGCTTGGCAAGACCACTTCCAGTCCCTGTATAGGGTTGACGATGGGGCCCCAAATAACTCCTCACCGACCATCAGCGTTTTACTAGAAGGGGACCCCTTCACAGAAATGGAGGTACGAGTAGCCATTGTAGGGTTGACATCAGGTAAGGCGCCTAGTTTGGATGGTCTACCGGGCGACTTACTCATACAGGAGCCTGATGTATGGGCGCCCTATTTGGTGACGATATTTAACGCAGTTCTGAGAGGTATGGAGGTGCCCGGTACTTGGCTGGGCGCAGAGAATATTCCCATATATAAGAAGGGATCGCCCCTGCTCCCAGCCAACTACAGGCCCATCAGCCTCATCGATGTACCTCAAAAAATATTTGGTAGGCTGATACTTGATCACCTCCAAAGTTGGATTGAGGAATTCGCCATCTTGAGTCCCTACCAGGCTGGGTTCAGAAGGGGGGTCTCAACCACGGACCAGATCTTCCGTCTGAATCTTTTGTTCTGGAAGGCTGTGGCAATCGAGGGCGGCAGCTTGTACACGGTATTCGTGGACTTGCGAGCAGCCTTCGATTTAGTGCCTAGAGACAGATTATGGACAGTCTTGGCGGAGTTAAAGATCCCGGCTGATATTCTGTCAATTCTGATAAGACTACACCAGGGGAACTTCGCTCAGGTCAGGTGTGGCAGAGGCGGGGCATTTTCGGGAAGATTCCCCTTTGACAGAGGGGTAAGAAAGGGCTGCGTGCTTGCACCAACCCTGTTCTGCCTCTTTGTCAACGGGGTAATCGACCATCTGAATAGGTTGAGTGACATTGACGCTCCCAAACTCAACGGCAGCAGGGTGCCCACCATTATGTTTGCGGACGACACCCTGCTGCTGTCCAAGTCCCCTATGGGTATACAACGGGTCCTGGACGGGTTTTCGACTTTTTGTGTGGAGCGTGGGCTGGAGATCAATGCCCTGAAAACCAAATATATGATCTTCAACCCTCCCTCCTCAACTCACCCAAATCCTACCATAGGGCCTCTAAGATTAGAGAGGGTCCTCACTTTCGAATACCTGGGGGTAACCATCAACCAGAATATGACATGGGACTCGCATCGGACCAAGGCCAACATGAAACTGGTTCAGTTAACGGGTGGCATCTGTAGGATGGCAAGCAGGTCGACCTACAAGCCTTTTGGTCCCCTCCTCCAAATCTACAAAATGCAGGCAAGAGAGGCAGTTACCTATGGTGAAGAATTGTGGGGTCACACAATTGCCCAGAGCTTGCAGATTAGTGAGAACAACTTCATTAGGCAGCTGGCAGCCCTACCACCTAGCACCCCCCTGCTCCCGCTGAGATTAGACTTGGGTCTCAGACCTATTACAGAAGAGCTGGGACTAAAACCTATAATTTTTTGGCGTAAAATCTGGAGCACGCCAGAACTAATGAACTATAGGGCTGAACTCGAAGAGATCCTACGCCTAACTAATGTTACACAAATCCCATGGTTGAGATATATCAAACAAACATGCGAGACACTAGGAAGACCAGAACTATGCTTGATCCAGGAAATGCATGCTGTAGGATCCCACGTAAACTTCTTTCGAGGGATTTTTACGAGCAAAAGTTACTTGTCTCAATTGAGAGTACACGCGAGGGGTCTTTAACAAATTTGTTTACTAAATCTAAAGACTCATACCACCTAGAGCTTGTCCTTGATGGCATCAGCCCCGTTTTGACCAGGAAACTACTTATGCAGTGGCGATATGGCACTCTTCCTCTCAGAATAAATCTTAAATTTCCACCAGTTGCACAATTTTTATTGTAGCCAGCGTTAACAATTTTCGTATTTTTGTGCGACTCCTTCGTTAAAGTGTTTTGTCTAGGAACACTGTTTAGTAATTCAACATAGATGAGAGCAGAGGTACTGCTCGCGACTTCGAGGAGTGCACGCTTTTCTGTGGACCACAGAAGGTCCTAATGTTTTAAATCATCTTTGTTTCACTCAAAAAAGATCCATACACATTTTCTCTTCTTATGCCATCTTCTTCTTTACTTTTTAATGATTGTTTCTCATTAAACTTTTTCAAATATTGGCAACTTTCATTATTGACGCATTTCACATATAACCCAATGCATTTCGGGTACAAATGGACCCTTCGTCGGGGGTCTCTATGAAAAAGAATAAAGAACAATTTTGAGCCCAGAGCTATGTTCACAATCACATACCACATTATCGCTATATCACAGAACGCCTGAAACAAACTTGTTCATGTGCAATTCAAACTGTGTCAATTTCATGTAATAAACGTACTTTGCCTTAACAATGCTAACTCGATTACATTCACGATGTTACTAATGTCACCATAACCTTTGCGCAACAAGTAAAGATACTGCACTGTTAGTTATCAAATGGAGCGACCAGCGTTCCGTAACAGTTACTCACTGAAATGCTGTCTATCAACGCCGTTAATCCTCTCCTCCAATGACTGTCAGGTTACGATCGCACACTACGCTTTGGTCTAATATCTATTCTCATTGGTCTGTAACGCGGTCACATGATCGCTACTGATTCAAATGACGGCATAACATCACAAAAATGAACGTGTATAATGACAGAAAAATAAGCAGAAAAATAAGCATACTGGCGTTAATAAACTCTCCTAAATTACGTATGTTATTCATCTCTACCGAATTTTCCCAACCCAGTAATTAAATTATACACTCAATTTAATCCGTGTATATTCTGCTTTATCAAAAATATTCACAGTAAATAAGATAGTAGTCATAATGTGTGGAATCTTAATGAGCAACCACCTCTGTTTACCAGATTACTCAATTCTCGTCAGTAATACGTCGGCCATGTTTAAACTAGAATGCGATCAAGGTGTTCAATACATACTCGTATGATCATTACCTGATGGGTTCTCGCTGTCAACAATGTGATATAACATGCGTACAACAACCATTACATTGCATGTAGGGAGTTATGTATGTGACATTTAGTGTAATCAAGGATAAATACTATTAACTGAAGTTATAACAGGGTAAAACAAATTCCTTTCTCATTAGTTATAAAAAACATGCCAGTTCCAATCTGTCATTAAGCCCATCCGGCTGGAGGCTCCCCATCTTTCTTATCCAGAAGTATTCCGATCTGAGTCTCATTTTGTGTGTGTCCAAACCTGGACGTGCTTCAACCACTTCTAATATAGTAAAACGTAATTGGGAGATGTTATGTCCCGTTTCTGTCCAATGTGCTGCCACTGTGGATTTCATGTTCTTTTGCCTTATATTGCTTTTGTGTTCTGTTATCCTTACCTTAACTTTACGTTCCATTTGCCCTACATATAACTTACCACAAGGGCATTTGATGCCGTAAATCACTCCTTTAGTGTCACAGGTGCTTGAGTGTTTTAATTGAATAGTTTGTCCGGTTCTGGGATGTGTAAAGGATGATCCTGTTATTACATTATTACAATGTGTACAATTCTCACATTTGCGCATTCCTTTATACATTATCTTGTTAGACTCCTTTTCTTCCCGTTTTAACAATTCTTTTAGAAGGAGTCGCACAAAAATAAGAAAATTGTTAACGCTGGCTACAATAAAAAGTGTGCAACTGGTGGAAATGTAAGATTTATTCAGAGTGTCTACCCCCCACTGTTAGCACCCACCCAAAGATATGATGAACTTAGAAGAAATTGCTCAGATTACAACGAATAAGGCAGAGACCTTAGCATATACGTCTGAAGAGGCAGAACAAATCTATGGATTGATTAAAGAGACAAGAGCCTTCAGCCCACAATTGAACACGGCAAATCAATTGTTAAAACAACTCGAATATATGAGTAAACGTGAAATTAGCAAACGGTTACATGCTACAACATTGGTACACTATCATCGCAACAAACGTATACCGAGAGGTTTAAGAATTGCATTAAAACCGATGTTATGCAGGAATAACAAATCCTTTCTCAATAAGTGGTATCAAATACTCAATAAATGCAGTTTAGATCTGATCTTGCTGATAGTGGAGGAATTATCTAAGGAATTGAAAGAAGTGGAGGAAGAACTTGAAGGGATCAAAAGGGAGCTTAACAAACATGATGATTTAACAACATTACTCGAAGACATTAATAAAAAACTGGACAGATATGCTAAAGAAATAGAAGACAGAAAAGTAAAAAAATACAAAAGAGACACTGTGGACTATAAATTGGAGGAGGTGTATAGTTGGGCATAAGTTTATAATCAGAGAAAATGGCAAAAACCATCCACTAATATCAGTTCCTCCCAGGAGAGTTGTAGGAGAGTAGGGTCTGCTATCCTATGGTCACCCCAATTTTTGCTTTTTGCTTCACTGGTTTTCGACTTACTGAGGCTGTGGGCCTGCTAATCAGACCCCCAGCCTGCTGTTCTCTCTCTAAATTTATAATACATGTGCTATAGGTACATACCACAATTGGAAATGGACTCCTTGTCAGCCCCTGTACCATGCACTATAGGTGCCCAGGGCATAGGTGCCACCAAGGCCTACCAGGGGCTGAAGCATAGCTTTTGCCACCCCTGGCTGGTTCTTAAATTGACACAACTGGCTGATCACTCAGCTGGGGCAAGTGGGTGTAATCACCCCTTGCTTAGATATAGTATACCTATATCTAACCCTATATCTGGACACATATATAGCCTGTAAGCCACTCCTATGGAAGGCCTCATCAATCCTGGAGGCAGAGTGCGTGGTTTTATGTGAGATGGTGCTCTGGCATGAGCTGGGCCTGTCTGCAGCTGTCGGGAACAACTCCCTAAGCTGATCCGGGATAATGCCATACCATATACTCTTAAGCGCATTATAATCCTCGCGGTTATATAGCAACTTTGGTTTGGCTTTATCAAAACATGTCGTGTAAGGTGTCATACGAATTGGAATACTATCCCCTCGCCAGTTCTGGCGACGGGGATAGCATTCCACCCTTCTAGAGGGAGAAGACATGTTACTTTACTGAAACGCGGTTGATTTAAAATGAGCCTCAGATCCACAAAATGGATGCCCCTGCCACAGACACGGGTCTGACCTCCTGCTGCTGACCGAAACCCGGCAGAGGAGGCCTGGACAAAGAGTTTCCTGTCACAGGGCGGTGTCAAACCACCCCAGACAGGAGATAGTGGATTGGAGTAGGGAGGTTTCAATGAAACCAGACACTGCCTGGGGAGCACAAGGCTGCCCCTTGCAGGATCCGGCCAAACCGGTTCTGGGGCCTCCCAGCCCCTGTCCCAGCGCGGCCAGGATCAAAGGAGAGGGGTGTAACCACCCCCTTCCTGGGTCCCACCCATAGGAGGGGACCTAGCAGGATGTCCAACCCCCTAGATTCGAATAAGAGGGGGAGCAGTCCCAACGGACCTCAGATCATCCTGAAGAAACATAAGAAACGAAATCTGGACCCTTCGACTTTCTACACGACGTGAGAAGACTGAAGAATCTCCCTTGTGGTCAAGGAGTGACCACCCTGTGCAAACAGGCACCATCCAGCCCTCGACCCTTGCTTTGTTGCAGTTCCCGCCGGAACTCGAGCGACAGAGATCGACGAGATCAAGCTTGCCTGCCTTCTACCTGCCCGATCCACAGTCCCTGCAGAGCTGAGACCCGTGGAGGCGACCGGAAGCGTGGGGCACGCCATCTTGAAAAGGCCACGAGACGCTGACCGTGCGGCCCACGAGTGACCCTCGAAGCTGTACACCGGGGTTTGAGAAGCCCCAGCCCCGAGCTCCACTTGCACCAAAGCTCACCCCTCCACACTCGACGAGTGCTGCGTGGGGCCCTTCTGCTTGTGTGCGCTCGACGCGTTGGCCCGGTCACTTGCCAGCTGGCTTGTGGCCCCTGTGCCGACGAACTTCGAAATACGACTTGCTTTTCTGGTTGCTCCAGATCTGCACCAGCTCCTGTGAAAAGGAGCACCCACTCTGACCCTCCTGGTTCGAGTGATAAGCAATCTCCCGGTTCCGCGTGGATTGCTTTTGCCAAGTGCTGTTTGCTACAATCTTCAAGCCGACGGTGCTGACGGCGAGAGCCTACGTGGGACAGATCGTGACCCGCTCCTGGACGTCGCAGATGCCCCAGAGCCCACGTGACAGCGGAGAGAAGCCTATCGACAACCGCCTGATTGCGCCCGACATTGCCTGGTTCCGTCCTGGTTCCACCCTGGTCACTGCTGAGTGACCCAGACTCTGTCCCCTCTGCTTTCAGGTACTTTTCTACATCGATCCACCCTTGGATCGCACCGGACACTTCTGCTTCACAGCGCCTGCAGCTGCAACAGCTCCAAGCACCCAGAACCTGCGTGACAGAACCCGACGCCACTTCGACCCTGTGCACCCACGGCCTGTGGGTGAGGTAACTTTGCAACGCCGGTGTCTTTACACTGGTACACACCTCTAGGGTCTGTGTCTAAAGTTTTGTGTTCCTAGGTTCAGCGGAAGTATCTTTTTATTCACTTTAATTGACTTTTACGCACCATTGACAGTGCATTGGTGCGCGCTGCACTTTCCGTGCTGCATCCGTCTCCTGTGGGCTACTCCCGACTTCTTCATTGCTTGTCCTGACTGCTCCCAGCGAATCTCTAGGCCCTAGGCCTAACCATTGTTCGTAAGGTGTTACTTATACCACTTTTTTGATATATGGTCTGAGTGGCCCCCCGCCCTCAGCCATAATTGTGCCAACTTTATATGTGTAACAGTGCTTTTGATTTAACGCTTGTGCCCCTTTCCTCATAAAGAGTACTGGGGAGTAATTTAGTAATAAATACATATATTTTTATAATATATACTTGTGTGGTGTCCTTTCATTTGATTACAGGATTGTATGTGGTAAAACAAGCTCGCTTAACACGACCTCTTAAGTTAAGCCTTTAAGGCTGCTTAGTCCATGCTACCACTAGGATAGCTTGTCTACAAGGTTGACTTACAACCTGACATCTTTGGGGTTTGCTTGGACTGATAACCAGTGGTTCCAGAATTGGAAACACTACCTATCAGGCCAACTTCTCACATTGGTGTGCAGCGGTGCGGATTTGAGCTTGCTGTTTGTTTTACCATTGCAATCTTTATCAAATTGAAAGATCACATCAAGTACCTCTAGGTACATATAAATCAAAAGCTTAGCATATTAAGTTCTACTGAACTTAGTAGTTGTAGATTAAAGGGATTAGCACACCCTGACTACAACTCACTAGCAAGGTACAGTAGGAAACCACTTAGTGTAGGTAAGTGCACCACTTACACCTCACTAGCAGTCATGTCTGATACAGGTAGAGCTTCAGGCTCTGCTCCTGTAATAGTTGATCCTATAGGGACAACATCCAGATATGACAACCTTAGCCACAAAGACCTGAGTGCCTTGTGCACAGCCAGGGGGCTAAAAAAGGGCAGAGGCCCTACCATTCCTTCCCTAATAGCTCTCCTAGAAAAGGATGACCTAGATAAGGCGATTCAGACTCCCTTAGAAACAGAGGAAGGGATAAACTCCCCTGAGAATGAGGATCTTCAAGAAGGAGTAGAGGAGGAAGAGGAAGACCCAGAGGAAGGCTCTGATGTAGAAGAGCCTGAAGATCAGGATCAGGTGGGAAACCAGGTACAGGTTGCCAGGCTTAACCAGGCCAACTTGGACCTACATGGGAATGGAGGGGGCCAGCACCACTCCAGATCTCATAACCAAATTCTCCCAGGTAATAGAAGGGAGAGATCTCTGTCAAGGGACTCTCACCTTTCTAGTGCCTCAAGAGAATCTCAAAGAGGAATGACTTCCTCCCAGAGAATAGAGCATAGGGCCAGGATGAGGGCTGTCCAACTCCAAATAGAAAGGGAAGAGGTAGCCTTGGCTCAAGCTAAACTTGCTTTAGCAAGAGAGAAAAAATTGTGTGGCTTAGATGCCACTGGTGGCAGCAAAGTTCCTAAAGAAAAAGACAGGGCCTATGACAATAGAAACCTGACAAAAATTGTGCCCCCCTACAAGGAAGGGGATGATATCCACAAATGGATGACTGCTCTTGAGAGGGCCTGCATGGTACAGCAGGTCCCTGAGGATCAGTGGGCAGCAATTTTATGGTACTCCTTTTCTGAGAAAGGGAGGGACAGGCTCCTCACTGTTAGACCTGAGGATGCCAAAAACTACTCTGTTCTGAAGAGTGCTCTTATTGAAGGGTTTGGCCTAACCACTGAGCAATACAGGTTGTTGTTCAGAGACACCCAAAAAGCACAGACTCAGGACTGGACTGATTTTGTAGATTGTGCCACTAAGGCTCTGGAGGGTTGGCTGCAGGGAAGTAAAGTTTCAGACTATACAGGATTGTACAATCTTATGATGAGAGAACAGATCCTTAATAACTGTCAGAACCAGCTGTTGCATCAATACCTTGTTGACTCTGATTTGACCTCTCCCCAAGAATTGGGAAAGAAGGCAGACAAATGGGTCAGAACAAGGATTAAGCAGAAAAACCAGAACCAAGGTGACCAGAAGAAAACAGACCAGAAGGGTGGGAATCAGAAAGATAAAGAAAAGGACCAGAAGTCTTCAGGCCCCCAAACTAGCAATAAGGAGGGGGGTTCCCAAAATGGAAACAAGAAAAAGAAGAACGATGGCCCAAAGAAACCTTGGTGTAATACCTGCAAATCAGTTTCACACTGGGGCAGTGAATGCACTAAGAAAAATCCAGTCCCCACCACTGCAGCTCCTAAAGCAACTGCACCCCCTAGTACAGTCAGCAGTGGTGGTACACAGCCAAAGGGTTTAGTAGGGTTGACCCTGGGTACTGAGGTGGAATCTGGCCTAGTCAGAATCCCCACACAGGCAGTTCTCCTATATGATGTGGACATATCTTTGCCCACTGCAGTAAGCCCCAGTAACCTGGGCAAATATAGGCAGACTCCCTTAATCAATGAGAAACTGGCTCAGGCCTACAGGGACACTTGTGCCAGTGTCACAATGGTGGCACCTGGCTTTGTGGACCCTGGACAAATTGTACTAGGTGAAAGTTACCTAGTGACCAATGCAAGCAACTCCACTACTTCCCATAGTGTGGCTCTTGTGAACTTCTCCTGGGGAGGGGTAGATGGCCTAAAGAAAGTTGTTGTGAGTGCAGACCTCCCAGTAGACTGTCTGTTAGGCAATGATCTTGAAAGCTCAGTTTGGTCAGAAGTGGAGTACAGGACTCATGCAGAAATGCTAGGGATTTCAGCTCATGTCCTTGCAGTGACAAGGTCTCAGGCTAAGAAGTGCCTTCCTGAACCAGTGGTGGATCTTGAAACAATAGACCAACCACAACCCAAGAGAAGGAGCAAGAGGGTTAAGGCTGTGCCTTCCCACTTGCCCCAGGTTGAGGATCAGGTTTCACAGGAAACTGATTCTGCAGTCCAAGAGGAGACTGTCTCTGAGGAGCTTGAACCTGATCAGGTTGAGTTTCTGGGGACAGGGGGACCCTCAAGGGCAGACCTGGGGCAGGCCCAATTAGATTGCCCTTCACTTGAACCCCTCAGACAGCAAGCTGCTGCTGAGGCTGCAGGGAATGCTCAAGGTACCCATAAAGTGTATTGGGATGAAGGACTCCTTTATTCAGAGGCTAGAGACCCCAAGCCTGGCACAACCAGGAGGTTGGTTATACCTTTGAAGTTTAGGGGCTTCCTTCTTACCTTGGCCCATGATATTCCCCTTGCAGGACACTTAGGCCAGAACAAGACTTGGGACAGGCTTGTTCCACACTTTCACTGGCCTCACATGTCAGAAAATGTCAAGGAGTTTTGTCGCTCCTGTGTCACTTGCCAAGCCAGTGGTAAGTCAGGTGGCACAACAAAGGCCCCCCTGATACCACTACCTGTGGTGGGGGTACCCTTTGAAAGAGTTGGAATAGACATTGTGGGTCCCATGGATCCTCAAACAGCATCTGGGCACAGATTTATACTGGTGGTAGTGGATCATGCCACCAGGTACCCAGAAGCAATTCCCCTGAGGACCACCACAGCTCCTGTGGTGGCAAAAGCCCTCATTGCAGTTTTCTCAAGAGTGGGCTTTCCAAAGGAGGTTCTTTCAGACAGAGGTACCAACTTCATGTCTGGATACTTAAAAGCAATGTGGAAAGAGTGTGGAGTAAACTATAAGTTTACCACACCCTACCATCCACAGTGCAATGGGCTTGTGGAAAGGTTCAACAAGACCCTAAAGGGAATGATAAAAGGTTTACCAGAGAAGCTTAGGCGGAAATGGGACATCCTTTTACCCTGCTTGCTCTTTGCTTACAGAGAGGTCCCACAGAAGGGGGTTGGCTACAGCCCTTTTGAACTTTTGTTTGGCCACCCTGTAAGAGGTCCATTGAGTTTGGTGAAGGAAGGATGGGAGTTACCTCTCAAAAAGCCTAAACTAGACATTGTGGACTATGTACTTGGTCTCCGCTCCAGGATGGCTGAATACATGGAGAGAGCATCCAAAAACCTTGAGGCAAGTCAGGAATTACAGAAAGCCTGGCATGACCAAAAGGCTGTTCTGGTTGAGTACCAGCCAGGGCAGAAGGTGTGGGTGTTGGACCCAGTGGGGCCAGCAGCTCTCCAGGACCAATGGACTGGACCCTACCCTATCATTGAAAAGAAGGGAGAAGTCACCTACTTGGTTGACTTTGGCACCCCTAGGAGCCCCCACAGGGTGCTCCATGTCAATCGTTTGAAAGCATTTGTTGACAGGGAGGACATGAGTCTCCTCATGGCCACAGATGGGGAACAGGAGGAAGAGAGTGACCCTCTCCCAGACCTGCTTTCCCAGAACCCTGATGATGGTTCAGTTGATGGAGTAGCCTTGGCAGGCAGCCTCACTGAACAGCAACAGGTGGACTGCAGACAGGTGTTGCAGGCCCACAGACACTTGTTTTCACTCACACCCAGTCAGACTAGCTGGTGCACCCATGAGGTGGATACTGGTGACAATCTGCCTGTGAAGAATAAAATCTACAGGCAACCTGACCATGTCAGGGATTGTATAAAGGCTGAGGTGCAAAAGATGTTGGAGCTTGGAGTGATTGAGCCATCAGAGAGCCCATGGGCTAGCCCAGTGGTCCTTGTGCCAAAACCTCATACCAAAGATGGAAAGAGAGAAATGAGGTTTTGTGTGGACTACAGAGGTCTCAATGCTGTCACTAGGACAGATGCTCATCCCATTCCAAGAGCAGATGAGCTCATTGATAAATTGGCTTCTGCCAAGTTTCTGAGCACATTTGATTTGACAGCTGGCTACTGGCAAATCAGACTAGCTGAAGAGTCAAAAGCCAAAACAGCATTCTCTACCCCTAGTGGGCATTATCAGTTTGTGGTAATGCCCTTTGGTTTGAAGAATGCACCTGCCACTTTCCAAAGGTTGGTGAACCAAGTCCTTGCTGGGCTGGATGACTTTTGTGCAGCATATCTAGATGATATTGCTGTCTTTAGCTCCACCTGGGAGGATCACCTGATCCACCTGAAGAAGGTTCTGGAGGCCCTGCAAAAGGCAGGCCTGACTATCAAGGCTACTAAGTGCCAGATAGGGCAGAGCAAGGTTGTGTACTTGGGCCACCTAGTAGGTGGGGGTCAAGTTCAACCACTGGAGAGCAAGATCCAGACCATACAGGACTGGACTCCTCCAACTACCCAGACACAAGTCAGAGCCTTCTTGGGCCTGACTGGGTATTACAGAAAATTTGTAAAGAACTATGGGTCCATTGTGACACCATTGAATGACTTGACATCCAAGAAGATGCCCAAAAAGGTTCAGTGGACAGTTAGCTGTCAAAAGGCATTTGATGACCTGAAGAAGGCCATGTGCTCTGCACCTATCCTGAAGAGTCCTGACTACTCCAAACAGTTCATTGTACAGACAGATGCTTCTGAGTTGGGGGTGGGAGCTGTGCTTTCACAACTTAATCAAGATGGTCAAGACCAGCCCATTGCTTTTATTAGCAGAAGGCTGACCCCCAGGGAGAAACGTTGGTCAGCTATTGAGAGGGAGGCCTTTGCTGTGGTTTGGGCCCTGAAGAAGCTGAGGCCATACTTGTTTGGTACTCACTTCCTAATTCAGACAGACCATAAGCCCCTCTTGTGGCTAAATCAGATGAAGGGTGAAAATCCCAAACTGCTCAGGTGGTCCATTTCCCTACAGGGGATGGACTTTACAGTGGAGCACCGCCCAGGGACTGACCATGGTAATGCAGATGGTCTCTCCAGGTACTTCCACTTAGAACATGAAGACTTATCTGGTCAAGGTTAAGTTTAATGTCCCTGCGTTTGGGGGGGGGTTATGTAGGAGAGTAGGGTCTGCTATCCTATGGTCACCCCAATTTTTGCTTTTTGCTTCACTGGTTTTCGACTTACTGAGGCTGTGGGCCTGCTAATCAGACCCCCAGCCTGCTGTTCTCTCTCTAAATTTATAATACATGTGCTATAGGTACATACCACAATTGGAAATGGACTCCTTGTCAGCCCCTGTACCATGCACTATAGGTGCCCAGGGCATAGGTGCCACCAAGGCCTACCAGGGGCTGAAGCATAGCTTTTGCCACCCCTGGCTGGTTCTTAAATTGACACAACTGGCTGATCACTCAGCTGGGGCAAGTGGGTGTAATCACCCCTTGCTTAGATATAGTATACCTATATCTAACCCTATATCTGGACACATATATAGCCTGTAAGCCACTCCTATGGAAGGCCTCATCAATCCTGGAGGCAGAGTGCGTGGTTTTATGTGAGATGGTGCTCTGGCATGAGCTGGGCCTGTCTGCAGCTGTCGGGAACAACTCCCTAAGCTGATCCGGGATAATGCCATACCATATACTCTTAAGCGCATTATAATCCTCGCGGTTATATAGCAACTTTGGTTTGGCTTTATCAAAACATGTCGTGTAAGGTGTCATACGAATTGGAATACTATCCCCTCGCCAGTTCTGGCGACGGGGATAGCATTCCACCCTTCTAGAGGGAGAAGACATGTTACTTTACTGAAACGCGGTTGATTTAAAATGAGCCTCAGATCCACAAAATGGATGCCCCTGCCACAGACACGGGTCTGACCTCCTGCTGCTGACCGAAACCCGGCAGAGGAGGCCTGGACAAAGAGTTTCCTGTCACAGGGCGGTGTCAAACCACCCCAGACAGGAGATAGTGGATTGGAGTAGGGAGGTTTCAATGAAACCAGACACTGCCTGGGGAGCACAAGGCTGCCCCTTGCAGGATCCGGCCAAACCGGTTCTGGGGCCTCCCAGCCCCTGTCCCAGCGCGGCCAGGATCAAAGGAGAGGGGTGTAACCACCCCCTTCCTGGGTCCCACCCATAGGAGGGGACCTAGCAGGATGTCCAACCCCCTAGATTCGAATAAGAGGGGGAGCAGTCCCAACGGACCTCAGATCATCCTGAAGAAACATAAGAAACGAAATCTGGACCCTTCGACTTTCTACACGACGTGAGAAGACTGAAGAATCTCCCTTGTGGTCAAGGAGTGACCACCCTGTGCAAACAGGCACCATCCAGCCCTCGACCCTTGCTTTGTTGCAGTTCCCGCCGGAACTCGAGCGACAGAGATCGACGAGATCAAGCTTGCCTGCCTTCTACCTGCCCGATCCACAGTCCCTGCAGAGCTGAGACCCGTGGAGGCGACCGGAAGCGTGGGGCACGCCATCTTGAAAAGGCCATGAGACGCTGACCGTGCGGCCCACGAGTGACCCTCGAAGCTGTACACCGGGGTTTGAGAAGCCCCAGCCCCGAGCTCCACTTGCACCAAAGCTCACCCCTCCACACTCGACGAGTGCTGCGTGGGGCCCTTCTGCTTGTGTGCGCTCGACGCGTTGGCCCGGTCACTTGCCAGCTGGCTTGTGGCCCCTGTGCCGACGAACTTCGAAATACGACTTGCTTTTCTGGTTGCTCCAGATCTGCACCAGCTCCTGTGAAAAGGAGCACCCACTCTGACCCTCCTGGTTCGAGTGATAAGCAATCTCCCGGTTCCGCGTGGATTGCTTTTGCCAAGTGCTGTTTGCTACAATCTTCAAGCCGACGGTGCTGACGGCGAGAGCCTACGTGGGACAGATCGTGACCCGCTCCTGGACGTCGCAGATGCCCCAGAGCCCACGTGACAGCGGAGAGAAGCCTATCGACAACCGCCTGATTGCGCCCGACATTGCCTGGTTCCGTCCTGGTTCCACCCTGGTCACTGCTGAGTGACCCAGACTCTGTCCCCTCTGCTTTCAGGTACTTTTCTACATCGATCCACCCTTGGATCGCACCGGACACTTCTGCTTCACAGCGCCTGCAGCTGCAACAGCTCCAAGCACCCAGAACCTGCGTGACAGAACCCGACGCCACTTCGACCCTGTGCACCCACGGCCTGTGGGTGAGGTAACTTTGCAACGCCGGTGTCTTTACACTGGTACACACCTCTAGGGTCTGTGTCTAAAGTTTTGTGTTCCTAGGTTCAGCGGAAGTATCTTTTTATTCACTTTAATTGACTTTTACGCACCATTGACAGTGCATTGGTGCGCGCTGCACTTTCCGTGCTGCATCCGTCTCCTGTGGGCTACTCCCGACTTCTTCATTGCTTGTCCTGACTGCTCCCAGCGAATCTCTAGGCCCTAGGCCTAACCATTGTTCGTAAGGTGTTACTTATACCACTTTTTTGATATATGGTCTGAGTGGCCCCCCGCCCTCAGCCATAATTGTGCCAACTTTATATGTGTAACAGTGCTTTTGATTTAACGCTTGTGCCCCTTTCCTCATAAAGAGTACTGGGGAGTAATTTAGTAATAAATACATATATTTTTATAATATATACTTGTGTGGTGTCCTTTCATTTGATTACAGGATTGTATGTGGTAAAACAAGCTCGCTTAACACGACCTCTTAAGTTAAGCCTTTAAGGCTGCTTAGTCCATGCTACCACTAGGATAGCTTGTCTACAAGGTTGACTTACAACCTGACATCTTTGGGGTTTGCTTGGACTGATAACCAGTGGTTCCAGAATTGGAAACACTACCTATCAGGCCAACTTCTCACAAGAGTGTTGTATCAGAGTCAGATACAACTCAAAACAGAAGACCAATAGAGAAGAGTGCACAAGCAGGACAGAAAACTCAAACGGACAAGGCTTTTTTAGATACAAACCCAGCAGCCAACAATGTACCAACAACATCTGCAACTACAGAACCTTCAAAACCAGGAGGGGAAAAAGAAAAAGTAAAGGAGTCAGAAGCGGAACGAGAGCTGCTTTAGAAGAAAAAGAAACAGAACTTGTCATAAACATCACTGACACCACACTGTCTAAAGCTCAATTGAACTTATTGAATAAAGGAATTACATTTGTCCCAGTGTACAAATCTAACCCTGAAGAGACTGAAATAGCCTTGTTTAAATTCTTTCGTACCTTGAGATTAAAGAATTTCTTCAACACCCTTCCGCCCACAGAGAAAGAGGAGAGTACAATGAAAGAATTCAAAGTCAAAAGCGCATTCTGTGCTCCTATATCACACAAGACAATTGACGCTTATGAACGAGTAGTCAATACAGAAATTAAGAACATCAATTACAAGAGTGGTACTAAAAGTAATTTCTCCAAGAAAGAATGGAACACTTTAAAAACCTTGAAAGAAAAAACTGAAATAACCATCCAGAAAGCGGATAAGGGGGGAGCCCTGGTAGTAATGAACTCGTCTTTTTACAAAGAAAGTGTCAATCAACATCTACAAGACACAAATATTTATCACAAACTTGAACAAGACCCTACAGAAGTTTTCGCTGCTACACTAAAAGAGATACTAGACAAAGCGCTTGAATTGGATCACCAACAAAACTTACCAATTTTTGAACATAAAACATCCCAGAAGGCCACAGTTTTATATGTTGCCGAAGGTGCACAAACACCCCACACGACCACCGTTCAGGCCTATTGTATCAGCTTGCGGATCTTTATCTGAACCCATTGGACAATATTTGGACTGGTTTTTACAACCACTGGTCCAAAATTGGTGTACCCACATAAAAGATACCACGGCGTTTTTGAATATACTACAGGATGTTAAAATTTCAGAGAATGAAGAAATCTGGTTAAGTTCAATTGATGTCACCGCACTATATACCTCGATCCCTCATGACGAGGGACTCGAAGCAATGGAGTGGTGCCTATTACGAAATGAGATTGAGGGATCAGAAAAAAAAATGTTGATGGAAATTTTACATTTTGCATTGTTTCACAGTTACCTTGAATGGGAAAAAGAGTACTATGCGCAATGCAGTGGGACCAGCATGGGCTTTGCTGGGGCACCGTCGTATGCGAACATTTTTATGTCCAAATTTGAGAATGATTACATCTTAGATAATCCGGATTGGAAAAAAGTATTGTTAGTCTATAAACGTTTTATAGACGACATATTTATCATGTGGAAAGGCAATAAAGAAGAATTGGAAGTAAATATCGGAAGGTTGAACTTGATACATGAGAGAATCAAGTTCACACATGAAATTGATCAACATCAATTATCCTTCTTGGATGTGAAAGTATCGATAAAACAAGGTCAAATCTGTACCAATGTACATGTGAAAGAAACGGATCGCAATAGTGGGTTACATTACTCAAGCTTCCATCATCAAGCTTTAAAACAACATTTACCAACATCCCAATTCATTCGTTATAAAAGGATTACATCGAATCCCTTGGATGTTTCTGACACTATCGACAAACAGATCAAAAAGTATGAAAAAAGAGGATACCCAAACAAACTATTACAAGAATCTAAAACCAAAGTCATGACCATGACACGAGAGTCTTTACTAACTAAAAAAGATAAAACTGATCAGAAACTCACAATGTGTGTTCTTAAATACTCCATGCAGGCTTCGCAAATAACTAACATCATGAGGGAACATTGGGCCATTATAACTCAGGAACCTGATCTTAAACCTTTGTTTGCAGAACGGATAACATTTGCCTACAATAGACCAAAGAATCTAAAAGAATTGTTAAAACGGGAAGAAAAGGAGTCTAACAAGATAATGTATAAAGGAATGCGCAAATGTGAGAATTGTACACATTGTAATAATGTAATAACAGGATCATCCTTTACACATCCCAGAACCGGACAAACTATTCAAATAAAACACTCAAGCACCTGTGACACTAAAGGAGTGATTTACGGCATCAAATGCCCTTGTGGTAAGTTATATGTAGGGCAAACGGAACGTAAAGTTAAGGTAAGGATAACAGAACACAAAAGCAATATAAGGCAAAAGAACATGAAATCCACAGTGGCAGCACATTGGACAGAAACGGGACATAACATCTCCCAATTACGTTTTACTATATTAGAAGTGGTTGAAGCACGTCCAGGTTTGGACACACACAAAATGAGACTCAGATCGGAATACTTCTGGATAAGAAAGATGGGGAGCCTCCAGCCGGATGGGCTTAATGACAGATTGGAACTGGCATGTTTTTTATAACTAATGAGAAAGGAATTTGTTTTACCCTGTTATAACTTCAGTTAATAGTATTTATCCTTGATTACACTAAATGTCACATACATAACTACCTACATGCAATGTAATGGTTGTTGTACGCATGTTATATCACATTGTTGACAGCGAGAACCCATCAGGTAATGATCATACGAGTATGTATTGAACACCTTGATCGCATTCTAGTTTAAACATGGCCGACGTATTACTGACGAGAATTGAGTAATCTGGTAAACAGAGGTGGTTGCTCATTAAGATTCCACACATTATGACTACTATCTTATTTACTGTGAATATTTTTGATAAAGCAGAATATACACGGATTAAATCGAGTGTATAATTTAATTACTGGGTTGGGAAAATTCGGTAGAGATGAATAACATACGTAATTTAGGAGAGTTTATTAACGCCAGTATGCTTATTTTTCTGCTTATTTTTCTGTCATTATACACGTTCATTTTTGTGATGTTATGCCGTCATTTGAATCAGTAGCGATCATGTGACCGCGTTACAGACCAATGAGAATAGATATTAGACCACAGCGTAGTGTGCGATCGTAACCTGACAGTCATTGGAGGAGAGGATTAACGGCGTTGATAGACAGCATTTCAGTGAGTAACTGTTACGGAACGCTGGTCGCTCCGTTTGATAACTAACAGTGCAGTATATTTACTTGTTGCGCAAAGGTTATGGTGACATTAGTAACATCGTGAATGTAATCGAGTTAGCATTGTTAAGGCAAAGTACGTTTATTACATGAAATTGACACAGTTTGAATTGCACATGAACAAGTTTGTTTCAGGCGTTCTGTGATATAGCGATAATGTGGTATGTGATTGTGAACATAGCTCTGGGCTCAAAATTGTTCTTTATTCTTTTTCATAGAGACCCCCGACGAAGGGTCCATTTGTACCCGAAATGCATTGGGTTATATGTGAAATGCGTCAATAATGAAAGTTGCCAATATTTGAAAAAGTTTAATGAGAAACAATAATTAAAAAGTAAAGAAGAAGATGGCATAAGAAGAGAAAATGTGTATGGATCTTTTTTGAGTGAAACAAAGATGATTTAAAACATTAGGACCTTCTGTGGTCCACAGAAAAGCGTGCACTCCTCGAAGTCGCAAGCAGTACCTCTGCTCTCATCTATGTTGAACTCTTCCTCTCAGGGCATTTACGGATCGTTGGGCCAAGTCCCAGCCCTCAACACAGTGCTCAGCATGCCCACATCCCCAGGAAAATGACCTGCACATTATATTTTTCTGTAAAGCTTACCATAGATCTAGGAAGTACTGGCTTGTCCCACTCCTCAAAAACCTTGGCTTCAGGCACTACCTCCCAGCTTACAGAATACTAAAGACAGAATTATCCCCCCAATTGTGTTTGCTGTGGCAAAATTTTTAACAGCAATGTGGCATACCCGTAACCGCTGCATTAAGTCAGATACAGATAAATGAATTGTTTTTGATAACTCCTAAATGTATTGTATTGTAACTGTTTTTAAACAGGCTAACTGAATTTCTTTTAAATTCTGTTATACTTGATACTGTTTTAAATTATTTTAAATTGCTGTACTCTTTTATGATCTAAACAGATCGAAATAAAGTTTGAAAATGAAATGATAATAGGGCATGTATCTCCACAGAGGACCTTGCAACTTGCAGTTCATACGTCTCTTTGGACGAGGTCAGTGGCACAGTTTTTTGTAAAAGAATGGCTTTCATCTGCTTAAAGTATCAATTTGAATAGAAGATATGTTCAGTGAAGGCCATAACGGTGACTCCCCGTCTGTCTTAGCTTTTGGAAACAATAATTGCATACAACAAGTGACCCTGGCTGACACAGTTACAAGATATTCTATACCTGGCATCATTCCATAACAGCTGTAATCATTCAACATTATGTAGCTCCCATTGGAAAGTTGCCTAAAAACTGGATCTATCACTGCTGCCGGAGAACCTTGCAGGTGGCAGGATAAGTTGGTCGAGGAACCATCGCAGGCGCCATGTAAATTAATACCCTGACATAGGAGTGTACCGCTTAGTGCGTTTTTACAGTTTTTACCACTAAGAAATACTTCATTTCCCCCACTCCAACATCTGTGTGTGTATGATAATTCCCAGGTTGACTTTATGTATTCCTTACCCAACCTTTCATACAGGCCTACTGGTATGTGTTGTAAGCAATATTGAAACTGGAAAATCGTCACAGGCAATGTAATGGTGCCATGTATTATTCATTCTATTGAAGGTTTTTCCGAAACAGTTAATGCTAATCTTTCTATTTTTTCTATCCTCAGCACTGTATAGTTTGCTCCCCTCTGTGCCATAGAGATTTGTTTATCTGTAAGGTTAAACCCAGTAAACAATGATGTTGTGCTGATTAGACGCCAAGGCACATAGCCTGAATGAAGATGTTGTAACGTTCAGCCTAGCAGCATTGTAGAACGCAATTGAGACTGGCCACGTTGTAACATGAGCAAGTCCTGTTCCATTATGTCAATGGCAGAGGATACTATGCTGTCCAAAGAATAAATTCTGGATGACAGCGTCGTTAACCCATTGTCAACTACAGAGAGAGCTTTCTCTAAATGAATACGATCAATTTCTCGTATTCTTTCTGCAGTTTCCATTTGCGTGATTTTCCATGCTTCATTATAAGCAGCATAAATACCGGCGTATATGAAACGCCTATGACGTGGTTTATGAGGCCCTAGTAGAAAGTCTCTCTAACCAACGCCATCTTTAAGTAAAGTTAAGTGTTGTTTTACCTCAGTGAATGTGGATTTATGTAGCCAATCGAGGCACAGTTTTCCTACACTGTATATTGTTACTATCCCAGGATGTTGTCTCTGGATATATCTTGGATCTGGCCTAGTTACTGTAAACCCTTGTGTCTTATTCAGGAATCTATCTTGAAAGTTATTCGTGACTGTGGGCCAGATTAACCTTTTTTTCCATTCAGGATCAGTTCTGTTTATAAGTAAAAGTGATTTAACGTCGACCCCTCCCTCTGAAATGTTTCTTTTATCAGGTGTAGGTGTGGGTATGGACGGACTGTTCAGATCTTTTATCTTGGCTAAGCCAAGACAGGATGTCTGTTGAACAGTGTCATTCAAAACCATTATTTGTTCAGGAATGAATGAGGAAGATTGCCAGTCTTTTGTGCACCAGACAGTTTTTGTTTCTATGTTGTCACTCCAGAAGTTGCAACCTAACGAGGACAGCTGGGCATAAAAGGCTACTGAATAAATTTGCTTTGTATTGGTCAACATACTTTTCATTCCCGTCTTATTAACATTTCTAAAGTAAAATGTTTCTGGATTTGTGGTATTGAAACCTGAGAAGTATGGAAATTTTTCATAATATGTTCTTGAGCTACCCTTTGGTGGCGTAGGACAATGTTCCCATTGATTATAAGTATAAACATTTCTAGGATTTGCAGATTTGTGCAAATAATGATGACCATAATGATTATAACAGTACATTTGTTCATAGTCTGATGAACCTCCTAAGTACTCATGTTTAGTCAATTTTGCATACATTTCTAAATCTGACATCATATTATTAATAGTTTCAAAGTCCCAATCATCAGAAAATATGCTTGGTGAAACAAAGTCACTCAAAGAAACCTTAAATTGATGTGGAATCTTCAGCAGCTCTGCCAGGTCAAAAATGTCGTAATCAGTTCTGTCCCATGCTATACCACCAGGTATAGGAACGGCTGTGATGTTCGCTGATGTTAAGTATCTTCGTTTTACGATTAGATAATTTGTGTGGCTTGAGGAGTAACTTGATGTTCTTACTTGCTGTGTCCATTTTACAATATTTTCCATTTATCAGCATTCCCAAACTTAATACAAGAATTAGCCAAAGTAGGAGAAAAAGTACGCCTAGCACAATCCAAATTTCAACCCATGGTGAAACCAGATAAGTCTTTTCTAGTTGATGGAAAAGTTCTGTTACTTGTTCTTTAAAACTTTTATTAGCTGGTGTTGGTTCGGGCTCACTGGGATCCTCAGAAAACGTATCAAAGTTTATGAAATAGCCAGAAGCAGTTCTGTCAATTGTTGGTATTGCATCCGGATAACTAGAAATCGCTGGAGCTACTGGATCCCTTGTCATGTTAGTATAGTCAGAGGCTATATCATTGTAGACAGGAGTTTCTTGAAGAACTGTTATTTGGGTATCAAGAGGCACACGTTCCATGGCTTTGTTGCATAGTCCTTGTTTTCTTACTTCAGATTCTTCAAAGGTGATGAGTCTCTCAGTTTGAACCTCTTGGATTGTAGCCAGATTTGGTTTTCTGCTACATCTTTGGAGTCCACTAGGCCTACTACTTATTATCTGCCACATGATCTGGTTTGACCAGTTGGATGGATACGAACCTGTTCTCTTTTCTTCCAGCAAGGGGCACAGTAACACTGTTCTTGATCCGTGGATTGCTAGCACAGGTACTGGTTCTCTGTAAGAACGCTCAAATTCCTTCTTGTCCGCGATCTTTTCTCTGACTAGATCCCCAATCTTTGGTATCCAGGCAGGCCTTGCTGGATGGGTGGTTCCCCTTCAGTGGTCGTTGGCTTCTGTAATGTGTTGCTTAGACTTCTTCTTATTTCATTAAAGTCCTGCAAAACAGCAAACAGTCTTTGATATCAAAGGGTTTTTGTTCTACCACTGAATTGTGACGATCGAGGTCCTCTATAAGCATTCTAGTACCAAAAAGGATTTCATATGGAATGATTCCACCCACAGAATTTCTTGGCAGATTGTTGAAACTATGTTGGACACTTATTAGATGTTTGACCCACCCGTCACCTGAGCCTAATACCCTGGCTGTTATAGATTGCTTTACGTCCCGTTTTTTTCTCTCCACAACCAAATTTCCCTCAGGATGGAATGGACTCGAAAACTGCAATGCGACGCCCAAATTGGCCATGACTTCCTTGTTAGCTCGAGACCTAAATGCAGGACCCTGATCAGAATGTAGTGTGCCGATTGCGTATGTGCCGATAAAGACTCACAAATCTTTTATAACAGTTCGAGCGTCAGCCGAGCGCTGAGGCCACATCCAAATGAATCGGTCCTAGTAGTAATGGGACCGCATTCGTCAATAGTGACGTCTGCGTGTAGACAGTCTAATGCTGTCTAACAATGGTGTCTGTATTGGGCTGGCTACACTGTAGTCCGGTATCTGGTGGCGTTCTCTGTGATCTCTGTTGCAGTCATGGCAATTAATTGCAAATTCGTGAATCTGGGCATTCATCCCTGGCCACCAGGACGTCTCTTTCAATTCTAGTATAGATTTAGAGATCCCTTGGTGTGTCAGACCCTCTGCCATATGTGCTTCATGTATCAAAGCTGCTCTACATCTCCTGTTTGGAATTACTCTATCTCCCACTCCAGGGATTCTAGCAAAAGGAACGGAGTTGGCATCAATTATGTATGAATATTCGAGTGGATATTTTAGAGGTAACGCTGCACCTTTACATTTGCTTGTATCATTTACAGCTAGCATTATTTCACCGTCTATTTTTGTTTTAGAACAAGTGATTGCTGCTACGGAAGCCGCTTGCACAGCTGCCTTCGCTGCCTCATCAGCCAATGAATTCCCTGCAACGTGAACGCCATCACACTGATGACTCAGTGTATGGATCACGTTAGTCTTTTGTAGTTCTTTCTGTAATAGAACTGCTTGTTCCCAAAGCAACTTATGCTTGATTGTGCCACCTTTTGCGTCTTTGAAACCATTTTGAACCCAGTTCTGCAAGTATTCATTGTAAGATTGAACGCAGTAATACGAATCGCACACTGAGTGTGGGGAATTCCCAATCGGTATTCTCAAGCGCCATCTTGAAAGCTTGTAGTTCAGCAAGCTGAGCTGTACAATCTCCTAGAGATTGAGTTTTTGTGACCATAGGTCGGAATTTACCATTGTGCCAGCGACCTTTAACAATCGCGCACGCAGCACTATAAGCTTCTTTGCCCCCAATAGCCGGCTGTGCTGATCCGTCTGTATAGATTATACATTTGTACTGTTCCAGAGGCAGAATCTCAGCGGACAGAGGTCATTCTTGTTCGTATTGGAGAAATTCTTGTGTTTTCAAGTAGGGGTCAAAAACCTATTCAACGTCTGTTGCAGCAAGATAGTTAACCCATTGTATCCATCTTGAATGTAAAGCCTTTGCATTTGGAATGCTTGCTTTTGTCACTGCCTCTAAAGCAGGTGCAGGAGTAACGACCATTATGCGTCTAACCTGTGCGAGGGCTCTCTCATTTGCTACTGCAATTTGAAACGCCGTCAGAATTTTTTCGTTGAAGTGAATTTCATTTCAGCTTGTGTGTACAAGTGTGATTTATAATCTATGGGTACTTTTTCTCCTTCATTAAATGTTAAGTACTTGAATCTGCATCTTCCTGGGATGATTCGGATTACAAGTTTGGGTACGTTTACGCGTGTTTGTAAATGTTTTGTTGCCAACATGTCTGTTTGCACTGAACGCAAAATTTTGGTGTGTTTTTGAGTCCAATTAGTTTGTTTGAAATCAGGTTTGATTAATTCGTAGAGAGGTTTAACCCTTTCTGAGAAATTTAGAATGTAAGTTCTTCCGAAATTCAGGAAACCTAGAATTAACTGTAGGTTGTTCCGGGTTTTTGGAGGTTGGAGCAGTGCACACTTTTCTAAAAAGTTGGCTGCCAGGCTTTTGCCTTCACTTGACAACTCGTATCCTAAGAATAGGACATTAAGGTGGGTAATTCTTGATTTTTTTAAAGTTGAATTAGTACCCTTCAGAGGCGAAACCAAGTATTATGATATTTACTCTGTTCAAGTGCCTGTCCAAGTAATCGTCTGTAAGATAGAAGTCATCGACATATGATAATGCCTCATCATCATACATTTATAGTAACGCTGTTACTCTGGCTGAAAATAACCCTGGACTATTCTTCAATCCCTGGGGGAGACGACAGAAGTGAATCTGTGTCCCCATAATTGAGAAAGCGGTCAAGTACCTGCTTTCAGGTGCAATGTTTTGACAGAAGAAACCGTTAGAAATATCTAATGTTGTTCTATATTTATTACGCACAATGTTATTCATTAGTGCTGCACTGTGTGCGTTTTGTACTGCAAATGTTTTGCAACAAGAGTATAAATGTCTATAGTCAAAACTAGACGATGTGTATTATTTGGTTTGGAGACAGGAAACAAAGGATTGTTCATGGACGAGGTGCATGTTTCAATCACCCCTTGGTATTCAAGTTGATCTAAGATCTCCCTGACCTGTTTTTTAGCTTCTTGCTTAACTGGATACTGCCTCTGAGCAGTTGGTAGATTTTTTAACTGGATTTTATGGTGAGGAGAATCCTCATCCCATCCCACATGATGTTTATATAATGCCGGAGCCTGGGCTACAGTCCATTTTCTGGCATAGGTGTATTTTAAGTGAATTGGAATATGATTGGAGAAGTTGGCATAATTATGTTTTCGCCATGTGGGCACTCCCTGACAAATTCTGGTGGCCAGTCTTTTTTAGCTAGAAGAATGTCATAATCCTTTGAGAGCTTCTCCCAAAAGAGTGCTCCTATTTTTCTAGTTATGTCCCCCTCAATCCTTAATGTTATTTCATATAACTTATGGGGTATGCTAACCCTGGTGTTGGCAGTTTCAACTTGAATGTACTCATTCAAGTCCACTGTTTCCAGATGATCCTTCAGGATCTTGCGAGCTATGGTAACTTCTGCTGCGCTGTCCAGCATCGTCTGGGCCCACTCCCCATTCTTGAGTTGTGTCCTCAAGATCCTCTGCATGTCTTATTTTTTGACCTGCTACCTTCTTTTTGGTGAATTGGGTTTTCTTATTTTTTGGATTGTGTAGATCGTCTTTGGACTTCACGCGTTCTTCTTCCTGTTCTGATCGTCCTCTTCTTTCTGATTTCTGTGAGGAAGTCTGAAAGGTACGAGAGGAAGGCGTATAAGTATCTTAAAATCTATCAGGTTTTCTCAAATTATCCCTATTCCTGAGGTTATACCTCTTTTCAGAGGGCTCCGTTTGAGGAGACCTACCTCAGGATTGAGAACGCTTCTCTTTAGACGTTTCTTTAGTATTTTCCCACTTCTTTTTAGGAGTAGTGAGAGTGTTTTTAATGAAGACAATTTCAGGACTCTCTGTTAGTTAGGGTTTAACTGGTTTCCCACTCAAACTATCTCTACCTAGTTCTTCATAGGATTTTTCGATTATTCTGGCTAGTTCATACGGTTGCTCAGTTACATCAAGTTCTTTTAGTTTTTGGCGGATCGCCACGGATGCTGCCTCACCTTTAATATTAGCTAATATTATAGCTGAGACCTGTTTGAAATCTTTCAGTAATTTCATACCCATATTTAAAGCAGGCTCTGCCCCGTATTCATTTTGAATCTGTTTCAGGATGTCTGGTATTACAGACAGAACACCATGTGTTTTTGTGTAGAGTGCAGCAAAGAATGTACCCCAAGTATCACAGTCCTCCAGGTGTGGTGCAATCCTCATTGGTAAACAGATTGTTAGAATCCTGTGTTTCTCATGACGTGTACTATCAGGAAATACTGCCTCTATTCGAGTAATTTTTTGAGCTATCCAGAATGGAATTTGTTCCAGTTTTGCGGGCAATTTACCAATGACTGATTATATAGTCTGTGGTGTAATTTTATTTGTGTTCCCCTGGTGAGGGGTTTGCTGTGGAATCCTTATAGGAGGTTGGACGGTTAAAGTCTGCATGACATATTGAACCAATTGTCTATGGATTTTGATTAGTTGTTTTAGTTGAACTAATAGTTCAGCACCTGACATTTCCTCAGTGTGAAGATGTGGTGTATGGCTGGCTAGTTCCGGCCATGTTGCTCCTGGTCTACCTAGTGGACTTAGCCTGGTAATGTGATTTTGATGTTGTAGGGCGCCTTTAAACCAGAGGTGGTGCTCTTGGTATGTTAATGGAATTTCAACATCCTCAAAAGGAGTGTATTCAGCTGGAGGTTCCTCTACTTTGTAGAAGTGGAACACATGTGATACTGGATTTGCTTCAGGGAAGACAATCCATGAATAGAATACCTCTGTCTGACGATATTCATGTGCCTGTATGACAAAAATTACCCTACCACCTCTTGATGATAGGCCATTTGTTATAAGCTTTATAGTGATGGTTTTCCTTAAATTTACCTGGATGATTATTGCAATTTGAAACGCCGTCAGAATTTTCAAGGAAATCTGTGTCGTCGAAACTTGGTTGGGCTGCAGTTGCTGCAGCTCCACCGGTCACGTTGTTGTCACCATTATTCAACATTGCTTAATGAAAGTTTGCAGAGCAAGTTTCAAGGAAACAAAGATAAGGTGCACAATATTTTGGAACGCTGTATCCTTCATCGTTGAACAAACCAAAAACGAATACATAAGATTTTTGTCCTACTCAGTTATGGCGGCTATTTTATCCTTTTACCCACTCCAGACGTCTATTGGAGTATTTTACGGGAAAAAGGGGTTCTCTGTGAAAAGCACAACTGAGTTATTCTATTATCTAGCGTTAAATTAGTGCCTTACCAAACGTTGGGCGCCATGTAGTGTAGTTCCTATATTCCCAATGGGCTCTGCGCATTGGAAGAATATATCCTATAGATTTGACGTAGGACTTATGTCTACTACTTCTCTATTGAATATACTAAACTTAATTGTGAGTGCCAGCTAGCTCAGAGGTCACTAGAAATGTTCTTGAATAAAAAAGATGGGATTAGTGTCTGACAACCGCATAAACATGACAACTTTGTTTCCCAAGAATAAGAAGTATCTCTAGAGTCACAGAAACAATAGATAGATATTTCACCGAGTCAATCATGCATGCTTCGTTTCCACTGAGGTGCAGAGAAAATAGAGAGACGGGCGCTTCAATAAAAGGATTTATTGAACAGTCTTCTTTCTCTTGCAAGTAAAGTGAACTGCTATAATCGTAATACTGGTTGCCAAGTATATTGCGTACAGTAAGAAATGTATTATAAAATAATACTGTAAAAGCATGGTATGGTTTCTAAGCCATAAAATACATACATAAAGAACAAAGACTAAAAGTACTCAACTGGTGCTTCTAAAATACACCTACCCCGATGTACCTACCCTAAGTCTAGTACGAGGGAAGAAGTAAGTATGGTGTAGCATAGGTTTAGTTTGTTTAAGCCAAGAATCTAACTAAGATTTCTCTTTGGGTCTAATCAACTCCCTACCTTGGTTTTAGAATGAAGGAGGTCTGGTATCTCTGTTTCTCTCGGACTCGATTTCCCAACACCTCGCAAGGGGAGCTTGGAAACACTGGAGCTGGATTCTCAGCAAGAGAAAGGCGGGTTCTCTGTCAGTGCGTCAGCTGGAGGGTCGGCTTCCTTCGGCACTTGCTGTAGCGAGCTGTGTCGGGCAAGTAGATAGTCGAGCTGCTCCTGAACCACTGTGTGTTTGCTAGGAGCCTGGTTTGACATAAGGTTGGAAATAATAACATCAGCAAAGAACCCCAAGGGAATGGTAGTTCTTTAAAAACTCCATGATTTCTAGGACAAACAATATTCAAGCAAGGGGAAGTCCCTAACTGCTGAAGCCGAGTTTTCCAAGAAATCGTTGTGGCTTTTTGGAACTAGTGGAAGTAGCCATGCCTGTATTTGGACTGGATGGGTTATGTCTAAATATAGGCATGATTTCTATGCCTATATAAGGGCGAGGTGAATTGCATCTATATAAGGGCATGAATCGGGAAAATTACACTAGGCTCCTAAAACGCTATACAACAGGAGAGGAAGGCTTTGCAGTAGTGAAAAAACAATTTGAGAGTTTATAGTTACCAGGACATGGAAAACTTATGAGTACATGACCTACTTTTTAAATACATTGCACCCTGCCAATTGGTTTATTTTGCCAGTCCGAAATGTCAGTTTAAAACTGCACACATGCTGCAGTGGCGACCTGAGAGATATTTTGTAGGGCTACGTAAGCAGGTGGCATAATTGGTGCTGCAGACCCATTAGTTGCATTTAATTTGCATGCCCTGGGAACATGCGTTAACACTTTACTGGGGATGTATAGGTAAATTAAATGGGCAAATTTGGTGTTAGCCAATTTTACCATTTTTTAGGAGGAAGCACAAGCACTTTAGTGCTGGCTAGCAGTGGTAAGGTGTGCAGAGTCCTAAAAGCTGACATAAAAGGGTTCAGAAAACAGAAGAGTGAATGCAAAACGTTTGGGGGTGAACCTGCAGAAAGGGCCAAGTCTAACACGACCCCTCTCACACCAAACGTTAGGATAGACTAATCAATACCTTGATGGCCTTACCTGCTTAGGTGATAGAACATGGACGAAGGCCTTTTTATGCAGGGGCACTTGTCAGTTCTATGCCTCTCTGAACTTAGTTGGATTCCTCGGTCTACACTCTCCTGACCCATTGCCCTGGTCCTTGGGGAACCCTTCTTCTCACCTGTGGACCCCATCTGTGCAACACCTAACCTTAACTTGCTCACAGAAGCATCCCAGTAGACAGACAGTACCACCCCAACCAACAAGGTTATGCGGCCCACTCCTCCTCTTGGATCCGACTACTGTTCCCAACTCAAGGAAAACTCTGGCTATAAGGACAACAACCAACATAGGCCACTGACAGGTGTTAGTGTCAAGATCCATGCCCCAGGCCATCCAGGGTTCACTGACCTCTTCGTTTCTCAGAGTGGGGGGCAGCAGCCAGGGTATTAGGCAACCAGCTTCCACTCTCCCTCCCACCAGTTCAGGGGTGGTATCCTGAGACTTGTCTCCCAGCCCAAGGCCTGTACCCTAATGCTGAACAGGGTCGGGAGTGAAGTGGGAGAAGCTTCTACAGGCTTGCCTTTCAAGAGCATAAGTGCTGTGCCTTCCTTGCCCTAGCTCCAGATTAACATCAGTGGGTATGCATTTGTTTGTTTGGAGGCAAGACACAGCCTATTCAAGTGTAAATGGGGCTTTGCCATTCTCCTCCCTCCCATCCTGTCAGTGATGGCCCATCTTGGCACTTCTAAGCTCCCTATTGTGTTTGATTGTCTAGGAGGTATACACAAAGTCCAACTGTACCAATCATGTGACCCAGCGACAGGCTGCAGGTACCAAATGGCTAAGGCAGGAAAATGCCAACTTTCTTAAAGTGTTATCTTCAAAATTGGAATTTAAAATCTGACTTCACCATGAGTATGGATTTTTCATTACAGTTCCAAAGACACCATACGTCAATTGGTCAAGTGTTCCCATGTGGAAATTACAGCTTATTAGATGTAATAATGTAACTCCAATGTTGTCCTACGGGAGAGGTACTCCTTGCAGTAGTGAAAAACGAATTTAAGAGTTTTTTTCATCATTAGGACATGCAAAACGTAAGAGTACATGTCTTACTTTTAAAATACATTACACCCTGTCCATTGAGCTGTCCAGGGCCTATCCTAGGGGTGGCTTGTATGTATTAAAAAGGAAGGTTTGGACCTGGCACAAGGTTTATTTTGTCATGGTGAAATGGCAGTTTAAAATGGCACACAAGGCTTCAATGGCAGACCTGAGACATATTTAAAGGGCTACTTAAGTGGGTGGCATGAACAAGACAGGCCTTCTAGGAGCATTTAAATTACATGCCCTGGGTACATGCAGTACCACTTTGATGGACACGTACAAGTAAATTAATTTGGCCATTTGGGTGTAAGCCAATGTTACCATGTTTCAAGGAGAGAGCACAAGCGAATCAGTGCTGGTTTGCAGTGTTTGCAGAGTCTGAAATTTGAATTTGAATTTTTTTTTAATTTAAAAATATTTATATAGCGCACTTCTACCATGCGGTTTCTTTGCGCTTTTGGATTGTGAGGAGACAGACAGGAGCGGAGGGAGTCTAGGCATTATAGGCTCGGGAGAAGAGCAGGGTTTTAAGACCTTTCCGGAACTCGATGTAAGAGGGTGTCATACGGAGTTCCGTCGGGAGGGAGTTCCAGAACGCCGGAGCGAGCACTGCAAATTTTGTTCCACCTGCCTTTTTCTTTCTGAAGCGGGGGGTAGTTAACAAGGCCTGATGGGTGGATCGAAGCTCTCTTCCCGGCTTGTAGGGCGTGAAGGCGGAGCAGATGAACTCCGGGGCGGTGCCCATTTTGGCCTGAAAGGTGGTACAGCCAAGCTTGAATAGAGCTCGCTCTTTCACCGGCAGCCAGTGCAGGGCCTGCAGTAGAGGAGTGGCTCGATGGAATTTAGGCAGGCCGTGAATCAGGCGGGCGGCCTGGTTCTGCACTAGCTGCAAGCGGTGAATGGCATAGGCTGGGGCGCCATTGTAGATGATGTTACCATAGTCAAGGCGCGAGAGCACCATAGCCATCACGATGATCTTTAGGGCAGGTAGAGAGAAGAAGCGAGAGATCTTCCTGATGGTTCTAAGGGAAAAAAAACAGGAGGAAACAACCGAATTAACCTGTGAGTGAACGGAGAGTGAAGAATTCAGGAAAATACCAAGGGTTTTGACCTTGGGGACAGGGAGCGGGGGGACACCAAGTGAAGAAGGCCAGTGGGAAGGGGACCAGGGACTGCAGCCACCTCCGGTCAAGACTAACTCCGTCTTGTCCGGATTGAGTTTGAGGTGGTTGCAGTTCATCCAATCCTGAACCACGCGGTGCCTGCCGCTTTGTGCATGTAAATGCAATACATGCATTTTTAACCTTGCGGCGGGTGCTGCTTTTAGGAGCACCCGCCACAAGGTTAAAGATACGGGATGTGACCGCCAGGGTGGCGGACACATCCTTATTCCTATGGAGGGACCGCCGCTGCCCCTGCGGACGGTCCCTCCACCTCGGGGGTGGCGGACGGACGCAGGTCCGTCCGCCATCCTAATGGGCGCCTTTGTTTGTAGGCTGCATGTATGAGTTGTTCGAGTTGCTTAAAGCCAGTCGATCTTGAGGCTCAGATGACATTGATGTCAGTGAGCTGTAGCGAGTATTTGGAGTGAGTGTGCCTTGAAGAACGTTGGAGAAGCGTGTCTGTTTTGGGTGAGCAGCATCTCGCATGGTCTGCTCGAAGGTATTGTGGTTCAGAGTGTAGCAAAATCGATTGAAGCTGTTGTTTTCATCACGCTATGAAATAAGACAGTGTTTTTGATTGTGGAGAGACACAGAGCTGGGTGCTTTGTGTGCCTTGCGCATTGACGTCATAGCTGAAGAATCGGGGCCGTGGACCAATAAAGCTCAGTTGGTATAATACATGTTGCCTTACTGACATTGGGTGCGTATATATACTATTTAAATACAAATTGGTCATCCTCATTTATGTACCATATAATGTAAAAATGCATAAATATCACAATTATAATACAGTGTTGCAACTGAAAATAAATAATTCAGTCAGCCAATACGTATTATGTAGCTCCTCAGGCCACTTTATCCAAACTATTGGAACTACCGTGAGATTCCACCTAACTGTAAATGTTAGTAGAGACTCCTGAGCAATGGTTTTATCCTTTGAAGACTTAAGACATTGTCTCCCAAAAGTTAATCCTCGCTATTTTGCATATAACGTTCAATCTAGCACTCAAATCACAAAACCTTTTGTTCCGGTTAAGTTTTCTTGGAGGAGAATGTCTACCGAATCGATTGACCTGTTCACTTGAATCAGGGTAATCCTGAATTGCTTAGATTGAATCTTTCTTATTCCTATACACTGAAATATAATCTTCTTAAGTCCAAAATCACGAGGACCTAATTAATCAGTTGGAAAACAGCTAGCATAATAATGGTGTAATAGCAATGTTTTCTTGAGACATACCTGTGAACAACACATTATAAACATTTGTAAAACAATCAAAGTTTTGATTTAAAAGAACAATAAGGAACCACCACAACTCAAAAGACAACATTTTGGTTGAAGGAGGAGAGAGAAGATGTATGATTAGGGCATCCCATGAATTCTTAGTTAAGTTACCATAACATTATGCACTATTATAGTGAGAAAAATGTGGATTTGCTGAATCAAAAAAGAACCTTAAAAAAAGCCCTTTGAGATTATACAGTCATGTAGGCGCAGGGCATGATCCTACCCAGATGGAAATATTCTGAACAAAATTTGCCTAGACATTTATCTGTAGAGCAAGCAACAAGGATGTGAAAATTGGATTATGTTTTGTTATTTGGGGCTGCTTCGGAATGGAATCCGAGAAGTCTTAAAGTAGAATTGCATCTTGGTCTACAGTCATAGTCTTGTTGTGTCTGGATCAGAAGACGTCGTCGGTTGAGGTCTTGAAGATCCACTGTCCTTTTTTCCCATTGTGAATGTTCACAAGTTTACCTCTTCTCAGGGTGTGTGACACTAATGAAATATCAAAGCCGTTAATTGACACAAATATTATGTAAAAAATATTATGATGCCAATAGTATTGTGTGACAGGAATATTGTGTTTTTGAGTTATTTATATCTTTTTTTAATATAGTTGTGTATAGTTTTTGTTTTTAATTTTATTGTGTTTGATTAGTTTTTCTACGATATAGTTTTATTACTTTAATTTGAAACATATGTAGTCATTTCTTAGTCTAGATAATAACTTTTTATTTGGTAATATATTGAAAGGAATTTCTATTTTAATTAAATGTATTTATTTATTTGTGGGTTGTTGGGTTTGTAGAGAGAGTGGGAAGTGTTTTAATAATATTTATTTTTGAATTATTTATTGGATAATTAAACAAATTGTTATTTCAAAAAACAATTTAAAAGTTGATTGGATAATTCACTTTGTAAATTGTAATTTTTGTATAGTTTGTATTTTAATTATATGATGGCTATAGAGTGGAGCGTGGACTGCCCTCTGTTGCTTCTACTTTTTGCCCTGGCAATGGAGCTTCTGGCTGGTTATGCCAGGGTTGGGAATGCTTTTCGGGGGCATAACAGTAGGCGCCTAGACACATCATATTGCATTATAGGCAGATGATCTTTTGATCTTTCCGCATGACACAGGGGCATTGATGGGAGCTCGGTAGCTACTGGAGTGCTTTGGCTCCCTGTTTGGCCTACGTGTTAATTCAATCAATCAATCAATCAGGGTTCTTATGTAGCGCGCCTACTCATCATGAGGGTTTCAAGGTGCTAAGTGGAGGGGGATCTGCAGTTCAGCCGAAGAGCCAGGTTTTGAGGTCCTTCCTGAATTGGCGCAGCGATGGTGATAGCCTGAGGTGCAGAGGCAGGGAATTCCAGGTCTTTGCAGCGAGATAGGAGAGGGATCTTCCTCTACCTATGGTTTTGCGGATCCGTGGGATGGTGGCCAGGGCCAGTCGGGCGGAACGGATCTGTCTGGTGAGAGTGTAGAAGGAGAGGCGGTGGTTGAGGTATGCCGGTCCAGAGTTGTGGAGGGCTTTGTAGATAATTGTTTTGTTGATCGGTAGCCAGTGAAGGTCATTAAGGTAGCCTGTGATGTGGCTACAGCGTAGGATGTTAAGGATGCATCTGGCGGAGGCGCTGGGATGTTTCTTTTGGAGTTTCTGGGTGGTGGCGATGTAGAGTGTGTTGCCATAGTGGAGTCTGCTGCTGACGAGCGCGTGGGTGAACGTTTTCCTAGGCTCAGTGGGGATCCACTTGAAGATCTTACAAAGCAGGCAGAGTGTGTGGAAGCAGGGGGACAAAAAGGCATTGATTTGGCGGTTCAGTGAGAGTGGGGAGTCCAGTATGATGCCAAGGTTTTGTGCATGGTCTGTGGGAGGTGTTCAGAGCACTGTGGGCGTCCTAGGAGGAGGGGATGGAGCCCAGGATGAATTGGCAGAAGACCAGCATTTCCCTACATTGACAGCCAGGGTGCCACCAGCTGAACAAGTAGGGCTACAATAGGAATCCGGATCCCTTCCCTACCTTGGGGTTCTGGTATACCAGGACCCTGCAGACCTACTGGAAGGTAATGTAGGAAAGGCACTTTGCTCCAGCATTGATTTTCGGAAAACACTTCCCTTGTCAGTAGTAGGGCGCATGGCATTATTTTTATTTTTTATTTTTTTTAAAACCTTTATTGAGAAACATGAAGATACAATAGCAATCCTACAGCCACATCAGGTCGGCTGGCAACATTTCCAATAATCATATCAGGATAAACAAGTACACAGCCCTTCAGCCGACAACCCTAGGGCCCGGCGGCAGTTAGACAATTACATCACAGGAGGAATCAGGTTTTTGTTTTGTGTTTTTTAGAAAAAACCAACCAACCAAAAAGTAAAAAATAACTGCAGAGGCTAAAATGAGGCAGAGACATAAGTGATCCTTCTGGGGAGGGAGTACCACATCCACAACTGTTTCATAGTCTTATAGGAAGAACAGATGGGAGGGGGGGGGGGAGAAGGATAGCCAGCGATATATAGACAAATCCAAACCAGAAGGAACATCACGCTAGGGGGAGTGCAGCACTTCCGGTGGAGGCTCAAATGGGGGGGTACAAATTTCGCCACGATATTGGTTCCACTGATTCCACACCCTCCCCCATTTCTTTGGCCTGCCCCGAGCGATGCAAACTGTTTTTTCACGAAACATGCACCAGTCCATGTTCCTAGACCAGGCCGACAGGCTGGGTGCCCTAGACGATCCCCACAGTTGCGCAATGTCACGCTTAGCGATCATGTTACCCAAGGAGGCCCACTGCGTCTGTGCCACATTATAATCATTAGGCTCCCACACATTCAATAGACACCTTCGGGCCTCAGGCAAAAGCGAAACACCCGTCACCTCAGTCATAACACCATGCACACGATTCCAAAAGGACGCTACCGCCGGACATTCCCACAAAATATGAAGGAATGTACCCACCATGCCACACTCACGCTTACACAAATAATCTGACACATACCCCATACGCAACAAGCGAGGACCCATCATATACACTCGGTGTAGGGTTTTTAACTGCACCAATCTCAGACGGGCCGAGATTGCCACCTCCTTCGGGGAGGATATCGCCGCCTGCCAGTCCTCATCATCAAGTTCCAGTCCATAGCCGGTCCAAGCCATACGGAGCTGTAGAAGAAGGTCCGCTCGGTCGTTTATCAGCTTTTTGTATATAAGAGAGATAGTACTGTCCGGGACGTGTCCATCGAGTACTCTGTCCTCCAGGGGTGAGGATTCTGGAACAGGCGTGCCAGCCGGAAAAACAGAGGAAAGAGCGTGTCGGACCTGTAGGTACCGAAAGTATTCTCGATGACTAAGTTTGAATTCTAGTTGCAACTCTTCAAAAGACTTTATCTTGTCTTTCCACCAAAGGTCCCCCACCCTACTAATTCCAATAAGGTCCCATTTATCAAAACCCTTGGTAGTCCACAAATTGCCCAACCTCTCAGCAGCGTAAAGTGGAGTCGCTCGAGTGAGAGTATCCGACCAGCCCATAGTGGCATTAGCGTTGTACCAGACCCGCACCGCAACTCTGGTAGGCCCGGTCAAAACCACATCGGACCGTTTGGAATAAAGCGCCCTGTTATAGTCTCCGCCCAGCAGCAACCATTTATCCATAGCAAAAGCCGGGTTAGGAGCTGGACCATACATCGCATGATTAACCGAGCTCAGTTGTGAGGCCCAGTAATATCGTCGTATATCTGGCAACGCAATACCGCCATCATACCAAGGCAGCGTAAGCTTAGCCAAGGCAATCTGGGGACGTCCGGCCCACAGCAGTTTCCTCTTTAGGCACTCGATCTCATGGAAGTAGCTGGAAGGCACTAGATCCAATGTATTCTGAAGCACATACAAAAATCTGGGAAGGGACATCATTTTGAATAAGGCTGCTCTGCCCACCAGGGACAGCGGTAGCCTGCTCCAGGCTTTCACGTCTGCTTTTAAGTGAATAAGCGGGGGGAGTAGGTTGCGCTGATACCAGACGGCCGAATCACGCGAAACATAGATACCTAAATATTTAAACCCGGTGGAAGAAATTTGTATTGGACAGTTGCGCGGTACGAGTAGAGTATCGTCTGTGAGCGAATACACACAAGACTTGCCCCATTGATGACCAGTCCAGAGTTCTTCCCAAAGGAATTAAGGACGTCGAACAATACCCCCCAGTGACTTCCGAGGGAAGGTGAGGTAAAGAAGAATATCGTCCGCATAAAGTGAGATGCGATCTTCAAAACCGGGGGCCCACCTGATACCCTTGAGAACCGGCTCCCATCTCAACCAAGCGGCCAAGGGCTCTAGAGCCAAGGCAAAAAGCAACGGAGAGAGAGGGCATCCTTGTCGCGTACCCCTCCCCAGAACAAAGGGAGCTGACACTCGACCGTTAACGACAACCTGGGCCAGGGGCTCCCCATAAAGTAAGAGGACCCACCCGATGAACACCGGTCCGAAGCCAAACTTCGCCAAAGCCGCCCATAGATATGGCCATTCCACTGTGTCAAATGCCATAGTGGCATCTAAAGAAACCAAAATGGCCGGTTCATGTAGCGTTTCCGCCCTCGCCAGCACGCCATGAAGACGCCGTAAATTCAGCGCGGTATTACGGGCTGGAATAAAGCCATACTGATCTGGATGCACTAAATCTCCAATCACTTTAATCAGACGGTTAGCTAATATTTTCGCCAAAACTTTAGGTTCCACATTCAGAAGTGAAATAGGCCTATAGGAGGTACAGAATTCACAGGGTTTTCCCTCTTTAGGGATCACCACGATAGACGCTAAGCGCTGGTCACGGGGAAGTGAACCCCTCTCCCTGGACTCCAAGAACATCGAGCGGAGATATGACGCCATTTTGTTCGGACACAACTTGTACAGCTCGATGGGAATGCCGTTTGGGCCCGTGGCTTTTCCAGAGCGAATGGAGCGAATAGCGAGCGCTACTTCATCAGTGGAGAAGTCCGCCTCCATTAGGTCTCTATCAGAGTCGGACAGGCAAGGCAAAGCGATATCCCTAAGCAAAAGATGGGAGTCTTCCTCCGGCCGATCTGAGACCGGAGCGTACACCTTACGAAAGTGGCAAGCAAACTCCTCCACAATCTCCAACGGATCAGTCACATGCACACCATCCACTCGCTCAACCACAGGCACCACATGATTCAATCTCTCCCTCTTGTCCAACCAAGCTATCAACTTCCCCGCCTTATCGCCCACATCCAGGCGCGCAACACCCATTGGGCTCACCGGGCTTCAACCCCCCCCGTCGCCTCCTCTGCCCGGGCTAAGATTACACGCACTGAAATGGTGCAAGATAGCATCCGATCGGAGAATGATTTTTTTTATGCTTTCTGAGAGGCCCAGCAGCCCGAGCCAGCCAGCCTCTGCTTCTGTGAGTGACCTCCTGCCCCCACCTCTTGTTTTCCTTTACAGTGGCGCCGCGAGGTGAAATCCTTGCCTGAAGGCAGGGATTTCACCTAAGCACTTGTGAGCATGGGGTGTGAAGTGCACAGCAGGGGGAAAGGGCTGGCCAGTTAAGGTGATGCTTTTCACAGCAGGGGGAAAGGGCTGGCCAGTTAAGGTGATGCTTTTCCTTTGTAAAGGAATTTCTGCTGGCGTCATAGCCCATGGGGTGCTGTCTGTGCACTTGTATAGATGTGTATTTCATACAAGTGCGCAGACAGCAACCCCTGGGCTATGATGCCAGCAGGAATTAATTTACAAAGGAAAAGCATCACCTGCACTGGCCATCCCTTTGCCCCTGCTGTCTGTGTACTTGGATGGAATTCACATCCAAGGCGCTGCTCACCAGATAAATGGTGAACAGGGCCATGGATCTTTCTATTTTCGCATCCAAGGGCACCAGGGAAGAAGCAGAGGAGGCCCAGGCAAGGAGAATCCAGGAGCCATTTGACCCCCACCTATCTACTCTGAGACCTTCGAGGGGCTGGATGCCAGGACACAGTGCTGCTGATGAGCCAGCCTCCACAGTATAGTATCAGAGGAGCAGGCAGCAGTTTTTTATTTATGTAAGTCCCAGTAACTTTAATGCATTTTTCAGTACAGCATTACCTACTGCCTGCATGTCTAGGTTACTTTGAATGTTGTTCTTGACTTACATACATAGAAACGTCAAAGAGGACAGTCCCCTCCAAATATGCAAATGTAGTGTAAGTTTGTAGTGTTCATTTTTTTTTTGTGGTGGTAGTGGGTAATTTTAGAGTTCAGGGTGGGTGTGGGTTTTAGGGTGCCAGTGAGTAATTTTATGGTTCAGGGTGGGTTACGGATTGGGGTGCCAGGGGGTAATTTTAGGATTCTGAGCGGGTATGGGTTTTGGGGTTCCAGGGGGCAATTTTAGGGTTCAAGGTGAGTATGGGTTTTGGGGTGCCAGGGGACATTTTAGGGTTCAGCGTGGGTATGTGTTTTGGTGTGCCAGGGGTAATTTTAGGGTTCAGGGCAGGTGTGGGTTTTGGGATGTCAGGGGGCTATTTTAGGGTTCAGGGTGGGTATGGGTTATGGGGTGCCAGGGAACATTTTAGGGTTCAGCGTGGGTATGTGTTTTGGTGTGCCAGGGGTAATTTTAGGGTTCAGGGCAGGTGTGGGTTTTGGGGTGTCAGGGGGCAATTTTAGGGTTTAGGGTGGGAATGGGTTATGGGGTTTCAGGGGGGAATTATGGTTCAGGGTTGGTATGAGTTATGGGATGCCGGGGGGAATTTATGGTTCAGCATGGGTATGGGTTTTGGGGTGCCAGGGGTAATTTTAAGGTTCAGGGTGGGTGTGGGTTTTGGGGTGCCATGGGATTAATTTTAGGGTTCAGCGTGGGTATGTGTTTTATAGTGCCAGGGGTAATTTTAGGGTTTAGGGCAGGTGTGGGTTTTGGAATGTCAGGGGGCTATTTTAGGGTTCAGGGTGGATATGGGTTATGGGGTGCCAGAGGGGAATGTATGGTTCAGCATGGGTATGGGTTTTGGGGTGCCTGGGGTAATTTTAAGGTTCAGAGTGGGTATGGGTTTTGGGGGGCAAGAGGGTAATTTATGGTTCAGCATGGGTATGGTTTCTGGGGTGCCAGGGGTAATTTTAGGGTTCAGGGCTGGTATGGGTTTTAGGGTATGAGGGGGTTAATTTTAGGGTTCAGCGTGGGTATGTGTTTTGGTGTGCCAGGGGTAATTTTAGGATTCAGGGTGAGTATGGATTTTGGGGGGCAAGGGTGTAATTTTAGGGATCACTGCGGGTATGGGTTTTGGGGTGCCAGGGGTAATTTTAGGGTTCAGGGTGGGTATGGGTTTTGGGGTGCCAGGGGTAATTTTAGGGTTCAGGGCGGGTATGGGTTTTGGGGCTCCAGGGGGGTGATTTTAGGGTTTAGGGTGGTAATGGGTTTAGGGGTCCCAGGGGGTAATTTTAGGGTGTGGGGTGGGTAAGGGTTTTGGGGTGCCTGGGGGGGGTAATTTTAGGGATCAGGATGGGTATGGGTTTTGGGGTACCAGGTGTAATTTTAGGGTTCAGGGCGGGTATGGGTTTTAGGGTGTGAGGGGGTTAATTTTAGGGTTCAGCGTGGGTATGTGTTTTGGTGTGCTAGTGGTAATTTTAAGATTCAGGGTGAGTATGGGTTTGGGGGGCAAGGGTGTAATTTTAGGGATCACTGCGGGTATGGGTTTTGGGGTGCCAGGGGTAATTTTAGGGTTCAGGTGGGTATGGGTTTTGGGGTGCCAGGGGTAATTTTAGGGTTCAGGGTGGGTATGGGTTTTGGGGTGTCAGGGGGTAATTTCAGAGTTCAGGGTGGTAATGGGTTTTAGGGTGCCAGGAGTAATTTTGGGGTTCAGTGTGGGTATGGGTTTTGGGTTAATTTTAGGGTTCAGGGTAGGTATAGGCTTTGGGGTGCCAGGGGGGCAATTTTAGGGTTGGTATGAGTTGAAGGGTTGTAGGGTTTTAAGGAAATGTGGGTGTGTGTGTGTGCATATAAATGCATCAAATTAACAAAAATGTGTGCTTTAATTGTTGTCCAGTTTCAAATGCAGAATTCACCACATTTTTTTCTCGGCTTGACCTGAGCATTAACCGATCCTGATTATCTGCCATTTTAGCTCCGCCCCATTGATTAACATTAGCCACGCCCCTTCATCTGCCATGTTAGCCCCCCCCGAAATTAAGACCTAGTTGCGCCCCTGCCCACATCATACAAACGGCCCTGTTGTTCACACCTCATAGCTTTCGCGGCATTCGTAACCAATGCTCTATAATCAGACTGCTTCAGTTGCAAAACATGCACTTTTTGACGCGTTACCCCACACTCAAGATCCTTCTCCAAAGCCACTATATCAGACTCCAGTTGTTCAACCTCCCCATTGTGGCGCTTCTTAGAGCTGGCGACCAGCGACAGTGTCTGACCCCGTATCACAGTTTTAAAGGCCTCCCATAGGGACACAGACGAGGACACCGATCCCACATTGTCAGCGAAGTAGTGGTCTATAGCTTTAAGCACCCCAGCCCTAGTCTCAGGAACACGGAAATGCCAAGGATTAATAGGGGCGACCCGGCCTCCTGCGTCTAAATGGAGCTCTATATGAATCCATAGCGGGGAGTGATCCGAGATGCCTCTGGGCAAATGTTGGGCCTCTCGCACCGTCGTGGCTTGGGCTGCGGGCACAAGAATATAGTCAAGTCTGGCTAAGCTCCCATGGGCCCCGGAGTGGAAAGTATATTGGGCCTGACCTGGGTGAAGCATCTGCCAACAATCCACCATACCAAACGTTTCCAAGAAACCACTTAGGCAGGACTGCGACGGTGTAAGAGCCCTGGGAGGATGTCGATCTTCCAGACCATCAACCACCGAGTTGAAGTCCCCTCCAACCACCAGGAGCCCCTCCGGAAGCCTCAGTACCAATTTCCCCAGGTCGACAAATGTAGTGCCTGAAAACCCGGGGGGACATATATCGAGAGGATGGCAACCGTTCTCCCCTCCCACCTACCAACAATAGCCGCATACCTTCCCCTGTCATCCAGTATCGTTTCATCAATCTCCATGGGAAGGGAACTACGGATCATAACACCAGCCCCTCTAGAGCCCAAAGTGAATCCCGAGTGTGCCACCAGCCGGTAGCCCCTCCGGTTCATTGCATGGAACGTGTTCCCCACCAGATGCGTTTCTTGCAGTAGGACAATGTCGGGAGAGTGGCGCTTCACATATTGGAGTACAATTCCCCGTTTTATTTTGTCCTCCAAGCCGTTGACACTCCAACTCAAGACTCTCAACCCCCTACCCCCCACACCGAAAATGAACAGTCGGGTCCCCCGAACCCCATGAAGGAAACACAGAATAAGCCATACAACAATACGTAGCCTCAAGAACAATACAAACAAGAAAAAGAAAGCCCCTCCCCCAGGATACCAAAACAACAACCCCCCACCCTGCACCCCTGTGATGAAACCAAAAAACCACCCCATTTAGCAGTGTGCCTGTCGCCCTACCCCAGAAAACTAAACTACAAGTAGAAAAGGAAACACCCCCGGAGGAGGAAAAGTCCCGAACTCCCTGCTGCCCCCGGGCTTGTCTTTAAGAAAATCATCGACTCAAAAAAGGATAACAATCCACCGTGACACAATACGATGGTGGCACACACGGTGCCCTTACTCCTCCTGGTCCCGTTGGCTGCCTTCAGCACCTCTGGATTGTTCCGCATTGTCCCTTGGCATAGATAACGTGTCCAACCAGTCACTGACCACCCCTGGCATATCAAAGAAGAGCACCCGCTCATTATGTTCAATGCGCAATCGGGCAGGGAAAAGCAGAGCATATTTCATGCCCAGGTCTCTCAATCTCCGCTTCACCCCAGAAAATCCCAGTCTTTGCTTCTGCACCGAAGGGGTAAAATCCGGGTAAAAGTTAATGGACGCATTCTCGAACTTAGTGGGGCCGCTAGTCCTCGAAGCCTGCAAAATGGCGTCCCTATCCCTGAAGTTAAAGATCCGCGCAATGATGGGTCGCGGGGCAGTCCCCTGCTTGCGTCTGCCGCCCGGATTCTGTGGGCATGCTCCACCGCAAATAGGTTACTCAGGCCCTTAGGGGCGAGGTGGTTGATGATCAGATCTTCAACGAGTAAGTCTGTTGATTGGTCGGCTGAGGACTCCGGAACACCAACTATGCGGACATTATTGCGCCTAAAGCGACTTTCAAAGTCCTCAAGCCGGCGGGCAAACTGGTCGCTCGAGGTCCGAAGAGTCCGGATCTCAGTCTGGAGTTCGGAGACATCTGTGGTGAGACTGGCTGTCTTGACATCCAACGATTTGACTCTTTCGTTGGTCTTGGCCAAGTCCGCCCTGATCAGGCCCACATCCACCGCCACTGTGTCGATCTTGGCTGCCAAGGTTTCGTACTGTTGGCCCATCGACGATTGTATGCTAGCGATGGCGCCCATCACGTCCCGAAGAGTTGGGTCCTCCGACTCAGGGGGGCCACCACCCAGGTCCTCCGGGGTTTTACCAGTCCCGCTGGGCGAGCCTTTATTGCGCGCAAATCGGTCCATAATGGTGGTCTGAGTCCCACCACCGCGAGTCGCATTCTTGAGGGACCGCTTTTCACTATCAGACTTGGCTGCCATGGTGGGTTGCGCGCCCCTCAGGGGCTTTTGGGACCTGGTGTAAATGGCTCCCCACAAGGAAGAACCATGAGAGACTGAAATGCAGGTCGTCGGCGAAGATCTGTCAAGCGACGGCGCTCACAGGCCAGCTTGGTCACTAGGCAGCCACCTCCAGTCTTCGTAGCCAGAGAAAACGAAACCGAAAGTAGACCCCGGGTAGCCATCCCCTACCACAGGCCGTTGTTGTTCAATTGCTTTCGGGGTGCTCCAAATGCCCAAGTCCCGGGATGAGCCACGGTGTAGGCCTCCAGGCTTCAGGAAAGAGTAATTTGGGCGTCCAACATCCGATTCAAAATCTGAAAAAGGCCTTTCAGATCAGGAGACTCGTAGCTATTTGAACCCGTCGTCAGATACAGGATTTACGCCAGGATAGACGGTGGAGGCGGCGAGGGTCTCGGGAGCTCACAGCTCACGCGACCATCTAGGATGCGCGTTAAGCTCCTCCGGCGCATGGCATTATTAAAGATGATAGCCCTCCCCTGCTGAATATATTTTTTTGTAGTACTACCAGTGGATTTCCCCAGGTGCCTTTGCGGGACATTGACACACTAATTACGAGGTTTATATTGGACTTGGGTAACACAAGAGTAGCTCTGACCACACTCCAGAGGCCAAGAGAGGATGGTGGATTAGCCGTTGCCGATTTTGAATCCCAATATTTAGTGGCACAGCTTCAGTGGCTGACAAAGTGGATGGAGGGCATACTCGTTCCCAGGAGTGCATTGGGCCCTTTTGGTCCTGATCTTCATAGTCTGATTAGGGTGTTGCTTGAAATTCGCCATCCTCATCTAGACGGCACCATGTAATTTCAAGTGATGCGACGATGCTGGGTGCGCAGTCTGCGGGAACCATATGTGAAGTTCCCATATTCCCCAGGTATCCAAATGGAGTTTCTTGATTTACTGCTACATGGAGAATGGCGAGGCCTGACAGACTGGATAGCCGCAGGTGCAAAAAAAGTGGGGACCCTCTTTGCCGCAGAGATGCTCCTCCTGTTTGAAGAGTTCTGCTTACAATATGACTTGCCACAGGGTCACTTCCTTCTTCAGGGTACGGTAACAACAGTAGTTCGCAGGCACTGGGGATGGGAATGGCAAAACCATTGCATGCAAAAAGTTGCCAGTACTTGATCACCTCGTTGGGGACCTGTAAATCAGTCACATGTGTCCATAAAATATTGAGGGGGGATGAATTATTACCCATAGATATTCTTGGAGCCCGCTGAAAGGATGATCTGGGGGTTCCCATACCAGAGAGAGAGAATGGGAGACCATTTTGGAACGTATATCTGAGTGCTCCCGAAACACATGGTTCTAACTTATTAATTTATTTGTGTTCCGTAGGACGTACCACATCCCTGGGCGGATTAGTAGATACTTTGCAATGTAAGAGGCGAAATGCAGGCGATGCTGCGGCATGGCAGCTGAGTTCCTGCATATGTTTTGGGAATGCTCGCAGCTCCGAGATTACTGAGAAGAAATCCTTGGAGTGGTGCCCGAGCTCACTGAGAAGGAAGTGCCATGCACTCCTGGACACTGCCTATTGAGCTGGTTCTCACACACACCCAAGAATAAAACCACAAGTAGGTTTCAAGACCTAGATTTTATCATCGCAATGAGAGATATTACTAGGAACTGGAAAGCCCCAAGAGGGACTCAGGTGGCGGTCTGGAAAAAAGAGTTGCTGTGTTGGGTGGGTTATGAGAGTGTGGGATTGCTCCGGGAGGCCAAGTAAAGCCTCAGGCCACTGGATGTAGCCAGTGAAGGGAGGCATTGGTAGATGAGCTCCAACACCCAGACCCCCCTTCCCCTGAAAAGCTGCCAGGTACCCCCTAACAATTGTAGCAGTACTAGAGGCTAGAGTTAGCAATGGGATGCCATATGGGAGACATGCGATAATAGCACACCCTTGAGACATTGGTGGCACAGTATACCCACATGGAGCCATCTATTCATAACTGTTGAGGCTTCTCTCACCTACAACGTCTGGAACATATCAGTGCATGATTGTGGTGGGGTGGGATAGGAAGAACAGGGGGGTTCTTTTTTTTCTCCCATAGTTGCTGTACAATTGTAAAGGGGGGGCTCCACTATCCTCAGAAAAGCTGTACTACTGATTAATTCCTTGTAAGGCCTTTCATGTGTATGTATGTTGATTATCATTTACTGTGCATTCATCTACAGCTCATTGGATCTGTATGTGAGAATATTGTCCGGCATTGATGGATGGCATACACAATTCACCTGTATTTTCAATAAAATCTGTTTTAAAAAAAATGTCGTGAGGATAGGTTGAGAAATTGATTGCAAGTGGGTAATAAGCAAAATGTTGTCATTTTGTGGGTGTTCCCAACAATTGCAGAAATAACTCTCTTACTCTCTCCCATGTTCTCGGTCCAAATCTGCACAGGAGAAAATCACACACTTTAGATATTTTTTTTCTAGTGTCTTAAGTGGAAGTTGCACCCTCATAGCAGCAGAGATCCTGCTTGAGCCAGTCAGGATCTGTCATATGTTCCTGTTTTTGCACAAGTAGTTTCTACTTTGGTGACTAAAAGGTCTTGGGAATCTGGTCCATCCACCATTAAGGCATATTCTGTCTGAAGTATAGGACATGTGCCTTAGTTGCAGCCCCACACAAGCTAGGCCCCTTCCCTTGTACCGATACAGGTTGGGATTTAGTGAAATGACATATACAACCCATGTTTCTGCAATGGCTGCTCTTCTAAGCCCCTTTCATGTTGGTCTCAAAAGTGTACTAACAGCTGAAAACTAGAGGGGTCGATGTGTCCCTTTCAGACGAGGCATGTCTGCCTGAGAGGTTACCTCAGGGACTGCAACCAGGGCCGTCTTAACAGCATTATAGGCCCCCGGGCAAAGCAGTGCACTGAACCCTACCTACACAACCACTCACAGTAATAAAAATGTTTAATGGAAAATTAGTGTTAAATTCTGGTCTGCATGGGGCTCCTATGCTCCTGGTGCCCCCGGCAACTTGCCAGCGTGCCAATGCATTAAGACAGCACTGACTGCAACCCTCTGTCCTTCCAAACCCTATGTGACCCCTGTTAATGGTTGGAACAAGATGGAGTAACCTGCATCAGCACTGTTTTATCGCTGCCTGCTAGGGTAAGTGGCTTTGCCAATGTTCATCTCCCAGGATTGTGCGCCGGCCAGATGGCACGTGGGCTCAGTATATGTAATAAGTAAAAATACATCCGGTTACATTGGGTGCCAGAAGGCTTTGTATCTGATGAAAATACATACACAACACTTGCACTATCAGTTGAAATTCGAGTTCGCCTAAGTTTATTCCCAAATTTATTAACATTATCAATTCGCGATTTAGATATAAAATCATAAATTGATGATGGCTTTTAATGAAAACATACAGTTAGAAGTGTTGTGTCCGGTGGCGCATTACAAATCAGTGGGTAAGATTTATCAAAGGTTTCACTGTGGACAAAATAAGTTTTAAAAAAAAAGAATGAGTCAGTTATCAGGTAATAAGTGTGCTCTATTTAAAACAGACGAGCTGCATAATTGAGCATAGGAGAGACCCTCTTTGGGGACCCCCCTGCTTCTGTGCATAAAACCTGTGTGTAAAATTGAAGACTTAGATTGCTGGTCCCTAACCATTTAAGATCTGTTTTAATGTATCTTGTAAAAGGTAAAGATTTGAAATTAATACCACTTTATTACATGATGTTAAATTAGGGCCATTGCTCACACAAGTATTATGCTGGCGGCGACAGTGCTGTCAGCTCATATAAGCTGAAGTGTTTCCTGTAGGGAAAACAAAGCCCTTTATAGCTTTTTACGAGGCCGTGCGGTGATTCCCCAAGAGAAGCCTGAACCTTTATAAGGACATGAAAACAGTGATGTGAGATCTTCCCGGAAAGAACCCATGCTGACTTCTATTGTGTCATTTAGCATTTCCAGATAGTAATGAAAAAGTGATGTTTCGTGTTATTCTTCCTATAATGTTTTTAAACTTTGAGATGCTCTCAGAACTTTAGTTGTAAAGTATACTTATGATAAGATGAACACCGGGAGTCTTTTGTTTCTGTCCAGGGCACTTTGATATTGCAGAATAGGGTTACGGACAAGTGTTTGAGCCCTTCTGCAATACAGACTAAGCCGGCAAAAAATTTACGACAGTTCGAAAATGAGGTATTGTTCCCTCATTTATTTGTTTGCCTAGGGTGGCTTGGGAAATTGTTGAGATGATGATCAATGTAGATTCAATACTATATTTCGTGTTACCCTGTTGGATGTCGTTTGCCAATTCTTCAGCTGGATCTAAAGAGAGATTACCAATTTGTTTTGCTGTTTCTCACCCTAGATCCATGTACTACCGAGGTGATGAATCTTTGACATGAAGTGACACCTATATGTCTCTTTAGTACACTTATAAGGCACAAACCTGGATATGCCTAGAGAAGAGGGGTCGTAGCGCTCACCATGGACTGTAATAATCTAAGAGAAGGTCAAAAACAAAATCATGCTGTATTAAATGTTGAGACTAAGCATGATGAAATGTGTACTTCAATGCTTATTCATAGTATCACCTACTGGACAGAATCAATAAAAAACATATTTTTTAAACCTCAGCAGTCAGCACCCACAAGTGTGAAATATGATCAAATACAGCCCCCCCAAAACTTACTTTACCCAGGATCCCTGTTGGAATTGGACTGTCCACTGCATGGTATATGTGCATGTTGCTCAGCCCTGAGTGCCTGATTGCATGTGTATCCGATATCCTGTTATTCTGATATTTTGGTCCTAGCCTGATGCTAATGTAAGCATGAGCACAGAGGCCTAGGCTTTTCCCCGATGATGCAATATCCTAGACCTGCCCTGTGACCAGGGGAAAAACCAAACATTTCCTCATAGTGGGCAGAGGGCTACTATCCCTGTCCTAGTTACAGCACATAAAGTGGTGGTGGCAGCACACTATGTTTTGAGATTGATAGAGTGACCAAACCTTTTAATCTGTGCCACAGAGTGTGGCCGAAAGGCCCCTTATGTGTAGACTTTTGCTGTTATGTGAATCTCCAGACCTTTGCACTGACATCATGTATGTATGTATGTATGTATGCTGAGTGGGTATGTATGTATAGTGTCTGTGTAGCACATGTGCAGTAGTAGTGCTCGGTGAGCGAGTTTGACTGTTGAAGCCACTGGCATCCATTTTATTTTCCCCTTGTTTGACATGGCATAGGATGGAGGAAAAGGACAGCACTCCCCAGATGGTGACAGCGTATTGTTTACATTTCTGGATCTGATGGGTGAAGATTGAGACAATGGAGTGAGGAGGATGGGGGCAAGGCTACCATAAGCAAGGGACTCATAATTAGTTTTTCTTGACCACTGCCATTTGTTTGATGTTGGGGCTCAGCGGAGAGACTGCGGCTCCTGTTGAGCAAAGTCAGGAAGTTTCTAGGTCAGGCCCCTTTTGTCTATCCCTGGTTACTTTTTAAGAGAGGTTGATGACGGGTAAGTAGAAGCTGATCACACTTCATTGTGTGTATGTTGTGGGTGCTCCTGTTTGGACACAGCCCCAGTGCTGCCTGGTGTGAGCAGCATCACTCTACAAGAAGGTTGTGCCTGGAGAGCATCCTGAGCAGAGCACTTCCAAAGAGCATGATCCCAAACTAGTTCTGAAAGTTGGGACTGTGGATTCACATTGCCCGTCTAAAGGTGTGACATAAACCAACCCACTTTGTCCCAGTCTTTCATAGCCAAGGAGGGAGTGCTCTGCATAGTACTTGAAGGAATGCTGTGTGAACAGTGCTGGTGTCTGCCTGACAGCCAGTCTACCAGAGGTAATGAGACATCACCCTAAGACTGCCCTTTCTGCTGGAGGAGGAAAGAGTCTGTCTGGTCCTGCAGGAGGACAGACTGTCGGGAAGGAGAAGTCCAGTGTGTCCCTGGACAGAGGGGCACCCAGAAAAACCTGACTGTCTGAGAGCAAAGCCAGGAACAACTCATGTTGCAGAGAGTCTCCCGGTCTCTCAGAAGTATCCTTGTGGGAACTATGAAAAGCTTACATGAACACAAGAGTCCAATTAGGTCTTCGACTCCCTTGGGGATTGTGTTGACCCGATCGGGCTGCAGTAATTGCGCTGTCCCAGTTGGGTCTGGAACAGCTGTGGCGATTGTGCTGGCCAGTGTCTCATTAAAGATTTTGGGCCCTGGGCTCTGTCATGTCATGTCGCCTCGCCTGACCCTGGTGTTTGTACAGGGCAGGCGGAGGCGGAAATGGAGGAGCCAGGGGCGGAAAAAGGGAAAGTAGTATGGCGCTTACACCGGGATAATAAAGAAGTGTCTTACCGAGCTCCCGTGTGCGAGCCTTCCTTTGGGAGTGGAAAGTGATAGTGGCGACGAGGATGGGCTCCTGATGCGGCGGATTGCCTTTTCAGTTTACCTACAGCAGAACGCCTCAATCTTGTCGAGCTTCTATACACGGTGGACGACTCCCCGGACATCGTCAACAAGTTTCCAAATCTCTTCAAAGGTCTTGGAAGCTTAGCCAGTTCAAAGTCAAACTACACATCAACGAGCAAATACCACAGATAGCGCAGCACCACAGGAAGGTACCGTTCCACCTGCAACAGGCAGTGGATGACAAGCTACAGGACCTGCTGAGAACAGATATCATTGAACGATCCACAGGGCCCACTCCCTGGGTGTCACCGGTGGTGGTAGTGCCCAAGAAAGGACAAGACATCAAAGTGCACCTGTGTGTGGACATGCGTGCCCCGAATACAGCTATTTAGAGGGAACCCACATCAGTGACATGATAGCACGTCTCAATGGGGCAACTGTCTTTTCAAAGCTAGATCTCAATAAGGGATACCACCAGCTGGAATTACATGAGAACTCCTGCTACATTACCACTTTTACCACCTATCAAGGCCTGTTCCGCTACAAGCGCTTAAACTTCGGAATATCTTCAGCCGCTGAGATCTTTCAAGAAGCCATCTGGCGGGTAATCCAGGGCATCCCAAACACTTTCAATTATAGTGACGATATCCTGGTCTTTGGGGAAAATCAAGTGGAACATGACAAAGCCTTGGACCGAGTGTGCCACGCCCTACTCAATGCTAACCTCAACACTCAACCCAGATAAATGTGAATTCCACAAGTCTACACTAAAATTCTATGGACATATCTTTTCCAAAGACGGCATGAAACCAGACCCTGAGAAAGTGTCTGCCCTTGCGGACACTCCACAGCCAAAGGACATCAGTGACCTCTGCTCTTTCCTGGGGATGGCAAGTTATTGTGCCAGTTACATTAAGGACTATGCTACCATCAGCTACTCGCTCAGAGAACTCACTCGCCAAGGTCAGCAATTCCTGTGGTCACCCACGTGTGAACATGCTTTCAATAAAATCAAGAAGGCAGTGAGCACTGCTATCAACTTAGCATACTTTGACACCAGAAGAAAGACCGAAATTACTGTGTATGCCAGTCCTGTAGGCCTGGGTGCCATTCTGGCACAATATAACAATGAAGCAGACCAACGTCATGTTGTCGCATATGCCAGTCACAATCTCACTGATACGGAGAAGGCTTACTCGCAGCCTGAGAAAGAGAGCCTCGCGGTTGTGTGGGCCTGTGAACACTTTCACCTGTTCGTATATGGGAAGCATTTCACACTCATCACGGACCACCAAGCGCTCATCACCATCTTCGGCAACCCGCGGGTGAAGATGCCCCCACGGATAGAAAGATAGGGTATACGCCTGCAAGACTATGTTTACACTATTGTCCACAAACCTGGGAAAGCGGAAAACCCAGCGGACTACATGTTACGGCACCCACAAGCTCACACACTAGAACGAGGCTCTGTAGCGGAGGAATACATCCACATCGTCATTGACAATGCATGCCCTCCGGCAGTGCCACTGGAGGCTATCCATGAAGCATCTGCTCAAGATTTCTCCACTCAGGCCATCATGGCCCGGATACGCACCAACTCATGGAGACACCTGGACAACAGTCACCAGGACACAACCGTCGACACTCAAGAACTCGTGGCATTCAAACATGTCCAAGAAGAACGGATGGTTTACTACTGAGAGGGGGGACGATAGTCATTCCTCAGCGATTGCGCCAGGGAGTCATCAACTTAGCCCATGAAGGGCACAGAGGAGTTGTAGCCACCAAAAAAGCACTTCGGGAACGCGTCTGGTTCCCATTACTTGATCAAATGGTGGAGGCCACACTCGAGAACTGGGCCTCATGCCAGTTAGTGGGTCGAGATGAACCGCCGGCCCCATTGCAGATGTTTGAACTACCAGATGGGGTGTGGCAACAAGTTGCTATTGACTTCTTTGGTCCACTAAAATCAGGCAAATATATCATAGTCATCATGGATGAATACTCTCGCTTTCCCATCGCGCATCAAGTATCCTCCATCAATGCGACGGCTGTCATTCCTGACATCGATGAAACATTTTTTCCTGGGTAATCCCCATAGTTGTGAAAACAGATAAGGGGCGACCGTTCAACGGCCATGAATTTGCAGAGTTTGCAAAACATCTCAACTTTAAACATCGGAAGATCACCCCCTTATTGTCTCAAGCCAACGGAATGGTTGAACGTTTTATGGGGACCCTCAAGAAGACTGTTCAGCAAGCAGAACACGCACATTGCGATATTCAGCAAGCGTTAAATGAAGTGCTGCGAGCATACCGGACCACGCCGCACAGTCCCACGAACCAATGCCCTGCCACCCAGATGCTTGGGCGAGTTCCCGCACGCGGCTGCCCGCCTCGGACACTGTCATACAATCTCGAACCGTGACCACCGATCATGACACTCTGGTGAAACTTGATCAGGAGAAGAAATTAAAGATGAAAGACTATGCTGACCAACGCAGACATGCACGACGGACAGACATTCATGAAGGGGACTGGGTACTGGTAAAACGCGACCGAAGAACAAAAGCAGACAGTCGCTACCTGGCACACCCGTTGCGAGTCTCCAGTCGGAAAGGGACTATGTTCACAGCAGAGTCTGAAGGTAAACGGATAACACGGAATATATCCCACTTCAAAAGATGTAACCGCTCTGTCTACACTCGAGTCTAGGACTGGGACTCTGGCACAGACTCGTCCAGTCAAGGAGTAAACAGTGATGGAGCGTGTCCCAGCTCAGTGATGCCTGACAATGCAAGGGACTATCGTGCTCTGGAACAGGAGCAAACCAGCCGTCCACGAAAAACAACCAAGTGACCTGTTCGACTCATTGAAGAGCTCTGAGAGACAGTAAGCACTATTGTACAAAAGGGGGAGGTGTCATGTCTCCTCACTTGACCCTGGTGTTTGTACAGGGCAGGCGGAGGCGGAAAGGGAGGAAGAAGGGAAAGTAGTATGGCGCTTAAACCCGGGAGAATAAAGAAGTGTCTTACTGAGCTCCCGTGTACGAGTCTTCCTTTGGGGGTGGAACGTGATAGGCACAACATCTTTTGAAGCCCCTTGTGTGAATAATTGTGAATTTTACTACCCATTTTTCGAAAATGTAAGCCCACGCAATGTACAAAAATATAAAACATGCATGTTTCAGAAACAGGATCAAACAAACACTTCTGAAACATGTCTTTCCCAGGACTCCAAACATTCTCGCTGAGATAGAGAGAGGTGACATAGAGAAAGAGAGAGAGTAATATCACCTTTTCAGGTGGCCCCTTCAGAGGTGGGGCCCTGAGCATTTGCCCACATTGCCCATGCCTTAAAACTCTGGTGCTGGCCCTGTTGGGACTGCAACTTCTGTGGGGATTGTGTCATCCCAATCTGGCTGCTACATTCCTGAAGATCATATTGGCCCGCTTTGGGTCCGTACCTGTTTTGGTGTCAGCCAACTGCCCAAGCAGAGCTGCATCCATCTCACCAGCCAAAGTGGGCCAGAGCAGCAGGTCTGACACCTGTGGGGAAATTCCAGGGCTGCCGATCGACAGTCGACTGGACCAGTAGCCACGTGAGAAGAGGTACAGACTGCGCCTGGCTCATTGGTGACTTCTGAGGACTGCTTTTACCTACTATGGGCCTTCTCTTGCAGGCGAAGACTAAGCCATTGGATTGGCACCAGTCGAGCGCAAGAGACTAAGATACTAACTTCTTACCAACTTCATCGCCAAGAGTAAGAAAACCAATATACATGAACTCACTGTGTATTTGTTGTGTGGAGAACCCGTATCTGCACCAGAGACTTGTTGCTTCTTTTATAATTGATGGAGTGACAAGCGTATCAAGGGTCAACCAGGTGGGAGACAGACAGAGGGGAAATCAGCAGGTTTAATACCACAAGGGAGAATTGTAACTGTTTCTTATTTAGTACTGCAGTGAGATTAAAAATGACTTTCTTTTCTTAAAAAAAGTCAAGCGCTGGGCTGGACACTGAAGTTATTGTATCCTTGTATCTCACCAAGAAGCCTTTGACTGCAAGTAAAATTGATAAAAAAGAAAACGATGACGTTTTGTGCAGGCAGTGGTGTGCTCGCCACTCTTTTATCCACACATGTAATAATTGATCTTGTAGAGATACCACCCACATTCCCAGTGCGGGGATCAAGTGTTCAACTGATGTTCTGAAACAGCAATGTGTGTAGAGGTTGATTCTTGAGCAGCCGGATTCAGTCTCATTGTGAGATGCGTAGAGGGGGCTCATTCTCCCATCTGTGTCCTAGGTCCCATTAAGCATGCTGGGGTCTTCTACACTGGGGAGGTCCAGCAGTGAGGCTGGCCAGCAGAACCTCAGCAGGAAGAGTAGGCTTAGTCTTAACCGTAGGGAAAATAGTAAAATTGCCCCCACTGCCTTAATCTCTGTGACTTGGGCTTTGTTCCAGAATGGAGCAAGCCATGTGGTTATAGAGCTATTTTGACCTGTCTCTGCTGGGAAAACCACTTGCCGGCAGGAGCCTGCTTCAAGAGCTGTGTGTTGGGAAACTGCACATAATTTGGACCCGGTGTACAATAACAAATTCCCCATAGCCATTGCTAGCTCTCTCATTGAATCTTCCAGGAAGATTTGAGGGAATATATGGTTCACACTGAGAAGACAGGGACATTCAATGCATGAGAGGGATGTATGACGTTACAACACATACTTTTACCACGAATACCTTTACAACGCAGTTTTTACAACGCATGCCTTTACAACGCATAGCGCTTTGGGGTGCTGGATAGTGAAAAGTTTAATTTACTATTCCAACTCCAGTCCCCTGTGGACACTAGGGAAGGTGTTGGATAGTAAATTAAACGTATTCCCTATCCTAGAGCGCCCCCCAGCGCAATGCGTTGTAATGGTTTGCGTTGTAATGACTGCGTTGTAATGGTAGTGCGTGGTAAAAGTTTAGTTGTAAAGGTTGTATACCCATGAGAGATGAGCTTTGGTGAAGTGGCTGACCTTTATGGCGCTTTGAGTTTTTGGAAATGTTTGAATAAGTTTGAGTCAGTGGGAGAAGATTTGGAAGTTTGTAAAAGATTCTGGAACTTACTGATTTCATTGTGGGCTTGTGCACACAGTGCCTAGTGTAAGGTGTTACAAAATGACAAAGTATTAAACAAACACAGATATACACATTCTTTCCACTACTAGACTGCTATTTGATAGCTTCTCTCATCAGCATAGGCTGCAAAGCACAATAGTCATTTTTAAAAACACCTCCTAGTCAAGAACACTTCCATGCTTTAGCAAGCGTTGAGGTCACCCTGAACTCACCCTTCGGCATAAGTGGTGCAGGTCTTCCCCAGGTTGCTGAACCGTTTACATTCATTACCACCTTAGCTCCTTTGCCGACTCCTACTTCCAGGCTGTGTTTTCCTCTTGCAAGGGCACCTCCAAAGCCCCTACTAAACAGTCAGTCATCTACTTCCTACGAAGGCGGGCCAAAAGCAGTTCTCTTCGCTGTCTGTAGAACTGCCCAGGTTACTCATCCTGAACCCCGGGAAGGAGATTTGGCAGTGGGTACCCTAAACTTGGGGCACAAAAGAGGATCTTGGTCACCACAGGTAGAAGACCTCAAATGCTGTTAGAGAAATCTCGGCATACTGGCAGGAAGTTTCTCTCCCATTTTAATAATGAAGTTATTGAGCCCTCGGACTAGTTTCAAGCAGTTAATCTAGACATAGTGTTTGTCTTTGTAAATTAGAAGAGAAAAGGAATGGATTTGGAAACCTTCTGTCAAGGGAGAGCCAAAATAATGGCACAATAGAGAGAGAGTTTGAACCATTTTACCTGTTAACCTGTGGCGGTAACCCTTCAAAGGGACCCTCTGTCTCCTCTCCTCCACCCCTAGGGTATACCCCACTGCAGAGTATTTCTGGAATCTCCTGGAAGAGCCCTGCAACTCATGTTGCTGTTTGGGACTCTCTCCACCTTCATCTTAGGTGCCATGTGGATTCAGGAAAGGAAAACGGATTCCTTGGTAACCAGTGTCACATGTAATAGACACAAATAACCTCTATACCGAGATGTTGCACTGACACACACATTGTCCATGTCCCACAAGATTGAAGTGCAAGCCGCAGGGGACTGACAGATCAATTTAAAAATACAGGGGAAGAAAGTAGGCGACTTCCCTGGCAGAAGACAAGCCAGTAAGGCCTTTCCTACAAATATAATCTTATTGCTGCCACCACTTTCAATCCTCGGCATGGAGTATATATAGATCAATGTGCATGGTAAGTCCTGTGAGAAGGCCAAATGCTTGAAGGTGACGGGTCACCTCAGAAGGGTGCATACATGTCTGAAGATCACTGCCCTGATATCCCATGTCCCATTGCTTGTAGCTGTGACTGTACTATGAAAAAATAGAATGCAGCTTGGAGGACAGAGTTATAGTTTATGATGTCCTCGCAGTGGTGTCCTGAAACTTGTGGTCCTGTAAAAGGGCGCTTAATGGTGATGGAGATAAATATTGCCTCTATGTACTGATGAAGGAAACATTTCGGTGGCAACCAACCAGTGAAAATAACATTTTTGAGTGGGTAACCCCAAGCCAAAAGATTATGCATTCTTGTCTAACAGCACTTTAAAAGATGGGCTCACTTTGTAACTGGAGATGTTCTGTTCGGTGGTCCCTTACCCATATATTTTGGTGGAGGAGATGGGCCTACCATTGCTTGTACCTGAGAGCTGGGCATTGCAGATTATTTACAGGCAGGTTGTTAGATAATACCTTGTTTTTAATGTAGTGCTTCATACTGCATTTCTACCATTTCTAAGCGCTGTAAATAGCATCTGTTTCTATTAATCAGTTTAACTGCACTCAGATTACTAATTTAGGAATGATGAAAGGCTAAATTGCCCCTGCTGGGATTCAAATGTATGGCCTGCCAATCTCAGCATGTCCAAGCTACAAGTGTTAAACGCGCTGCACCATCTCGCTGGCTCAGTATGGCACTGCTTTCACCATGAATGAAGGTGCCTTCTTTATGAATAATCACTAGTTTGTTCTTGATTGGGACATTTTTCAAGTTTAAGAGTCCAATAGGATGTATCCTAAATAGTCACGGCTGCTGAGAGAAGTTGTTGCTAGCCTTATACTGATACTCAATGCAAACAGAAAACAAATCACGGTATGTGTTGAGAATAGATGTGGGAAAGGAACAGTGGTGCTTGGAAAACTAATAGAAAAATACAGGCAATTGCTAAAAGTAGTCTCGGAGCAGTAGGGAAGGCGCACCAAACTGAAGCAATTCCCTTCCGGTTTGTGGTGGCCAAGAGTGCTGGTGGGTGGTCTGTGAAAAGCACAGAAGATAAATGATTTTTATTCTAGGATCATGGTCGGAATCAGTGCTTAATTTGAGCCGGTGGTTCCCGGTGCTCAGCATCAGCACTTCATCATCAACACCGGCTCTCTTCATGTGCACTAGTTAAGGGATCACTCATCTGTGGTAGGCACGGGTAGATTGTTATTTGCCCAGCCTCACATGATGTTGAGCCGATGCCAAAACTCGAACCTGGTTCCAGGTCCCAAGCCGAACCCTGGCCATTACGCCACATCCTCTCCCCACTTTCCTGGTTAGTAGTTGGTTCTGTTTTAGGCGGCGCTAATAGAAGAAATGGGCTGGTGCAAGCTGCCTCCTGATGAGAGCCCAGCTCTTATTTATTTTTACAAATTAACCACTGGCCGGAATCCATTTGCTAAATGCCAGCACAGGGCCAGGGTCAAGGGAGAATAGATCTAAACAAAGATTCTGAGTTGAAGGCAACCATATCTACAATCAGCGACCTGGCCTCAATCCCCAGAGCGACCGCCTGCTTACAAACCTGCAGTGAAAATATTACTGACAATCTGTGAGGTTCCAAACTACTTTGGGTGGTGGGGAGAGGGGCGACTGTCAGTTATCTTTCTAATTCAGACGAGGGAACACAAAAGTGGTCCTTGGTGTTACTGTTTAGTTTTGTTTTTTAGATTTGGATGAGTTTCCTATATTTTCCGTAAAAACAAGAAAGACCTTTACTTCTAGTATTTTAGATTGGTATAGCTCTTACTACCTCTGATGAGGAGTTGAAGCACTTTGTGGACAGGTCACACTCTGTGGAGCCCAGAGTCAGTTTGGAGTGCTAGTTGTAAGTGTTGCAGTTAGTCGTATATTACTCAACGTTATTAGTACTGGTCTACGGATTAGTTGCAGAGAGTACAGAATGTAATGCTGAGCTTACCACTGTTTCCTTGCGCAGTAATTAAAATGGCAAGCAATGATGTTAAGCTTCTCTTCTCAGCCCACACCAGGGGCAACAGACAATGTGACTGGCGACTTCTATGGCCTAACTTAGAAAATACAAATCATTTACATTTTCGATTCAACTGGTCAATACTGGTAACGTTCGCTTGTGCATGCTATATGTACATACTAATTTCCAATTTTAAATTGGTATTTTGTTACGTTGTCTCAAAAACACCTAAACTGATTTGTACGAACCAGCTAGCGAGGAGGATGCTGCAGCCGCCAAGCAGTTTAATGGGACAGTAACTCAGTGTGTGGGAGGAAGGCTCCGAGCAAAAAGCGTGCAACGAGCACATCGTGTTTATGTTGTCGCTCACGCAGAATGCTAAGCACCGCATTCCGTACCCTGGAGACATGGGTTTGTATCGTTCCCTAGCTTAAGGAGAAAAAAGTGTCATTAAAAGTTGAATAAAAACCAAGGGATGGGTGGGAGAGGCGCAGCGCAGACTACTGATACACTAATATGTGTGAAAAAGGCCGCTTTATTGAAACAAGTGCACATCACAAAAATTGCTATGCATTACGCGTTAGAAAACCACAACCTAACTATACAAAGTTTGTCACCTAATATTCCTACTCCCTACCTCTAAGTTCCAGCCCCCCCCCACATAACTTTACCCAGCAAGTAGCGAAGTCCTATCATACTGTACTCCTGCAAACCATTTAACAGTGAATCTATTAACATCTACTAAACGTAACTTCCTATAACGTAACTTTAACTTCCTGCCTCGCTCAGGTGTGAGCTTGTTCACACCCTCCCTTTTAGCCTGGTTCTCTGATGGCAACAACAATAAACTTAGCTAAAACCATTCTTACTTTACAGCCAACCACTAAAACACCTGCACCTGTCTCAAAGCGACAACCATACGAACTCTTCAACCCCTGCGCACCTATCCCGAACAAACTAGCCAACTCTTCATGCGAAGCTTTGCTCCTTATTTCCCAGAAATCCCTTAATCTGAGTGATGGGTGGGTGCAGAAACCTGCAACTATGCTGCTCACTGGGCTGCCACTGTGTCACCTACCACAAAATAGTGGGTGGCAGCCCAAAAAGTCTGCCTATATAGCCATGGGCTGCATCATTAAACGGATGTAGCCTAAAGGTGCATGGTTGTCGAAACTGTACTATTACCCCCAATACCCCCGGGGTACAACCTTTCTCTGGTCGGCTGTCATTCAAATCCCTATTAGGTTAGAGAGGCAGAGCACAGACCACTAAGACTTTAATATATGTGAAAAAGGCTGCTTTATTGAAACAGGTGCCGATCACAAACATTCCTAGGCATATACCTTACAAAATGAAAACCTCAATATACAAAGTTTGTCACCTAATATTCCTACCCCCCACCTCTAAGGTTCTGACCCGAGATAACATAACCGAGCAAGTATATATGTCCTAACATTCTGCACTCCTGAAATGGTAACGTTTTTACCTTCCCCTACAGTTTAACATTGAATCTATTAACATCTACTAAATGTAAGTTCCAATAACGTAACCTTGAACTTCCTCCCTAGTTCCGGTGTGAGCTTGTTCACACCCTCCCTTTCAGCCTGGTCGCCAATTGCAACAGCAATAACCTTAGCTAAATCCATGCAAACTTGTCAGACAACTGCCACTCAGAAAATGGCACTGGCCTGAATTTTTCTGCTTCCCCAACAGCTTGTCTAGCTCACCGCTGCAACATCAAGGTCTGTGCCAAGAAATTCTCCACTTCCAACAAATAGAACTCCATCCCGTAACAGGGAAGCTGGACCCCATCCCCTTGAAAAAATTCCACTGTATCATATTTCGGATCAGAATGCTCGACTCGGCCTAGTCCTTCATCCCTGCAGAATCTTCACATTTTCCTATTTATCTTCCTCCTAGCCGTATCAATTTCTGCCGGCTTGCTGGCACTTCTCTAATTTCTCCTGGATATAAATACCACCCATGCCATGAAGCACCCTGGCCACTGCGCTTTTATCTCCCTCAAATCCTTCTTCATTGCCTGCAGCAATGACGAGCCTTTTTCCACAACCAAATAATTTCCCCCTAAAGGCACTAACTGAACATCAAAACAATTCTTCCTAGTATCACCCTGTTCGGACTGGGCAGCGGCTCTCTCTAGCTCATACCCCCATATCCATACCCATTCCATGCCACTGAAAGTGCACTTAGATCAAACACCAGATTTCGACCCTGGTGACTTTTTCCAACTTCCTGATAAGCCTATTTAATGAACGAATTCCCCACGATCCAGACGGACAAGCCGGTAGCCTCCGGGCCCAGAACCAAACTTCAAATCCAAACGAGCAGTAAGGAAAAGACACCGCGAACTGCTTCTTAAACTCCCCCACGCCTGATCTGACATATCTCTTAAAACAATTGAAAGACCATCTACCCTGCCCCATAATTCTCTCCCTGGACCAACCCCTCTTACCAGTCTCTGTCGCCACCCCTATGCCAAAGGAATGCATGCCATAATCAGTAGCTACCAACCTCAGCCTAGCAAGTGCTTTCCTCAATATTAACAACAGTTGTAAAGTGGTCACAAGCTCACTTTTCCCATGCCTGAAAACCTCCCCTGTGTGACGTTCCATGCCCACAAACCTTCCTACTCCATGCTACTAAGCAAAAAACTTCTACTTAGTAACCTGACCAAACAATAGTTCCCTTCAACCTCTGGTCCATTTTAGAACTTTTTAGCCGAATCCCTACCCCGGCTCCTGAAACCATAAGTGTTCCCATAGAGGGCACTTACTACCCATGCTCCCCACCAATTCTCACAACCTGAATACACCAAAAATATCCAGGTCACCAAGGTAGCAAACAAGATTGTTTCTCCTTCTGAACTGCAAATAGCCGTCCAGGAATGAATCACCTGTGTAAAGATCTGCAAATTAAGGGGGTTCTGCTTGCGCCCCGAATGGCCCTGCTCCCTGGCCCATCCTTCCAACATCCTCTTCTCCAGTTCCCCCACTGATGGAGAATAGTCCCAGAACAACTTCCCCATCAAGTCTATGCCGGCTAACTTTTCTGCAGTCGTGACCCATGAATGTTCTTTTTCAATCTACGTCAAGATAAACTGTACTGCATCCTGCACTCTCTCTCATCGCTCAAGTCTCCTCTGTGCCCAAGTGTTCAAAAATTCATCCACACCTGTACATTCGCTTTCCGTGTGGACACAGCCAAAGACACTACCACTATCTGGACTAACCTTTTTCTCCTATTTTCCTTAGCTCCATCTGCATGCAAGTCTTGTCCCTGTCTGCCTCATTGGCCAGCCTATGGAATGTCTTCCACTTGGAACGAGACAAAGCATCCCGATGTCATTTTCCAAACCTTGGGGCACATGTTTTGTCCTGAACAAAATGTAATGTGTCAAGAACACAAGCATTGAAAAAGTACAAATTCAGCACCTGTCCGTCCCTGGCCGACCACCTGTACCATCGCCATGTTGTTAATATGAAACAAAACCTTAATTTCTCCCCACATGTTAACCCCTCTGACGAATTGAAAAAAACGCAAGAAAGGTTATACTGTGGCCCACATGCTTTGAATCTGCGCACCAATGTCCTTCCTAGTACAGGCCAAACCCCAAGCCCTCTGCCTCTTCAAAATAAATGTGGGCATCCCACACAAACTCTCATGACGTACACAACGGAATACTTTTGAATGAGTACAAAAAGAAGCGCCATGTGCGCAGAACCATCCTTACACCTGCTGAGAGCCACACATAATGATGCAGCAGGAACAGGCCAGACTACACCTTTTTCAGCCTCCCACAAAGTCCTACTCGCCCTTAGCACCCTGCACGCAAACTTGAGATGGCCAAGCAGCACCTTCACTTCCCTGACCTCAACCTTGGCTCTCTCCAGCATCATGTTCAACAACAGCTGCATCTTCAGCTTTTTGTCCGGATATTTTTCACAGTAGAAGCTGGTGTTAATTAAAAATTCTGCAGTCCTATTTTCTATGGTCATGGGTATCTTGGGGCATTTAACCAGTTCATATTCTTCCTCCTTGACCATCAGTTCCCTAAGCAACAGGTTAAACATATTCACAAAATCTCCATTCCAAATCTTTCTGGTTTGATCACCCCATGTAAGAGAGTTACTTTTGTTTCAGATCCTTGGTCTCTTTGCCCTCAGTCCCCTCTGCCTTTCCTTGCCCCCCTTCTTTTTCCCCAGTTTCAGTTCCCATGACCTTGACCTTCTGGCCCCGCTGCTCCCTTGCCAACATCGCTGCTTGTGTGGGAGTCCTACTTTCTGTGTGTGCAACCTCCTTCTTTTATGTACCAGCCCCTTCCTTTGTGTCCAGCCTCCACTCCTCCGTGCCTACCCCAGTGTCCTTCACATACCAGCCCTTTTCTAGCTGTGTAGTTTCCTCCTCCCATCTGCCCCAAGCTTCCATCCTACTTGACACTATCACCGGGACCATCCCTACGGCTACTACGTTCTTACCTGCTATTAAGGTCGGTGCCCAGTCCATAGCCTGCCGCCTTCCCAGTGGAAGCCACTTGCCTGCCAACCAGATGTCAGTGGATCTTGCTGGTACCATGTGTGTTACCTGTAAAACACTATTTGGACACTGATTAACCCGAGACCACCCTGCAGTTTGCTGCCACCAACTCCGCACATCACAGTCCACAATCCCACCCTCCTCAAGACTCGCTTCCTCATAGTCCAACTCAATGCAATCCGCCAATTCATCCGCTGCCGCCCACTCATTGAAATGAAATGAAATGAAATTGAATTTATAAAGCGCATGGCTGCTTGTAATCCGCCAATTCATCCGCTGCCGCCCACTCATTGAAATGAAATGAAATGAAATTGAATTTATAAAGCGCATGGCTGCTTGCGTGGTGTAGCCGCCACCTGATATGGCACATTGTGCCCCACCGCGAAGTAACCATCTACCGTCTCCTAGAGGGCTGTAACAAACCCTCCCAGGTGCTCCTTCCCCTCAGGCCCTCGTGACCCGTATGTCCTTCCTCCCAAAGATGCTCTGAGCTTGTCCTCTGTCTTTCCTGACGAGCTCTCACCATACCTTCTTGTGTCAGCTAAAACTGGGTCCCACAATGCAGGATAAAATGGCAAAAATGGTGCATTATACAACACAGTTTTCATTATATATTCAACTAGCAGCCCGTCCCGACGTTGTCCGGGGATGGCTGATGTTCAGTGTTGCCTTTACTTTTTGTTTGCGTAGTAATGTGTGTTTAATTCATCCGCAGGTTTTTATTGAGCCACACCTAATTTTGTTTTGCTGTCCTTGTTGAGCGTGTTTCCCCTGTGTGCGAATGTTGTTTCCCAAATGTTGTAATTCCCAAGTGTTACAGTGGTCGCTCAGATGTTTTTGCCTGAAATTGCTTGTTTGTGTTTGTGAAAGGGGGTTTCCTTGTTTACGTTTTCGATCCCTTTACTGATGTCTCTTTTTTTTTTTTTTTTTTTTATCGGCGCAAGTACTGGCAGTGTTCCACTGATAACGCAAAGTGTTTGAAATTCGGAAGTGTTTGTGTAAGTTTTACATTTTGTCCGCAGCATACGTAATTATTCGGAGCCTTGTGAGTAAAGTCTCGTTCATGTTCCGTCGATTGGCTTTCTTGTCTAAGAAATGGGCGCCTCTTTCGTTTACGTTCCTCCCCCTGTGACAACATTGTCGTTTGTCAAATGGTTAAACATTTGTTATATTTTTGTATCGCAACTCGTGTGTGTGTTAATCATTGTGTGTCGTGATTGGTGGGCTGTGCGAAGCAACGCGAATGATAGGCGGCCCTTTTTGTAAGCCTGCCCCCTGAGACACTGTATTATTATGGAAGGTGTGCCCCTTTTTGGATGTCATCCCACAAAGGCGTTAATGTTTGAAGGGTGATGCCGATGAATGCACGAATGTCGAGGCGAGTGATAGGTGTCCCTTTGCAAATGCGTGGGATGCACAGTTAAGTGTGTGCCTGGCACAGTGAAATCATTGAAATCGCATTTGCGCTATGCACATTGAAGTGTGTGGTGAAGTGTGTGCCTTGCACAGTGAAATCAGTGAAATCGTTTAGCATATGTTTGTTTGTACTTTGGGCCATGCCCCTGTACACGCCCACATCTTTTGTTTGACACACCCACCCTAACGCCCACAAGGGACTACTTTCCCACTTTTGTCGTTTTTTGCTTTTTTAATGTATATGGTGTCCACATCTATAGCCTATGTCCTTCTGCTACATCTCCCCTTTCAAATGGTGTATTGGGTGTAGTGATTGGTGCAGTACTTTTTGAGTTTACCTGGCTCAAACGTTTGTGTTCTCTCTTTATAATAGTAGTATAGATTGTATTTGTTTTTGAAGCATAGTAAACGATGATCTTACAGTGCACCTCGATACGGCAATCTTTATTGGGGTCTTCATTTATTTACTCACTGTCATCTTCCAACAGTGCCCGTATCCTGGTGCACTCTAAGATCATCATTTACCATACTTTAAATACTAATACAATTGAATATATAATGAAAAATTTGTTGTAGTATGCGCCATTTTTTTCCCTAATTTTCTGGGGGGGGCCCAAGCCCTCTTGTAGTGGTTAGGCTCGCTCGCTATGAACTGTATGGGGGCTGGTCTGACAACATTTGCCAGGGCTGCATTGGGTTTCCAGTCCTGCCCTGAACATCATAAGTCTTAACATTAGTGCATGGAATGAGTGAGGGTGTCATATGCTTTGTTGGATCATAATCCTGGATTTTTTTTTTTACATTTTTGGAAGACCTTTATTGATAAGAGGTTACACTTACAATCAAGCGCACAGCCCGGAGGCTCTGAAATGTATTACATATCAATAAGGCAAGTCCGTCAGGATCCATTACAGAAGCAGTGCGGTCTAATTTTCAAATTAAATCTGGAGGAGAAATGGCGTCAGGATATCAAAAAGCAATACATCGGTTCCGGTCACATGAAATCAGGAGAAAAAGTATGCAATGTAAAACATCTCCAGAACCACATCTCGCCGCAATTGAGAATTATCATAAAGAGCACAATTCGGGAAGCGTAGCGAACAGCGAGCAATTATCAAAACGCAGTGTCCCATCCGTAAGAAGCAAACACAGAGTTACACAAAACACGTCCCATCCCCCAACCCCCCACCCTGCATACAAGCGGAAGGCCACGGCCCACCCCCCCAATAGGCATGCCTGTCGCCCCAAGAAACCCCAAAAGCGGGAAGAACGGAGGAGGGCCATAGCACCAGCCCCTTATACACCCCCAACCCCAGAAGCAATGGCCCACTTAAAAGAAACGTGGGCGCCAACATACAATCACCCCAACCACCCATGGTCTCCAGTGCAATCAATAATCCGCTTCGGCATCAAGGTAACAAAGAAGTGTCATGAATAAGCAATAGTCAGCCCTGGCCAGTACGAAAAAAGGTCAACAATGTACCCCACATGCACACAGGTGATGGCAACAGATCCGCAATACCAGGAGGGGCAATCTTGGTTCGAGCCAAAGACCAGAGTAAGGACTCAGGAGTGTCCCCCCGAGACAGAACCACAATCCGCACAAAGGCAGGGCGTTGGCAGTCAGGCAAGTAGGCAGTCAGCAGGAAGGGAAATGGAGGAGCAAAATCGCTGATCTTGTCGTTGCGCTCCCCGGTCCCATCAACATACATCCTGCGCACCTGGGAGACCTCAGCTGCAGCAACCGGGGAGTAATCGGGCTCGCATTCCACAGTGCACATTACTCTATTCAATTGTTCCACAGCAGGAGAGATGGTGAGCCGCGAGATGTGTGCAGCCGCCCGCAGGTCCTGCAATTCAATGTGCCAGTCTCGGATGGCCAGCCAAACATCCATTAACGTAGGCGCCATGTTTGCACTTCCAACGCCCAAGGACCTCAAGCCACACACGCCAAAACAATTCCGTCCCTCTGGCGGCCCGGCAGCAGCAGGCAGTTCGCGGTGTAATAAGAAGCAGAAATGAGGCACACGCAAGCTCCCATGAATGCGCAGCGCTACACGCCTCTCACCACAGTGCGAGCAGAGTCCGGTCGAGGCAAGCTATTCTGCCGTACGATCAACTGCTCGAAGTCGCCGGCACTAGCAGGGTGTTTACGCCGCTGTAGTCAGTGTTGCGTCGTGGCGAGGATTTCAGGAGAGCGGTTTCAATTTCACCACTCGGGCCGCCGGGTATCCATGCCCGATGGAGGCCGGTGTTTACGCTGTGCGGGGCGGCTGCATCGCTACGCGAGGTCCCGGCTCGCGCTGGAGGAAAGGCCGAAAACTTGCAGACGGCAGTGCTCGGCTGTCATAGGCCGTGCAAAGGTCGGAATAACGCGGTCGGGCTCCGCCGCGGTTCCGCCGCACTGGGCCGTGGCTGGGGTGCAGGATCACTGCCAGGATAGCATCGGGGGTGAGGGCGAGCTGCGGAGCTTCTATGCGGCCATTTTGGCCGCCGTCTTGGCTCCTCCCCCCATAATCCTGGATTTTGAACATTTTTGTGATTATTTTTGTGTGAAGCAATAGATTAGCAATAAACACAAAATAGAGAAATACACATGATGTGAACAACAGATGCTTGTGTTAGATTCGTTCCCATTCTTCCAGTGTTCCCAGAATATGATTTTCTGGGAGGTGCAAAAGGCCTGGGAAAAGCCACGTGGCATGATCGAGATGGGCAACATGCCCAATCACTTTACAGTCAGACAGGAGAGGCTGCGGGGGGGGGGGGGGGAAGCAAAGGAGCCAGGAGTTGGGCTCCAGTTTTGGCCTGGCAAATCAAGATGGGAGGGGGCAGAGGGGGCTTTTTTTCCGAAGGTGAAATGTCAGGCTCTGCAAATCAGGACAGTAAGGGGCAGGCTTTGGCTGTGGGGCCCCTGCCTATGACATTCAGAGAGGCCAGAGGGTCTGGGAGCAGGCCACAGATCTCACAGGGGATGTGGGACTGGATGGAGAGGGTGCCACTGGGTTTACAAGAAAACTGGGCAGGTGGGCAGACTTGTAGGGGTAGAACCTGTGGGGCAGGAGGCGATTGGGGATTAAGAGGTACAGTATACAACATTGGCTGCAATGCTGGAATGGAGTGAGGATGACGGGTCAGGATCAGGTGAACAGCGATGGGAGGCACAAAGTAGTGTTAGGCAGGGGGGGCACCTTTGGGAGTTTAGGAGCAGCTCCCAATGGCTGTACTCCCAAAAGGGGTTGGAGGGAGTGGTAGCAGTGCCGCATGGAGGTCACTGCGCTGGGATGAAGGGAAATATTATTTTTTTCCCCCAACCATCACTCTTCTTCTAGAATAGATTATATTTTTTGGACAAAAATTGCACACAAAATTTAATCCATGCTGAATTAGAACCTGATCTCATCCCTGCCAATGCCTCAGTTATTATTGATCTGGTGTTTACCCATTCCCCACTTGCTCAGATAGATGACGTTTCAACAATTTTTTATTACAGTTCCAGAATTTTTCACCAGATTTGACCAATTCATTGTTGAATTTTTTGATAATATCCTGACATCAGTTCCACCATGTCTGGAATTCCTTCAAGGCAACAGTGAGTGGCTACATCATTATTTATGCATCCCAAAAACAAAAGTCAGCTGACAAGGAATCTTCTATTCTATTGCAGCATATCAAGAAACTCAAACACAAATACTATACCTCCTCTCATAAAGATGTTTTAGAGCAGTTTATTGAGGCCAAACTTAAATTTAACATCACCAGTGCCAGTAGTGCTCTTTTAAAAATCAACGCTAAGTACTATGGCGGATACCGTAAGGCTGGTAAGCTGCCGGCCAATATTTAAAAGGTAAAAACAAAAGTCGAAAATGGAAGTCATTCATGACGTCTTGGTAATCAATTATCCAAAAGATCAGGAGAGTTTGACTTGTTTTGCCGAATTCTACTTCAAGTTATACACTGAAGATACACCTTCAACTCTAGATTCCCCAGTGACTTTTTTCAGTAACATCCCAAATTACAAGCTCCTCAGATTGATTTTTCTCAGTTGGAGGCAGATATCTCCTCTGCTGACATCTGTACGGCCCTTTCTAAAATTTAAAAAACAAAGCATCTGGTCCTGATGGTTTTACGGATGAGTTCTATTCCATATTTTCTAACTCTCCGGTACCCAAACGTCTACTACTTATTCAACATCTTCTTATTTCCAATACTACACATGGGTCCGTTTCGAAGGTCATGATATGTTTAATTCCAAAGAAAGACAAGGATTTGACTGAGTGAAAGAATTACAGGCCAATTTCTCTTATTAATACTGACTGAAAAATGTTCTTCAAGATATTAGCACTCCCTACAAATTAGTTAATCCCCTTCCTAGTGGACACTGAACAATTGCGTTTTGCTACAGGTTAAAATATCTCAGACAATTTAGGTCACTTCTTAGACATTATTCAAGGTCCTTCTAGAAGCACAGCTCCTTTAGTGGCGGTCAACTTGATGGCTGAAAAAGCTTTTGACTGCTTAATCTGGGAATTTAGGTTTAAAGCCCACAAATGGTCCCAGATACCTACAGTATGTTCAATTACTTTACGCCTCCACTTCCGCTTCCGTTTTCACCAGCGCCCTTCATTCTGACTATTCCCCCTTATGGGAGGTACTCGGCAGGGATGGCCCTTATTGCCTTTACTTTTCCTTCTTTCTTTAGAACCATTTCTGGAATCTGTAAGACAATCCCTGATCCTAACCGACTACATTCACAGACCGTTAAATATTACATTTACTGCTTATGCGGACAGTATTTTACTTTATGCCTCCAATTCTGATACCGCTATTCCTGAGTTTCTTTCTTCATTTGTTATCTCTCTATTCTGCGGTTTCTGGATACCGAGTAAACATAGATAAGTTGAAGAATTGTCTCTTTACAAATTTTGCCAGAAAGACATCTTCACCTACGTAGGTTTCTTGTGGAATCCCAATGTTTTCTTTTAAAATATGAACCAATAAACTTTTGTGAAATAAAATAATAACGCCATTTTTATGGTGAACAGAAGGACAATAATTAACTGAACTGACCCAACTTTTCTTCAACATAATGAATGTGTATTTTTTAAAGATGGGACGCTTGTAACAATGCAATATGTTTGGAAAGATGTTTAAGTACTCTTAATCATTTAATAGGGCTCTGAAAGCCTTTGACATTCCATGAAACAACCCTAAATGTATTCATTGGAATATTGGCGAACAGGATATAAAACAGCAACCTCTTCTAACAGGGAAAATGCTTTGAGGAATAACTGCAAATTTAACCAAATGAGACAAGGGAAAAATGTTAAGTTAAAAGGAAAATGGAACAACAGGAAAGGACAAAAGGGACAGAGAGTGGGTCCGAATAGAACCCAAAAAAGTTGTAAAGAAGAGTATGGTGAAAGTCGGAAAAACCTGAACCACAGGGAAAAAATTCAAGAGAGAGAAGAATTTGAAGAAGGTGCGCAGAAGAGCAATCATCATTGAGAATGAACCAACTGGAACACCCAGCCCAATATATATATAAAACTAGGAACGAGGAAGACCGGCGATAAGAAAGAAAAAGGTACTGAAAGGAGAAGATGAATACAAGCAGTAAATTGAGCAAAAATAAGCGTGCTTAGATTTTAAAATAAAATCGTACCCATTCAAGGAGGGAGGCAAGGAATGAACATTCAGGGAAGGAGGACGAAAAAGTAGTTGAACAAGAGGCACAATCATGAAGGTCAAGAACAACAGACAGGGTACCTGGGATGAGAGAAGAAAAAACATTTCTGAGGAGAAAAAAGCATCAAGACAAGATTATTACTCCAATAAAAATTCTAAACAATAGTCCACTAAAATGGTGTAAAAATTAAAATTGAAGTGCCACCAGTGTCCATAGCTTCTCTTCAGTGTGAGTGAATGAAATCTTTAGAGTGGGATGGAGAGTCAAAAGAGGTGGTTTTATCCTTGAAGGTGAACGGGAAGATGCAAGGATGGAGAAGGTCATATCTAGCATTCTTTGCATGAAGCAGAGGGTGCAGCTCCAAGCACTCTTTGCGTTGTGCACTTGTGGCTCAGGTAACATCCTACGAGAAGATCTAGTGACCACACCAAATTATCTGTTCCCTTTGCTTGAAGGTGGAGAGAGATTGCATTAAGTCTTTATACTGTCGACAAATTATGATATTACCTCTAGGTTTAGTGGTAAATTTAGATCTGGAAGGTTTGGGTCCGAGTCAGTGGGCTCTTTGAATTCTAAGGGGAGAACTGTCAGTGAGGCCCACTATTTTGGGTAAATTGGTGTAAAGAAAGGCAATCATATCACCCCCTTTAGCTCCCTCCGATATAACATAAACACCAATCTTGTTTCTGTTTTCTAAATCTTCAGTGTGCCTTTTGAGAGCTTCGATCTACTTGGCCATAGCAGCAAATTTAAGAACGTAAATCCAGAGTTTCTAACCTTAGATTTAAGAGAAGATCATTTGTCCTCTAAATGTTTGAGGGTGATGGTGGTTTCCATCTTGAAGGGTTTCAGCATTTTTGGTTCATCCATTAGGTCTTCCATGGTAATTGGAAGGGGGGATTTCCTGGGAGACGGGGGGCCTTTTTAAAGTTTTTTTATGGCTACCTCCAGTGTTTTCCGTGTGTGACACAAAAGCGGTATTGGGTTTTGAGTCATTCTTCAACAGAGGGCACTGCCCTCAGCCATATTGGGGGTAGTATGGGGAAGGAAAGCAAAAAATAAGCAAGGCGACACTAAGAGAAATGCACTACTGACGACTGCCTGCGCCAATACTGCCGAAGAACAAGATGCTGGACATGACTGATTGGTAGATGGGGCCCCAGAAAACTCAATGGCAAAGCAACAAATAATATAATGCTGGGGCACAAATCCTCAAAAGGAAAAAAAACAATGCTATTCTGAAGACATTACCATTATCAAAAATTCAGAAGTGAAGCACACGTGCTGGAAGTGAAGAAAGCCTCCTCAAAAGGAGTGAGCGTGGAGCTGACAATCCTTTCCAGGCAAAAGGGCGGGAAAACAGCAGTCCTGGTTTGCTGCAACTGAAGGGAATTAGGTGGGAAGCTTGATGCTGGGAGCAGAAAGCACAAAAAAACCTCACCTCTGTGGTCCCCAGGCCCTGCACCGCTTCCTGTAACCAAGAACTGAGGCTGTAGACATCTCCATTCAGAAAGAAGGACGAAAAGCCAGGCTGGGGATCAGGAGCGCGATCAGCCAGCGGGCATCTTGTAAGCACCCAAACCGCGCATGCAGCTCTGATCTTAACGCCACAACCTGGGTTGAGAGGGAGGGACACAGGCAGAAGCTACATGAAAGCTCTGCACCTTGTGGACTCGAGTTTCCAACAGTACCTCAAGCCGATCCAGAGCCAGGCTTCAGGCTCGAGCCTGGCTCGTGCTTTCATTGGCTTGCCCACCTCTGTATCAAGTGTATGCTTTACTGCACTGCTTTACAGATGTTTCTGGTAAATTTGACTGTCTCGCTCTAAGGTTCATTATTTTTAAAGACGATTCTACTGTTGATGTGTCAGTTCACTAAGAGAAAACAGATTAAACCACAAAGTTGTCCTGTACTGCTGCATAGTCATAGTATTGCGATGCAATGACTCCATTCACACCATCATGCTTTTATGTTGTTGAGGCAACATACCTTCCAGCGTCTCTATATGCCACGACACAACTTACCAAGTGTGCCATAGTTAAAAACGTCAGGCTTGCGCTCCGACTAGTCTTTCTCCATGCAAGGCACCATCCAAATCATTACATGATTGCTATAATCTGCTTTATGGTTAAAATAAAACTTCCAAACATGAAAAACAGAATTGTTCCTCTGAGAATCAGACTTTCTGCTACATTAACAATCTATGAGGAAGTTTTACCTGAAGCAACTGAGAATCAGACTTTCTGCTACATTAACAATCTATGAGGAAGTTTTACCTGAAGCAAATCGATGCCGGAATCCTGATGTTGCAACAAGGTGTCTTACGACAGAGACGGTCATTGTAATGAAATGTCACAGGCGCAGCCACTCATTGCCAATATAAAGATTACTTGTGTAAGAGTTGATATTCTTGTTGGGCCCTGATTACGAGGAAGCCAGATTTAGGTGCATGGACATTGCTGTGGGTCGGTAAACATTATTTACCACAAAATCAGGACACTGCATGGCATTACAACGCGGTCGTTACAACGACTGTGTTGTTACAATGCATGTCGTTACTCAGCAACTTGGATCATCGACTTGCTGTAGGGGTCAGAAGGTGTTGGATTTAAAATCCAACACCTTCCCTACTGATGCACAGACTGGAGTTGGAATAGTAAATTATACTATTTCAACATTCAGCGCCCCCCCCCCCTTAGAGTAAGTCGTTGTTCCGACTTGTGAAGTAATGGCATGCGCGTTACAACGCAGTAGTTGTAATGACCGCGTTGTATTGGCATGCGGTGAAAAAGCAAGCGGGGTAACCTGGTATATTCCTGTGGGTCAGGGGACGAGGAAGTTGTCTGTGGTGGGGATGACCCATATATACTTCCCCACTGCCATGGGAAGAGGTCAGCAACTGTCTGGCTTCTCCTTCATCTTTCTGAAGATGAAGGTGCTGGAACACTGGGCCACTGGTCATCAGGTAGAGCTGTCTCCCCCCAGATACTGCGCTATCCCACTCAGAATCAGGGCCACAGGTGGTCATTTCTTCCAGCGCCTCTTTTGCTTTATTACCAATGCTTGATAAATGTAGCTCGATGTAGTCAAACCTTAGTTTAGAAGAACACGAGACGTACAGGTCCTTGGTGTATATCTACCAAAAAATATATATTGTTGTCGTATACAAGGTTTATACGCACAACACGTACTTGAGATATAATGCACTTGTTATACGTATGTTGCCAAGTATTAATATATGCTTTATTCATTTTTGTATTTACAGATCTGGGTTTGAGTCTTGCGTACATACCGTGGATACTCTATGATGTCACAAATTCCTGAGGTGCCCTTGTGCAGCAATCTTCATCGACTTTTCGGGGGTAATGTATTCTTTACCATCACTAAAGTATTTCAGATACTTCTCTGCATCTTACTGTCTCAAACACTTATGTACATTCCAAGTACCAAAATAAGTATCAGTTAGCATGAGCTTTACGTTAAATACCTTCATTGAGTATGTACATTCATTTATTTCTTGATACTTGTCAAAATGATTTGCGTGTAGACTTTTGTAAATTTTGCAAAAGGTTAACGTTTGACACTTGGTTAAAAGTTTTATGCACACAATTCAAAGAATGATGTGTGTAATGTTAATTACACATCTGCTGAAAATGTTGTACAGAGCACGAGTACATTTAGATTTTTCCTTAGGAAATGTAACACTTTTGTGTTTTTGCATATGAACATATATTTACTATGTTTATCACTCTGTAACACAAATTTATTTTGCAGTAGGGTAACTTCTTACTTATAAAGAGAAGAAAAATCAGTCTTGATCTCAAACTTAGCCCAGTCTTTCATGTTTGAAAAAAAACTGTGGGAGGTGAATTTCTCCCACATTTGAAGAACATCATTTTGTCATTATTTCTTATGGTGAATATTAGTTTTGTCTTGGTGCATGCATATGATTTGTTTAAGAGGCATAACTGAGAACTAGCCAAACTACTGCAGGAGATCACTGTGCTCAGGAAAAGACAATGATGGACTTGTCAGTGTTAATGTTTTAGCTTTTTGTTTATCTATTGTATATCTGTAATGTTCCTTGTATCGCTAGTACCAATCACAACAGCTTCCAGAGTGATGTCAAATACCAAAAAGAATCCCTAGTTCTTTTGCTGATCTCCGAATGTTACAAATGTGATCCACTGGTGATGGCTTGAGCAGAGGAAGTTCGAGTTAAAATCTTGAATTCTTTGGTTGAAGTATGGGTAACATATCGTTCCTCTGGGGAAGTCCCTTCTCATATGTCACCAATTGGGGATGTGCTTCCTTCTTATTCCTACCCTGGGTTCTGTAGAGTGCGCCTACAGCACAAAGAGAATATCATCTGGATTGAACCATGGCATAGTCTGCACACAGGCAGTGCCCTGCATCAGTTACAATCGCCAAAAAGGTTACAATTATAAATAGTTTTAATGTGACTCCTGTGTGGGAGTACTGCCCAAATGCGCGAAAGAAACAATAAATATCTATGAAGCGACTGTATGTGCAATGCGTTGAGTCTTCGATATGTGGTGCCCTAAACAGACAAATACTCGTATACAAAGAACGGTGAGGGTAACTAAGTCAGCACAGACAATAACTAAATTAATGCATTAAGTAGTTCAGATAATTTGCAATCCAATGTACGCTCAAGACCTCATTTGGGTCCACCGAAAAAATCCAATAATGTCCATAATCAAATTCCAATGAGTGATAAATAAACATAGTTTTAAATAGGACGGTATTGTGAGGACCTGATTATGCATTATGTGGCACCCAGCAATGCTTTGGGGTCCATCTGCAAATAAGAAGTCACCATCTTTGCTGCTGGAAGCCTCTCTGCTTTGTGATGTACTCTCACCCCCTGATGCAATGAGCAGTGGTCTTCTGCTGGCTTGATGTGCTCTTCAGGGGGTCCTGCATGCATTCCAGTGGGTCCTGAATGCATTCATTGCCTTTGATTTAAAGTTGTTTTCACAGCACCTCCTTTGGGACATTCTTTCACAATGTAATTTTGTCCTAAAGCCCCCCTTTCCTTTGCACGCTGTGTACAAAGTCAAAGGTGGTCACTTTGCCATTAACGCATGGAGCAAACAAGGACATATTTATTATGTTTGTGGTATCACGATAGTGTGAACCGAGCAAAAAAGGCAGCAGGGCTCTGTACAGGGCCAGAAGCAGAGATGTAGGCAACACAATGAATGATTAGAGGGTGTAGCTGGGTTCTGAGAGTGAAAATGCCCTGTTAATTTCATTGTGATGTAGATTTTTTCAGAGAGATCATCTTCAGCTCTTTCCTAAATTAAACACATTTGCTGATGGATACACCATTTTTTCCAGACCCTGGGTGCATAGCTTGGGAAGGCCTCTGGCCTTTACGCTTCTTTGTTTATATTTGGATGGTGCCCATGAGGCACATGTGCTAACAGCCACTTGAGGTGGTAAGCTTGTCCCTCTGATAGGTGCCAGAGGGTGTGTTGGCTTTGTAGATGATGCAAGCCAGCAAGAGGAGTCTGTGGAGTTCCATCAGGGTGGAGGATACTGTGGTCATACTTCTTCAATTCATTTGCAAGTTGAGTTATAGAGTGTTGAATGCACTGTGAGGGCCAGTGCAGATTCTCTGCAGCCATGGAGCAGAGTGCTGCCACCATTCAGATGCGAATTATAATGTTGGTCTTCATAGCCGTTGTGCATCATTTCTGAAGAAAAGGGCACAGTAGTTCTCTCACAGACCGCATTGTATATGTGTTACCAAGGCCACATTTTGCACAGATAATTGTACAGCTCATACAGTTAACGACAATATTTCGGTGCATCTCACACCAATCTGGGTGACTTTATTTGTAGCCTCCTCCATTGCCTCTAGCGGAGAATACATATTGTACATCAGATCCCACTTTGTTAATACAGAGAAAGCTATTGCCTTCGCTGATCTGTTTTCTTGCTGTATTTTGTGCGGCATTGCACTGCTTCAGACAATGCATACAATATTGTATGAACATATGGAGTCGTATTACACAAAGTGCCCGGGGAGGGGGGGGGCAACGGGCATTTGCACCCACTTTGCACTCCCTGGGGCACGTTGATATTACAGAAGGGGTTGCAGACGTTTGTTTGGCCCCTTCTGCACTACTGATAGTGATGGTGCACATAAAGAGCAAGCGCTATCTTCAGGGGGGGCGGGCCTTAAATGGCTGGTTGAGCCCACAATGAAGTACTATAAGGCTATTCGAACATTCTGCCCCTGGAGGGCAGAACTTTCTAATTTGTAAAGCAAAGGCCTCATGGAGCCCAAGGGGGTTGAAATCTGCTGTGAACAACATTGGAATGTTGGAGCTTCGGGCTTCTGCTAGCCATTAGAAACCCAGAGCACTCCATTGTTTTAAATTGATCTCCTAATTTTCCAATATTCTAATAAATGTTTCAAACTAACAAAAATAAGTATCTCAGCAGAACCTGTAAAAAACAGTTCTTTCAAAAGTCTTTATCAAACTCCAGTGTAATTAAAACATGGGGCTTCAAATAGGCGCAGAAAAGTTAGAAAAATAATTTTTGTGTTAATAAAAAGCAGGAGTCTCTCTCTAAACTAAAGTGAGTGCTAGCGTGCATGAGACCACATCTGCCGGCACTTTGCCCTCTCTATCTTCAATAATTTATAGTGCGGCCACATAATCTGCAAAACGGCCACATCAGTCGCCTCAACTGACCTCAACATATGAGCAAAGAGAAAGTGTGAAACTGTTCTTCTGAACTTGTGCCAGCCTGTGGTTACTTTGGAACACATGGGCTTTCAGCTGGCGGCCGTATGTTTCCCAGAGCTGCAGTGCCATTGACCTTAAATGTAATCGCCACAACAAGCAGTGTTTTATTCCTCAGAATAGAGGATGTGGCGATGGAAATGGAGGTTTTGGCTTCTAGCCACATAGTCTATGCACAATGGTGGAATCCCCATACCATGCAGCTGTGGCAGTATATCCAATCAATGCGAGACCATCACAACCACAAATGGTGCTGCTGAATCCATCAAGGTTTAATCTTTAGATTTGAACCACATGTCACAGGACATGTGCGCCCTTTCAACATCCTCCTCAAGGGCTGGTTCTGGTTGCTCTTAGTGGACTAGCTGTTCCGTAACACATGTTTTTCATGTTTGTGTACCCTCATATAACCCTGATCCCATTTTTTATGGCAACTGGGATTATTTGTTTATGAATAAATAATATACATAAATAAATAAATATATATATATATATTCTCATTATCCTCCCATAAATTGAGCGGATTTGTGATCTTCTGGGAATTCACAAAAATACATAGAGCCAAAGCATGAATATGAAAACGATTCAGCTTTTCAAGTGCTTGTCTATCCATAAACCACCTGAATATCTGCTTGTGAAAAATCTTACAGTTTTTGTTCAGGGTTAAGGTGTGTCGTGGTTGTTCGTGCAAACTTACATTCTTACACCAGCCGGTAGTGTCACTAAGCGTAAGTATGCGAATTGCATGTTAGAAACCATTTAAACCATTGTAAACGTTTGTAAACACACCAAGCAGCGTCTGAAATAGAAATATGTAAGTGCAGGTACTTACTGTCTTAGACTTCCTGTTTACTGAAGTAAAATGCCAGCCCCCCTTATTAAAAGCATGGCACCCTGCAGAGAACTGCTAGCACTCTCCCTTTTAAAGTCAAGTAGTGGGGGTACTCAGTTCTTTCCCATTTACAGCACTGTCGCAAAGTTATAGTTTTATGAGTGTAGTCTACCTTCCAAATGGCAACTTCCCTGACCCTCCTGTAGATAGGTAACAACAAAAGGGAGAGTAAGGGATTGTTTTCACAAAAAGTGAATGGGGATTACTCCTGTTCCCCTGGGTAAGGTATAATCATAACATAACAATAGGAGGAGTATCACCAGAGAGAATTGTGGATTCTTAATGGGATGTGTTCTGGGAAAAGGAAAAAATTCTTCCTTTTGTAAAAAAAACCTCACTCACCAAGCTAGTGGTGACATGCTTCATCATCGGGGTCCACCCTGATGACCGAGTGCCATCAGGGTGTGCTACGACACCTGAACTACAGTGGAGCAGGATTGTGAGTGATAAGTGCAAAAAAGGGTGTGTTAAAAACTGTCCTGGTTTAACTTTAAAAAAATATATATTTGTAAGTAACTGGACAATGTAAAAAAGAAGTGTGGAGATAATTTGAGGGTAATTATGACCACGAGTATCTCTGGAGGTGGTCTGGTCTACATGTTTCAACCTATGTGTGGAAGTTACCAGGTTTTCGTCAGGACCAAAGGGAAAGAAAGTGGACGGTATACACCCCCTAAAAGGTGTACCCAGTCCTAAATTCCTGTGACCAGATAAGCAAAAAAGTCTGCTTTCGGTGTAAGCTCCTGCCAAAATCGGCGAGCTTGTACTAAAAAAGACCTGTTGGAGGAAAGGAAAGGAATCATAAATAAATGTAATTACGTGCCTGTAACGTTGTGATGATTTGCACGTGTCAACATGAATCATGCCATTCCATTAAGTTCCAGTGTGCAGCCTGCCGTAGGTTCAGGGGGCTTGCTTGTAGATATATCGACTATGCGGTGCTATTGTGTTGCTGCTAGGTAACCCCAGAGGGGTAAGGAGCCATCAACATTCACACTGATCATTACGTGTGTGAAAGGTAGCTTAAATTTAGTAACACGCGCGTCCAATCTGTAGTGGCGTGCTAATGCTTCCTCTCAATATTATGTGTGAGGACGGAATTAAGAACATGCAATTTTTACCAGTACTTCAAACGGACAAACTTAGACCAACAGACGAACAAAACCAACAAACGAACAAACATTACGGGTTAATTGGCCTCTCTTACTCCTACTAGGTGTCTTTTGGCTTCAGAGGGCAGGCGATGGGTATTCCTCAACTAGAACATATTCTGTGGGTAGTGAGAGAAAAGAGTTGGGTTTAAGCGCTATTAGTCAGGGACCGCATGGTAGTGCGGTTCGTAGCGCAGAGTCCGTGCTCTGAGGATGGAGGTGGAGAGCATCGGGGCTGTAAAGGAAGGGATTACTTACAGTTCCGCTGTACGAGCGATGGCTGTTTACCTATCTGCCATGTCCGCTTGCCCCGCTACAATGGCCGCTGCTTCATAGGTCTATTAAGACCGGAGCTGGTTTCCGGGGTGGGCGTGGCCAAGTCGCGGTCACATGTGGGTTGCCACGGTGATCACGGTGTGTCAGCCTTACAGGAGCTTACACCGAAAGCAGACTTTTTTGCTTATCTGGTCACAAGAATTTAGGACTGGGTACACCTTTTAGGGGGTGTATACCGTCCACTTTCTTTCCCTTTGGTCCGGACGAAAACCTAGTAACTTCCACACATAGGTTGAAACATATAGACCAGACCACCTCCAGAGATACTCTTGGTCATAATTACCCTCAACGTATCTCCACACTTCTTTTTAACATTGTCCAGTTACTTACAAATAAAAAAAATGTATTAAGTTAAACCAGGACAATCTTTAACACACTCTTTTTTTGCACTTATCACTCACAATCCTGCTCCACTGTAGGTCAGGTGTCGTAGCACACCCTGATGGCACTCTGTCATCAGGGTGGACCCCGATGATGAAGCATGTCACCACTAGGTTGGTGAGTGAGGGTTTTTTTTACAAAAGGAAGAATTTTTTCCTTTTCCCAGAACACACCCCTCCTGTAGATAGCCCAAAGAAGATCATGAGACATGCCTGTCCTATCTCAATGATGGAAGTACATACTTGACAACATGCAAGGTTCTCTTCTCTGATTTTACCTGCTGTGGCAGTTCAGCTTTCAGTGGCATTTGTTAGAAATGAGGGGCATGCTATGTGGTTGTTGAGATCAGATGGGTCACTGCAATGTTGTTTTTATGGTCTGGCTTGACAGCACAGCTGCGCCAGATAGTATCATTAGAGAGTGGCTTGGGCTCCCCCCACATGTTTTGATTGGGCAGAAGCTGTGTGCGTCCACAAAAAAAGTGCTTGCCCTCCACACAGCTGTGATCCTTGTTTTTCTTTCTCCAGCTGCCTGAGACTGAACTTTCAGTAGCCCACACAAGACATAATAAAGCTAATAAAGTGTTTTAAATGACTAGATTATTTATGGTGGTTTCGTTGGCAGCAGCACAGTTGGGAGGAGGACAATCATTAACCTATATGGATGTTTATTTCACCTTATCTTTTAACCACCACCATATTATTCGACAGTTATTTGCTTGCACACAAATACATATCCATCTCCATGCTATTTACTTGCAATGCTGCAGTGTAGCACATTATCATACAACATTACTTTAAAGCCAGACATACTGGCCTTTCCAGTGCATGTTAGTAGAGTGGTTACATTGCTTATGTTCTGATTTTTCAGCGAGCTCCTTATTGTGGTATAGCTAGCCTAGTTGTCCCTAGGCTGCCACGCCCCTGTATGTAAAGTGCTGGAGATACCTGCTACTGCTGCATGTAAAAGCGTGGGGGTGGTAGTGATGGCCCAGGTAAGAGCGAGGGAGGGAGGCTGCCGCCCCCAAAACTTTTGGAAATTTGGTTTTCGAACAACTCAAAAAATAATGTTAACAAGTTTTGCATCCGAGTGTGGAGGGGCAGAAGGGTGAGTACATATTTAACTGTTTGGAATGGTCCTTGGGCAGTTGTTTGAGGGATTTGTGGCTTAACAGACAATGTCTTTTTTGCTAGATTGCTGGTATTTTCGAATGAGATCAGTCATATATTATGTTATTATAATGAGAGGTGGTATACGTCGTCTTACTCTGTTGAGTGAATCGGTGGGGTTAAAATCTAACATGACTGTCAAAGTGCCTTACATTAGGTTGACCTATCGTTGTGGTGACTTTCTCTTTGTTTTTTTCTTTTGGTCAAGGTGACCCAACCAATAGACCTGGATTTTGTCGTTACCATGGAGAGTGTGGGACTTGGTGATGTGTCCATTGCTTTCGTCCATAAATCGCTTGTTTTCTGTTCGATTGGCAGATGATATTGACTATTAATGATTTTGAATTGGTGGTGTTTCTACTGCTATTAGGCAGATGTTTAGAAGATACTGATGAAGATCTAATTTGAGGAATCAGTGAAATTGATTCTCCACAGCTACATTAGTGATGGGAAAGCCTGATGCTAAGAAGAAATAACTAACAGATTGGGAGACGGGGCTGAGCCGTGTTTCTCATAGGATGAGCGAAGTTTGTGCTTTTAGATAATTAGATAATATTTTCTATTGCTCATCTGGAATTCTAGAGCCTGCAGAGCACAGTTAGGCCCTGATTATGAGCAAAAGCATTATTTATCGCCTGTGATAAATACCGATACCATGGGGTGTGTTATTGATCGGGTGTGATCAATAACACCTATTATACATTTTTGGAAAATAACATGATACAGTAGATACCATATGTTTTCCCCTTTTAAATTTCAGCATGGTCGACCTACCGAAATTTAACGAAGATTGAGTTATTTAACGCATCCGCTAATTATTGTAAACGTTAAATACCTTCACACTCGTAATTGCGACCCATGTGTAAAGAGGAGTTTACATGTGGGTTGTAAAATTAGGAGGAACTTAAAATCAGGCCCTTAGTGTGCTAGTTCTATCTTTCTGATACATAACTGAATTTGGTATGATTGTTGTCTTGGACCAATGTGATTGTGGTGGATTTGTGAAATTCCTTGTGGTCGTGCATGCTGGGTGTTTTGTGAGAAGGGATAGAGCGGAGCAGATCGATAATTCAGGGTGGAGTGAGAGAGTTCGTTTTAAATCAACCTAGTTTCTCTCTAGCTCACAAAATCGTTTGGTAATTTGATGTTCTGTTGGGAAAGTGTTCTTGTGAGTCTTGCGATTTTATTTTTCATTTCACTGTTTAGTGAAATGAAGGAATTGGTGGCTACTGGAGAAGGAATTGGTGGCTGCTTGAGAAGGAATTGGTGGCTGCTGGAGAAGGAATTGGTGGCTGCTTGTTACATCAAGGTTATTGCGTCAGGGTTCAGCCAAGCTAACCCTTCATCAACCTTCAGTTGATACATATTTTTTTCTGGTTAGTTCTTCCTGGTGATGTGCTATGCTGTGCTATTCAGCAGTATCATGGATGCCACGCCCTCGCCACTCATAAAAGGTGGACTACACTATTTGCTGCTCAGTCTCTTGATTATTCACAGCAACCATGTATTTAGTAAACAATATTTAAGAATGTTATCCAGTCGTATGCTAATTCTTTTACATATATAACTCGGAGGGGGAACATCTGTCATGATGCATTTCGCATATTTATGTTTTCATTTTTTCCTGCACTTATTCTGTGCTACTGTACTGATTTCTATCACTCTTAGCGGTTGAGTGAACTGTATGCATCTACCCTACTGTTGTGTAGTCTTTTTATTATTGTTCTACAGGGGCATAGATTGAAGGATTTAGTGATACTGTCTATGGGACGCTTTTGCCCTGTTTTTGTCATTGATGGGCAATACTGACGAAGGCCTATATCAGGGCGGTGTCTAAAGTAGGACCAGGAGAGGTGGGCCCCTCCAAATTTTCGGGATAACCACTGGCGGTCAATAAGTTCCAGTTAGGTTTATCATATGTAAAAGTATCTTGAGTGCCCGGCATAGTTCTGGCCATTGTGGGCATAAGCTCTACGCGTATGGATTAGAATATATTTGTTGTTTGTATTCTTCCTAACATCTCGGACACACACATCACAAAGACAACAGTTCATCTCTGCATGTGCACTCTGTGTGCCTAATTCACAAACATTTTGTGGAGCACAAATACACATGCACCTAGAAAAAGTTGAGAAATATTCCAAAGGTATGCTCATGTGGGCGTACTTAATGTGTGCATAGGCGTATGCCTCATCTGCATAATGGTTGCTATGAGTTACAGTTGCCTAGTGCACGTAGGATGTGTAAAAACACAAAGATGGATATAGGTGTCTCACAGGATATAACCTAGGAAAAAGTGTCAGAAGAGTGACCCCAGGCATCCAGTAAAAATGTGGGTCACATCTCATCTAAAAAATAGAAAACTTTTGAGACTCAGGGCTCTTAAATTAAACGGTATTGACTTGGCATAAGTGCTGCGAAATGAGGGATAACGCGCATCAAGTGATCGGTTCAATCCACTACTTAGGAAATGTGTGGAGAGAGGGATGAAATGGTTGAGCATTTTCAAACTGAAGCAGAAATAAACATATATTTTTTTTTACTGTACTTAACTGAAGTGACTTAACCCTATGACCTGGAACATATTGCGGTCATTAACGTTGTGAAGATGTTATGAAAGTGACTTGAAATTAAATACCTTTCTAAATTATTGGCATACATATATGAGTAATTTATGCAGTTCGTCACTTACCCATGGTAATCACGAAAATATGTGTAAATCCCCATAAAAGCTATTGTAGATTTATGTGCAGGTCTCATTAACTCGCTGCACGAGCTAGGCCGGTGCGCGCGCCTTGTGTCTGGGCCGTGTGTGGCTCCCTTTAATCTCAGCTTCTCGCTGCCCTCTTCCTGGATGGGGGCCTGCCAGAGAGATGACGTTGCTCTGCTGATGCCTGTGGCACAGTGTGTAGTCCCCTTTGATGTGATGGCGAGGCGCGCATCCATCCACCTGTCTTGCGAAACTGCACAGCTCGGAAATAAATGGAGTAGGATTGTGCCTCTGGTCTTAGCTAAATAAGCTTAGCTCTATCAGACTGATAAAGGGAAAACAATTTCACTGCTCATTTTTCTTACTTTTTCTATTATTTGCCTAAACCAGTTGAACAGTTGACTGTCGGGTACTGGGCTGTAATCCCGCTTTCTTTTTGTCAGATTACATTTTTTCTCTCCTGGTCGATCTTCTTTGGTGCAAATGAATCAAGGGTTGTTGTTTAAATGTGGGCTCAGGAATGACACCTGAGGCTTGTGGCTCAGATCATTGCTACGTGGTAGCATTTTGCATTTATTTCTTGTGTTCTTAGAGGAATTGGGAATAAAAACACCTATTTGCCTGTGCGTGTTTAGATCTGAACAGAGGACAACAACCAGGCTCATTGCAGCAGGTGATATATATATATCTAGTCCCCCACCCAGGCCTATCTAACCATCACCAGTGTACCAGATGGGCTTGGCTCCTCAGTGCATTTTCATTTACCTGAGTGCTCTGTAGAACAAGCATTTAAAATGCAATTGTCTCGGCTTTGTTAAAGTTAGAGCAATTGGCATTTTTTTCATTTTTCGTTTTTTTAAAAACATAAATAAATGGTATTGTCATTACAATGGCAATGGGTGAGCATTAGAGAGTAGTAGAGAGTATTAGCAGACACAGAGCCACACACACACACAGAGCCACACACACACACACACACACACAGGGCCACACACACACACACAGCCACACACACACAGAGCCACACACACACACAGAGCCACACACACACACAGAGCCACACACACAGAGCCACACACACAGAGCCACACACACACATAGAGCCACACACACACAGAGCCACACACACACACACACACACACACACAGAGCCACACACACACAGAGTATTAACGGACACAGAGCCACACACACAGAGCCACACACACACAGAGTATTAGCGGATACAGAGCCACACACACAACCAGCCACACACACAGAGACACACACACACACACACACACAGAGCCACATACACACAGAGAGCCACACACACACACATAGAGCCACACACACACACACAGAGCCACACACACACACACACACACACACAGAGCCACACACACACACAGAGTATTAGCGGACACAGAGCCACACACACACACAGCCACACACACAGAGCCACACACACACACACACACACACACACACACCCACAGAGCCACACACACAGCCCCCCCCCCACACACACAGAGCCAAACACACAGAGCCAAACACACACAGTGCCACACACACACACTGAGACACACACACACAGACAGAGCCACACACACACACAGACAGACGGAGCCACACACACAGACAGAGCCACACACACAGAGACAGAGCCACACACACACACACAGACAGAGCCACACCGACTGAGCTACAAACACACAGAGAGAGCCACACACATACAGACAGATTCACACACACACACAGACAGAGCCACACACACACAGACAGAGCCACACACACACAGACAGAGCCACACACACACACAGAAAGAGCCACACACACACACACAGACAAAGCCACACACACACACACACACACAGACAGAGCCACACACACACAGATAGAGCCACACACACACAGATAGAGCCACACACAGACAGAGCCACCACACACACAGACAGAGCCACACACACAGAGACAGAGCCACACACACACACACAGAGCCACACACACACACAGAGAGCCACACACAGAGCCACACACAGAGAGCCACACACACACACAGAGCCACACACACACACACACACACACAGAGCCACACACACAGAGAGCCACACACACACACACACAGAGAGCCGCACACACACACAGAGCCACACACACACACACACACAGAGCCACACACACACACACACATAGAGCCACACACACACACACAGAGCCACACACACACACACAGAGCCACACACACACACACAGAGAACTGAGGCACTAAAAACAGATCACAAGCAGGGAACAGAGGCATAGAAAACCGATCACAAGCAGGGAACAGATGCACAGAAAACCGATCACAAGCAGGGAACAGAGGCACAGAAAACCGATCACAAGCAGGGAAGCATGCCGCCTGTGCACAGTTCTCAGTGCCAGAGGGGGGCCCTGGAGCTTGCCCCCCCCCCCCTCGGACTACAGGAGCTGTAGGGGCTATCGTTACGCCACTGGCTGAGCACACACGGCATACGGGGCAGAGCGGTGCAGCGGAACACACACGGGGCAATGGTACTGAGCGCATACAGGGGCGCCCCGGGCAGCACTGCTAAGCACAAACAACCAGAGCAATATAGAGGGCAAGGCACAAATGGGACACAGATGGAGAAAGAAAGCAGTGACAAAGTGTTTGAACAAACATGGGGCAGTGCTTGACGAGCACAATCTCTGGCTCCAAAGAGGAACAAGAGGGTTGTTTGTTTGATCCCCACTCGTGATAGTTAGAGTATGTGTGAGTAGCCACCACTTTGCATGTATACAACCCCCACACTCGCGCTCCCCATCCCTAAAGCCAGCATGCCAACTCAGCCGCGTGAGGTTAGAGACAAACCTGAAACGTAGATTGTTAGAAAATGCAATGACAGAACGATGCCAGATGTGACGAAGGGACCCCCGAGTTTCCATTTGATATCCTTGTGAGTTCCCCTGTGCTCCTGAAAGTTCCTCAAAGCAGGTCCCGTGAGGTTCCCAGTGCTGCTTCTGGATCTTTCCTTATGCTGCTCCAGTGAATTCTCTAAGGCTGCTTCTGTGGGATTCCCTCGCTGTGTTCACCCGAGGTCTGCCTCCTAAGCAGCAGTTACCGCTCTCCAAATCCCACTGAGAGCTCGCACAGCACGCGCCTACCTGCCTGCCTAGCCGCCTTCACAAGCCACATCTCTCCCACATTCCCCTCGACTGGGCCCTCATCCTTACCGCCGCCTTGGCTGCATTTATCCTGCATGGTGCCCAGGCCGCCCCCTTCGATCTTCTGCCCGTTCACCTCTGCACAGACCTCGGCATGGGAGACAGGAAGTGCGGGAGTGCTCGGTCTGCTGCTCCTTCCTCCACGCGAGCTGAGAACATCTAGTGTCAGAGCGCTAACAGAGGTTCCTAGGAGGAGCTTAGAATCTGAGATACGTCATTGCAAATCTGAGACCCAGTAGCATTTATTCTTTTTTAATGCATGTTTATATAGAGGGGACTTTCCCCGAAGGTGTCAGAGCGCTAACAGAGGTTCCTAGGAGGAGCTTAGAATCTGAGATACGTCATTGAAAATCTCAGTCCCGGTAGCATTTATTCTTTTTGTTTATATAGCGCAGACTTTCCCCGAAGTTGTTAGAGCGCTGTACAACAGAACCAGTTGCGTTACATGAGAGAAATGTTACAACAAGCATTGGGCGAAAATAACAAGCAAAATGGTGGCAGCAGCTGCAGATAAGCCCCGTCCTTTTCAGACTGGGGGGCGTGTTTTGGTCCGACAACGTCACGGATAGAAAGAATTTGAAAAAACACGCCTCTCAATCCGAAATGGACGGGGCTTAAAGGGACAGACAGAGCTCTTCTCCAATGGCTGGCCGCGGTTTAGGAAGCCAGCCAATGGAGAAGAGCTGGCTCGTTTACCTCCCTACTAGAAGACATCATTTCTCGCCAGTGAGACTGCGCAAGCGCAGCCTACGCTGGCCGAGACCTAAAAATCAAACTGAGCAGAGTCTGGTGGCTTACTGGACTACTGTATCCACTGTAGGGGCCTGTGTTTGACCTCATAGTCACAGGTTCAGATCCCTTCTAGTTGACCTCATAGTCACAGGTTCAAATCCCAGCGGGTCCACTCAGCTTTTTATCCTTCTGAAGTCAATACAATGAGCACCATTGATTTAGGTAAGAATAAAGATCTGTTATTCAGCGCCAAGATACCCCTGGGTGAACACACACTTTACAAATATGCATGTTATATAAGAATGTAATATGTATTCTATGATATCTGGATCACTATTTTAGTTGGTGTAGCTTCCCTAGCTCCAACACAAATGGAGCTATAGCAAATCCACCTCCTAAGAAAATCTTTGGGGCCACACAGACCTTATAGCAAAGAACCAGATTAGTGCAACAACAGGGCAGCATACACAACCAGCAGATAACATTCCTATAAAATACATGCTATACCTTATTAAATGGGCTCATCAGAACATCAACCTTCCCATTTCTAAGATCTTTTTCCTGTAGTGATTGGTTTCTGTTGCTAAACAGCATATTGGCTCTCCTCTGCCTTGCTTATATTAATCTCAAAAGCTATTGGGTCACAGCTGTTCATCCTGGCCTCCATGACTGCCCTATAAAGGGTACTGGACAGCGGCGTAACAAAGGCCCCCGCATCCCCCGCAGTGCGGGGGGGCCCAGGGGCTGCAGGGGGCCCCCTCAGCACTGTTCTCACGCCAGAGAGCTCCGAATTAAATCCGGAGCGGAGCCCCTCTGTGCACCTTGCAGGGGGGCCCCTACGACTTTCGTTACACCACTGGTACTGGAATTCCTTAGCAGCTCTTTGCTCAAAAATTGCTGTGGTGCAAAACACGTAGGGAAAATAGAACTTTCTATGCCAAATGCTGATCCTGATTCAAAAAGTCAAAAGCTGTGGATTTTTGTACACAGACTGTCAGTTGCGACTGCATGTGATCTGCTACATGTGCAGATTTTTCTGTAGTTGTATTACCACTTGGAAGGGGAAAGGACGTTTCCAAGGGAATAGCCATTCAAATGTGGTGAATATCCACACAGTCGTATCCTCATCCCAATATCAAAAAGGTGGGAAAACCCAATATACCCTTGTAGGCTTGGGCAGTGAATAGTTCAGGTAAAGGATGGCTACAAGGGATTTTGTTTCTAAAATTGATTCACTAAAATGATATATTATTTATTGGTTCCATAACAAATTGAACATAATGTATCCTCAGGATTCCTCTAATGTTCATCACCAATTTCAAACAGTAAACAAATACTATCAAGAGAAGAAAAGAAAATAAACACACAGCAAGAAGGGAATATATTCAAAATTATTTATATTGAAATTGATCAGTTAGAAAATTTCGTGGGGATAGATATGGGACAAAACTCTTCACATAAAAGTTATGAAAAGCAGTATGTCTGTATCAACTAATCAATTCATAACAGTGCATCAACTCCAGTAATAACAAAGGAAAACCAAAATCATAAATGCATCCTGGTGTCCTTCAATGTGAATAATGTTGAGGAGTTGAAGTATTAGGTCGACGTTTCGGTCTTGTATGTTTTCATCTGTCAGACCATCATCAGGACTAAGCTTTTCATAAAGTAAAAACCTCTTGGGTACATCAAATGTGAGAAACTAATGTTTCAAGGATGGTCGCTGATTTCAGCCTCATATAATTAGCCATTTGCAACTCGTTCAATTGAAGCCCGAGAGATTGCCTCGAGAGCAGCTCCCTTTGACTACAGAGCGTATTTGAGCCCTAATCAAACGTTGTGAGTATTCCTGATTATTCTGGATACCAAACATCTCCATCTAACAAGCTCCTTAAATACAAAGAAGAGTCTTTAAGATTCTTTGGCTAATTATATGAGGCTGCAATCAGCGACCATCCTTGAAAATTAGCTTCTCACATTTGATGTACCCGAGGGGTTTTTACTTTATTAAAAGCTTAGTCCTGATGATGGTCTGACAGATGAAAACATACATGTAAAGAAACCCAGATTGATACCAGACTTTCTGGTTTTACAATGTGTAGTTCAGCTACCTGATGGATATCTCTCTCTCTCTCTCTCTCTCTCTCACCTCTTTTGCATCAAAGGTTAATGCTTTGTCTGTAACCCTTGGCACATGAGGTTAATGTGTGGAAGTCTGGAAGAAGCCAGATGAAAACCAAGCTTGTTTTGGGCTCGAGGGTCCAAGAGGATCTCGGTCTGAGCCCCAGCCTGGCCTTTGGTTCGAGCCCTCATGGCTCACCCACCTGTATTACAGCCCACTTCAGCCATACATAAACAGAAAAGGTACCACCCTGCATCACTAGCTACAGGAAAAGAAAATGTCTGCTCCCATTAAAATGTCATTAAGAGTCTGGGGCTCTGTGGTATGACATAAAGTTTAAACAATATTGAATAGATTTTGCATTCCCCATTAAAACAATGTTTTAAAAGTACATGAAATTAGAGTATATCTGTTAATGGTTATGGTTTGTTTTACTTAGGGGATGATTATTTGTGGTAACTCCTGTTATTGCACATATTGGGAATATGAGCAAGGTGTTTTTCCTCCATGGGGATGTTCTGAAGGGCTACTCCAGCATTTTCCTTGGGTACAACACGTAGCACATGCTATAATATACTGCAATTATACGGAAATATAGTGAAATTTTTCGCACAAACGTTAGTGATTTTTTTTAAAGTGGCAGCGTTCGTTCACAAGTACAGTTCTCAAATAATGATGGTACATTGCTAACTTTTTAGGTGTGGGGTGTTTTTACTTGTATTTTAGTGGTGGCCGCCAAGTCATTGTAATGATTTTAATTAATTGCACAATAAAACTAATTCTGATTCCCAATAATTATAGGAGTATGCAGATTTTGGTACAGAAAGCACCAAAATTGGTTGGTCGCGCCCCATTTTTAGGGGAAAACTCAGAATAGGTGAAAATTATCTCACTCTGTAAACCCGAAACCTGTGATTTAGGATTTAACCAGGTGCAATACATTTGGCAACCCGCTCTGCGGCACTTGTAATTATGGTGTTAGAGCTTGCAGATCATACCTAAATAGAGGCACTATTTAAATAGACTGAACATAATAAATGTTGCATTCTGATGGTCAGGTAAGTGGCCTTTTACCTGCGTTACCCTGGGCCTTGCCTCTACCCTCAGTCTTATCCTTTGAAGCCAGCCATGATTTAGTGTTGTGGCAAAGGAGGTGAACTATCTGCATTTGACAGATGTACCAACCAACCGAAACTGTGAGTTTGCACAACATTTGTAAATACATATTGCCATTTTTTGTTCTGCGTGTCTGGGTGTTCATAAGCTGTCAATAGCATTGATTGTCAGTGGCGGTTTCTCTGCCAGGGTGTCGGGGCTCTGCCCCGTTACATTTTAGTGCTCAGCTCATAGTTGATTTAGAAAAAAATACCCATTTATCAGTTGCCATTTTAGTGTCCTACAGTACACTTACACTCAGGGCAGTGCTAGAACTTAAACACGGGGCACTGTCTGCCCCTCTCACCCGATATCGCCGCTGTTGGAAGTCACGTGACCAGTGACTGACTCTCTCTAGTCTCTCCCATGTTGTTTGCTCCCTGAGCGGGCCCAAAGAAGCCTACGTGTTTGCCGGGCTAAGAACCTCACTGCTCTGAAGGCTGTAATGTCATCAGCTCTGCAAAGACCTAGCTGTAAGCCGTAGTCTCCATCCCCTGATGGCATGGAGGTAAAGTTAGCCACGGGCGATACTATTCTGCCTTGTAGCTGTTGCCGACCGTTGCCGAGGGTCGAGGACTTCGTTGGACCCCTTCTTCCTACTTCACAACTTGCGGAACCCGCTTCGCGGGTCCCGCTGCGCACCTGAGCCACAGGGGAGGCCGATTGCTGCAGCGTGGTTGGTCCAGGGCTGCGAGCGTGCGGGGCAGGACTTCGAATCCCAGAAGCCCCTGCACACCACGCCTCTCGTCACCTGGCCGCTCTCCCTGGCCAACACGCCCCGCCTGCTATCTTGAAAAGGCTCGCGAGGACTGACCGTCGTGGGATACTATTCTGCCTTGTAGCTGTTGCCGACCGTTGCCGAGGGTCGAGGACTTCGTTGGACCCCTTCTTCCTACTTCACAACTTGCGGAACCCGCTTCGCGGGTCCCGCTGCGCACCCGAGCCACAGGGGAGGCCGATTGCTGCAGCGTGGTTGGTCCAGGGCTGCGAGCGTGCGGGGCAGGACTTCGAATCCCAGAAGCCCCTGCACACCGCGCCTCTCGTCACCTGGCCGCTCTCCCTGGCCAACACGCCCCGCCTGCAATCTTGAAAAGGCTCGCGAGGACTGACCGTCGTGGGATACTATTCTGCCTTGTAGCTGTTGCCGACCGTTGCCGAGGGTCGAGGACTTCGTTGGACCCCTTCTTCCTACTTCACAACTTGCGGAACCCGCTTCGCAGGTCCCGCTGCGCACCTGAGCCACAGAGGAGGCCGATTGCTGCAGCGTGGTTGGTCCAGGGCTGCGAGCGTGCGGGGCAGGACTTCGAATCCCAGAAGCCCCTGCCCACCGCGCCTCTCGTCACCTGGCCGCTCTCCCTGGCCAACACGCCCCGCCTGCAATCTTGAAAAGGCTCACGAGGACTGACCGTCGTGGGATACTATTCTGCCTTGTAGCTGTTGCCGACCGTTGCCGAGGGTCGAGGACTTCGTTGGACCCCTTCTTCCTACTTCACAACTTGCGGAACCCGCTTCGCGGGTCCCGCTGCGCACCTGAGCCACAGGGGAGGCCGATTGCTGCAGCGTGGTTGGTCCAGGGCTGCGAGCGTGCGGGGCAGGACTTCGAATCCCAGAAGCCCCTGCACACCGCGCCTCTCGTCACCTGGCCGCTCTCCCTGGCCAACACGCCCCGCCTGCAATCTTGAAAAGGCTCGCGAGGACTGACCGTCGTGGGATACTATTCTGCCTTGTAGCTGTTGCCGACCGTTGCCGAGGGTCGAGGACTTCGTTGGACCCCTTCTTCCTACTTCACAACTTGCGGAACCCGCTTCGCGGGTCCCGCTGCGCACCTGAGCCACAGGGGAGGCCGATTGCTGCAGCGTGGTTGGTCCAGGGCTGCGAGCGTGCGGGGCAGGACTTCGAATCCCAGAAGCCCCTGCACACCGCGCCTCTCGTCACCTGGCCGCTCTCCCTGGCCAACACGCCCCGCCTGCAATCTTGAAAAGGCTCGCGAGGACTGACCGTCGTGGGATACTATTCTGCCTTGTAGCTGTTGCCGACCGTTGCCGAGGGTCGAGGACTTCGTTGGACCCCTTCTTACTACTTCACAACTTGCGGAACCCGCTTCGCGGGTCCCGCTGCGCACCTGAGCCACAGGGGAGGCCGATTGCTGCAGCGTGGTTGGTCCAGGGCTGCGAGCGTGCGGGGCAGGACTTCGAATCCCAGAAGCCCCTGCACACCGCGCCTCTCGTCACCTGGCCGCTCTCCCTGGCCAACACGCCCCGCCTGCAATCTTGAAAAGGCTTGCGAGGACTGACCGTCGTGGGATACTATTCTGCCTTGTAGCTGTTGCCGACCGTTGCCGAGGGTCGAGGACTTCGTTGGACCCCTTCTTCCTACTTCACAACTTGCGGAACCCGCTTCGCGGGTCCCGCTGCGCACCTGAGCCACAGGGGAGGCCGATTGCTGCAGCGTGGTTGGTCCAGGGCCGTGAGCGTGTGGGGCAGGACTTCGAATCCCAGAAGCCCCTGCACACCGCGCCTCTCGTCACCTGGCCGCTCTCCCTGGCCAACACGCCCCGCCTGCAATCTTGAAAAGGCTCGCGAGGACTGACCGTCGTGGGATACTATTCTGCCTTGTAGCTGTTGCCGACCGTTGCCGAGGGTCGAGGACTTCGTTGGACCCCTTCTTCCTACTTCACAACTTGCGGAACCCGCTTCGCGGGTCCCGCTGCGCACCTGAGCCACAGGGGAGGCCGATTGCTGCAGCGTGGTTGGTCCAGGGCTGCGAGCGTGCGGGGCAGGACTTCGAATCCCAGAAGCCCCTGCACACCGCGCCTCTCGTCACCTGGCCGCTCTCCCTGGCCAACACGCCCCGCCTGCAATCTTGAAAAGGCTCGCGAGGACTGACCGTCGTGGGATACTATTCTGCCTTGTAGCTGTTGCCGACCGTTGCCGAGGGTCGAGGACTTCGTTGGACCCCTTCTTCCTACTTCACAACTTGCGGAACCCGCTTCGCGGGTCCCGCTGCGCACCTGAGCCACAGGGGAGGCCGATTGCTGCAGCGTGGTTGGTCCAGGGCTGCGAGCGTGCGGGGCAGGACTTCGAATCCCAGAAGCCCCTGCACACCGCGCCTCTCGTCACCTGGCCGCTCTCCCTGGCCAACACGCCCCGCCTACAATCTTACGGACCACCTATTTAAGGGAAAGTCAGCACCCGCTAAGCGGGAGCGTGCGGGAGCGTCCCGGGAGAAGCCCTGGACAAGGGCGGGACCGTCTGTGGCCGTCAGTGGACTGCAGTGGACGGGCGGGCCACCCCTCTAACATCTTCTTCAAAGGTGAGCACTTATTTCGGAAGTAAAAATGGGCGACAGCGAGAACATTGATGTAGAAAACAAGGTTGCTGACACTTCTGTCTCCCTTATTACTTCCTTTGAGTCAATGATAGACTCTGCTTTTAACGAAATAGTGGAGACTGAGAGAAGGTTTTTTATGGGTTCCTTTTCAACCAATAACAAAATGACTCTTACAAGTAGCTCTAGCTGTACCAACGGAGACGTACACATAAACCCAGAAATAATTGTGGTAAAACCATCACATCCCTTTGTTGACGTGCCCACTATTCTGGATGATGAAAACACTGTCACTTACACAGCACAAGTCCCCGCCTCTATAACATCAGTGGCAGTAACGCCAAAGCCAACACTGACAGTGACATCCCCGGTATCCCTTCAGATAGAGGTGTTCCTACAATTGTAACTGCTTTGCAGGATGATGTCATCAATCTGGACATCGTTGATTCTAGTAGTAACAAGCCGGGCAGGGAGAAACGTAAAAGAGGCACGTCCAAGCAAAGCGCAAACAAAAGAAAACAGCCTGTATTCCACAAAAACCAACCAACACCTCAAAGTCTGTGGAATAAAAATAAACTTTCGGGGGTACAAATTGTCCTCACAGAGGATAAAGAGGAGAAAGACTCCGCAGACATGGATAGTATTTCTGATGTATCCATTACTAACCCATGTGGGAACTCTAAAACTACATGGACCCAAACTGCATTAATGGGTGATAATTACAATCTATCCAGACAGAACGGAAACATGATAGAAACCATAGTTGATACTATTTTTAACCGGATTGAAAAACAAATGATCAGCCAGTTTAATAATGTTTTTAAAAGACTTGATAGATTGGATAACCTGGTTAAAACTGGAGAAACAAAAAGAAAGGGTCAATCATCTTGGACCAAGTCAGAGCAGATCGCCTTTTGAAGGAATTGGAAACTGCAAACAATATACTGTCATCAAAGAAACAGGTCAACACCAGTACCTTGGGTGGGGCACTGAGCAATTTTGCATCTGCTTCTCCATCCACGGAACAATCAATAACTAAACCCACAACCACTAAAAAGGGGCCAGCTATGAGTAAGGCTAATACATCTATAAAACCAACCCCTATACCTGCTCCTAGGAAAGTTGTTATTCCATCTACTTCCAACACCTCTGTTCCAAGCAGCAATAATGGTCCAACCAAACTAAGTGCAGCTCCAAAACCGACTGCCGCAAATAACAACGTGGGTAATGGCCCCCAAGGGTCTACTAAATCTTTTAAACATCAAGGACCAGCCTTACATCTGCCACCGGATGCTTGTCCTTTTGTTTTGGTTCTAGCAGGTGTTCCGCCATTGAGGGAGGATCAGGGGGAATCGTGGGTACAATTGCGAAATAAGAGCATAGACTGGCTAACCAAACACAAAGGTGTTGGTTTTGACATTTCAAGAGACATCATATCTGCACGCAGGGTATCGTGGGTTGGCCCTTTGCTCAAGGACAAGGAAGGTGACTGCATAGTTCTCAACTTTAATAATCCTGGGACAGTAAGAAACCTCCTTAACAGAAATTGCAACTATTCAACCATTTCAACTGTTGCAACTATGTTACCCTTGAGTCATTTCTACAGACAAACGGCCACACAACCTCGCCCACCTCTTATGCAATTCCCAGTGCCATTAATGCATCCGCAACCATCATCATTTATGCATTTTCAACCACCACCTATGCATTTTCGCCCACCACCTATGCAATTTCATCAACCTTATTTCCCATTACAAATGTACAATAGATTTGCACCTCTTTCGGATCTGGACATGCAAGACTGACCACCTTCGACTACCTTTGTCGACCCATCTCCGGCATCCGAACCCCTGATTGTCTCTGAAATCCCGCCTCAAAGCACCCTGAGTGAACCACCTCAGACCCTTGCTCATTTGCCTTTGGACTCAGTACTATCTCTTGTTAGCTGGAATATAGCAGGCTTAAATTCTAAATTGAAAATCTCAGAGTGGCTTAAGTGGGTTGATAATAATTGTGATATATTGTTGCTACAAGAAACGTGGAGTACAACGTCGCCAACAATTGAGGGCTTCTGCTGTTACAATCTCAAGGCTTTGCCGTCTCCCATGGGTCGACCTAGTGGGGGACTATCTATTTGGTCCAAAATAAAACGTGGGGTGCATACTAAGTTGATCCCAACACTGGGTATCTGCTGTTTTATGGCTATTAAGTACATTAACAGACTGAAATTATGTATTATCAATTTTTATAATAATGATTTTGTTAGCCGCCCAAATGGCAATTTTACATTATTGTTTAATTTTATAGATGAAATTATGGGGGGACAAAAGTATGGACCTTTCGATGGTATCTGCATCGGAGAGGATTTTAATGCACACATGTATCGCCATAGCCCAATATGTAAGAATGGGGTAGAATTGAAAGATTTTATAGCTTCCCATGACCTAGTTAATGCTATGGATTTTGCAGGCACAAGTGCAAATAATATAACAACCCCCACTTTCATAGGTCAGGGCTGTGCTTCTACGATTGATTATATTTTCACATGCCCTGAGTTAAGTGAAATAATTTTAAAAGCAGAAGTCGTCTGTTCCGCGTATAGTGATCACTATCTGCTTAGAATTAACATACACAATCCCCAGACCTCAAGGGTCGCAGTGAAACCAGATGTAGGTCCTCACAATCTAGCATTATCAACCGATAGATTGAGACTAGTATGGAAGGGAGCTGACAATAAAGGAATACTCTCCAGAGTAATCAAAAAATACCCCGAGACAGTTGAGACTTGCCTGTCTTATATAAGTCCTAGCAATGAGGTGGTTGGCGCTTTTGGTGATCTATGCAGGGCAATTAAAATTGAATCCTCTAAACCTGCCAGGCAGAACATCTCCCAGGGACCCCGTTGGTTTGATACTTCTTGCTCTAGGGCCAACAGGGATTTAAGGGCCGCACTTAATACCAGCCCGAGGGACCCTCAACTCGTAAGAGCATTAAGATCACAATATAAAAGGGTTTTACGAATTAGATCTGAAGCCCTAGTAATTAATCACTGGGAATCACTTACGCGCACCGCCAAACTGAAGGACTCAATGGGCTTCTGGAAAGAAGTCAAGTCGCTAAGATCTTTTGGTTCCAACATCAATCAAATTAATAGTAATATAACTGGCGAGGCGTGGGTAGAGCATTTCTCCCAAATCTATGCCATATCAGCTACCCCTTCAGATACTGTCTCTCTATCCCTTAGCGATGAACCCTTGACCTTTTCACTACTTGAGGTCGAGGATGCTATCATTGATAGTGCTAGCAATAAAGCCCCAGGACCTGATGGTCTTTCTATTGACCAGATAAAATCAGAAATTAACTTCTGGGCCCCTCTTTTATGCAACCTATTTAATAACCTAAATGACAGCTCAATTCCCGAATCCTGGTCGAACAGTGTCATTGTGCCCATATTTAAGAAAGGCGATAGGTCGGACCCCGCCTGCTACCGTCCGATCTCACTGATCGACAACACGTTAAAAGTTCTGGGAAGAGTAATCTTCAGACGGATAAGGGACTGGGCTGAAGATAACAACGTTCTTCACTGTAGTCAATTGGGTTTTAGAAGTAAGGTGGGCACTATTGAACAATGCTTAAATCTAAACCTGATTATGGCTAAATATATCATTGTTAAAAAATCCCCTCTTTATTTAGGTTTTATGGACTTGAGTTCTGCGTTCGATTTTGTTACCCGTTCTAGGTTGTGGTCACTTTTGCTCGATTATGGTTTAGACGACTCACTGGTGTACTTCCTTTCCTATTTACATAGGGATTTAAAAGCACGAGTACGAATTAATAATGAAGGTGATTTGTCTGACGATATCCCTATCAGCAGAGGAGTTAGACAGGGCTGCGTACTCGCCCCACTGCTTTTTATTTTATATATCAACAGGTTAAGCAATACTCTGAGTGAGATTATTAAGGATGTCCCCATAATAAACGGTTCCCCCATCACTACTCTACTTTATGCGGATGACGCTGTATTGATGGGGCGTACACCGAATGCACTACGCATTTTAATTTCTGGTTTTGTTACCTTCATGTCCGACCTTGGCTTAAATACTAATTTTAAAAAATCTTTTATAATGAATTGCGGACCAAAGAAGTATAACATTGCATCCATTAAATCCGGTAATAACATTTTAAAATGCACCAGCACTTTTCCTTATTTAGGGTTGTTATTTTCTAACTCAGGCTCATGGCAGCAACATGCTGCCCTTGCAAGCAACAAAATTGGCAAGTCAATTAATTCGATCCTATCCCTTCGCCAACCGAAATTGGCTGATGTTGTTACCCCTCTTCTTACCATTTACCGTACCCAATGTCGACCAACCGGGACTTATGGTGCAGAAGTATGGGGATATTGCAACAGTTCGGCCCTCCAGGTGGAGGAAAATAGATTCTGCAGGAGGGTGTTAGGGGGAGTTCCTTGTGCTCCCACTTTGATTTGTCATAATGAATTGAGGCTGCCATACATTGTTGATTTTATTAAGTCAAGGCCTGCCCTTTTTTGGATTAAAATCTGGTTAAATCCAGCAGCAACATTAACTCGTAGTATTATATCTGACTGTTTGTCTAGTGATAGATCTCACCACATACCTTGGCTAAATGCAGTCAAAAATAATCTGCAGCAGGTGGGACAAGGATCCTTATTTAGTTCCCCTGATTCAATTGTACCCGCTCACAAGAACAGCATTAAACGGGCATTTATGGAGCTATATACTGAGGAAAGGATGAGATCAGAATCTAGTAAACCAGTGGTCAGTAAATATTTACGCATTTGTGATTTAGATGTTGATAACCCTAATAATTTTATTAGATATTTGACAATGCCGATAGGTAGATGGAATCGGAGTCTCTTATTCAGGTTCCGGGAGGGAAGCTTAGTCTATTTGCTTAGCTTCCCTATTGGCTACAATAAAAACTTAGAAGAACTGGATTGCCCCTGTTCTCAAGGTGGACGACAAAACTTACTACACTACTTCTTCTTTTGTGGCCACTACAAATTGTATACCTGTCAATATTTAAGACCAATCTTACGTAAATATAATTTACGAGACTCTATTCCTACTCTGCAATTTCTGCAAATGCTGCATACTGATGATGTCATTTATTCTGTTAGTTGTTTCATAAAGGCCTGTGTGAAATCGAGGGCAAGTATGGAACTCGGATAATGGATAATAGCACTATGCTGGCTTATGAACTTGTGTACCAGCTACCAAATAGTGATCATATTGAACATGTGTAGGAGATACTTCTATAGTGGGTAACTGTGGACATTGATGGATTAATATTCCTTAGTATTACGTACCATGCACTTTGTACATTATATTATGCACTTTAAGTCATCTTGCTGCTTAACCTAATTGGATCATTGGTTTTTAATTTTGTAAGAATCATGTTTTTAATGTTTTTCTAATGTACTTTCACTCTGTATGTACTTTTATGGATGTATTAAATCCGAATAAAGATCATTTGAATTGAATTACAGTTCTCAAATAATGATGGTACATTGCTAACTTTTTAGGTGTGAGGTGTTTTTACTTGTATTTTAGTGGTGGCCGCCAAGTCATTGTAATGATTTTAATTAATTGCACAATAAAACTAATTCTGATTCCCAATAATTATAGGAGTATGCAGATTTTGGTACAGAAAGCACCAAAATTGGCTGGTCGCGCCCCATTTTTAGGGGAAAACTCAGAATAGGTGAAAATTATCTCACTCTGTAAACCCGAAACCTGTGATTTAGGATTTAACCAGGTGCAATACATTTGGCAACCCGCTCTGCGGCACTTGTAATTATGGTGTTAGAGCTTGCAGATCATACCTAAATAGAGGCACTATTTAAATAGACTGAACATAATAAATGTTGCATTCTGATGGTCAGGTAAGTGGCCTTTTACCTGCGTTACCCTGGGCCTTGCCTCTACCCTCAGTCTTATCCTTTGAAGCCAGCCATGATTTAGTGTTGTGGCAAAGGAGGTGAACTATCTGCATTGGACAGATCTACCAACCAACCGAAACAGTGAGTTTGCACAACATTTGTAAATACATATTGCCATTTTTTGTTCTGCGTGTCTGGGTGTTCATAAGCTGTCAATAGCATTGATTGTCAGTGGCGGTTTCTCTGCCAGGGTGTCGGGGCTCTGCCCCGTTACATTTTAGTGCTCAGCTCATAGTTGATTTAGAAAAAAATACCCATTTATCAGTTGCCATTTTAGTGTCCTACAGTACACTTACACTCAGGGCAGTGCTAGAACTTAAACACGGGGCACTGTCTGCCCCTCTCACCCGATATCGCCGCTGTTGGAAGTCACGTGACCAGTGACTGACTCTCTCTAGTCTCTCCCATGTTGTTTGCTCCCTGAGCGGGCCCAAAGAAGCCTACGTGTTTGCCGGGCTAAGAACCTCACTGCTCTGAAGGCTGTAATGTCATCAGCTCTGCAAAGACCTAGCTGTAAGCCGTAGTCTCCATCCCCTGATGGCATGGAGGTAAAGTTAGCCACGGGCGTTTTAAATACAAGGCCGGAATCGCTAACCCTCCAAGTCAATCAGAGAGAGTGGAGAGCTTGCCACCACTCCCTTTCCCAACTCGTTACAGGGCATGGTGGGATCCACCCTGTGACGAGTTGGGAAACGGAGTGCCAGGTGGGGAGCAGGAATCGAGTCTGCGCAGACTCGACCTCAGACGGCTTCCAGCGCATGAGTCTGCACTCTGCAGTATAGCAGTCGGAATATATTTTTTACTGTGTCACTAGACGGACTGCATTTTAGAGCAGACTCAGTCTGAATCATCATTACTGCACAGTGCCTACAGCAGCTAGTCCAGTAGTTGCTTGCCGCTTACAGCTCTACTGCAGACTGGTTGCTGTCCAGAGAGTAAACAGGACTGTCTGTTGATGTCTGACATTGTGAACTAACTCAGTCAGTTCACCAGCCAAGGTAAGGCCCAGGCGGGCATTTTTAACTTCTAGTATAGGCCCGTTTCGAGCCTTGTTGTCGCGTGGGGGCATGGTCTATTTCGGAGTTCACCAGGCTGGGAGTCCGCTGTGTGCCTACCTCTGGACAGGGGGTGGGGGCCATGGCCTATTTCCAAGGAATCAGTTCACCCGGCTGGGGGTTTGCTGTGCCTTCCTGAGTCGGGACAGGGGGTGCGGGCATGGCCTATTTCTAAGGAGTTCAGTGGGCTGGGGGTCCGCTGTGCTCAGGGTGGGGGCATGGACTTTTTGCCTAGGAATTCATCATACTGGGGGTCTGGCATGCCTGCTGTGTCTTCCTCCTGCTGGAGTGTGCGTGGCTGTGTCGGCGGAGTGGCCACTTGGAGTAGTAACAGAAAAGGTTTACAATTTACGGCAACACAGGAGATGCCTTAGTGAGATTGCCTTCTCAGTGCGATGGAGGTGAATAAAGGTAGAATTACCTACAAAAGGTAAATTAAAAAAAGAAGAGAGCAAACTTACAGTATACCAGCTCCATTGCTATGTTTCATGTAAATTTTTCTGAGAAAGGGGCAAAACATAGTCATCCAGCAAAGGGCTGCTAAACTCAAAATGATTAAAATGAGACCTACTGAGGCTCAGCCTCCATCACTCCTGGTGTACATTGTATTTCCACATGACCAGATGTCTACACTGATTTAACTACTTTACTGGAAACCTTGGTGTCAGAGCAGAAACGTACTGAGCTAATAACATGTAGGGCTGTGTCTTTTCTTATAGCGGGAATTTGGGGTGTTTTTAAGCACTCTGTTGGCTGACTTGCTCGTTCGAGGAGGCAAGCGGTGGGTGTTCTCGAGAGCGGCTAGGCACCTCTGGGGACAGAGATGTAGGCGCCATTATCACACTGTGAGGGCTCTCTGCGCTATTATGGTGATCATGGTGATATTGTGCATGTCAAGTGAGGGCCAGCACTGCCAGCAGTAGCTGTGAGCTGTACCTCAATGGTGTAGGCACTTGTCTGTTGTTTCATCATGGCATTCAGGCCACAAGGGTTAAGGCAAACGTAATAATGACGTTGTTTGCCAGTATTTTCACTTTTGACTTTTGATTGGACTTCAAGCATAGCAATTTTGGCCCATGTTTTCCACATTAAATATAGTTCTTTTCGGCAGGCTTGACTGGCGTTCCATTTCACGCCTGTTGAAAATTGGCCAAGTGACACCCTTCTTCGTGATATTGTGTTGGGTGTTTGTGAGTTAAGTAGGGCCTAGTGGAATGAATGGTCTCATGCCTCCCTGACCGGGCTGAGTATGTTAATTTAAAAAAAATCTATGTTGTTATATGACATCTCTCTATTAATGTAATTGCACTTTCACAATTGCTTTATTAACCTGCCTGCTTTCTAGAATTTGCTTGAAAATGCACCATTTGTCCACTGTTTTTTCCAAATTTTCTCGGGGGTGAACCCCCTGAACCCTTGTAGGTTGTTCCGGCTCACTGTTTATGCTCGCTGGCTGCAGTGCAGTACGACAATATTTTACACCCTACGCTTTCAAATGTCACCAGCCTCCACTGTTGATTGCGCCAATGTAAAACATTTTGGAAGTGCAGCAGGGTTTGCAATTGAGATAAACATGAATCTGAGTTAGTGTGCTGATATTTTCTTTGCTCTCATAGTTTTGATTCCTTGGTGTCTGCACCTACTGAACCTTGCCCAGATCCAAGGATCAATTGAGAGGCCTTGGGTCTTCCCCCAAACCTAACTCTACTTAACCTCTCCTCCAAGGGCATCCAGCCAGGGCTTGAAGGGGAAGGGCAGAAAGGTTCATGGCTTAGTCCCTATTTGGGCCAAGAATGGCCTTGGGAAAAAACTCAGCCCATTTCCTACTTCACCCTGGCCTAAATACATCCACTTGTCACTCCCTCTTATTCTCCGGCCCTTCCCAGTTTCCACCCCAGAATGAACCAGCAATTTTCTTTATCTTCAGCCTTGTGGATTGCACCAACATTCTCATGCAGGGACTAATTTGCCCTCATATCCACTAAACCCCTCTGTTCCTAAATCCATTCTAACTAATTTGCCCAACAGTATTTCCTTCTAGTTGACACCTACATTACAGGATGCACTGCAGAGTTACTGTATGTTGCTTTTCATACCCAGGGAGAATATCCCAGAAATCATATTCTGAGTTCCAAACCACGTCCTCATTAGGGATGCTCTTCAGCTACACAGAATAGATGCTGCACCCCTAATATGGCTGCTAGTGGAAGCTCATTGCTATATATTGCTCCCTCAGTACCGTTGAAGACCTCAGAATGCAGATTACACCAAGTTGTTTTAATGGTTGCTTCTCTTCTGCTCCTAATGGACTTCACAGAGCATGCCAGGACTGGTTGTTTGGTACCCATTCCTATGGGTTGCTACCTGCAATTTCAGAGTGGACACCTGGGAGCATATATGCATCTGGCTACCTATTGGCAGCTCCTCTCTCACTTCTGGGTGGATTTCTCAAAAGACATTCTATGACTTTTGGTGTCAAATAATCCTGGTTGGACTCGGTCGAGCATTTACTATAGTTAATGGAAAAGTTCACCTCCGAAGGGTGGTGCCATTCGATTCAGGACAGTTGTCCTTTGTTCCATAGGCTAAACTGTATTATATAGACAGCGTCATAAGTAGTATGTATCCCCCTGTCCAACTGTGTGTACCCTCATACTTTTCACTGAACTCGCGCTTATGCGTAGCTACATATTTTATGCAACAGGGTATGAGCAGTCAGTATCCACACCAAAGTGCTTCCAACATATGTCACATTGCATTCGCTTACGTTTTGTCCATCCAACATATAATCAGCTTTAGCTCTTAAACATGTATATCTCTCACTTCTTTTCTCTTCAATACGCGCCTTGATGCAGCAACAACAAAGGCTAAGAATCCTACTACTGTGGTCCTTTCAACAAACAGCTAAACATTACTTATATGGGCCACCACTCTACCGACACATCCATTCAAGCAGAGTAGTCTGTGACTTGTCTGTTAATGCACTTAGCTGCCTCATGAAGTGTATGCAATGATATATATATATATATATATATATATATATATATATATATATATATATATATATATATATATATATATATATATATATATATATATATATATATATATATATATATATATATATATATATATATATATATATATATATATATATATATATATATATAGATAGATAGATAGATAGATAGATCTAATACCAGTACATCTGGATCTAGGAACATTCTAATAAATTAGCACATCTCTGTATGTATGTGCCCGAATTGTGCCTTCTTCAGTAGCAGAGCCGGCTGCTACTTAAAGGGGGTGGCAGGGAGGCGAATGAAAAACAAAATGACTTACTTGCAGGCCGGCCGCCCCCTTTCAGTCCTCTCCGGTCGACTCCTGGAAGCAGGAAGCACACAGACTCCCTTAGCTAATCACGACTCTACATGACAGCAGAGTTGTGATTGGTCTGAGCACCGTGGTTCGGAGCTCAGACAGGGACTGGGAGCCTGTGCGTGTTCTCCACCCAGCCTGTGCAATACAGCCAGGAGGAGAATATGGTAAGTGTGCATGACTGTTTGGCCAGCCAAGGTGGCCAGCCAAACCATCATGCACACTTAGAGCGTGCCCACCACTCCTCCCCTGCTTCTGGCCAGTCCAACCCCGTCCCACACCTACCCCATTACAGAAAAATAAAATGAAAATAACATTGCATTATTATCATTTTATTTTTCCTTTTTGAACTGTTCGCAGTGGGGCAACGCTGCTCCGCTGCAGGTTGTCTCCCTGCATGTCCCCTGGAACCTGCTCTTTTGGGAATAATATAATCATTTAAATATCAAATAGACCAGAATTTCGCAGATCCTGTGCCCTGATGCTTTGTGGAAGAAGAATGGCAGGACATTCATTTCAGACGGATAGGCAGTGCGGTGTAGGATGAGAGGAAAACTGAGTAAGATGATGAGAGGAAGGACTGGGGGGAGAAATAATGGTAGAAAGGAGTGAAAGGGCTTGGATTGAGGATGTGGGTAAGGTTTGAAGGTAGAAGGTAGGTGAGGGAAGGCCATGAGGGCAGATACATGAGAGGAAGTGTTGTGTGGTAGAGTATGTGAGGGGAAGTCCTGATGGCTAACGAAGACACAGGGCAATAACTAAAGAATTGAGTGGTGTAGAATATTTGGATGTAGAATGAGGGGAGAGATGATGAAAGGCTGAGTAGTGCAGGACGAGGGGATGATGCTCTTTGTGTTGGAGATGTGTGGATGTGTAACAAATCATAGGAGCAGACACAAGACTATGTGGTGGAGGATGCTGGGGTTGAGGGCAATAAAGGTTACATAATCCGTCTCCGTTTTTCCTATTAATGACCCCCTTAGTTTTCTATCCTGCTGCTCTGTGCAGATAAAAGACAAGAAGCCAGAGAGAGGGATATAGAGAGAAAGAGACTGAAAGAAATCTTGAAAGGGAGACCCAGACAAAGAGACCTTTAGAGATATTATACAACTAAGTAAGAGTTAGTCAGTGAGTGAGAGAAACCTAGGAGTGCTTTAAAGTAAAGAAAAAGTTAAGTTAGAATTTCAGCACAAAAGATCTTTGGTTGTTGACCCGGGCTCTCCTAAGATGTTATGGTGTTTATTTGTGCAGCTCATTTTGCCGCCATTCGGTCATCTCAAAGAGTTGAAGGATATGAGAGAAGAAAGGACAAATCGAAAAGTGAGACCAGGAAAGAGGAAAGGATAAGACGCTATAGAGGGAATGATGAAGGAGCCTTGAGGGGGTGGTCTTCCCCAAGTCACTGGTATCGCAACAGAGAGAGCAACAATCCTTCATGGTAGCCATCCTTAGGCGTCTGCAGGGGCGGCTCCTCCATTTGAGCGGAGGAGCGTCGCCCCACAGGCCAGAGCTGAAAAATAATGTGGCAATAAAGGTTATTACCATTTTATTTATCAACAACTGAACCGTCCTGAGCTGACAGGACGGGGCGGGGCCAGTGCTGCAAGAGGGAGCTGCAGAGAGTTAGTCGCTTTAAAATGCGCATATCTGTTTGGCCAGCCGTCTTGCCACGGCCAGCCAGACATGCGCATTTTAAAGTTCTCTAACCCAGATGTCTCAGACAGCTAAGTTAGAGAAAGTGCAAGCCTCCAGTGCTTTTAGGATGCTGAGAGAGCCTGCTCCATCCAATCCTGACGCTGCTGTGATCTGTGAGAGGAGCGCCAGGATTGGTTAGTGCAGTTTCCTAGTCCTGCACTGAAGGCTGCCTGGAGGGGAGACAACCAGTGGAGGAGACCGTTGCGTCGCACCTCAAGGCAAGTTATTTTTTTAAATTTTTATTATTCTTTTTCGCCCTACCTCCCTCGGTACATGGCAGTCATCAATGAGCGTCTATCCAACCTGTAGTTTGGGAAGAAAAACTGGAAATAAAGAGGAGCCGAAGAGGAAAGGAGAGAAGATGGTGAGAGGACGCAGCTATAGAAATAGTTAAAAATCACTGTTCAAGATAGATTAAGGCAGGCAAATGAGATCCCTCTGGATGCAGGAGACTGCCCACCCACTCCACAGTGTCCAACTCTCAACTCTTTCATGAGCTAGAGAGCTTAGCAAAAGCAGGAGATGGAGAGAGGAAGACCTTTGCTTCTGGGAGTGCACAGACCATCAGGTTGAAGATATGGGGGCGTAAACCATGATTTAAAGGGCAGAGGGAGTTGTGTTTGCATGAGAGCAGTGCGTGAAGTAGAAAACTCTTAAGATCAGGTATTTACTGATTTTTGGAGAACTCTGCCTCTAAAAATAAAATTAAGGCGCAATTTGGATTGCTGCGCCTATCTATTGTGCCTTCTTCCTTGCTGCAGCAACACCGCAGACCCTAAGCAGTATGTAACGTATTGTGTTTTTACCTTGATTTCTCCCATTTATAAAACACTTTTCTCGTTTAGCCCCAGCTTTCCTGCGAGAACCTGTTGTATGCATTTGTCCTTCTTTCTGCACGTACATTGATACACAGCTGCTGAGCATTTGTGCTGGTTGATTCCTTCAACTTGCACAAGTTACACATTACCCGCGGGGCAATGAAATCTAAAATAAGGAACCATTCTGTCGCTCCAGGGGATACGAGAGTGGCTCCATTGGATAAAACAGTGGCTCGAGCTGGGGGCAATGCTTTAAATCACTCAAAACACCAGCGCCCACTGCTGCTCCCAGCTTATAACTCAGCTGAGCTGGAATTACAAAACATCACTGCCTCAAGCAGTGTTGGCACTTGTTAGTGACAGCATAGCGATGACTGTCTCTGCAGTCTTGCTTCCTTGGCGCCAGTGATTTCTTCTTCCTTTCTCATGCCATGGCACATTTTTTTTCTCTGTAGGAAGTGCAGTGACAGACATTTTTGTGGAAATCAGCGAAAATATGTCTCTCATTCCCAAAGATTTTCAGCTCTGCCAGTAATTGAAAAAAAGTTCATAGTTGTAAAACTGCGTTTTCTATGCAAAATGTTCACGACATATTTGAGCGGCCCTTTCTCATAAGATCTCAATTAAGTATGCAAACTTATTTGGCAACAAAAAAAGGCAAATTTTCTATCTGATGCTGTGGGTAGGTGCGTGTTGTAGTTTGTATCGCACAGGAGTAAACTCTTCACCCAGTGAGCTAATTTTTAAGTGAACATTACGACACTCCTATTTGGTCTGGTTTTCAAACTAGTATTGACAAAGCCAATAGGTCTTGCGTACTAGTACTATTGGATTTGGCAAATATGTGTAGCCATGCTGTATAGCACGGCCAAAACTAATTTAGGTTTAAAGTATTTTATTAAGGCACAAAAAAAACACGGGGAGGGGATCAGGAAGTCAGGTAAACATACAGTTCAATAAGCAAAACATTGCAGCGAGTCAGAAGAAAAAGAGGGAGGCAGGATGCCCCAGAGGGTAACAAGGCAAAGACATAAGGCGATAAGGCATTGTGAACGACCCCCCTGTAGGCCCCCACTCCCTAGGCAAGGCCAAGCAAGAATAGGACTCCGCGACACAGTAAAAGAGAAGCATACCGTTCCACCAGCCCCTTGACCCCAGAAAAGAAGGAGAAAGAAAAGCAAAGAAGGAGAGGAAAGAAAACAACACCCCAACATCCCCGTCCGAAAGTCAGCATTAGAAGCATATAACTCCACTTCCCACCCCCGACCCTCGGCCCCCCAATCCGCACATTCACTCCGCCGCCGGCGGCGTCAGCCTAAGGAGGCGCAAGTACTGTGGACACGTAAGCTCGCGAAATTCCGTGGACAGCAGTGCCAAAAAGGGACGCCAGAGCTCCTCAAACTGGTCAACATTCCCAGCCACCGTCAGCGACATCTTCTCCATGCCCAGTACCTGCCAGAGCCTATGCAACCAACCAGTGATAGAGGGGGCAGTGGGGGTGCGCCAAAGTACAAGTATGTTCTGAACGGCGGAGCCTAGCGCAATCGCAATCTGCCTGCCTCTGCGGGATTTCAACGGGTACATCAGGTCATTGGGGAGGCCAAGCAAGACATACGCGGGGAAGCGCGGAAGCTCGATCTCAAAATGCCTATCCACCTCATCTAAGACTTCCTTCCAGTAGGCCGACAGCACCGGGCACTCCCAGAGAATGTGCGTGAGGGTGCCCTCCTGTCCGCAGCCGCGCCAGCAACCCTTATCGCCTATTTTGCGCATCTCGTAGAGCCGCTCCGGGGTGTAGTACCAATAGGTGGATACTTTAGTGAAGGTTTCCGTCAGCCCAGTGTGGTACGCAGAGTGCCTCGCCCGATATGCAATCTTGTCCCACTCCTTGTGGCTCAGGGTCCTGCCCAGTTCCCTGTGCCAGCGCTCCCTCCCTGGGTTATGGTAATGGAACGGCGGGGGTTGGAGAAACTTATACAAATCAGTGATGAGTTTGGCGTCCGAGGCCCGGGTTACCAACCATCGCTTATAGGGCGTAATCGAACGGGCGGCGACATCACGCACTGGGGGTTGAAGAGCCCAGTGGCGGACTTGCATATAACGCAGTCTGTCCCCTTCCGTCAGGCCAAACTCCTGTCGGAGCTGCTGGAAGGGGAGCACGCCCTCCGGCCCGTAGATCTGGAAAAGCGCTCTACATCCCGCACTCACCCAGTGGGAAAAGGCCCCCGGCTCCAGACCCGGAGTGAAGTCCGGGTTGCCAGCAATGGGAGTGAACGGCGATGGAAAAGTGGTGAGCTCCCGAAGCTCACACACCGCTTCCCACACTCTTAGCGGGACCCGGGTGATAAAGGAGGCATAGAGATTAGGCGGGCGATGAATGCGCCGCAGGAACGGGACCTCCTGGAGGGTACGGCCTGCAACTGCCTGGTCTTGAAAGAGCCAGTGTTTGTCCGATTCCCACCGGCTCCACTCCACCAGGTACCGGAGCTGCGCCGCCTGGAAGTACTTCCGGAGGTCCGGGACTCCGAGACCTCCCGCCTCCGGGGCAAGCATGGAGAGGACCCGCTTCATCCGAGGCTTACGGCCCTGCCACACAAAGCGGGAGATGTCTGCCTGCGTCTGCCGTATCCAACCCACAGGGGGCTGAAGAGGTAGAGCGCGAAAAAGATACAGGATCTGGGGCAGTATCGTCATCTTCACCGCTGCGATACGGCCCAGCCACGAGAGTAGGCCCTTGTTCCATCGGCCGAGTTCCTCTTTGATCTTTTTGCCCAGAGAGGAATAGTTAGCTGCGACCATGGCAGGCAGGGAGGGAGCAAGCAAAATGCCCAGGTAAGGCACCGTGGAGGAGGACCACTGCAAAGGGAAGAGACTTTGAAGGTCCCGCCTGGCGTCGGCAGAGAGCGACACATCCAGCGCAGCCGACTTAGCCATTTTCATTTTAAAGCCCGCGACGCGGGCAAAAGCGTTCAGTTCCTGGACGCAGGCAGGGAGTGACCGCCTGGGGTCATCTAGGGTCAGCAAGACATCGTCCGCGTATAAGCTGACAGTATGCGTGTATTGCCCCATCTTCACCCCAATAGCGTCCGGGTTGTCGCGGATCCTCTGCGCAAACGGCTCCATATAAAGGGCAAAGAGGAGCGGCGAGAGGGGGCAACCCTGTCTCGTGCCGCGCTCAATGGCGAAGCTGCTGGAGCTGTGTCCATTGACACGTACTGACGCCGACGGTCCCCTATAGCAGTTAAAGATCATAGTGCGGAACTTCTCGCCGATCCCCAGTTTCCCAAGAACCAGCTCGAGGTAGGGCCAATGAACCCTATCAAAGGCCTTCTCCGCGTCGACCGATAGCAGCATCTGCTCCCCCGGGACGCGTGAGGCCTTTTCCAGCACGTGCGTCACCCTCTTCGTGTTGTCGACCGTCTGCCTACCGGGTACAAAACCGGCCTGATCCGCCTCCACCAAACCTGGTAGATGTAGACCCAGTCTGGCCGCCAAGATTCCGGTGTAAAGCTTGAGGTCCACATTTAGGAGCGAAATGGGCCGGTACGAGCCGCACAAGGTCCGGTCCTTCCCCGGCTTGGGGATAACCGACACAGTCGCCGAGAGGAGGTCCGGTGGGATGGCACCCGGTTCGGAGAAGGAATTGAACAAGCGAGCCAGGAGAGGAGCGACAGTGGGGCAGAAGGTCTTGTAGAACAAGGCTGTGTAGCCATCCGGGCCCGGGGCTTTACCATGCTTCAGCCGTGCGATCGCGGAGATGACCTCCTCCACGTGAATGTCCCTCTCAAGGTGGTCCGCCTGGGAGGGGTCCAAGGCCGGGAGGGTCACGGATTCCAAATAGGCCTCAGCCTCTCCCGGTGGGGAAGGTTCTGAAGCGTACAGTGCCTCGTAAAAGGAGCGAAAGGTATCTGCCACCTCCGCGTCACCGGAAACCGGGATCCCGTCCACTCCCACCAACTCCTTCACCACATTGCGTTGCTGCGCAGCCCTGAGCCTATGGGCCAGGAGCTTACCGCACCTGTCTCCGCCGGTGTAGAAGGCGTGTTTCAGGCGCAGCGCTGCGTACTCCGCCCGATCTAGATCCAACGCAGAGAGGAGTTTCCGCGCCGCCTTCAGTTGCTTCCAAACACGAGGAGCCCCCGTTCGGCGGTGGACCTGCTCAAGCTCCCTAACCTGCGCCGTCAGTTCCTCTCTCTTGCGCTGGCGTTCCTTGTTTTCCGCCGAGGAAATGGAGATAAACTCTCCCCTGACGACTGTTTTCAAAGCCGCCCACTGCGTAGCCAGGGACGTGTCAGGGTTGTTATTGTGGGTCAGGTAGTCCTGGATGACTTCCTCCACTCGCTTCACTACCGATTTCTTATGGAGAAGCGTGTCCCGAAGCCACCACATCCCTCTGAAACCGGCGCATGATCGGACAGGGACAAGACCCCGATGTCCGCCGCCGTGGCGGCCGAGCGGAGCGGGCCGCTCACCAAAAGATAATCCAACCGCGAATAAGTGCGGTGTGCGTGGGAAAAATATGAGTAGTCCCTAACGGTGGGATGCATGGTGCGCCAGAGGTCATGCAGGTCCATCTCCGCAATCTGGTCCTGTACCGCCTTCGAAAGCTCCCCTGTCTGCGGAAAGCGCTGGGCAGACCTATCCAGAGTGGAGTCGAAGACCATATTCAGGTCTCCCCCCAAGATAATATGGCGATCGGGCGAGGCAGTAACGTCCACCAACACTGATTCCAGGAAACGATCCTGGTGGTCGTTGGGGCTGTAAACCGAACCAACCGTAAAGGTAACACCTCCGAAGCGCATGCGATACACCAAAAGCCTCCCCTTCTGCTCAGCATGTTTATACAACACCTCCCCCCTAAAGGAGCTGGCTAGAAGAATGGCCACCCCAGCGGTCTTAGTCGCAGCAGAGGAAAAGAGTTGCGTGGGGAACTTGGCAGAGCGCAACCTATGGCAATCTCTGGGAAGCAAATGGGTCTCCTGCAGGAGGCAGATATCCGCCTGCGACCCCTCCAACAGGGAGAGGATCGCCCTACGCTTCACGGGGTTATTCAGACCCTTAACATTAAGGGTCACCACTTTCAGGGGTGGCATCGCCTCCAGGGAAACAACGCGCTATGCAGCAGGCGGGGGATCAGCGGAGGGGGCGCGCGGGGCAGGGGCACAGGAAAGGCCAGAAGCGGCATCGTACACGTTCGGACAGTTTCGGACGGGACCCCCCCCCCACAACAAACCAACAGTGAAACCCCCCCAAAACCCACTCATGGCAACCAGCCAAAACAAAAAGCAAAAAACAGCACCCCATAGTCTCAGTCTAGCCCAAATGGGCGAGTCTGCAGAAAACAGTCAAATGGACGTCCAGCCACACACCACCCCCCTCGCCCCCCCAGCTCCCAGCCCAGCATCGTAAAGCTAAGAGCCTCTCCCCCCGGAGAAAAGTTAGGCCGTTAAGGCCACACCAGTAGATTCAGGCAAGTTCCTGGCTGCAGTCCTCAGGGCCTCCGCCATTTCAGCTCTGATGGTGGGCGAGTCCGGGCGACTCGCAGGCGCTGACGATGGGCGCCTTCTCGACCTCCGTCGGCCCCACCGCTCGGGACGCCGCCATGCGGGTGTAGCCCCTTCCTCCTCCGTAGCAGTAAGGCCCAGCACTCCGCAGACATCCTGTAAGGAGCGCAGCTGATGCAGCACCCCATTCCATCGAAAGATAAGACGGAAGGGGTGACCCCAGGAATAGGCTGTCTCGTGCTCCCGCAGAAAGTCCGTAGCGATGCGGAAAGACCTGCGCTTCTGCAGTGTGATAGCGGACAGGTCCTGATAGAGCGCCACAGGTCTTTCTCGGAAGGTCAGTGGTTGCTTCCTGCGGGCTTCCGTCATGATGCGCTCCTTTAGGGGGAAATCCGGCAAGAATGCCAGGATATCAGGCGGGGGTGCCGATGACTGGCGTTGGCGGCCCACCCTGTGTGCCCTGTCAATGCGAATTGGGAAATCCGCTCCTTCCTCCAAGATGTCGCGGAACAGGTCCTGCAGATAAGCCACTAGGTCCGCACCTTCATCCGCGGATGGAACACCCCGCACCCGGATGTTGTTCCGCCTGGACCTGTTCTCGAGGTCCTCCGAGTGGGCCTGGAGCTCGACACATTGCTCCCGGAGGCGGAGGACGTCCTGCTGGAGATGGGTTATCTCCTCATCGCGACGTTGAGCCGCCGTCTCCACAGCATCGACCCGCTCGCCCAGGCCCTCGACCTCCCTGCGCACCTCCCGGACCTCTCCAGCCACTTCGGTCTTAAGAGTTTGAAATTCCTCCTTGAGGGAGCTGAATAAGTCCTCCATGAAGGACCGCGTGACTGGCGGCTCGCCCACAGTTGCGTCCGTTGATGCCCGGGAGGCCCCCGGGGACGGCTGCGTCCTGTCGCGTAGTTGCTGGGTCCTGCCGAGCATTTCCGGCAAAGTGCGATCTCCTCGTGCCGCGCCACGTCTTCCAGTCATCTTGGGGCCCGGCAAAACCCAGGGTCAGTTGCTGTAGGCGAGCGCCGCCTCTCGCGGGCACCAGATGTGAGGCCCTCGCCGAGGACAAGGGTAGTGCGTCACAGGCGACAAGATGGCGGTCTGAGCCTGGGCAAGACGGCCCCCGGGCCAGTAGGGCAGGCAGCAACGTCCGAAGTGTAGGCCTCCCGCCTCGTGCTCCCAGGGAGGGCAGCAGATGAGTTGGTGTCAGGACGAGCCGAGGCTCCCGTGTGAGAAGGGCGCGGGTCGGGGGCACTGGGCTCAGCCACACAAAGACAAGATGGCGGGAGGGTGGGACCCAAGAAGGCAGCCCGGGCCAGCAAGTCCGTGGGCGACTCTCAAATGGTAACGAGTCCGGAAAGTATAAAACCGATGCCTCCCTCCACCACCAGTGGATTTGCCCGGCTCGGGCCTTGCTCGAACTCCGCCATCCAGCGCCTCCAGGCGCGGAGTTCGCAAGTCGTCACCCTTCGAGACCCCGGGAGGGGGGAGACCGCCGGTGCAGGGCAAAGGTCCGTCGCCCAGCAATGGTGCCCGCCACCAGGGCAACGGCCAGGAAGCCACCTCACTCCGCGGAGTCCGTCTAGTCCGCTCCCTCGGGATCTCCGGCTTTCCGCTTTCCAGCACTCGGGCCAGTCGAGGCGCGCGGACAGCGCCGCACTACGCTCCGCCTCCAGGCTCTTCTCCTCGGGGCGACCCGGGCTCTACTCCTCGGAGCGATCTCTGAATAAACTTTTCGGGAACTTCCCCCGGGGCCACAGAAGTCAAAGTGGCACCAAAATGTGCCCCTCGAGCTCCGGCACAGTCCTCTCACCCGCGGTGCAGCCGCGGGGGGAGAGAAGCGCAGAAATCAGGGCTCAGGCTGAGCCGGGCCGGAGGAGCTACGGGAGGAAGCGTCCGCTCACCCCGCCATCTTGGCCACGCCCCCGCCAAAACTAATTTAAAAGAAAAAACATTATGATACGGCCAGCGCTAAAGCCCTGGTAAAAAAAAAAAATTTTTTAGCTGTGCGGTCTCCGTCCCTTCTTGCATTTCATCACCCCCTCCCGTCCTTTTCTCACATCCTCCCTCCGTTCATTTTGCCTCAACCCTAACCATGGCGAGAGAAATGGGCAACCCAAACTACCCTTGAGGGCTTGGGCAAAGTAAGAGGGATGGGGAAATGTGCCTTAAAGGGATTTATTCAGGGGGAGGAGCCTAGCCTGCAACCATGATGGCCGCCTGACTCCTCGGCTCCGCCGACCCGCCCGCTTTCTTTCCGACACACCGCTGATCCTGGCATCCATCCTGGTAACGCGTCGGTGTTTCGGAACCGGGTGGCGATCCTGATTCCGATGGTGTGCTCCCCGCTGAATATCCTGCGGCAGAACTGGCGATACCTCCCTACTTTCGTTCCAGCGTGGTGCGTGGGCGACCGGGTCTTTGTTCCCGGAGACGGCTGCCCCATAATTCGGCAGCTGTGGATGCTTGCAGCGGAGAGATCGGTGACTGGCGAGTTACTGTTGCAATTCCTTCCTTGCTACAGTGTACCGCCCGGCCCTGCGCACCTCTACACTTACTGCCTGCAGTTGTTGCCGGCGCTTTGTTAACTTGTGGCTGGCATTGGGAGCCTAATTGTTCTTTAGCGCTACGGTGAGTGCCTTCTTTCACCGAGCGCTTAATATTTTGGGACTGCCGACCCTGGAGGACTGATCAGAGAGCTCATTAAGGTGTATGCTACATTGTGGCTGGTTCTTGGTAGCCAGGGACAGATTGCGGTTACCAACTCCGCGGCTCCAGTACCTCGTGGATCTAACACTGTTATTGCGATGGGCACCGGTGGACATATGCGAAGACGGCAATATGGCGGCGCCCTCCGGGTGCATGAAACTTCTACAGAGGAACCTCTTGGGATTGCTGCTGTTCTGGGCGCTCTGAATAACCTGCGAGCTTTTATGTGTTTCAATGCCCAGGTCCTAGAGGGCCGACTGGATACTATACTGCCTGCTGGGCTCCCACTTGGCGACGCTGCTCGTCATGCTCTGTGCGCCTTGCCCCATCCTGTGCTCGACGATGGCTCCCAGTCTACCCAGACGTATGTAACAGCACTGGACGCCCCCGGGGATAGTGGCCGCCGCGCTACCCAGTCAGGATGTGACGAGTTGCGAGACTCTAGATCCTATCCTTCGGCTGGAGGTTTTTTTTTGGACACCATGCTTTGGATCTACTCTGTCGCCCCTCGGTGGGTCCCTTTGTCTCATTATGGGGTTGTTGCTATGGTCCTGGCCGGTCAACTCTCAGGTATTGCTGCTGTGTTTCCACCGTTACTGGGTAGTTCTGCCCGGTTTGGCTTCACGTTGGACAGACCACTGTGGATGGTGTTTGGCTCGGTTACGTCTAAGATGGCTGCTGCTCGACTGGACTTCATTGACTGGCTGGAACGACAGGGACAAGGTTGAAGATGTTTTCTCTTTCTTTACTTCGTTCTGCTGCGGACAATGCTGGTGATTACATTGGACAGCTGGGGAGGTGAACGTTGGTGCGGTGTCGGGTTGGGGTCGGGGGAGGGGCGGCCGGGGGTGAATCCATTGATTGCTTGTTTGTTTTATCTGGCCCTCCTCCGCTCTTCCTTCTTCTCCGGGGGTTGTTTCTCCCCCGTCTTTCCCTTATGTGGGTACTCTTGGGGCGACAGGCACGTTAGTAGGGGGGGGTGGGCCGTAGCCTCTTCGACGTGCAGGGTGGGGGGGTTGGGTCTTTATTCCTTTCTCTTTTTGTTTCTATGGCCTTCTTCTTATCTTTATTCTTATTTCTCTCTCTTCCTATATATTTCGGGTCAGACGGGAGGTTGGGTTTGGTTCTTCACGGGACTTTTTGTGGTTTGCGTCTATGTCTTTATCACATGGTTTATTGATCCCATTATCCAGATATCGATTTTACTACATAGTCATTGAATGCTTACAGAACTTGCTTTTCCTTCCTTTTTCCACTATCGTTTGAGGGCGCATATCCTGTCATGACTTTTCCCATATACTAAGTGTCCTTCTTACATGTCGTTGGATCCTTTATTGTTGCTATATAATGAACCCTTCCATATCCTACCATACCTGTAGACAAGCTAGATTGTAACTCCTGATGTTATATATTGATTGGGCGGGCGCTAATTGGGGCGACATCTATTTCTGTGCTTGTGTATCCTTATTGTAAATGATTCACGCCAATCTTTTGTTAGCGATGTATAACTTGTGGATATCCTTCATGTGGCTCGCCCACTCAGCTACCCTGTCTGACTTTAGGACGATTCGTCAAAAACATAAAATGAAACCCTCTTTATCCTTTTCCTGTGGCTCCTTGCAAATCCATCGTAGTGTTCTTATCTTTTATTTGTTGCAGCGCAAGGTGCCCCGGAATGGTTGTATGTTGTCATAGCGGCCGGCCCGCAGTGGTTGTAGGCAGACGCTGTGTACTGTGTTTATGAAAATAAAGGTTTTCAAAAAAAAAGAAAAAAAAAAAAAAAAAAGGGATTTATTCAATTAAATAATTTGTTTATTTTAAGATAACATTTGGGAGCAAGATGGAAACTAAGCTTGCTCATTGATTTCTTTCAGCTCGTCAATTCTTTTATGCAATTTCTTGTAAACTGGTACAACTCCGTTCAAGAGAGAACAATCATATGGAATAAATCTCAAAGAGGTGTATAGAACAGACAAAAACGGGTGTACATATGAAAGTATTACATTTTATTTAAGAATTTTTCGGTGTACTTATATACAATACATGCAATGAAACAAGAAGGTAAATATTATGCACTTGAAACCCTTCACTGTAACAATTGCAACACTTTTTCTTACAATAAACCACAAATTAATATCAAAGAAAAAAGTGTATAAGTTGACGTTTCGGTCTCTGGTTTTACATTAGTGAGACCATCTTCAGGACTGTATAGTAATGAGGTTGTAGACCCCTAGAAACAATCAGACTAATTTGACTCAATTTCTTCAAAATTGTGGCGCTGGAGAAGTGCTACTCTTAGCGAAGCTTAACGAAATGTATTCAGATTTTATGGCGTGTTGGTTGAAACTTCCTCGAACTGGAGGGAAATCTCAAGATTCATACAAATGTAGAGCTAGCGAAGGACTTATCTATATTAGAGAGACCATCTTCAGGACTGTATAATGTCTATGAATTTGTTGTGGGGTGATATAGGTTAGAGTCCTAAAGATGGTCTCACTAATGTAAAACCAGAGACCGAAACATCGACTAATAGACTTTTTTCTTTGATATTGATTTTGTGGTTTATTGTAAGAAAAAGTTTTGTAATTGTTACAGTGAAGGGTTTCAAGTGCATAATAATTACCTTCTCGTTTCATTGCATGCATTGTGTATAAGTACCCTGAAAATTTGTAATATAAAATGTAATGCTTTCATATATACTCCTGTTTTTGTCTGTTCTATACACCTCTTTGAGATTTATTCCATATGATTGTTCTCTCTTGAACGGGGTTGTACCCGTTTACAAGAAATTGCGTAAAAGAATTGACGAGCTGAAAGAAATCAATTAGCAAGCTTAGTTTCGATCTTGCTCCCAAATGTTATCTTAAAATAAACTAATTATTTAATTGAATAAATCCCTTGAAGGCGCATTTACCCATCCCTCAACTCCAACCAGCTCCCCCCTTTTGTTGGAAAAAAAACCAAACGGAAGAGTGGGCTTTGGGATGAAACAAAACGGAGGGAGGAAGGGCAGGAGCGAAGGACCTGGGTGAAGGGAGAGAACAGGCGGAAGGAGAGAGGTGAGCTCAAGGACAACAGAGGGTGAGCAGAAAGGGCTGGGTCAAGGACACAGACAATGGAGGTGGGCAGGATGGGCTGAGGCAGGATGGGCTGAGGCAAGCCCACGGACAATGGAAGTGAGCAGGAAGGGCTGAGGCAAGAAAACGGACAATGAAGGTGGGCAGGAAGGGCTGAGGCAAGCACACAGACAATGGAGGTCGGCAAGAAGGGCTGAGGCAAGCACACAGACAATGGAGGGTGAGCGGGAAGGACTGAGGCAAGCACACGGACAATGGAGGTGGGCAGGAAGGGCCGAGGCAAGCACACTGACAATGGAAGGTGAGCGGGAAGGGCTGAGGCAAGCACACGGACAATGGGGGGTCGGGTATAGGGGCTGGAGCAAGCACACAGAAAACGGAGGGTGGGTGGAGCTGGGGAAATCACAAGAACAATGGAGGGAGGATGGGAGGTGCAGGGGCAAGCACACTGACAAGAGGAGATGGGGAGAGACTGGGGTAGGCACACGGACAATGGAGGGTGGGCATGAGGGGCTGTTGAAAGCCCACTGACAACAGAGGGCAGCTGGAGGGGCTGGGAAAGCACACAGAATATAGAGAGTGGGCGAGGGGTTGAGGAAGCACACAAACAAGCCCACAGACAGTAGAGGATGAGCCGGAGCAGCTGTGGATAGCACATGGACTACAGAGGGTGAGTGGGAGGGAATGAGGGAGGGGCATTGAGGTGGAAAAAGTACACAATGGGGGCCGCTAGAAAACACAAACACTCTCGTGAAGTGCTTGAACAAAAAGAAAAAAGTAGCACCTGAAAAAGCGAGCAGGGGAAAGACACAGTAATGTGCCTGTGCTCCACAGGAGTGACTAATATAAGAAAGGAAAGGAAAGTCTTTGTAAACTGACAAATTAGAAACAAGCAAATGAGTGAAAATGAAGCCACCATTGGTAAGCATTTGGTAGCCTCCAAGTCCACTGTAACGTAAACAAATAGGTCTTAAAAGAGAGAGCGCATGTGCTGTTTTAGGGGAGACCTAAAAGTTAGAAGGACAAATAATACCTTTTCCCAGTCCCTTGTCACCTTCCATACCAATGTCTCTATTTCAATGTAATACAAAATGATAAAAAAAAACTATGCCTCAAATGAACTTTAACATGGATATTAAATAAGTACTTACCTTCAGTCTACCTTGAAATCTGGCGGCAGTTGTGAATGCAGAAATATATCCCACAGTGTGTACTTTTCTCAGTGCTGGGTTCTGTTTACATCAGTTGTACACAGAAGCTAACCTCTGAGCTACGTTTTATGCTTGCGCAGGCATAGACCAGAGCATCTTTCCACTTGCGAATATTTTACCCGCCCACCAACACACGTCATCCTATACGTATATTGGCATACTCTAAATTACTTTCACCTTAAGACTAAAATCTTGCTGTTAATATATTTTGCTTGGTGCACAGCACTTCCATTAAGCCTTGAGCAGGCCCACTCTTTACTTAATTGGTAATCCAAAAATAATTATGGATTTCTATTTATTGATTAAAAGTGCATTCAACATGGCTCACCAGCTTCCTGCAGCCAATGCATTATGTCGCCTTGGCAATTAGTAACTGGAACATGTCTAATTTAGGGATGCGGTTAAAATGATGTGCCTTGACTGCCACTTTTTTGTATGTTGATTAATGGAGAGCCTGCCCCTGGAAAGGAGAGTTTAATTAAAGCTTCATTTCCTCTTTCAGTTTGTAAAATATTTATCATCAGTCAGTTGTTGCGCAGAGCATAAGAGTGATGAAGTAGGTCTACCTCTTGTCAAATTGAATGTAAAGGCGGAAATAGTCTGGGTTCATGGATATCATGAATAAAACAAAGAAATCAGCATTTTTCTTCCGGATGACAGGCTTTCCAGCTTTCTCTTTTCTGCTGCAGAAATAATGATATTCATCGGGCTATTGTATGGAGGCTGACTTAAACGAGCGTCTCCCTTCTGTTATCTGTCCATCTGCCTCCATACAAAGGGTTAGATGGACAGGTGCTGCCACATATTTAAATCGTTTCCTTCCTGTCACAATTCAGAGCTAGGGGCGCGCGCGCATTGATTCGGCCATTTTAATTAGGCCACTTGCTTATTCTGAGTGCCGGTAACCTGCGCGCGCCTGCACGTACGCGCCGCTACGTCGCTCTGTTTCGACGGTGCGTCTTCCATGCCTTGAATGCATTGACCCTCTGTGCACAAGGTTAATTATTTCCTCTCCTGATATGCCTTCTGTGCTACCAAGATAAAAAAAAATGAAATGCCTGCAGAATACCTAATTCAAGCCCTCTGTACCTCACAAAACATAGTGAAAATGCCCCTTCATTCGCCTTTTTATTTATATTTATAATTATCAGCAAGTAATTCATGAGATTTGAATTTGAAATAAGCCATATTTCGCGAGTCATTCAGAGACCTATTAAATGAGCTACGAAATAAAATAACAGGAGGGTTATCATATGGGATGCCAGAACATCTGATGGCTGTTAATGTCAAGTCGCAGCACAATAACTGCCCGCATATGTTGTAAGCTAGAGGTGAACAGCTGCATTTTAGATGGCTTGTGTCAGCGCTGTAAACGTCATTGTAATACAAAGGGCAGAATTAGGGGTTTTTCACCTTTCGTGTGTGATTTCTTTCTGCCGTGCACTTGAATTGATTTTTAGAGGAACCATTTTCTTTCCTCATTCAGTGTTTCGCTTGAACCCAGGCTTAGACTCCCTAGCAATAAAGCAAAATGTATCTGTCTATACTCAAGCCTCATACCGCAGGATTAATGCTCCGAATGGAAAGAGAACCCTTTTCGATGCTGTCCAAAGCGCTGGAGCAGACTGTGCTTCATCAGAAAAGTGTTGCTGCATCAAGGCCTCTACGGAATGAAGCTATTGGCTCTCTGTGGCTCCTTCCCTAAGGATTTACCTGGGACAAAAAAACTCAATCCCCGATCGATGAAGATACACAGTGGGTCTGAGCCCAGCTGCAGTTGACATGTGACTGAGGAGACAACGCTTCTGGAGGTATGTCTGCTGTAATTACGCGCCATAGGCAAGTGGGATAAAGATCCCCTGCCTTGGATTTATGCATTCAAGATGAAATCCTAGTCCTTCCCTTATGAGGGAGGAGGCACTTCTCTCAAATGCCTCCTTCCCTTATGTGGGAGGAGGCACTTATCTCAAATGCCTCCTTCCCTTATGTGGGAGGAGGCACTTCTCTCAAAAGACATCTCACAGACTCCTGCTTCTTAGCAGTCATTTCAGCACTTTCACAAGCAGCTTGCACTTCAGCAGCATAAGAGCAGGCCATCGCTCTCTAGTACCACTTTCTGAAAAGCTGCAATAGGTAGTGTCAAAAAGGATATTCATCAGGCCTCTCTCTCTCTGTCTGGCAGTATCCCCTGAAGGGTAGTAAGTCTTCATGAGAAACTATTAAAGGATGCCGTTTATTGTGAGGGGAAGTGCCCCCCCCCTTTGAAATACAGAGACTCTGTAAGCCTTTTTGATAACTACAAAGGTTGAAGGAGTAAATGAACTTAAAAAGACGTATCTGCAAAGGGTTCTTCCCTTACATGGCTACAAAACAGTCTCTTTGTTTCTCTGCATTACTGGGGTAGCCATAATCTCTTCCTACAAGAAAATAAGGTCTCATACGTGCAATCATCTCCTTCATGCAGGGGCATAACTTCAGGGGGGCTGTTTGGAGTTTGACACCCGCCCCTCTCCCCAAATAACTGCATTGTTGGCCTGAGAATTAGATGTGGGGGCCCTGAGTTGGGACTCATATGCCTTTGTTAGTTTTTCTCGTCATCCTTATTTGACTAAAATGTTTTAGCTTGTTAATTGTGTTTTTATCAGGAACTTAGAAAGAGGCACCCCAAATACAAATCAGTATTGAACCTGTTCCTCGTGGGGACGGTGTATCCCAAGCCTTGGTCATCACATCCCTTCTTCCTTCGGCATACTGATTTATAATCTGGAAATTTGCAATTCACCCCCTCGCACCCAATCTCTCTGACTAAACTAATCCCTTAATGTTCCAGCTACCGCTTATCTATATGCCTGCATGGTGCTTCATGCTAGAGGCTCCAGTGACTGCCAAGTATAGTAGCTTTCTAAGTCACATAAAACGTTCTTCCACTGGGGGTGGAGGGTGTATAGCAAAAGGTAATCTCCTGATAACTCACTGGTAATCTTTACTCTTGACAATCCTCATACCAGCCATTGTTTTGAAGATGCAGCTCCCCCTCGAGACGGAAAAATCTAGGAAATGCTGTGAAAGCGAGCTATGTCTATCACAGCTGGGCACCATACATAGGTTTGACAATCAAAGCAGCTTCCTGACATATCCAAGTCCAGACGAAGACCATATAGTCTAGAGCGGGATTTGCTGGTCGAAATGACTAGTATGAAGACACCTAGTATTAACAATAATTAAGAATATTGGTAAGTAAATCAAATATTACCCTCCCCTTTTCATTCTCATCATAATTATTACTTTGTGATGTACCCAAGCAAAACCATACTATAGCTAACAAAACACAGAAACACACAAGTTAATATGTAAAACTTAGTGATTTTAATGAATTCCATGAAATCACAAATCACACATGACTTACAACAGAATAGAACTTAATACACCGATACTACAAGTTCCTTTCATCTTCATCAACACCTTGTAATATATAATGGTGAACAAAAGAATTTGGAGAAGCCAGTGTGGCAGCTTTACAGATCTCTACAATAGGGACACCCTTAACTTGTGCCCATGAAACTGCTAGTCCTATTGTTCATCTCCTCTAAATCCCATCCGGGAGGGGAAACTCACAAATCGAATCAGTCAATACTATTTTGTGACTGACCCATCTGCTAATTGTTATAGAAAAAGGCATTTTTCTTCTGACCTGCAGTACAACAAATTATAGGCGATCAGATTAGCAAAAAGGTTGAGATCTCTCAAGGTAAGTCAACAGAGCCCTTTTCACATCCAAGAGATTAATTACTCTTCTGGAGAAACTAGAGAATGAAAAAAAACAGGAAGAACTACCCCCTGAGCATGATATAATGCTGTAGGGATGTTGGGAAACAAATAAGGATCAGACCTAAGAAACTCTCTGACTTCCAATGCTGACAAAAAGGAAACTGTGCACAACAATGTTCACAACTCCCCAATACAGCTAGTTGAAGTGACTGGTATCAGAAAGGCTGACTTCAAATCAAGAAATTATTGTCCACTAACTCTTCAGTTTCAATTGATAGGACTGTAGGATTGAAGAGTCTTCAAGACAAAAGGAAGATCATGTGGAAGGCTAACAGATGAGTAGCAGGACAAGACAGGAAGAAACTTTTAAGATGTTTTGTTTCAATATCTCTCCAGCTTCCAATGACCCCATCATTCTCAAACCACTAAATTCATAACACATTGAGCTCTGTGCAATGTGAAATAATTACTAGCACTGGAAGCTGTCAAATGTAGCTGGGGGAAAAACATGAACCCCCTATGCACCAGGTGTTCACTTTTTGGGTTTGGAAGCCTTATGGCGCCAAGGCAATTGGGAGGAAGTCGGCATATTGAAGGAGGAGGGACCTGCCCAGATAGATTTGTTTTCGGGAGGTACGCTGAGGAACTTCCATGAATTCGTACAAATCTATAGGGTTCCAAAAGGACATTTCCTGCTACATGGAGCAGTAAATACTACGATGCAGAGAATTTGGGCTGATCGGAACTGCCTCACAGAGGACTGCAAGTCATCTGCTTGTCAGGCAAAGTTATAGCAGTAGCACTGTATCATAGTCACATTACACCAGGTTCAAGGGTCATTCGGAGAACTGAAAGACAAGTGGGAAGACAACATCGACAGACCTCTTGAGGAGACAGGATGGGAGCACATTTTAATTAACACATACCAAGTATCCAATTATACAAGATTCAAATGGATACATATTAATTATTTACACAGAACCTATATCACCCCTCAACAAATTCATAGACATTATACATACACAATCAGGTGGGCTTCCCAAGATGTGGGAGTTCGATGTTAGCTTATTTCAGATGATGTGGGTGTAGGAGAGAAGGATCTGCTTCCTATGGTTACCCCCACTTTTTGCTGTGTTTCACTGGTTTTTCTACTTGAGTCTGGCTGTGGCCCTGCTAATCAGGACCACAACCTAGCTGTTCTCTCTCTAAATTGGTTACCTGTACATTAGGTTCACTCCAGATTGGTTACTGGGTTACCCTTGTGAGTCCCTAGTACATGGTACCTTAGGTACCAAGGGCATAGGTACCCCAGAGGCCTACCAGGGGCTGAAGCATGTATAATGCCACCCCTGGGAAGCCTTCCAAAATTGCACCACAGGTCTGCACTTGCAGCCTAGGTAAGGTGGTGTAAGCCCCCCTTACTTAGATATAGTATACCAATATCTACCTATATATAGCCATATATAAACCTATAAGCCACTCCTATGGCAGGCCTTGACAATCCTGAAGGCAGAGTGCTTGATTTTGTATGAGAGGGCGCCCTAGCATGGGATGAACCCCTCTACAGCTTTCGGAATCCCTTCCTTATAGCTTTTCTATGATATAGCCATACAATATACTCAAGTGCATTATAATCCTTGCTTTTAATGCTAACTTCGGAATGGCTTTATCAAAACATGTAGTGTTTGGTGTCAACCACTTTGGAATCCTCCCCCTTCCACCCCACCAGTTCTGGTGGCGGGGGTAGAATTCCACCCTTCTAGAGCGAGAAGAAATGTACTCACTTACCCAGTAAATGTTTAAAAGAGCCTCAGCATCACAAAATGGATGCTGCTGCCACAGACACGAGTCTGACCTCCTGCAGGGGAGGCCTGGACAATAGGTTTCCTGTCCAGGGAGGTGCCAGCACCTCCCCAGACAGGCTTTAGTGTATTGGGGCAGGGTGGGTTGCATTCAGTGAATGCTTTTCAGACACTGCCTGGGGCACACAAGGTGCCCCATGCATTTCCCAGTACAAACCGGTTGCTGGGGCACTCAGCCCCAGCTCTGGCGCGAAACTGGACAAAGGGGAAGGGGTGTAACCACCCCCTCCCCAGGTCCTCCCATAGGTGGGACCATAGAGTTGGTCCAACCCCTAAACTTGGTACAAGTATAGGAACCTAGTCACTAGGCCTTTAGATTACCCTGGACAAAACTCTGAAACATAAATCTTGGACCTCCGACATTCCATATCGATAGGAAGACGGAAGAAATCCCCCTGGGGGTCAAGCTGTGACTCCCCTGTTCAAACAGGCACCAAAGAAGCATCTTGCAGGTCTGCATTTTCGAGGCTCCTGACGGATCCCGAAGAATCTGCGATACAGGACACAGACTTCCAGACATCTCTGAGGCTGACACGAGTCCCCAGCGAAGCTGAGACCTGTAGCTATCACGAGAGACGTGAGACCGGAACTCCTGGACATCCTGCACATTTGCTAGTGCATCGATTTCCCAAGATTTCCCGAAGTTGTGCATTGGGCTACTTGTAGTCCAAGCCCTGAGCACCTTTTGCATCGAAGATTGTGGGCCTACACTCCATGAGTGTTCTGTGGGCCCGCTTTCAGAATTTCAGCCCGAGGCGCCTTCGTGATCCCTAGTCCGTTGGCTAGTGGGTCCCCACAAAGGAATCTACTTTGTTTATTGGGATTTCCTGGTTGCTCCAGACGTGCCCTGACTCCCCTCCAAAGCGTGAGTCCCTCAGACCTTGCTGGTCTGCACCGAAGCCAGTATTGCAATCTTGCATGGGTTGCTGTTGCCAAGGCTTGTTGGGTCCAATCTTGATACCGAGGCTGCAGCACTCGACATCCAACGTGGGACAGCTCGAATCCAGCTCTTGGTTGTCGTCGACGCCTCCTGGACCTCGTGGCTGAAAAGTCAAGGTGCACCTACTTTACCTAAAAGCACCCGACATCGGCTGGCCTCTTCCTGTCGCCATCCTGGTCACTGGCTAGTGACCCAAACTCTGTTCCCTCTGCTTTCAGGTTCTTCAGATCTCCGATCCAATCTTGGATCCATCCGGACACTCTTCTCCTGAACGCCTGCAGGACTTTTTTGCAGCTCTCTATTGGAATCAACGACGAAACCCGACACGAAAAGACATCTATGCCCCCGGCTTACCTGGGTGAGGTAACACGACTACTTCAGTGCTCCAGTGGGTTTTGACTCTCGAAATGTCCAGTACTGAAAGGGTTTTACCGTAGTTCACTGCTAAGTGTCCTTAAACTGTAACTTTGTAACTTTAACTTTCGCCATGAAAGTCAATGGTGATTTGCGGCTGTGTTTAGACACTGCACGCATCCCCTGTGGGTCTCCTGTGACCCTACCTTGGGTGGTTCCTGGGTGCCCACTAGAATAGTGGACATCATATGCCAGGCCAACTTCTCACAGCGGGCGTGCCCTAATTGAGGAGTCCATTGGGAGGGAATCAGTAGCTCACTTAGCAATGCTACAGAAAGGATCATTGAGTGTAATGCATAAACATGTCTCCTAGATGCTTTTTGTCACCCACAGGAAAGGAAGATACTAACAGATTTACAGATCTAGCTTTAGTGTTAGCAGATAGCAATGGAGTGGGAAAGCTGAGCGGCGCCATGCACTGCTAAGTGGCAATGGGAAGTATTCAGGTGGGCGGACTGTGAAAGTACACTCCTACACATGAAGCAAAAAGAGGATTGAGATGAGCAGAATTAGTGTAAGCAACTGCAGTAATTTCTGAGTCCATGGGGGATGGTAGCTCTGATGAATAAACCTTCTAGAGCCATAAGGGGAACGGAGGGGGCTGATTCAAAATGGATGCGTGGAATTTAAAAGCTCCATGAGGAAAATAAAAATGGACTGTTCAGCATTGGCAATATTTGAGGCAATAGCACTAAGGATCCTCTCCCGAAAAAGGTGCGTTTGTCCCGGAACACAAATGCATCAATTAATGCAGGGAAAAATAATTAGGTACTAAGGATACTAAGGATTATAGTTACGAATTAATGTCGTTTTTTACTATGATTTCTCATACATTGAATGGTTGTCAATATGATTCAATATGTTGTAAGATGGACAATGAGATTCAACAAACTTGATGGGAAAGTCCTGCGGAGAAGACTTTAAAGCAACAACAGCAGTGTATAATGATATGATGATCAAATGAATGTGGTTCTATTGGGTCTCTGTATGATTATTGCAGCATTATAAGTAAAACAATAAAAAGTATCTTTAGATGCTCCGAGAAGCAGATCAGAGGCCCAATAAACAGAAAGTGGATTGGAAATGAAGGTCGTGCACACAAAATCTGAGGAACTTCCATTGTGGTGGACCTATTAGAATGTGAAAAGTATACTGTCGTCATGAATCTCCTTGACTCCATTGATGGAATTATTTTTTGACGAGACTTATGTTTGAATAACATGACTTTCACTCATTAATGCAGGCTCTTAGGATCTATTATTATCTTGTAACCTCCTGATGGTTATGGTGCCAGGAATATGTTTCACTAGTCATCTCCTTGATTAGTTCCAGAAGATCCTGTAGAGCCGAGGAGAAGGCTGCTTTCGTCTCTGGGGAACTTGGCCAAGGTGTCTTTTTGTGTCCCTTAGTTTAAAAAAAAGGGTTGAACATTCTCTTTGGTAGCCTTCCCTGAGCACTCACAATACCCACAAGTCTGAGGAAGACTTCTCCCATGATTCCTGGAAGTACTGATGCAATGTCCTACCAGAAAACTCCCCCCATGTCTGGAATAGTCACAATATGGACTGTTTCCCTTGTAGTCTCAACTTCTCCTGTTAAGAGTTACAAAAAAAACTTATTACATGCTATTTTCATGATTTAGATGGCTGCTCCTGTCTTCTGGATATTTGTGGAAAGGAAGATCTTCCACTTCCAGAAGTAGTCGAGTTCTGCTTTTGTCAGAATGAAGAAGAATGTTTTCTCTTCTTGAATAAGGAATGCATAGTTTTTCGAGTTTGGCCCCTACAAACGAGTACTTTCAAATGGCATCCTTTAAGCTGTAGCCTTCTGTGATGTTTCTGTCATTGAATCTCATCACAACAGGTTCCAGTTGGCTTCTGCTAGACATGCATACGGTTTGGCTTACCAGGACAAACAACCTAATTCTGCATACGAGCAAAACTGCCACTGCTCTTATGAATGCAAACGTATTGAATAGAAGCGTTATCCACTTACTGTTTCTCCAAACTTTAACACAGGACTTCTGCAACAAAGCCCCTCTTCTTACTACTGGCACTTCTGCTTGGGAAAAGTCGGCTTTATCATCATCGTAATATTACACCATAAGTCTCCAGTTTGTTAAGCTCCACAGGGACCACTTCCTACACTCTCTGTCTCAAAACATAAACAGCATTCTCTTTCCCCAAGTCTTGCAGGGAACGGGTGATGGGGAAAAAGCATTGGAGGACCAAGTCCAGCAGTGGCCCCAGCCAGGGCTTTAAGTGGGATGAAAAAACTGGGGGGTCTCTCAAAGCAGCGTGGCTAATGTAATTAAGGGCGTGGCTTAAAAACACATAAGCAAAAAATCTGCACTTCGCATAGTGTGCCGCCCGACTTGTATTTTGCTGTTTGTCATTGCATCGAGATATATGATACAACAAGTGACATCATACCTACAACGTACAAGTGACATCATACCTACAACAAGTCAATACTATTGGCTTTGTCAATGGTTGTTAGTTGCATAAGATAAATAAGCAGCAACTATGGCTTGTATATAATATTGAAAAAGCTTTCACTTAAAGCCATGGTGACACCACAACAATGTTGCTGCTCCTGAGTTTCAAAAAGAGAAGGGAAATCCAGAGAGAAAATGACTCTCTATAAAGGATTTACCTTTCCCTACAACGCTCACCAGGCATGACGTCAATACGTAACTTCTCCACTAGTGAGAAGTGAGCAGTATAAGCACGCGCACATCAATGTGCCTGCTGTCACAGCAGTCTGGAAAATAACGGACCGCCTGTGCCAGGGCACAAAACAAAGCCCGATAGAGACCCGTTTCAAGGCCTCCTTTAAAAAACTGCAAGTGTTCATTACCGGTGAGACTCAGCCCACTAAAAGCCCTGGCCCCAGCATCTGCTAAACTCCTCCTCTCAGCAGAGACAGAAAAGCCAGGAGGATGCTGTGCATGTCAAGCATATTTATGATGCCCAACTGGAATGAAAGAGGCTTGTTTTCATTGCATTTACTGAATTGACCTGTCTCAAGGCAGAGCTTCCCCTCAAAAGAAATGACTGGGACGAGGACAAGGACATAGAGGTAATGCGTGCACTTACTCTGTCAATGAAAGAAAAGTCTGTGAAGCAAGGGAATAGTGGAGACAGAGTGCCTGCCAGGCCCCAACCCATTTCCTTGCTATTTTATGTGGCTCTACTCACTTCACTCCATTTATGGTGTCGCTTTTTTTAAGGACCGCCACTTATGGCTGTCTCTTTCCAACCAACATGGCATATACCAGAATCAGTACAGGCAAATTTGTACCACTAGATTAAGTAGAAAAGAGGAAATGAAAAAACACCAGACCTGCGTGAAAGCTAGAGGCCGAGACTATTCTGCAAAGTGAAATTGCTCTTCTGGCAGTGCAATAACATTTAGTAGGACATTTTGAGGATTTCTGATCCATTGAGTTATTTAAAAACATATATTTGTTTATTGTTTTTATTTATTCACTCCGCTTTAATAACGTTTCAACATTCCTTAGATGCTGGAAGACAATACTGTTCCTAATTTGATCCACGTGTGCATTAGGACCAACGTAGTGGAAAATCTTAGGGACTTTGATTTGCACACCCTCATCAGACATCTGAATGCTTGCGGACGAGTTGCATTGCTTTAGGTATCCACCTCTGTTGAGGTAAGGCAACAGGATGCTGAAAAACTTGATGCTGATTGCTTCCAAGAGTCTAGCATGTTAATGGTGTAATACAAGATGCTTTACGCTCTATCTGTTCCGTTTTTGAAGATAGAAACTAATCCTTCCCCTTCCTTGGAGGAAAACACTTTTATATCTATGCACTCATTTCCCTGAGGTTTCTGTGAGAATGGTGTTTAGAGGTAAAGATTAACGGCCTTTACCTCACCATTACCTGTGATATGGCAGTAGAGCACTGGGTTGGGTTTCTGTTAAGCCTGGGAGGGCTTCTGAACTCCGCAAAGTGACAAAAAAAACTCTACCAAGCTACGCGTAGTTCGGCCAACGGCGGAATGGGTTACCTCACACCATTTGCACAAATTTGTAGTGGTGGGTGTTTGTCCTGCGCTGTAACATCAGTACAAAGAGCATCTTGCACAGTGCAAAAGGATGCTGCTTCTTTCTGCTGCTCAAGTAGAAGGTCTACTCGAGCGTCAGGTTCCTCAATGCGTTGGATTTTCCTCGCTCCCACTTGCAAACTTACCATTGGCGAGCGAGGAAAAAACTCTGCTCCGCATAGCGGTACAGAGTTTTTGGGAGCTCGGTGGAGCACGGATTGTGGCAAACACTATGCAAACTCAGTGAGCGGAGTTCAGTTCACCGCCCAGGCTTAGTTTCCATCTTTCCATCTTATGTTTCCCTGTCTTCACGTCCCTGCCGGTTGTGATTTGTAGAAACTGACTTGTTTTTCAACTTGGCTTCATTCCACATTAACTTTCAAGGTAGAATTGGTCTGTGCCAGGCAACCAGAGTCCGACTCCAAATTGTACATTATTTGTTTCCGCCTGTTAATTGGCAAATATTTGAGTTCCTACTTTTGAGTATTTTAGTATCACATGTACCACTGTCCTACTTATTGTTCCCTTCATGTGTGCCAGCAATGGATCATTTGTCGGAGCTCCACTCTGCATCTGAAAGGGCAAACCCCTCTTTTAGCTTTTCACATTCCTGTTCCTTGTGGTTCTTGTGAATTTGCGCCATGGATCCAGTAAGGGAGGCACTCTTGATTTGTGTCCAACAAAGTGCTGTTGGGACCCTCCATGTGTTCCTTGGCGAGAACCTTGGTGGGACATGTCAAGGGATATCTGTCTTATCCCTTCAGAACTGTTTTATGGTTGGTCTCTTGACAGACCAACCTGTGTCTTCTGTTCCACACTGAGTTCTACAGGATGGAGACACGCCCCTGGGTTGTATCAGATTATGATGACTCCTGTGAGTTTCTTGCAGCATTCAGCTTTAGAATTGTGGCGCAGTGAAGGACTGGTAGAAGAGACTATAGGTATTGTGCAAGTGAAAGAACCTTAATTGTGAACTATTTTACTTGTGTTATTTCAGAGTGAAGGTAAACACGTATACATTATTAAGTAAAGATGTGAAGAACCACATACCCTCTGCCACTAAATGGCTGTGCAAATGTGATCAGATCTCCAATATATTTATTGTTATTTAAAAAGAGTTAAAACATTTATAATGTAATGCAATACAACATAGTATTATGAGATGTACAATAAGTTAAAATCGAATAAATATAGAATTGAAAATAAAGTTCATAGCAGAGAATAATGAACTCACAAGAAGGCAGAATATATAAATTACATATACTATATGTTCTAAATTGACTTGAAAAATATAACAAAGCCCGGGTAGAAGGAATATGAAAGAACAACATCTCGTACCACTTTTATACCAAAACCTAGTTGTATTGCTGAAATAAAATGAAAGTACATAAAAAAGAGGGTAAAGGTTAAGAAGAAAAGATAGAGAGACAGTAAAGAAAGAGGAAAGGTAGGAAAGTAGAAAGAAGAGATGGGACAACTGCTTCAATGAGGGAAACAAATTAAATAGTAGACTCAAAGGGAAACTGAGCTACTAACCCCTGAGAAGACAAATTCATATATTTATCCAGTGACCTCCAAACACTACTAGAAATAGGAGTGTAATGCTTCTCTTCAACAAAAGTATGAGCCCCAAGAAGATATGATACCCATGCCCACCAAGTATGGTAAGACAAAAGATTAAAAGATTTCCACTCTGCTAATATAACTTTAACAGCAATAGATATAAGTAGATCCAGTAATTGCATATCCATAGTATCAAGGGGTAAAGGAGTTGTTGTAGCCCATGGTCCCAATAAGATCATAGGTAGAGAGAGCTCCAACGAAATATTAAAGATTAATGATACATGTTTCCGTACTAGATCCCGAAAGGATTGCAGTAACGTACATTCCAAAAACATATGTATTTTCGAAGCAGTATGTCCTGAGCGATACCACATAGAAAGAATTGAGACAGTAACCGACTCTGCAGAAAGAGACATTTTGGAAAGAGCAAGCTTCAATTTCAAAAAGGAATAAAAATCCATATTATTAAGGTTATATTCTCTAGCCAAAGAAGAAAAGGGAAGAGGGTCGTGATTAGAGTCATAAATCTCTTTAGCCCATGTAATACCTCTAATAGCCCAGGAAGAAACCGTCTCAGAATCAATATCAGCAACAAGTTTCGGGTTCTACCATAACGAGGACCATCTCGATTTATGAATGGGTTTGGATACTAATAACTTAATTCTGCTATTAATAGCTCACACTACCCAGCCTTTTTGTTAGTGGCAACTTCATATGAACTCTCTGTTGTCGTAAGACCTAATGCCTCTTGTTTTTTCACACATTTCATAGACAAAGTGGTTTTCGATTTGTCATACATTACTACTTTGTTCTTCACTAAGTAATTTTTACTGAACTCTGTGCTCATTTCGCAATAGCTACACTGTTTCAGTCCGTTGGTGTATCTGTTGTATCTGTTTCCAATGGTGGAAGGCATGGATGTCACCTCCAAAGATAGAGATTCTAAAGGGCATCTGAAGAGGTCTAGACAAAATTCACCCACCCCGAAATTACCAGCTACGGGTAATTTGTACTCCGCTTCGACCTTAGACACGATACTACTTAAACTCAATTCAGTTCATGACATAGCACAGAGCACCAAAACAAACACAGATTTACTTCAAATTGAGGTGGCGGCGGCAATTCGTAATGACCTCAAAAATCTGTTGTTACGTGTCTCCAGTGCAGAAATCTGAATAAGTACTGTTGAGGACTTCACGACCAAGCAAGCTAAACACATTCAAAGTATGGAGTGATCTTTGGCTTCACTAAGGAGAGACCTGACTGAGCAGGAAGACAGAAATCGTAAAAGTAACCTTCATATTTTTGGATTACCAGCGGACTGTGAGAAATCTGCTCCTTCAGTGTTAGATTTTTTGCTTACTTGGATTCTTACTGTGCTGAACATTTCATTTCAAAAGGACATTGAAATATAACCTGCTCGTAGAGTTCCCACCTTTAAGCCTACATCTTTGTCTTCTCCGAGACCATTGATTTTTAACCCTATCCATGCTGATGACGGAACCGCTCCGTCATCAGCCGCGGTGGCGCTGTGCTGATGACGGAGCGGTTCCGTCATGGCCCAGCCGCCGCGCCTGCGCGACGTGTTCTATTGAGCGGGCGGGGCCATGACGGAACCGCTCCGTCACGAGCACAGCTCAACCGCGGCTGGTGACGGAGCGGTTCTGTCACCAGCATGCACCCGCCGCGCGGTCCCCCCGCCCCCTTAGCGCTGCGGCGGAATAGCCACCGCAGCGATGTGGTTAAACCCCTGCGTCACCAACACACTGAGCAAACCCTGGCACAAATAAAGATTATAACTTTACAATGGGAAGGCCACAGAATATCAATATCACAAGATTTTGCCAGAGACACTGTCATTCGTCGTAAAAGTTTCTTGAATCTCCGCAGAAGGCTCATAGATATGAATATTCAATTTTCCTTTACAGGGTCCCTCACGATTCAGAATAACTTTCAGAGGTCGTCCACAGATTTTTTATGAACCTTCAGAGCTTTCTACTTTTTTAGATAATCAGTCTGAATCACAGATGGACTCTGAGTCTCTTCCTGGCACATCTCATCCTTAACGCCTCTCAGTGTCTGATAAGTTGGCTCCATGTTTGATGTGGCTGGCGATCAGATGACTTGCAGTGCAGCATGACTCCATGTGAAAGCTGCAGACCATCAAGCTTACTACCTGTTTTTTGATCAGTTCAAAATCTCTGGAGCCAAGTTGCATGGGGGACTTTTTACCTGTGTCAGTTACAACTTGTGCCCTTTCCTGCACCTTTTTCCAAAAAGATTGGCCTCCGGACAGTCAGTTAACATGTGAGGTAAAATGCCAGTACGGATCAGAGTTTTTCAGAGCCGTAAGACTGTGACCCTCACATTTTTAAATGGTTCACAGAATGTGGTGGTCACAAATATCACCCTTGATTCAAAGATGCAAAGCAGCCTGTCTGGACTTGCATCTTAAAGCCCTGCTTCAATTGTTGTACAGTGACCTTACAGAGATCCTCATGAGCCCAATATATCACCGTCCCACACACACACAGCCCGCTTTCTTACTAGACTTGGGTTTGCAAGCAGTATCAGTAGTTACATAATGGACTAGGTCTGCGCCCTTCTAGCTGCCTGCAGCCATTTGTCAGATAAAGCGGTTTGCTTGATAGCTCAGTGAAATTTAAAAATCAAATCATCTCGAATCTATTAATAGCAAAATTGAGAAATGCATTTAGTCTGGTATTCAAATTTGGTGATAATTTACTACCACTGCAATTTTTACATTGTTATTCTGTACTATCACTTTAAAGATGTGGAGCTAGAAGAATGCATGAATCTCAGCCAGGATTCTGTCAGCCCGTGATCCGTGCCACCAATGGATAAGAGGTTCCTGTACATCATTTCCTGTCCCTCCCTCTGGATTCTTTACTGTTTGCTCCCAGGCATCATTTGTTTCTTTAAAGTGCTGCTCTTTCAGTGGCTGGTAGTTAAATGATGTTTGGAAGCCTTACTAGTGTCAGATCAATGATGATGAACATCAGCCTTGGTAGGGTAAAAGAATGACTATGAGGAGTGATTTACTCCTGTAGTGTTGCTGACGCACTACGTAAAGACGACGTCATAGCAAATTCTGTGTGAATTAAGCCTAATGCATCGAGAAAATTCACTAGTATATTCTCCTCTTATTTTCGTTTTTTTTCAGAAATTGGAGGAATTTCTTTTATTATTCACTTCAGTGTCAATGTGACACAACAAATAGAGGCATGGATTAATAACGCTGAGATGCGCACATATACCCACTTGGCACGCCTGTTATTTTAGCAGAAGCATCAGAAAACAACATGCTCTGCATTTTTTTGTGCTGTTGCTGTTTTTGGAAGCACGTCCGACACGCGATAGTACCACACTGTGTCTAGTACTTGCTGTGCAGATGTAAACGTGAACCTGGCACAGGATAAAAGTGAAAGATACAGAGCCCACCCTTCTTAGCTGTACTCCCTTCTCTTATCAGCTCTTTCTCTGGCCCAAAAACATAAACACTGGTCTCGGTGAGCTGGCTTGGAGTGCTGGACTTGTGTTTCATCCCTGAATAATGTATAACTCATTCTGGAGACTGGCTTGAGGTGTGGAAGGGCTCTGAACAAGAACTCTTGCTGAAACCCTGCTTCGATTGTCCTAAAAGTGAGCAAAATTCTCTGCTAGGTCCAGAGGATTAGTGTATCATTAGCTAATATAACACAGCACTTCCCTTCAAAAGTGAAGGCAGGGCTTTCACTGGGCCGGGTCTTTTGAAAAGCAGGAGCCGAAACAGGTCCCTCATCGGGCCCTCCATTTCTACCGTCGGAGTGTAGTGTTACTTGTTGTATTATATATCTGGATGAATGGACAGAAGCAGCAAAATACCAGTCGGGCGGCACAGATTTTTAGCATACGTTTTTTAAGCCACGCCCTTAATTACATTGGCCACACTCCTTTATGGGAGACGCCCCAGCCCATTTAAAGCCCTGAGTAAAGGGGGTCCATTTCTACGTTTTCTTAAGCTACATTATTCAAAGTGTTTAGAAATTAGTTCTTCTACACCTCCCCCAACCAATATGCATGTCAGAGTAGCGGCTACCTGGAGCCATAATGTTCAACCTTTTGGGTCTCCAAGAAGGTGGGGAGATTGAGGGGTTTTGGATGGCAGCGTAGGAAGGATACCACTGGCCCTGGTCCAAACATGGAATATGGCCCTTTCGTCTAATGTTGGGGTAGTAAAATACAGCAATTAGCAGGGTTCAGTTGTCACCAGTGCCAATGCACCGGCTGCACCAATGGTAACTATGCCCCTGGCTTTAGAGAGTGTTCCCATTGGGAAAGATGGGAAGAGAAACACACAGTAGGGCGAGCAAAAGCTTGAGGCTAGGTGATTGCATTGATGTCTATGGGAGGCATTTGAGTGGTTTGGTAACGATAAGTTTGTGGTGTGCACCTTGCTCCAAAGGAGGGTAAGTGTGCTCTAGCCACAGCCTGTTTCCTCTAGGACAGTCGAGAATCCAGGCAGTTGCGGGGCTGAAACACAGCATCTTGTGCACGCTACTCCGATGAGTAGTGTGTGAGCTGATTTAATCTCTCCCTCCCGCTGGCAGCATTAGGAAGAGAGAGCCAGCACACAAAAGCAGCCCATTACTTTGGGCTCTGTAGTTGTCTGCGTGCTGGAAGAGCCTTCAAACAGATTACACCCGGGATCAGAAGTGACAACCGATGTATAATCAATGCTAATTTGAAATCAAATAAGTGCCAGGGCCTGCGTTGGGAGGCCACTGCATCTTGCACCACCCACTGCCCATGCCAGTGCTGCAAATGACAGAACCAACACAACTAATAAGCATCACACTCCTCCCAAGTGTGACAATTTAGACTATTCCAGGGCCCCAAAGCTATAAGAATTGCTTGGGCGGGTGGTTTAATAATTTTTTTATGCATATTGAATTCATAAACAACTGATGTTGTACTCATCTCTAATTTAGATAAACAGCGCCACCATATGGCAGACTGTCATAAGTGCTGGTGTTGGCAATTAATTGCTGGTGCCGAGCACCAGAAACCATTGGCTCAAATTAAGAGTATTGAGGTGACATACTTCTAATGGGTGGCTATTGCTACTGGTAACTTAGTGAATTGTGTCATGCCTGCGAGTGCAGCGCAATAATGCACAGTTAGTTGTCATTACTGAGAACTGCATGGTTTCCACTATTTGGATGCCAATGTTTTTAAATGTTACATAAAGAATAGATCGCTGGAAATGTATATGTATGTTACACCCCGCAAGGGCATGCCTTGGTTTTATGATTTATAAAAATAGTAGCTTATTCTCAATAGAGCCTCTACATAGAATTATAGACCATTATGCTTCTTGTAGCAGGCTTCTGTGGGGAAGGGTCGCCCTCTGCATCTTGCTTCTTTGACCCTAGATGGCATAGCTCTGGTGGAAGAGAGGAAGAAAGCAAATTTCCTCCATGAAAATCCAAGGTACTGTTTTGGTATCATCTACGACATCACAGCCATTACAAACTCAATCGACCTATATGAATGTTTATTTTAAAATTACATTCATGGCTTTGAAATTGAAACTGTATTCACAAAAAGGAATGCAGTTCCTCTGCTTACGTGTAGGTGGCAGCACAGCACAGTAGTTGACATCTTTGGCTGTGTGAAAGGTCGCAAGTTCAGCCCAGTGCTGGCCAAACGGCTCGTTTGTAGACTTCTTCTCTTCTTTCACTGACAAAAACGCGTGCAGCGTTGAATCTTATTTATTAATATTTATAAAGTTCGAAAAGCGCAGCCCATATCAAGGCGCTAGGATAACATACAGATCAACTTCAATGAGCCAATGAGCAGAAGAGCCATTTTTAACAACTTTAAAAAAATAAAAAAAACATGAGGGAATGTTCATGCCTGGCAAGAATTTGCAGACTGTTCCAAAAGTTGGTATTCAGAACAGAAAACCATCTTATACCATACAATTACACTTTTTGTGGGGATCACCAGAAGGGCCACCTCCAATGACATAAGAGGGCTCGAGAAATGAGACGGAGTCTATCTCCGATATAAGTTGTGCACCCTACAGACATGCAGACACTTGAATGAAAGGTGGCCGACTTTCTCTATTACCACTTCGCAGGACACTTCGGGCACGTGGAAGCACACTGCATGTGCAAAACCAAAGGAAGATGGAGAGGATGTGGCCTAACGGCTAGAGTGGTCGACCTTGATGCTGGGGAACTGAGGGGCATATTAGCAAGAACCTCGTTAAAATTATTGTCGTTTTAGCGGCAGGAAACTGCCGCTAAAACGGCGATAATGGGCTTGCTAATATGCAGTTTCCTGCCGCTAAACCGGCTATAATTTTAACGCGGTTCTTGCTAATATGCCCCTGGGTTCGAGTCTCAGCAGGGACGCACAACAATCTGTGATTCTGTGCAAATCACTTAATCTCCCTGTGCCTAACAAAAAGAATGTGCCCCTCTGTGATGCAACTGGTGCTGATGTAAAGCTCTTTGATACCGATGGGTCGAGTTTGCGCTATAAAAAAACCTTCGGAAAAAAAAAGATCGGAAGTGGATTGCATTTTGGGGGGTTTGATGTAACTGTCTCACCAGTACATCATGCCATATTTAAATATATAATTGTAATTAGATTCATATAGCTCTTACTACCACCGCCGAGGCGTTGAAGTGCTTTACTCTCCTGGAGATTGAGTTTGTCGAGTGGGGTCGCTATCTAATTTGAGTTCTAATCCCTCTTCCGCCTCCTAGCGTAAACCTTAACTGCACTCTATTGCTACTTTTGAGACTCAATTTTACAAAGCGAACAACACTGGTATCCAAACGGAATAAAATAGTCTTAAACTTTGAAACACCTGTGATAAATATCTGTATCCAACATGCAAACTTCTCAGTAACCAAGTGTTGGCCACAGGACCTGGCCTGGAGTTATGTTCTAGCCATGGAACTAGCATCCAATCTCGGCTTTACTACGTCACAGTCATGTGCCGGAAATAAACACTTTTTTCTAAAGCTGGATTTTGCCCACAGCACAGTGGCATTTCCTTGGAAAAGGCAGACCCTCTGCCTTGCTATCAGAATCACTGCTACGCCATTGTGGTCTAAGACTATTTGGAAACATGGATCCATGAGGCATGCTTTGTAATCCTGGCTTCCCATTTGGTCAAATAGTGTGATCTTGGGCAGTCACTTTGTGAACGTATTTATCTGCTCTTTTTTGGCAAGATTGGGAGTATTTTGGATCAGTGTAAGAGTAGTAAAGTGGGTGGTGAAAAAATTAACTAGATATTACCTGAGGGAGGAGAGAGGTGCCTGGCCTCATAGTATTTTTGCCAATATGCAATATGGTGGTAAATGTATAGCCTTTGTAAACAAGTAGCTGTGTGCTGCAGTCTCTGGTCTGCTACTTTAACATTGATCCTGGGAAAACCATAAATTCCCTGTGCCTCGATCGACTCATCTGACAATATGTGAGCCCTTTAAAACAGGTCTAATGAAAGAAAGAAATATAAATGACATAAGGTATGTCTTTCCCAGCTCATAAAGGGCTGAAAGAGTGGGAGTTACTTGCCCTTTGAGATGGTTAAAAGCAGCAGGGAATCAAAATGAGAGACAGTGGGTGCTCTGCAGTGCCTCTGTGAAAATAGCAGTACAGGAGCCATGACTGGAGGAGAAACCTGCAAAATGCAGGACTTGAATGTCGAAGTCAGTATATTAGCTCTTACTCTCGCCCTCTCACCATGTCAATGCTTAGAACTACCGAGGCTGGAGGCATTCTCCCTTTCTGAGCTGAAACAAAATCCTAACCTCTTCTTTCTCTATGCATCTTAACTGCTGCAGTGGTAATTCCTCAGCACACCACACTTCCTCGTCATTTTTTAGGTCTCGGCGTCAACGCGCGGAAGCGCGTCTCCGCCGAGATCTTTTGTCAGCGACTATCATTCCCAGGAGACAGTCCTGGCCACGCGCATCCTTCCAGGCGATTTGTAACTGGAACGCGCGCTGTGGCCAGGCGCTGTCTCCTGGGAAGCGCAAGCACCACACACGCATGCGCATACACACACACACGCGCCCATGCACGCACGCACATACATACATACAGAGACACCACCCCTGACTCATACACACACGCGCACACACACACAAGTGCACCGAGGCCCCCCCTCCCCCGCCGTCACCGTCGCACACATACATACACACACACACACGAGCATACACACACACAAGTGCACCAATCGCGCTCCAGCCTTTTGGAACTTACCTTACCTCAGCACGCGGCGCCCAACCTCCTGCTGGCGCGGCCCCGGGGCTCTACACCGCTCACAGGAGCCCCGGGCCGCGAGACGCTACGACTCCGCCTGCCTCCTCTTCCGGTGTGAACGTGGCCCCGCCCCCGTCACAGGCGACCGTGCCTGACTTCCGGGGCGGCCGCGAGTGTCTTAACCCTGTGAGAGATTTTAAACGCAGCCTCTCTGGGAACGAATAAGCTGGAACAGCCAATTTATTTTCTTTTAAATAAATGTATTTGTTGACTGTCAGACCCTGATTTCACCAGTCTGCCTCGCGAGAATCCACGCGCTTTTCTCTGCTGCACACTGAAACCCAGTGTATGGTTTTTCATACCATTCCAGCACTGGATGTGACTCAGCAGTCCTGGCCCCTCTCTTCCTATGAGGCGCTGCGGCTCTTGTCGCTTTGTACTGATGAACTTGGGAAACAATATTACAGCAGAGATTTGGAAATGTTCTATAAGTGCTACACTCGTCACCAGACGGGAAAGGATGACGCCGTCCACTCCAAGCCATTGGCTCACATCATCACTCTGTCATTGGGGTGTGTGTTAGTGCAGGTCTTTGTGTGCATGCTTCGTGAACTATACACCCCCCCCCCCCTCCATATCATCTTTTGATTTATAAAGGTTTAGCCACCCTAGTCAACGGAGAAACAAAAGTTAGGAAATCTGGGTGTAGGTACTTCGTGATAATTTACACACGTGTGGTACACATACACTGAAAATTGTCCTCATTCGTGAACTATTCACTGCGTTCACACAGTGATACTGTGTTGTACACACCCAAATTGAGCTCACAGAGGGAGTGCGCATTGAAGGTTAAAGCTCACACTGTAAGTATATTGTACAGCCTATATGTTGTGATCACACTAATAAGAGTACAATGCTAGCGGCCATATCAAAATAGTGCACAGGAGCTAATAACTATACCCTCCGAGCTGCACACATGCCGGTGCCTCCTGTGGGGTTTCTTCACACTAACATAAGGGATGTTTTACTCATCCACAGTGGTGAGTGCAGAGTGGTGAGTGCAGAGTGGTGAGGGTGAGTGCAGAGTGGTGAGGGTGAGTGCAGAGTGGTGAGGGTGAGTGCAGAGTGGTGAGGGTGAGTGCAGAGTGGTGAGTGGTGAGAGTGGTGCAGAGTGGTGAGTGCAGAGTGGTGAGTGCAGAGTGGTGAGTGCAGAGTGGTGAGGGTGAGTGCAGAGTGGTGAGGGTGAGTGCAGAGTGGTGAGGGTGAGTGAGTGGTGCAGAGTGGTGAGAGTGGTGCAGAGTGGTGAGTGCAGAGTGGTGAGTGCAGAGTGGTGAGTGCAGAGTGGTGAGTGCAGAGTGGTGAGTGCAGAGTGGTGAGGGCAGAGTGGTGAGGGCAGAGTGGTGGGGGCAGAGTGGTGAGTGCAGAGTGGTGAGTGCAGAGTGGTGGGGGCAGAGTGGTGAGTGCAGAGTGGTGAGTGCAGAGTGGTGGTGAGTGCAGAGTGGTGAGTGCAGAGTGGTGAGGGCAGAGTGGTGAGGGCAGAGTGCAGAGTGGTGAGGGTGAGTGCAGTGCAGAGTGGTGAGTGCAGAGTGGTGAGTGCAGAGTGGTGAGTGCAGAGTGGTGAGTGCAGAGTGGTGAGTGCAGAGTGGTGGTGAGTGCAGAGTGGTGGTGAGTGCAGAGTGGTGGTGAGTGCAGAGTGGTGAGTGGTGAGTGCAGAGTGGTGAGTGGTGAGTGCAGAGTGGTGAGTGCAGAGTGGTGGTGAGTGCAGAGTGGTGGTGAGTGCAGAGTGGTGGTGAGTGCAGAGTGGTGGTGAGTGCAGAGTGGTGAGTGCAGAGTGGTGAGGGCAGAGTTTTATTTTTGATTTAAAGAAAAAAAATGTCATGAGCAATGCCAATAGCTCTACCTTTAATGATGCCGAGACCATTGCATTGCAAATGCTTGTTTTTAATGGGTTTTCCCACAGTCAAGCTTGTAGTGGCAGCTCCACCGATATGGCGGAGAACCGTCGCCCCCCTCCTTTTAAGCAGTACGAAGCAGAAGCAAAATTGTACTGCTTCTTTGCGGGCAGGTGAGTGGGCGGGGATGCTCTGCTCCTGGAGCAGGGCAGGAAAGGAGTGGTTTGCCCCATCCTAAAAGTGGGCAATGACTGTTTGGTCGGCCCTCTCGGACCGCCCAAGCCAGTCATGCGCGCTTTCCCCATTCTCCATGAAGGCTGCATTAGAGCCTGCGGGGAGAACATGCCCAGGCTCCCATTCCCTGGTTGAGCGTCAAACCAGGAAGCTCAAAACCAATCACAACGCTGCATGGAAGCGTTGTCATTTGTCAGTGGGGCCTGCTTCCTGTTCCTCGATGTGCACAAAGAGAGCAGGAGAAGAGACGCAGGAACTGGCCGGCGGCAAGGTAAGGTTATCTTTTAATCCTTTTTTTTCTATTTGTACCATGTGCGACTCCGTGACGCCCCCACGCAATCCCCCTGCACCTGCCACGCCACCTACGAGCCATGCCGGCCGCCACTGCAAGCTTGTAATTAATAACTGCTCCCACCATCATTAAATGGGAATTCTTAGATAAAAAGTGAAACACTGTGTAGCTGATGAAGGCTGACCCAGCAGTGTCATATTACAGTATCTATTTATGGTTCCAGGCTGAAATCAGACTCCAGTTAAATCTAGTTATTTTTTTCTACTTTATTCACAAGTTTTGTTCAAGTGCCTAGAAAGACATTTACTTGCCAATCTAGGCTAAATAGCATCACCTCGTCTCTCCAGAAAGGTGCCTTGACTTGCATAGGGGCCAAATATTCATGAATCAGCATTCTTCTCATGGTCACACCTTAAATCTACAGTCATACATGTGAACACAACGTGAGCCGTTCCACAGAGTATACTTACAACCTCTTGTGAGGGGGCTGTGTCTTAACACAAACCTCACAGGGCACCTTGATATCTCCTTGTTTGGGTTGTACCACAGTATCAAGGACCGAAATATAATTCTGGAAAAATAGACTCCACAATATAGATTAACACTATATAGTCAAGGTAAATATATCTGGTAGAACACCATTTGTGGTGTTTGGAAGGGGAAACATCCTTAACAACGCAACTTTCACAACGCACTACCATTACAACGAAACTATTACAACGCAGGATCCATTACAACGCATGCCATTACAACGCATGCCATTGCAACGTAAGTATGGGTAAGTATTTAATTTAATTTTAACCCCTACACCATCCAACACTTTCCCTACTGTTACGCCCCCCTGAAGCTAGAATAGTAATTTTAACCCCTACACTATCCAACACTTACACAAAAAAATACTTAGCCATACTTACGTTGTAATGGCATGCGTTGTAATGGATCCTGCGTTGTAAAACTTTCGCTGTAATGGTATGCGTTGTGAATGTATGCGTTGTAACGTCATACATCCGTTTGGAAGTGTAGCAGTAGTCGGCACTCATTGGCTTAACATAGGCCTAGTGGTGTGTTTGGGGGTGAGGTGTGCACCTCCAATCATTGCTGCAGCAGCACCCAGGTACTTACAATACCAGCGCTAGTGCTTTTTCTGTGCTGTGTCACTGAGCAGCGTTCTGTGGAAAACTGTCCTGCACCAGGGACACCTCCAGGTCCTAGCTCCACTCCAAATAATGCAATTTTTCAATAGGTTTAGGCCAACGAGGAACATAAACACCCTGCCCCACCAAAGCCTGCTCCCTGAATCTGGTAAAGGATAACAATGTTTCCCTAAGGTTGGCTGTTCTAAGTGAATGATAGATCGCTAGCGTCTTACTTGTTGCCAACATTATTGAAAAAATGTGTCCGCTGCCAACATCTGAACTTTTGTGTCTGCAACATACTTCTGCGGTACGCTAGCACGGCTCCCGATACCTGGGCTGGAAGTTGGAGACCATGTTGTCTTTTAATGTGGTGCATGTCTTATCCTGCTAGGCATTGCTCAACATAATTGACTGTAGAATCCTTAACACTTTAATGACGCATGTGGACATACATGCCAATGGACCAGATTTTTTAAGCCAAAAAAGGCTTTATTTTAGCTGTCTCCTGCCTGAAATGGATTCTGCTTCAATAGAGGTCAACAGATGAAATACATTTTCCCAATTATTATTTTTTTAATTCCCGCTTTCCTCTTCTAAAATGTTGGCATGTGTGCATGTGGACCTCAGCTGCAGATTCTTCGATTAGTTCTATTCCAAACCCCTCCGTCTCCATGAAAGTGAATCCGTCCTCACCATGGGTTTAAAAGATCATCAGTATCACCGGCATATCTCAGTCAGCACCTACAAATGATTGACATTCAGGGCTGGATGTCAAATTGCTAACTAGTGCTTAAATAACCAAAACAGAGCGTTGTTATGTTCTTAAATTTACAAAGCATGGCTGTTACCACCAAAAAGTGCACCCGGGTGCTAAAGGTACAAAAGTCCCAGTAGACACCTTATGGCTGCTTTAATAACCAGGTATTTAGTTCTGGTGTAGTTGGTCAGATGGTGTAAGGGAAGAGGCAGGTCATTCCAGTTTCTGGCAGTCATGTACGAGAAGGCACGACCATGGCTGATACATGTTTCTAAGGGACTGACTTCTCGTCAACATCTGTAGGGACATTTCTTTTAGGAGTCTGCTCACCTGCTACATCTTTAAGGACACTAAGGAACTATATATTACCCTGCCTGCCTTACACATCTTTGGGAATATTAGCTATATTAGTCTGGTCTCCTGTCTAAATATGTGCAACATTGTCTATAAGAGACTGGCTGCCTGCCTATATTTGCAGGGTCACTGTCTGTAGAAGACTGGTCTTCTTCTATATCTGTTTTTTTTGTTATATCGCAGTGATTGCTGATTCCAATAATTTTTTGTGGAGTATAACTCTAAGAATTTGTTAAGCACAGGATTCTAGTTCATATGTGTTAGGCCATGATCATGGGAGCATAGACCATGCCTCACGTAAAGGAGTCCCGGGTACTGTTCTTTGTTCACACCCATTTTATAGACACTCCCACCTTTTAATTCCACTTAAAGCACTGCATGAAGTAGCACCTGAGGACTCAAATCACATAGAGGCGTAGAGCCCCACTGACGGCATAAGCTTTTTTTCCTACTCTTGGCTTTTTCAAATGGTGACATCTTTGATGGTGCTGTTGCCCCGCTTCAAAGGGACTAGATCAAGGATAAAGAACCTTCCTTCTTCAGTGTGCAGAACACACCTCCCCTGTGGCCCTCCGCGCACAGCCTGGACAGGGCGCCCTAGAGCCATGACTGTTTGTGGCCACTGTCAAAGACTCTTTTAAATTAAAAGGATTCTCAACGATCCTGAAGCCGCAGGACTGCACACTTAATTTAGTGAAAAACAACAGGTGCCATTATTAACCCGTTTACCGCGGCGGACAATCCGCCGCGGTGCGGGCGTTCTGGTGCGGGCGTTCTACCGAGTGGGCGGGGCTGTGTCAGCCAACGGTCGTTCGCAGCACCCGCGAGGTAGTGTTCCCGTTGGCAGACGCGAGCACGGAAGGGGTTAAACAAAAGAGAAGAGAAAGTCAGAAAAATAGTCAAAACACTGCAGATTTTAAATCACTCGCTGGTCGTTCAAATGGGTATTGGATGTAACTGAAAAACTAGAAGTGGAATATGGATGGCAGAGCTCAAAGGCCCCTACTGAAAGGAAAGAGACTATGCTAATCCGTTAGATCCAAGTGGGCACCGTTAACAGAGTGCTTGGAAGGTGGAAAACCCATCGGTATTCTCGTAGGAAAACCATCACACCTGATAAAAAATGCTGTTGCCTTTTCTCCATTGAAGTGACTAGACTAAATGATAAGGCATTTGAAAAGCCACTCCCTCTGTGCAGGTCTCCTTTCTGACTTTTTAGTCACCCAGTTCTTTGAAATATAATTTTTTTTATCCTAGTCATAGCCATTTGAATACGAAAAAACAATTGTCATTTGGTACCTAATCATGATATAAATGCATACTTAAATCTTCTGCATGTTACTTGCTTCTGGGGTTGTACAGGAGCTGTTTGGTGTTTTGAAGATCATGTGTTGTGTTGTTTCATTTTTTTAATCATCACACTGAACAGTCCATAATTCACTCATTATTTAATCTCTTAGAGCTGTGAGGATAATCCATAGCAAACATTTTAGAAATGTGATTGGCTCCCAAATAGACAGAACAGAGAAATCCAATTTTCGGGCATTTAGGGCCAGGTGTATTAAAACTTTTTTTGCAAATGGGCAGATACGCAAAAGAGCCTTTCGGCATGTATGAAACCTAAACTGCAATTTGGTTAAACGTTACTGAATCGCAATTTCAGTTTGTGAGCAAATACCGATTTGGTATTCCAAAGGGGTGTTCCCTTCAAATACTGAGTCAGATTGGTATGTATTGATGTTTTGCAACCTTTGGTCGCAAAACATTTTAGTAGTATAACACAATTTGTATTGCATTTTTCAGGCTCTAAACAGAAGGCCTTACAGGATTACAGGTCAAATAGCATCCCCCCATTGATCATAGGCCTCCCCAAATCATGGAGTACAAGTGATGTTCACACCCAACGATATTTCAATGCGACTAAGGTAAGGTAAAATAGTAGTATGCTGGGAGTGGGCTGATGCAAGGAGATGGAGAGGACCAGTGGACACAATATGAGGATTAGGGTCGCAAAACATGAATAATTTATAGACTACAAACATGTAGTGGTAACCTGTCCAGAAATGAGAAGGGTCCCTCCCCCTTTGTGAATAAGATAACAGGCCATTCGACCACTTTGTCTTCCTCAACAAAACAAAACAAAACACAGTTCTGTTTCCTTCAAGGGAAACGGCCTTAAAAAAAATGTGATTTATTAAAAAGCAATCAAAGACATGGTGTTTTGCTAACCCAAGCAAGCCAACCACCCCTGTGACGAAGTAGTTTGATTTGCGACCCTCTGGGAACCACTAATATAAATGTAAAACTTTCATACATTAGTAATTGCGTTTTCGAAATTACGATTCGGTAAAAATTGCAAATTGGAAATCGCAATTACTAATCTTGATATGGCCCTATATCCCTTTCTCTGTGTCTGTTTTGGCCCCCATGTTACTCAGGTTCAAAAGTTTGAGCCCCAGCCAAAATTACATTTTACCGTTGGAGAACTCTCTTTCCCCTTGCAACAAGGCTATTGTTTTTGTGGGCAACCATTTCAATCTAGCAGTATCTTGTGGCCATTTCTGTAGGCGTCGTTGGGTATCTATCCGCCTGCGTGGCCTTAATAGAGCTCTCACACTTCCTGCCCTTGGTGCTTAGCCTGTAATTATTTTTAAGAAAAGGGCATGCATGCGATTTTTTTGTTCTAGATCTGCGTACTGAATATCAGCATTTAAATTGACTGTAGGTTTCAGATAACTCCCATTTGCAGTCTTAAAAATCCTTGGACCGTCACTCCTGTGGCAGTCTGAGGCAAATGTAAGTTATCATCTTTTTGATCTGAATTTGTGAGTTATTCCCAGAGCATCTAAAATTACATGATGGTGTGTAGCTGCCAAATAGTAGGCAAGACGCAAACATTATGTGGGTGCACCATCTGCGTTTGAGACAGATTACTGTGACGCGTGGGCATGCTTCAGAACACACATTTCTGTCTTTGTCAGTTTTTTCTCAAGATGGAGGCAAGGAGAGTGGCCAGGTTTGGGCCCTTCAGTGTTTGCTGGCGGTGGACAACTGTGCATTGATGCCACCATTGTCTTGAATAGTTCATTCTCACTTATCAAATAGATATCAGCATTAGTGTGCCGTGGAACCTGGACCTAACATAGCTACAATTTTTCGATGAACTGTGGCCACAACTGAACCTTGTTATGAAGTAATCAAAAACTACATGCCAAACCCTTCTTGCTCACCTTCCACCAGTCTTGGTAATGCCCCCCCCCCCCCCCCCCGCACCTTACCTTGGAAGGGGGGCATGAGGTTCTGCCCATTTATGGCATTACTTGAGCTCTTTTACCTTTTTTTTGCACAAAGGGGCAGACAGTCTTCACTGGACCTCAGGCCTTTGAGTGATGTCCCAGTGAAATGGGCAGATGAGGCAGCCTCCTCCGCAAGGCTGTAGCTACCCTTGGTTATACTAGTGCAGTGACACCATGGTCCAGGACGACAAGGACCCAACTGCATTTAACCTATGCCTATTTTACTATCCTTCCATGCTTTCAATAGACCTATGCTTCTTTGCTATGTCACTATTGCTTTGGGCCTTGAAGAATTGGCCCAAAGGAGGGGAACATTGAAGCAGAGGAGACACCTTGGTTTGAGCCTCAGAGACATGTTAGAGGATGGTGGAAGCCCATGTTTTTAACAGAGGGTAGAGGAGACAGCCCGCTCCGCAATGCTTTAGCTATTATTAGTGAAGCAGATGTAGTGGTAGTATGTTAACTTGCCAGGTCCAGATGGCAGTTGAAAACGGCACACACAGGCTCTGCAGTGTCAGGCCTGAGCCAGGTTTAAAGGGCTGTTGAGTGGGTGGCACAATCAGTGCTGCAGGCCCACTAGTAGCATTTAATTTAGAGGCCCTGGGCATATATAGTGCACTCTACGAGGGACTTGTACTACTAAATTAAATATGCCAATTGTGGATAAGTCAATGTTACTTTTTGAGTACAGAGCATACGCATTTAAGCATTGGTTTGCAGTGGTCAAGTTCACAGAATCCTAAAGCCAACAAAAACGAATACAGCAAAGAGATGAGGAGGAAGACAAAAAGTTTGGGGGGGGGGGGCTGTAGAAAGGGCCATTTCCTACACCATAATTTCTAGAGTGCAAACTAAAAAATAAGAGTGGATCATTTTGCAGCTTTGCGTCTTTCCATGATCCTGCCATTAAGACAGTTCTTACTGGAATCCGGACTGGCAGAGATTCAATGTACACTTCATCAGGGTTCAGTAGTTAACCCACCCTTGTTTACATGCATTGGTTTTATTGCTTGCAGTTGTATTTCCATTTTACATTGCTGTCAACTGGTGCCATTTAGGGTTCTTTTATCAGTGCAGGTTTTCAGCCAAATCGCTGATCATGCTAGAACGTATAGGGGTAGTGGGAAAAGTAAAGCTATTTTTCCCAGTATGCTCAGTGGTGATGAGAAAACTGGACTGGTTAAAGTGAGTCCTATAAAATGGATCTTTTTAGAGCCACTTTGTTTTTTTATAAATGCTGGAATGCATGGATCCAATAAGTAAAAATACTATGTTACGGCCCACTTTCTATGTTGGGCACAATCTCGGGTATAAATGATGCACTAGTTAACTCCGATGTTAGTTATCTGGTCCACAAATTTGTGCAGGACGTGACTACCATTCGTGCAGTAGGTACAGTCCACCGGGCTCAGTGCCCTGAGGGGTCATTAAACCTTGATTATTGCTGTATTTTACCACCCCAACTGCAGTCAAATGGGACCATTTCCTTGCTTTCACTATGGCCCATTGCATCCTTGCTCCACTACCGAATCGGTGCCATATTGCAATTTAAGGACAATGGGATGGAAGCTAACTTGCTAATGGTGCAAGGTATTTCCCATTTTAATGTGTGCAAACTCGGGGTGTACACTATTTGCCAACAGGATTTGCGGGTATCAACTACCAAAAATCGAACAGGCAAAAGTCCTTGTTGTATACAGTTTGTTCCAAGGTTATCATCCGATTCAGGCGCAAATGGAAGTTTGCATCCTGATCGGGACAATCACCCAACATAGAACTGAACAGCTTTTCAACCCGAGTATGACACAACATTAGGCCTGGTCATGGAAATTTAAAAGAAAACAACCTCATAAACTTGCTCCCAAAACAGCTGCCTTGATTTGTGTGAGGTTGATAATGCAAGAATGATGGGTAATGTAGTTCTTCAGATCAACTCTGCCTTTTAGAACGTCAGAGGACAAGCCCATTGGTCAGAGGTGGCTATTAAACCTCGGGATGCACTCGAGGAGTCCGTCAGATCCAAAAAGATTGGCTGACTCGCCATTCTTCTCACACTATTTATCTTGTGAAACAGCTAACTCAATTCAACTGCAAAAGTCCACAGCAAAACGAAAAATCAATGATGGGCATAATTCAATTTAGGAAGGCGCTGCTGCGCTGTGTGTGAAGATTTATGGGAATTCTCAGTTTTCGCCTTATTTCAGGTCCAGAGTGCCTGCTCTCAGACTGGCATTGATCCTGCTATAGAACTCTTGAAGGATACAAACAGGAAGACACATACATTAACATTATTGAATGTATCGACTTTCTTGTACATTGCGTAACTGGCTCCCACGCACCAAAACAAATCATATAGTGCTTGTAGTTTTTCAGCGTTTCTTGTAAGTGTGGAAAAGTCTAGTCTAATTCGTTAATATGTTTTCTCACAATGAGCGCATTAAAAATTGCATTTCCAATTATCACCTATTTTAAGTGCTCAAGTCTGCCATAGCTGCAGCGAGTGTGACTCAGAAATAATGTCTAACTGGATGACTTTTATTACATTTTTGAGCAAGTACCATGACTTGGTGTCATATGATATTTTATTTTTTTAAGTATATGTATTTGGGCGCTCTCTGTAGTGTCAGCATTTCAGATTAGATTTGCTTCTGAGTTCTTTGAGATACTGTATGCATATAGACAATTAGATAGAAGCTTTGCCGGAGTGAGGAAGACGCAGCATCAAAGGTGTTTCTGATTAAAAGAATCTACCAAAAAGTACTAGGATACTGATTAAGGCGGAAAACTGTTTCCAAACAAGAACCAGCATTTTCAATGCAATAGGACTGCATTTACGAGAGTTTGAGCTATTGGCATTGTATAGGACAATTGCTTTTTTGTATGTGTTGTTAAATAAAAGGCATTGTCATTTACAATGCCAATAGCTCAAACTCTTGCAAATGCCAGACCTATTACATTTCAAATGTGTTCGGTGCCCATGATATAAAAATGTTTTTAAAACATTAGAAGAGATCGTGTCCTGCCTGCAACAGCAGGCAGGGCAAAGCTATTTGAGAAAATAGTGCAGGAGGCTGTAACTAAAGCCTACTGAGTAACAACACACATAAAGGGGGGGTTGTCATGGAAGGTTAAAAAATGAGTCAAGGCGGTACTAAGGCTGGACTACTGAGTCTGATGACCAATGAACAGCCACAGTTTACAGTGGACAATGACACAAGCCAATGAAAAATACGGGTGGAGCTTCAAGTCCCTACCTGAATACAGCATGCATCGCAGAGCAGTGCAAGCACTGCCCAGGCTTAACCCAAAAATAGCCTTGTTGCCGCGGAATGCACAAAAAACCTGTTGGCCGATGGGAATGGACATTTTGTCAAAAATATGGAAAAGAATGAGAAGTAATTGAATGGATCATATTATGGGCGATGAACAGTTGGAATGAAGTTTATTTATGTGGGCTCTGTTTCTTAAAATGTTGTTTTCTTAAATAACTGTTTAGATACATATGATTTATGGACTTGATGATTTTGAAAACATTAATGTAGCTCCTAGATTTTATAACAAATGCATACATTGTAATACTAGTGTGTAACCAGTGTGAGTGATTGGGCCTGTATGTTTTTTTTTAGAGCTGGTCCACTTATTTAATTACCCAAATATGCATTTATAAATTATAGGATATTTATTTGTTTAACTATATTTATTTGAGCTCTTTGTGTGGTATCAACATACCTGCTAAATGTAGCTTGACGTGCTTTGAGACATTTTTAAGTGTAGGGACTCCCTACAATCCATAGTGGTTTTCAGTAACTGCAGACAGCCGCAGCTGAATTTGCCATATGAACCTCTCCCACAGCTGCACAGGACAAGCAGGCAGATGGGTTCAGATGCCTCATCACCAGTTCGGCTTGTGGGGAGCAGATGACCCCGAGAGAGGCTTGCATCTTATACTTTATTTCAGTTATCCTTTGGGAGAACTTGTGTCCCATTATGCTATTCCTTCCCTGCCCTCCTCTAGAATCCCACCATTGCCATCCTCTAGAATCCCATCATTGCCTTCACACTTCCTGTCTCCTGTCTATCCCTGTGACAGGAAGTGATGTCCAGTGTCAGAACTTCAAGACTCAACAATCTGGCGGTTTAGAGTACTAATGACCCTGTCACTCAGAGCAGACTGGGAACTCAAACCAGCCCTAGCAATTTTCTTGGAACAGCCCTTGGGAAAGCCTGCCTGTGAGGCTGGAAATGCTTGCTTGCTGCTTCTGTTACTGGGAGTCAATATTGCAGCACCACTGCAAAACAGACCCCCAGTAACGAAACCGGTGACCATCCCTTCAAAACCGGCATCCACCCTTCCAGCCTCCAAGAGAAATGCCTGATGACTCGTACGGCCAGTACGGCCCTGCTGTCAATGCAGGGCCGTAAGCAGGGCCGAGAGCAGTGTGCATAAAAGACTATTCACATGCACTTCTGACCTACATTGATTCATAGAAAGTGATTTAAGATAAAAGACAACAAAGTCCATCTAGTCCATCTATTACCCAGTTTGGGGAAGCAAATGGAGGCAGAGCCTAGTTTCTGCCCTTCCGCTGGCTCTACTAAAACATATCGCCATTTGCTGTCGATGGTGAGACCTAATCCAATCCATGGCTTGCCTCGGTTCCTTCATAGAGTTCCACTAAACTCATGAGCCATTATTGACAGCTAAACATTTAGTCCTCTCCTTCATCTTCATCTGCTGAATCTGCAATTTAGATGCTGAACGTGATGGATCAGTACGAGAGCCAAAGCGAAATCTGGCCGCATACGTGTACTTATGGCCCAGCCATCACTTTGTGTTTTAAGAAACATAATGAATTTACATCAGTCGTCCGCCAAGTATACATGGCACTCTTTCCAGCTACCCCAGATTTTACTGTTCTTTTGGGGTTAGCCCCTGGCTTCATATATTGGGATCTCCATGATGGGACATCTTGTCCATGTTCCGCTTCCACCCTGCTAAGCTGGGGGTGCTGGTTTTCTCCAGATCAGTTTCCCCAACGTTAACCTTATTGTCGGTATAGGCTTCTCTGTATTTGCAAAAGCCATCATCCTCCAGTATGCTTTAAGGGGTGATCTTTGGGTTCACTTGTTTGGCAGTTTCAGTAGGGCTGTGTGTTCATGTATGGAAAATCTCCTCCCAAAAGGGCCTAAAGACGGGACACGCCCTAACCATTTGGATAAAATCTCCCATTTCCACCCGGTATCTCAGACAGTCTGGCACCGAACCTCTCCAGAACGCCACTGTTGTAAGGCGGTCAGATGGACTCTGTGTAGGCACTTGAAATTCATTAAGCGGAGCATATTCATGATTGAGCTTCCCGCTGGGCCACAAGTGCAGAGGTCTATTCGTTAATAGTCATCTTTTTTTAAATATATTTTTATTTATTAAACTTTAGATACAAAACAATCAACTTTTGCGATGGATCAAGTCTTAATGACAATGTAGTACAGCGGTAATGTCTACATCTGTCCAAAGGATACATTTTTAGCAATAAATTCCAACACAACAATGTGGTGATACCCCAAGAATCATCTCTATGCCGTCATCTATTCGTTATCTTTAAGGTGGCTGATGTCTGTCTCCCAATTATTCCCTAAGCTTGTTGAAAGTGTCTGTTGAGTTAATGATCCCTGTTCTTTGCAGACAGTAAATCATCCTTAGTGAAAGCAGTGGAGACATTGTTAGTTTAGCCGCTAGGGGTAGGGGCGTAGCTTCGGGGGGGGGGGGGGTAGGGGGGATGGGATGTTACACCCTCTAATAAATGTATTTCCTGAGAACTAGTTGGGTACAGGTGCATGCCAGTGTGATTGTCGGGATATCTGAAGCTTCCCCAATCTTACTGACCAAGCTATGCCCCTGACTAGGGGGTGGAAATTTGGGACAACCTAAAGAAACGTTAGATTGGGCATTGGAGTTATCAGTAAAACGGAGTTTAAAGTAGTTCAAATTCCTCTTTAATTTCTGAGAAGAATTTGAATGTTGCCCCTGTTACTACCTCTCTCAGTGCAGAAATCCCCAGGCAGTGAAATCTCCTAGTGCCCTTGCGGGCGGTCACCTCATAGAAAGCCGTACCCACCCAGAGAGGGGTTTGGCCTTCTGTCTTTCTGGCCCATCCAGTTTGTTTGATTAAGGCCTTCAGTGTTCACACCACTACGTTTGTTGCTTGGGAGTTCCAGAAGAAAAGCTTCCTTTCATATAAGAATTGAATTGGGGAACCCTCACCCATGACCCACAGATCAGTTGCATACTTTGGATCTGTTATTGATCCATTTTGGGGGTGGTGAATCCATCACATGTGCGGCCCTGTAGTAAGACATGGGGTCAACCACTGCCAAGCTTCCATCATTTGTTGATTTACAGCATTTGGGCAATGGGACCAGAAATGACCTTGTCTCATACTAATGATCGCAGTGGCAATGTTAAAGTGTGGATAAAGTCGTTAGGGAGGATGAATGGAAGGATGTAGGTTTCTTAAATTGATTTCTGAACATGTGATTTAGATTGACGACATTCTGTTCGCCGTGGATGTCCTCAGTCCCAATCAAATGTACATAATCCAACATTTAACCTACAATAGGCAGAAGATTTAGGCAGAAGCTTGGTTTTTCAGAAACGTGTAGGCTAGATCACGTTTCTTAACCTCTTCCGTGCAGCCCCGATTCCCCCCCGGTGCTGAGCCCTAATGAAAACGGGCGTGGTCATGACAGAACCGTTCCGTCATGAGCACCGAAGGGGTTAAAAACCCATGGCTTGCAGGATGTAGTATTAGGTATTGAATCATCAAGCACATTTTTAACTGAATTCATCGGGAAACATCCTTTACATTGCAGGGATTACACCGCGATCCATTTAGAACGCTGCCATTATAACGCAATATTTACAACAAGGGGTGGTGAGGGACAGTGTCTCTGAATTAAGCAGAAAGCTCTCACCCAGTCAAGAGATCAGGGCTAGATCCAACACCGTTTTTTAGCTCACTGCACCATCCCAGTTTCAGAACCTGGCTGTATGCAAATTAGTCTGTTCCTGTCCCAGTGCATGATGGGAACAGGGCAAACCAAACTACAAAAGCCAATTCTTACACTGGGAAGGAAACAAGCTCCCGGGGACCGGTTTCTGGCATTACAGCCGTCTTCGGCCCAGTTTGCTTGAATCCTGATGGTGCAATGAGCAAGGGTCTCACATCTGAGAATACCCTTCCACGCTTAGGGTGGACAAAAATATTTACAACAAGGGGTGGTGAGGGACAGAGTCTCTGAATTAAGCAGAAAGCTCTCACCCAGTCAAGAGATCAGGGCTAGATCCAACACCGTTTTTTAGCTCACTGCACCATCCCAGTTTCAGAACCTGGCTGTATGCAAATTAGTCTGTTCCTGTCCCAGTGCATGATGGGAACAGGGCAAACCAAACTACAAAAGCCAGTTCTTACACTGGGAAGGAAACAAGCTCCCGGGGACCGGTTTCTGGCATTACAGCCGTCTTCGGCCCGGTTTGCTTGAATCCTGATGGTGCAATGAGCAAGGGTCTCACATCTGAGAATACCCTTCCACGCTTAGGGTGGACAAAAATATTTACAACAAGGGGTGGTGAGGGACAGAGTCTCTGAATTAAGCAGAAAGCTCTCACCCAGTCAAGAGATCAGGGCTAGATCCAACACCGTTTTTTAGCTCACTGCACCATCCCAGTTTCAGAACCTGGCTGTATGCAAATTAGTCTGTTCCTGTCCCAGTGCATGATGGGAACAGGGCAAACCAAACTACAAAAGCCAATTCTTACACTGGGAAGGAAACAAGCTCCCGGGGACCGGTTTCTGGCATTACAGCCGTCTTCGGCCCGGTTTGCTTGAATCCTGATGGTGCAATGAGCAAGGGTCTCACATCTGAGAATACCCTTCCACGCTTAGGGTGGACAAAAATATTTACAACAAGGGGTGGTGAGGGACAGAGTCTCTGAAATTATAATGCAAGTCTTACATCGACTTGCACTGGAGGGCGCAATAAACGAATGAATAGTAAAATGTACTATTCCAACACCTTCCCTACTGTACGTAGACTGGTGTTGGAATAGTAAATCTTACTACTCCTAAGTCCAGCGCCCTCCAGCGCAAGTCGCTGTAAGGACTTGCGTTGTAAAAACTGCGATGTTACATACCGCAATAATTTTGATCGCGTTGTAACATCACATATTCAAATTCATCATGGTAGATAGCAATAGAAATCTATTTTTAATGGAAACGTGTTTTCGTTTACATACTAGTATGTACAGGTTTGTAGTATATTAATAAATCAATTACAATAATAAAAGCAAACAACCTTAAATAACATTAAGACAATAAAAAGGCGACTTCCTTTACATACTAGAGTCAATGTGCAGGGTAGACTCAGATGTGACTCAGGAGTTTTGGCAGAAGCAGGTCACGTGGCCACACTCTCTGCACTCTTGTCAGGCCAGTAAACGCAAACCTCTGGCTCCGTGCCTCCACCTGCTTAGTGAGTATTCACTCGGGCCATTAGTGGCAGTTGGCCCTGGTACAGTGCGTAATTTGTTAAAAAAACATAACTGGCAGGGCTCTTGTCAGGCGGCCACCTCAGCTTGCACCATGCATTGCCCCTGCCATGCTGCCATTGATAGTAATAATACAACTACTAGCCACCACACTTCTGCAACTGTGACATTTCTGACTACTTCAGGCCCCCAAAGCTACAAGACTGGCTTGGGAAGCAGGGAAACAAAATGTTTTATGTATATTGATTTATAAATGAACTGTTGTGGTCATCTCTACATTAGTCAGACAGTGCCACCTTGTGGAAGACTGTCACAAGGGCTGGTGTTGACAATTAAGTGCTAGTGTTGAGCACCAGAAACCACTGTCTCAAATTAAGCACTGCCCCAGTACCTGCATCACAGCGGGTGATAGGTCAGTAGGCCTGTCACGCTGACGATGATGGGCAGGGCCCGGCAGTCAGACCAGCCACATCGAGTAGGTGTTGCAATGAGAGAGTAGTTGGGCAGCTCAGTGTGTCATGTGAGCTCCTTTCTCTTCTCTCCCCATCAGTTCTGTAACTGTTAATGTGTGTGGCTCTGGTGTAGTAATCTTTACAAGAGGAAAATGAGGAGGTGGGCTGTGGAAAGCGCACCGCCTTCACCTATAAGCTGCGCTGTGGGGAGGCAGCCACCAGTGATTTTACTAATTTCATAACAGCAATTAAGAGTAACGAGCATTAGAAAAGCCTATTAGTCAGGGTTTTAGACTGTTAAGGCACACTTAAGCACATTAAAGGAAACACGACAGGCTGATAGTGCAGTGGCGGCTCTTCTGCTAGGCGGAAGAGTGTCGCCCCACTGTTCTGCAGTAGTAAAAGAAAGTAAAAAATAAAATGATAATAACGTAATGTTATTATCATTTTATTCCGTCCTCCTGCTGCGGCAGCTTTGCTTGAGGGGCGGGGCTGCAGAGTAGGAGAGGAGTGGTTTGCACACTCCAAAGTGCGCAATGACTGTTTGGTCGTCCCTCTCGTGCCGCCCAAAACAGTCATGCACACCTTCCTTATTCTCCAAGCAGGCTGCATTACACCTGTTTGGAGACCATGGCCACCCCTCCAGCCTCTGGCTCAGCGCCGTGACACGGCACTCAGACCAATCACAACGCTGCATTGCAGCATCGTAATTGGTCAGGGGAGACTGGCCTTTGCTTCCTGTTCCTGGAGTGGAACGCTGGAGAGCAGTACCAGAGATGCAGAACTCGGCAGCAAGGTAAGTGTATATTTTTATTATTTTATTGGCAACCCCTCCCCCACTCCCCCCCCCTGCGCCCACCATGCCACCCATGAGCCAGATCGGCAACCACTGTGATAGTGCTATAGTTGAAAATGAATCCTTGTTGCAGTCCAATCCTTGTAGGCAAGCACTTCAGTGCCCCACACAGGGTGGGTAAGCACTATGTAAATGTTGGAATATAATGCAATATAATGTAAGTATTTTAGTGGGGAGGAAGGATACATTTGAGCAGCCAATAGCTTATCACATGGCCCCAAAAAGTGATTGACAGTCTCGACCCAATGGCTGATACAGGCTGGTCGAAAAAGCCAGCGATTGAAAGGGGTGGATTCAAAGCCCACTGTATTTATGTTGTAAGCATTAGAACTGTTTGAGAACTACGCTGTCAACCACCAAACCTAAACAAGCAATGGCAAAGCCAATAGGTCTCCCCTTTGCAACCTATTGCCTTAACATTGGGTTTTAACCATGCTATACAGCATGGCTAAAGAATAAAAAAATATACTTTTCACTTGACTTGCCTGTTATTTTGTATATAAAATGATGTGGGCACTTTATTTTTCTAGTTACTGATCTGAGTTGGATCTATAAATAAAAAAATGTTGAAGAGGGGCATTGAAGAAAAATGAAGGACGTGAGCGGGGAAGCAAAATGGGGACATGGGAGGAGAATAGGACCAAGGAGGACTGAAACAACACAGGTTGGGCAGTGAAGCACACACATGAAGACAAAAAATTATGGGGCGGTCACAGACGCACATGGTGAGATAAAGGAACTCGGAGACAAAGCATAGAATCTCATAGCGAGAGAGCAACATGGAAACTGGTGGGTTACAGGTCGGAGAAGCACATGGCAAGACATAGTAACACATAGATGGCGGCATCGAAGCACAAAAAGGAGTCAACTGGAAAACATATGCACTTTCATAGAGTGCTTTTCTAAACAGAAACATTAATACCAAAAAAAGAGCTGTGTAGGGACACAGTAATGTGCCCATTCCCCAGGCTAGGGACAAACTCAAAACGGGGTAGGAAAGCACACACAAATCATCAAATAAGAAGCAAGCAAATGAGAAAGACAATGAGGTCAACCAATGGGCCGGGTCTAAGCCCATTATAGGCTAACCAAATGTCTTGCTACAGAGACAACAAAGACCACATTTCCTGTCTTATGCGGGATCTAAAAAAAGTGCGTGCATGAGATTTTTATTGCAAACAGTGCACTCTGCATGCAAAAAGCATGCATTGCTGTTCTGCTTGCAATATATTCTGTGCATGAATTGTGATTATATGAAGTGCCTAACATCCCTGTAATGAGATGTTTTCCCTGTGGAATCTGTGTTTATTGCTAAGGATTTGGATGCAGTGTGCAGCACCAGACTCCGGGCCAAAGCCATCAATAGGCCCAAAGAGAACAATGGAGCAATTTAGCACATGATCGCCGTAAGCTGTAATCTGGAAAGCAGCTCAGCGCTAGTCCTTCCTGATCACAGGATTGCAACAGTAGTAATTTGGCATGAGCAGAACCGACCCTTCTCTTCACTTGAGAGGAAGGCCTTTACCAAGCAGGAGGAAATGTAGACACAAAATCTGTACTCCATAAAAACATCCCACTTGAAATATAATGTTTTTTATTGCAGCTTTATATAGCGCAAACTCGACCCATGGGCACCAGCTACATCACAGGAGGTCACATTCATTTTTTTTCTTTTTGGCGTGGATAGATTAAGTGATTTGCCCAGGATCACAGGATGCTGATCCCATGACGGGACTTGAACATAGGGGCTAATTTATAAGCCCCTCGCGCTGCCGGTGCAACATTTATCCCTATATTAAAAGTAATGCACCGGCAGCACAAGGGGCTTGTAAATAAGATGTGTTATCAAAAGAGACTAGCTTAAATATGACCAATATTGTTAGGACTCTGATTAGGTTTGTCATGGGCACCTCGTTGGTGAGTTCATGAAGCCCTCACCCACCAACCTGGTTAGTGGCATGCTTCATCATCGGGCCCACCCAGTGACACCTAATGTGTCCCGGGTGTGCTGCGACGCCTGATTACAGCGGAGCTGGTATTTTACTGAGAGTGCAGTGTGAGGTGTAAAGTGAAGTGTGAGTTAAAACGACTTGGCGAGGGTCCCAGTACCCAAGGGTAAATTAAATTTTAATAACTGGGCCCCCGTCAGCGGTTAAAATAAGGCTTGTGGATGTTTAAGGGAGGCGAGTTACTACCTCCTACATCCATCAGTTGTCCGACATGTTTCAGCCAGTGCCTTAAACTAAATCTGGCTTTCCTCAGGACCTTTTTAGAATAGAGTGTAGTGCAGGTTAAAAAGGAGTGTAATCCAGGCTATGTGTTACACTCACTAAGGTGGTTCTCAAAGTGTGAGAGGGGATTCCCTTCTCATATATGCCTGTACCGACAACATTCAAGACATAGACAAAACATGTAAGAAGAGGAGAGTCAAATAGGCGTCTTTGCCACATAGTCATATACATAGAATGCAGAATCTACAGTGCTCAGTGGGTAGACTACAGTCGGCAAAAGTGTATTGGCACTGGTGGTACCTTTATTGTGATTATCGCAAATAATTGGGGGTGGTGTCGCTAAAACACGGGTATCACACATATGCATGAGATACAAAGTGTGATGGGGCGTAAGTAAACACTCTTACGCTTAGATTTTGCAGTCAATGCTTCCAGGAGTGAAGCGGTAAGGGGTTGACCCTGTAGGGAAATAATGTTGGTCACTGGGAGTTAGAGACCTGTAAGGAGGGAAAAGCGCTTACCCAGAGATTGTTGCTTGGAGGTTGTCATACTCGCAGCTTTTCTGGTCAGAGCCTGCCTTGTACCTGTTGCACCGTCCTCGTACTCCGGTAGAAAGAGCTGGAGTTTCTTGTTCGTTTTTATATGCTTGCTAATTAACTATCGGCACCTGTAGCTGGGAGTAAGAGTAGAAAGACTACCCCGGGCGTGTTCCTAGCTGTCTGCTCATGGGCGGTAGAAAGACCTAGTCTCTAGCACATGAGCGGTGCTGCTTGTGTCTATTGCACATGAGCGGGGGTGAGACACTAGTCTCTAGCACATGCGCGGTGCTACTTGTGTCTATTGCGCATGAGCGGGGGTGAGACACTAGTATTAGTGCAGGTGTGTCTGCGGGCCTAACAAGGTAGAGTATGTGTCATGTTGAAGTATGCAATCTGCCACTATCAATAGTGCGGGCATGGAATTTCAAGGAGGTGCATTTAGCTCGGGCATAGTGTAATGAATCATCACAGGTTGCTGTAGGAGCGGGAGACTATGGCTGGGTATGGCAACTGGTCACAACCCGATATGGGTTGGGCACGATTAGGGGTGGTAGCCTCAGTTGAGTTGGGGTTCATGGGTCAACTGGTCTAGAGATTTACATCAGCATGTGACTGAGTTCCAAGGGATCGCATCGTTCAGGCCATTGATGTGTGAGGAAAGGCGATAGATCCAACGCTGTTCCTTGCTCATTAGTCTTCTTTCATTGTCTAATGCCTGCTCAGGGATTTGTTCGATGACTGTCCATGTGAGGTCATTGGGGGTATGGCCATGGGTGATGAAGTGGTTGGTTAATTTACTGATGTTTTTCTTACACCTAATGGTGCTTCTGTGCTCAGTGACCCTAGTGCGTATTTTGCGGGTGGTCATGCCGATATAGCGGAGACCACAGGAGCAGGTGAGAAGGTAAATCACATTACGTGAATTACAGTTGGTGTGGATGCGTTGTTTCCACACCTTGTTAGGCTCTAGGGTTAGAGTTTTGGTGTGGGTGGTTAAGTGACACACACTGCAATCATTGCAGGGGTAGTGTCCAGTTACTTTTGGTAGGCCCCATGCATTCAGAATGGTGTTCGGTTCTTGTGTGTTATGCGTTTTAGGACGGGTGTTAACTAGTTGGTCCTTCAAGTTATTACTTCTCTTGTAAGCAAAACGCGGTATGTCCCACTGCCTCTGGCCAGAATTCAAGATCTTCCAGTTCTTCTTAATGAGTTTGGCTACCTCATTGGAGGCTGTGTTGTACGTAGTGACCCAGGTGACAGGTTGTTCCTGCTCCTCTTTAGCTGTGGTTTCAAGGAGGGCCTCTCTATGCTGGTTCCTGGCCCTCTTCCTGGTTTTGGAGACGATGGCTCGTGGGTAGCCCAGGGCCTCCAGTTTCTTGGATAGTTCAGCGGACTGTTTTTTATTGTCTCCTATATCACTGCCATTCCTGTGTATACGTAAGAATTGTCCGAAGGGAAGGTTCTCCCTTAGCGGGCGTGGGTGGAAGCTTGTGAAGTGGAGTAAAGAGTTTCTGGCCGTGGGTTTATAGTAGGTTGTCGTGGTGAGTCTGCCATCTTTGACTGTTATATTTAGGTCCAGGAAAGCAAGTTTGCACTGATAGTGCTGGTGAACTTCAAGTATGGGTCCCTGCTGTTGAGCCAGATGAGGAATTGATCCAGGGTTGTTTGTGGACCCTCCCATATCACAAGGATGTCGTCAATATAACGGCGCCATGCGAGGATGTGGTTGGCATAGGGGTTTGTGCTGTCAGCAATGTGCGTGCGTTCGAATTGGTGGACGTAAAGACCTGCTACGCTTGGGGCGAAAACGCTGCCCATAGATGTTCCATTGGTCTGGAGGTAGAGGGTTCCCTCATATTCAAAGTAATTTTCCTTTAGTGCCAGTGTGGCGCATTGGAGGATGAATTCTCTGGGGGTGTGGTAGGGCCATGGCGACTTCCTGAGGATGTCCCCGAGTACTTTTATTGTGACTTCTTGGGGTAGGCTGGTATAGAGGCTCTCAATATCCAGCCCTACAAGAAGTTGGGTCTCAGTGTTAAACTCCATGTTGTTGATCACTTGTAGTAAGTGTTTGGTGTCCTTGATATAGCTGGGCGTTTGTTGCACTAGCGGATTGAGAAAAAAGTCGCAGTAGCGTGACAGGGGCTCTAAGAGCGAATTGATACCAGACACTATGGGTCTGCCTGGTGGGGGGATTTTGCCCTTGTGTACCTTGGGTACAGTGTAGAAGTATGGTATTTTGACTTTCTGGGGGCAGAGGTACTCTGCTTCTTGCTTGGAAATATGTTCAGCATCGCAGGCATTCTTTATTAGTGTCTGGATAGTGTTCTGAAGAGTGTCAGTGGTATCTTGTTCCAATCTTTTGTAATTTCTGGTGTCGCTTAACAGTCTGCGGCACTCCGTGTCGTAATCTTTTTTGTCTAGAAGGACAATACCCTCCCCCTTTGTCAGCTAGTTTAATTATGATTGAAGGATTGGTCTTGAGACGTTGGATAATGTCTCTTTCATCTTTGGCTAGGTTGTTGAAATGATTAGTTGGACTAAGATTTTCAACGTCGTTGTATACTGCCAACTCAAAAGTGCTGATCTCAGGGGGCACTGTGGATGGTGGCGGGTTGAAGGTGGATTTAGTCCTTAGGCCTGTGACATTTGGGTTCTCATTGGTAGGTTGGTTGTCCATTATCAATTTCTCAAAAAAGGCCTTGAGTTTGAGCTTACGGAAGAACTCAGCCAGTTCCACGTGTAACTTGAATTTGTCAAGTCTGGATGTGGGGGAGAATGATAGGCCTTTTTCCAGTACTGCTTGTTCTTTGGGTGTCAGGGACGTGCTGGTTAAGTTGAATACCAATGATGTTTGATTTGAGTCTGTTATTGTTTGCTGGTGCCCGGTTGGTCTTTTGTCTTCTGGCGGGTGTTGGAGCTCACTGGATGTTCCTCTTCGGCCCAGTGTACCTGCGGTTGTTGTTGGTTTTGTCTTCTCCTGCCTCTTGATCTTCCGCCCTGTCCTCAAAAAGGAATGTGGGAGCCGGGATTGCCCGGGAAGAGTGGCATTGGTCCCGGGGGGTACATGGGTGGGAACCCGAAATACGGGTTCTGTATGGGGCCAAAATTATGGGGGGCTCCGTAGTATTGTCCTTGTTGGGCTCCTTGCCACATGTTAGGCCACCGTTGGCCACGTCGGCCTCTGCTGCCTCGTTTGTATGAGCCAGTGCTTGAGTCACTGGAAGCGGAACTGTCATCAGCCCGATGAGTCTGAAGCGTTCGGGGTCTTGGGTAGTGGGGTGAAGTCATCTTCAGAGTAGGGGTATGTTTTAGCGTAGCTACATTTTTTAAGATCTTTGTCAAACTTCTTGATTTTTGCTTGTGTCAGATGCTCCTTGTATTCGTTCATTTCTCTGTTCTGATCATCGAGTTTCTTTTTGTAGGAGGTTAATGTAGCTTTAAAATGGCTTTCTGTTGCTTGGATCTCAATGACGATGGCGTCAGAGAGACGTTTGGCCGTCTTGATGATCAGTACCATCCAGTCCCTGGTACAGTGCCAGGCGATCTGGGCCCAGTCTTTTCGGAAGGTGGGGTCATCTAGGAAAATCCTGGGTGCATTAGTAACGATGAGGCCCCTTGGCGCTGTGTTGGTTCTTAAGTATTGGGCTAGGATCACTCCATGGAGGATGGTTCGTATTCTATTACGCTTTTTCTCGGTTAAGGTCTCCCAATCAGTGGTCTGGGCTATGGAGTTAGCAATATTGAAATCTGCTTGGAAGGAGGGGTCTGCGAGTATGTCACTCACATCATCCTCGCTGAAGGTGAGGCCATGGTTCTCCGCCATGGTCCTGGTTAGAACTCTTGCAGCTGTGCGCTGCCTAAGTATGCGCGTATCAAGAGAGAGAGAGGACTAGAAAGCTAGTCCGAGTCCCCATAGTTTATATGTGTTATCAAAAGAGACTAGCTTATATATGACCAATATTGTTAGGACTCTGATTAGGTTTGTCATGGGCACCTCGTTGGTGAGTTCATGAAGCCCTCACCCACCAACCTGGTTGGTGGCATGCTTCATCATCGGGCCCACCCAGTGACACCTAATGTGTCCCGGGTGTGCTGCGACGCCTGATTACAGCGGAGCTGGTATTTTACTGAGAGTGCAGTGTGAGGTGTAAAGTGAAGTGTGAGTTAAAACGGCTTGGCGAGGGTCCCAGTACCCGAGGGTAAATTACATTTTAATAACTGGGCCCCCGTCAGCGGTTAAAATAAGGCTTGGGGATGTTTAAGGGAGGCGAGTTACTACCTCCTACATCCATCAGTTGGGCGACATGTTTCAGCCAGTGCCTTAAACTAAATCTGGCCTCCCTTATACATCCCCAAGCCTTATTTTAACAGCTGACGGGGGCCCAGTTATTAAAATGTAATTTACCCTCGGGTACTGGGACCGTCGCCAAGCCGTTTTAACTCACACTTCACTTTACACCTCACACTGCACTCTCAGTAAAATACCAGCTCCGCTGTAATCAGGCGTCGCAGCACACCCGGGACACATTAGGTGTCACTGGGTGGGCCCGATGATGAAGCATGCCACCAACCAGGTTGGTGAGTGAGGGCTTCATGAACTCACCAACGAGGTGCCCATGACAAACCTAATCAGAGTCCTAACAATATTGTCATATTTAAGCTAGTCTCTTTTGATAACACATATAAACTACGGGGACTCGGACTAGCTTTCTAGTCCTCCCTCTCTCTCTTGATATGCGCACGCTTGTAAAAATGGACCCATAGTTCTCCACTTCCAAATTCAGTAGCTTTGGCAGTAACGCCACATCCCTAAAGTTGAAACTTTAAGTGCGAGTTTTCCCAAAATAAACATGCTATCTTGTTCTTAAATGAGGATGGGGGTTACATACTTCTACTGAGTATATTGAACTAGTTCATTGTGCACTCTTTTACTGGAAATGTAACGTACAACACAGTTTGGCCATATTCTAATGGGCCTTCTTACACTGCAACCTCTGCTTTAGGCTGGCTTGTTGTTTGAAAAGCAGATATTATATTGCACGAGTTTGGTTGTCCAGCGTGGAAATTTAGACTGCCTATTATCTCTGAGGGGTTATGTTCTGCCTACCATTTTATGAACGATTCAGAAAAGGGGGTGGTGATGAACAGAGTGTCTGAATTAAGCAGACCACTCTTACCCAGTCCAAAGATCAGGGCTTGATCCATCACCGTTTTTTAGCTCACTGCACCATCCCAGCTCAGAACCTGGCTACATGCAAATTAGTCTGACCCTGGCCCAGTGCATCATGGGAACAGGGCAGACCAAACTACCAAGCCAATTCTTATACTGGGAAGGAAACAAGCTTCCGGGGACCGGTTTCTGGCATTTCAGCCATCTTCGGCCCGGCTTGCTTGAATCCTGATGGTGCAATAAGCAAGGGGCTCACATCTGAGTATACCCTTCCACGCTTATGGTGGACAAAAACGATTCAGAAAAGGGGGTGGTGATGAACAGAGTGTCTGAATTAAGCAGACCACTCTTACCCAGTCCAAAGATCAGGGCTTGATCCATCACCGTTTTTTAGCTCACTGAACCATCCCAGCTCAGAACCTGGCTACATGCAAATTAGTCTGACCCTGGCCTAGTGCATCATGGGAACAGGGCAGACCAAACTACCAAGCCAATTCTTATACTGGGAAGGAAACAAGCTTCCGGGGACCGGTTTCTGGCATTTCAGCCGTCTTCGGCCCGGCTTGCTTGAATCCTGATGGTGCAATGAGCAAGGGACTCACATCTGAGTATACCCTTCCACGCTTATGGTGGACAAAAACGATTCAGAAAAGGGGGTGGTGATGAACAGAGTGTCTGAATTAAGCAGACCACTCTCACCCAGTCCAAAGATCAGGGCTTGATCCATCACCGTTTTTTAGCTCACTGCACCATCCCAGCTCAGAACCTGGCTACATGCAAATTAGCCTGACCCTGGCCCAGTGCATCATGGGAACAGGGCAGACCAAACTACCAAGCCAATTCTTAGACTGGGAAGGAAACAATCTTCCGGGGACCGGTTTCTGGCATTTCAGCCGTCTTCGGCCCGGCTTGCTTGAATCCTGATGGTGCAATGAGCAAGGGACTCACATCTGAGTATACCCTTCCACGCTTATGGTGGACAAAAACAATTCAGAAAAGGGGGTGGTGATGAACAGAGTGTCTGAATTAAGCAGACCACTCTTACCCAGTCCAAAGATCAGGGCTTGATCCATCACCGTTTTTTAGCTCACTGCACCATCCCAGCTCAGAACCTGGCTACATGCAAATTAGTCTGACCCTGGCCCAGTGCATCATGGGAACAGGGCAGACCAAACTACCAAGTCAATTCTTATACTTATTACCCAGTCCAAAGATCAGGGCTTGATTCATCACCGTTATTTATCTCACTGCACCATCCCAGCTCAGAACCTGGCTATATGCAAATCAGTCACTCTGTTCATCACCACCCCCTTTTCTGAATCGTTTTTGTCCACCATAAGCGTGGAAGGGTATACTCAGATGTGAGTCCCTTGCTCATTGCACCATCAGGATTCAAGCAAGCCAGGCCGAAGACGGCTGAAATGCCAGAAACCGGTCCCCAGAAGCTTGTTTCCTTCCCAGTATAAGAATTGGCTTGGTAGTTTGCTCTGTTCATCACCACCCCCTTTTCTGAATCGTTTTGTGGCCACTATAGGTGTGGCAGGGTATACTCAGACATGAGTCCCTTTCTCACTGCACCATCAGGATTCAAGCAAGCCGGGCCGACGACAGCTGAAATGCCAGAAACCGGTTCCCGGTAGCTTGTCTCCTTTCTGGTGAAGAATTGGCTTGGTAGTTTAGTCTGCCCTGTTCCCATGATGCACTGGGCCAGGGACAGACTGATTTGCATATAGCCAGGTTCTGAGCTGGGGTGGTGCAGTGAGATAAATAACGGTGATGGATCAAGCCCTGATCTTTGGACTGGGTAAGTGTGGTCTGCTTAATTCAGACACTCTGTTCATCACCACCCCCTTTTCTGAATCGTACCATTTTATGAAGGCTCGTGGTATTTGCTAGCCCTGGGCGGAGTTCGTGGAAAGTGGCCAAAAACTCTTCTGCACTACGTGGAGTTCCACAAGCAGCAGAGTGCGTTAAATCACATTGTTTGCGCTGAGTTTTAGTGCAGGGTGTTTGTCCCATGCTGGAAAATCTGTGTGAGCGGCACCATGCGCAGCGCAAGAGAGTGCTGCTTCTTTCTGCTACTCGAGTAGCTGTTCTACTCGAGCGGCACTTCCTCAATGTAAACAGAGAACACGAGTGGTAGCTGCCATCCGTTAACGCCCGTGTTTAGAAATCTCGCCAGGAGGAGGTCTGGAGTAAGATTTTCCTCGCTCACCAACTTAACTTTGGTAAGCGAGGATAAAACTCTGCTCCGTGAACTCCGCACACTATGCGGAGTGCAGATTAAGGAAAACTCTGCGAACTGAGAGAAATGTCATGCTCAGGCCTAGTATTAGCCACCATATATTCTTCATCTCAGAGCTCGTAAAATCACACCAATTACAGTAAAACTGGCGGCAGTGCATCTGTGATAACTTATTATTATTATTGAAAAATGCCTAAGGTTGAAAACTTTGTATTAAAAGTATCACTGCCCACACATGACATTGCCACCTCAAAGGCACTGCATGGCAGACATGTAGCTCAGATGTCTTCTTTTTTTCCTCTTCCATCCTCTGCTATCCTTCCGAATCCAAATAACTGACTAACCCATTCACCACTTAAAAATGTACTTGCATGTTTCACTATACTAATCCTCTATGGGTCCCGGAGTAGCGTGCTACTCACTGAAAAAGTTCTTTGAGGGCTTGCAAGTGTAGTAAGCGCTATATAAATGCAATTACAATACAATACAGTCTGTTATCTGTGAGTGCTTCATTTGAGCCAGTGGTTTCTGGGGCTCAGCACCAGCACTTAATTTTTAGAGCATGAGCTTGTGACAGTCTGCCACAAGGTGACACGTCTGGCTCATTTTTAGATGACCACAAAAACAGTTAATTGTTAATTCAAATCATTAAAATGACTATTATCTACTGCCCAAAACATTCTTATAGCTTTGGGGCTAGAAATACTTCAAATTGTCACACTTGTAGGACTGTGATAGTTAGTAGTTGTGTTGGTACTGTCATTGGCAGCATGGTAGGGGCAGTGTGTGGTGCAAGCTGCAGTGGCCTCCTGAAAAGAGCTCTGGCACTTATTTCTGCAATACACACCTTCAGCTTACACATTGCTTAATTTTGAAAGGAATACGTGCTGGAGCCCAATGTTTTGTTCAGTAGCCCATGACCAACGCTATTGAAGGTCAGGGTGCAGAATACCAAGGCTTTATAATTTTGATTCCAATTCATGCCTTTTAAATCACCCACTATATGCTCCCTGCTTCTTTAATTCCCTCTTGCAGGTTGTTTTTCATCACTGCTTTCTCCCTTTGTGAAAGTTTTTTTGTATTTACTTCCTCTTTCATTCCCCATTTTGTGTTTTCTCTCTCTGTTGCTCTGGATCCGTCTGTGAAGGAAAAGTAAATGCCGGACCCCCTAAATGTGTGCCGGTAAGCACCACCTGCAACCACCAGTTCACATTTAGCACTGGTTACACTTCTGAAGTGAAAAACCTAAAGTGCTGTCTGAGACCTTTAGCAACAGCTCCTAGATAGACCCACCGGGCATAGTTTGTGTACTTGTTTACTGATTTTATTTTTAATTGGGAACCCTGGGTTTGAAGTACATAGTACGGTAGCAACACAAATGAATATAGAAGGACAATAGGAGATTGTATACATAATCACTGACATGGTGGGAACAGCAACAGAAGTAGAGGTAGCCAGTTTAAGACACAACATTAGTGCCAGGTGAGAAGAAAGCACGGTACAATGGTAATGGCGGTACATTTCTCACAAGGTGGTATTCAACAGGTGATATCTGTTTTTTTGCTCTTTTGCATTGGCATAGCGAGTCTGACAGAAGCACATCCTGGGTCACAAACAAAAAGTATGCATTTACCAGAACCTTACCAAAAATCCAGCTTCCGCGTCTCTAAAGCCCGCCTAATATTCGCCTCACAGTAAAGGAATAAGCAAGCCCATTCATTTAAGATTGGTGCATGAGCCAAGAGAGGGTTAACCACACAAACCTGTTTTGTAAATGTAGGGAACTGAATTAAACCAATTAAAAAGTTGATTTTGCAACATATCTAAAGAAGGCGGTAGGGCGTGGTGAAAAAAGTGCTATAACGCAGTCAGTGCTGGTTGCATCATACCACTTTTTTTGTTAGGTTTATTGCAGGACGGGAGGCAACATGGGACGAAGGGTGGACAACACTGACAATAGAGAGTAGGAAGAAGGGGCTATGAGGAAGCACAATGACAATGGTCAGCGGGATGGAGGGGGTGTGGGCAAGAATCAACACAGACAACAAGGGAAGGAGGGAGGATGGGTGGCTGCAAGCAACAATAGACATTAGAAGGTGGGTGGGGCAAACAACAACATAGCAAGGGATGGGGAGAACAAAAGGAAGATGCACTCTTATTGAATGCCTAAAAACAAACAAAAAATAGCAGCTATACAAATGAGCAGTGGCTGGAGACAAGTAATGCTCCCATGCTCCAGGGAACAAACAAATTCAAAAACAATAATTGATGGACAGAATGCAGAACAATGTCATACATGCACCCCAGTACAGATATCTAGGCCTAAATCCATTATTTTTTAGCTCACCATGCCATTCTAGTTTAGACTGCCTGGCCCCACTGCTCTTACCTGCACAGGCTGCTGCTGCTATGGCAGCCCCATAGTAACAAACAAGCAAACTAGAGTGCCAATTCAGCTAACCAATGATAAGAAATATGTAGCCTCCAAGCCCACTGATCGAAAACAAAATGCCTCAAAGAGACAGTGCGTGCGCTGTCTAGGCGAGACCTAAAAAGGGCTAGTCCTCATTTAAATTTGGCAGAGAGTAGACTTTGTCGGGGAGCAGTAATTTATTGCTCTTTTTTAGTAATCCACTGCCCATTTTGGTAGATTTGGGAACCCCTGTGATAAACTGAAAAAAAGAGATTTGATTCCTGTCAGTGACTGCTACTATATATTTGATTTCAGTGTTGTATCGTGTAATATAATTGTGACCACTGACGTACTCCTAAGTTAACAGCAACATGCTTTATTTAGCATAACTCAATCTATGTACAGGCAGAGCTGTGTTACTTAATGACATTGCGGCTGGAGCTGGGTACACAGTCTTTTCTCCCCAAAGTCTGCCTGGCCTGTTCTTGTGCTTCCACCCGCACAACCAAGAACAGGAGACCTGTAAATGCAAACACAGCATAAGTGTGTTTAAAATATGGTTGCCAATTTTCTCAGAGATAAATTCTTGTCATTTCTTCATGGTTTCTGGTTTGAAGAGGGCTTGGTTCTTGTTCTTGAATAAGATTTTGTTCTGAATCCTCTGTATTCTCTTTCAGCGTGACAATCTGCCTCCGCTTCCTTTAATAAACGTAGAAATAGTTTAGCTTTAAAGCACCTTTGAAATTATTTGTATATTTTCCATATGAACCCTTTTACTGCCAGGGCGTCTACGCAATCCACTGTATTTATACGCCATGAGGGCAATGAAAGGGCTACGTTTACATATCAAAGGGGGTGGGAATACCAGATATTGCTGCCTTTGCCTTTTTTTAACATACCTTGGTATAAAAATATTACTTTGCAGAAATACTTGCCAGGTGGCAACCCCCGTTTGAGATGTGATGATAAATATAATTAAAATATATAGAAAACTGCAGTGCAAAGCAGGGGTGTAACGCAGACCGCTAACTTGCGGGGGGGGGGGGGGTGGGGGGGGGGGGGACAAACCTTCACCTTGGGCACCATTCACCCCAAGGCCAATAAATATCTGTGCGACATTGGAGACTCGGGACCCCTTATTCTGCATGGGGGTCCCATCAATTTGCATTACGTCACTGGATCAAATGAATAGAAGGATGTATACAGCGTGTGTTTGTGCTGGGTCCTTCGGCGGCTGGCCCTGTTGACATTGAGGTCATAACCCCCCGCTTCCCCTCTCCCTCTTATCCCCGGGCCTGGCCAGCTGCAGCCGGAGCGGGCCTCGGTGCCAGCCCCGCCGGATGAAGTGCTAAAATAGAAAATGAAGTGGAGAAGAGTCAAGAGGGCCGCAGGTATTTACGTGCAGTCTGAAGCGAATCGATACCTTCTGTAAGGAGAGGTTTCTATTCTGCTTGCTTTTTTTTTTTTTTTTACTGTTCTTTGACAGTGTTTATGTTTACTCTCTAAAAAATAACAACTGTCAGGGAGCCCTTTACTGCCATCGATGGCGTCAGTAGATTCCGGGTGATGGTGCCTGGTAGGAGGCATCTTTCAGATCTTGTGCGCGTGCTGCGTGTGCCGCTATTAATAACTCGCCATTTGACATTCATCAGACAACACGAGCAGGTGCTGCTCCCCCCGCCCTGGCTTCGGTTGCCACACCAAACACACGTACATACCTGGCACCGTGCATCTCGGCAGGGCGCATCAGGCCGCGTTCACAAGGAAGACCCTGCCACTTCCGGTAGTAAATGAATTGTACTGCTAGGTTACTCCTCTAGTTCAGGACTTAGGCGTGCTGTCAGGGTGTCACATGGCACCTACGTGCAGCCAATCTTCGTGACCCCGGCTTATCATACACCTATATCGTGGTCAGAGCTCCCCTGAGACCCACACGCACCCCGATACCAAGGGGGTTATATGTCACTCACACACTTCCGGTCAAGCGTGCCACCTCCAACTGTACCCAGTTTAAGACACGAGGCATACCCTGCATGCAGCTAGTCAGGCCTAACTTGCTGGGTATCTTGCAACAAAGTGGACATTGCAACTGCGTTACCCCAAACGAAGAGGCTCGCTATATAAATAGCAAGTAACCACAACTAGATAACGCCATGTTGGCAAGCACTGCAGGGACGATTGCAGAGGGAAAGTAAATTAACAAGTCATAGGCTTATGCCTACGGGTTTTGCCGACATTACTCTTTGCACCCACCAGATGCTCTGCTCGTGCCAGACAGGGCTCACAGTTTAGGAGATTTAAAAAATCAACAAATAAAGATGTGAATAAATGAGATGCCGTGAATAATCATGTTCACATGAGGTAGGAGAAAGCTCTATCATACCAATTTACAAATAAATGATTCTTCGTACTTAGTTTCAACCATTTGTGCAAAAATAGCATTAATACATTAATGCATAAAGATGGATTATACCGCTGTCGAATATCTATATCTGCAAGTATGGAGGCTTTTCCATAGATCCAGTTTTAGCTTAGGTGTCACGGGTATGAAGGGAGGGAGGTTGATGTGGGTACTCATTAGGGAGTGAGTACACTCCCACAGATCTACACCTATACAGGTACTTTACCAATGTTTTCACAGCAAGTTGCACATTTAACTTTAGCGCAAATCGGAGATCTAGCAGAGGAATGTCTCCAGCTGGAAAAAATAAATTTTAGGTAGTAAAGATTTCTGTAATAGGCAACAGACCTTGTTTGTGAATACTAAAAGGTCTTTTTACTCTTAACTGACCTGAACGTTTGTGTTCCCCTTTACCCCCAGCAATATAGCCGTGTTTATGATCCTGCAGATAATACAGGACAGCCCAGACAGCCGAGTAGTATACCTTGCTGTTGGGTCACTTCTAGCACCTTATGAAGTAGAAAACAAGGGACACCTCATAAGAAGCACTTTCTGTGAAAAAATGATTTGCTACAAAAAGTCTTCAGTTTTTTATACAGTAATACGAAATCAAATTGTGCACAGTAAAGTAAGTTTCCTAGTGGGGAGTGTTTTTGATTTTCTTGTAAAAAATGAAAAAGATTTAGTGCCCCGGTGCGCAGATGGGAGGAAACTGGTTCCTTAGCTAAATGTAATCTTCAAGCACCCTAGCCGCCTCCTCAGGCTCCCACTGCTCTTAGATGTCTTCTGCCAAGGCCCTTTTCACCCCTCTCTCCCAGGATTAATGACACTAACTGCCCCGCCAGGAGTGTGGCTGTGTTAGTGGAGCAGGTGCAGTGGCTCTGGGCCCAGTGGCATTTGAGGCCTCTAGGGATCCTGAAGGCAAGGCTGGCCAGTGGTGTCGACGAGTTGGGTCCACTCCCAGCATGCCAACCTTCAAAGCAGTTCACAGAGCTGCATTCTGGCACCTGTGGTGATCCCCCCTTCTTTCTTGTCACTCTCCCGTAATATCCTCCTAACCCCAACCCCTGCAAACAACTTGGAATCAGCATGAAGCAGCTGAGTTGTGGGCGATCCAGGGAAGAGGAGGAGGAGCAGAGACATTTTTGTTCAAAGGCCAGTCACTTCTCTGATATATTAAAGTGAGGAACATACCTGTGAACACACATGGGACCCTTTGTTGCTTCTTTACTCATCATTAACAGAAAGGCACCACATTTGCTTCTGCCCAAGGTGCTAGCCGAGCAGTGGCTGGCCCTACCTCTAGATATGTAATGGGTTGGATCAGGAAACCCCGAGCAGCCTGGTGAAATGCCTTGAAGTTCCAATCATGGCTTGTTCTGCACACATGGTACCCGGGGGTGGGAGGAGGAGTGGCATCACAGACTGTGGCCTGCAAATGCATCTTGAAACAAGCATTGACATAGCCAATAGGTCTCGCCTTTGGGACCTTATAAGTGTTTAGTTATCCAGCACAATATCCTTGGTGCTACAACATCAACTGTTGCATGGCTAAACACTTAGAAGGTCCCAAAGGCGAGACCTATTGGCTATGCCAATGCTTGTTTTACTGGTTGAAAACCACCCAGTGTCTGTGGGAAGCTGGGATGTGAACTCCTCTCCCACCACAAAGTCCAGTACAGTAGCCATCTGACTAAACCTTTGGTTGTTCCAGAATTCCCAAGCGGAGGTAGAGGTGTAAGAACTGAGGTGCAGAATTACAATTTATTAAAATGTTAAAAAGTGCTAGATTTTTAGGTGCTAGTCTGTCCTGAAGGTTGATGTGAGCATTTAGGAGTTATGTTGGCAGCACTCCAGCAGAGAGCAGGCGTTCACTCCTTAAGCTTGTCGTTAAACTGCTTCACTGTCACCACATAGTTTCAATGTTTGATCTCAATGTTTGATCTCGTTCTCTGAACATCTATTTCTTTCCCTCAGTTCAATCGTGTTGTCATCAGAACTGCTGCTTAAAACCCACCCCTCTGACAGCAGAAATGCACGTCTCAGACTGAAACTACTCACAGGTTGGGAGTGAGAGGGACAGCCATACTCTGAGCAAGTTACAGGGAATCCTAAATATCTAATGGGTCCTACTTTTAGAGCACCTGTGCCAAACTTTTACAGACACTGTAGTCCGTGTCTGGGGTTTTGAAGAGCCCGTCTTGTAAATATGTTTTACATATCATTACCACTGATCTCTAGTTTTCAGCCAGAGGGCGGGAGTCTTGAATAGTATGTTGCCGCTCAGAGCTGTCAATATCGTCTCCTCTTGGCTGCTCTTATCAAAGCTGTGCCAGGGCTTAGGCTGTCCCAGTGTCAGTGAACACCTTTTAATTCTATGACATTGTGTGGCAGATGAGGTGCCAATGGGAAATTCCTGTCGCTTATGTTGAAAAGCCCTTCATCTTATCAGGGAGAGGAGAAGGCTCCAAAAGGTTCAGAGCAGATAACGCCAACGGAGCAGCTAAGCTAATCTGATGCCAATCTATAGCAAATGCATTAGTTCAACCCTAGATGCGTGCCACTTGTATAGTGAAACTTTATTCCCAGTCGTATCTACCCTGTCTGCAAAAGCAGCAGTGCATGCCAAACATTTCTGCAGGCTCTCTCACAAACTTCCCCCCCCAACAAACCTTATACCCATTGTGCAGACCTGAGGTGACGGGGCAACCTAGGGCTAGCGATGCCCCGTGCAGGGAATGACAGGAGGCCAACACGTTACTTCGTGGTTGGCAGGAAGACCCCGAGCGGTCTCCGTTTATTTATCTTTTCGGTATGAGCCTGCCCCGAGGAGTGCATGCGCTCGATACACTGCATTGGAGAGCCCTTATGGCTCTCTACAGCCATGTGCTCTGGGCTGCCTGGTAGGCTGCTGGCAGTGTAGGTAGGGGATGATTTAGTGACATAACTTTCAACAAGCACCGAGTGCTGGGAAGAAAGTCAAAAACGTCGAAAGATGGGACTTTTTTTCACTGAGGCAAATCTGTCAAGGTGCACTCTCTTACTTGTCGGGTTCACTCTTATTTCAAAGAAAGTCTAGCCTAGCTCACATGGGGTTTAGAACGCCACCACCAAACCCTGTAGGTGTGCTGCTGGAGGGCGGGCTGCACTGGCATCTCCCGGCTCCTCACGGGGGCACAGATTCTCGAAATAGAAGTACATAATGTGCTCTTTCTTACTAGCACAAAAACCCCTGAAACTAGCCCTGCCATCAAGGAAATTCGTTTTTCGCCCTACGTAGCCTGCTCTTTGTTTTTTAGAGAACTCCCCACTGCCCTCTGGATATGGGTCACGAATGCAGCACGGTTCGTTCTCTTTAGCAATTACCGTATTCCGGGTACTCAGCGTCCAGATTCTGTGCCAGCCACTGGAGATGAGAGGGCACCTCTAGTGTGCGAGATCAGTGCTGTGTTTAAGCATTGAGCAAGCCCGAAAGTGGTGCGCGCTTGTGCCCGCAGCTGCAGGGGAAGACCGCCATCTGTTTCGATAATTGGAAACAGATGTCGCTGATGCTCGCTCCGGAGCACCCTAGGCCAGAGAACAGAGAAGGCGGGACATGCCCCCGCCTTGGGCCAATTGCGTGCCTTCTTTCTTAGAAAGACGCATGCAAAGCCCAATAGCAAGTGATTAAAAAAAAGCGCACGCACGAGCTTGTGTTTGGAGTTTAAAAGCCCTTACTAAATGCCTCGCAGAGCAGCGCATGCGCACTGGCTCAGGCGAGACTTAAACAGTATCTTCATTAGAGGTGCTGGTAGTAAGGAGCAGTGTGAAGCAGCTACTGTGAAGTTGCAAATGTTCACAGGAGTGCCCTAAACCGGCAACGGGTACCTAGCGCGGCTCCTGAGAAGGCCCAACTAGTGAAGAACCCAGTGGCGTAATAAAGCTTGAGGACCACCACCCCTACAAAATAGATGGAGGGGGCCCCCAGCCAGGAGCTTTCAGGCCAGGGGCCCATGCACAGTGCTGGAGGGGGCCCTGGAGCTCGTCCCTCCCCACACCACGGGGGCTAATGCTACGCCACTGGAAGAACCACATGTCTTCGTTTTGGAGATAGTTAACTACATGGCAAATCCTCAGTAAGGTTTTCAAGTGGCTTCCAACCAGCACCAGGAAAACTGTGATGCAAGCCCTCATCATCGGCTGACTTGATTATGGCAATGCAATCTACGCAGGCTCAACCACCAAACTCATGCAAAGACTCCAGACTATCCAGAACGCAGATCTCAACCTGCCCAAGAGGACCCACATCACCAAGCACTTGAAAGCCCTCCACTGGCTCCCGGTGCAGAAGAGATGCCAATGCAAGTTTCTGACCCACGCCTACAAAACCCTCCACGACTAAGGACCCGCATACTTGAACCACAGATTGCAGTTCACCAACCTCCCAGGAATCTCCGCTCAGCTCACCTAGCCCTCGCACAGATACCACTCTCCTTCTCCACCCTCGCCATCAAAGCCTGGAACACCCTCCCTCTCCATCTCCGCTCTGCACCCTTGCTGACCCACTTCAGGGGAGGACTCAAGACCTGTTTTTTCGACTGAAAATTGCAGCACAGTGCACTTCTTAATTTGTAAAAAAAATAAGTGCCACTGCTCTTTTTAGGAGGCCACTGCAGTTTGCACGACACATTGCCCCTGCTATGCTGCCAATGACAGTGCCAAAACAACTACTAACCATCCGACTCAAGTGTGAAAATTTGGACTATTCCAAGCCCCAAAGCTATAAGAATGGCTTGGACGGCAGATAATAGTAATTTTTAATGTACTTTGAATTAATAATTAACTGTTGTTGTGGCCATATCTAAATTATCCAGACAGGTGCACCTTGTGGCAGACTGTCACAAGCGCCGGTATTCACAATTAAGTGCCAGTGCTGAGCACCGGAAACCATTGGCTAAAATTAAGCACTTCCACAGCACCTGGATATGCTCCTGGGTGATAAGCCACGCTCTACAAGTCTGACCTCATTGATTGATTGACTGTGAGTTTAGCCAAGAACGGCTGTGTTGATAGATCACATGCTGTGTGAAGTTTAATCCCTTGAATCCTTAACTAAATAGACCAAAACACAAATGTGATGGAGAGTAGGGTTTTGATGTTGCTGTCCATGGACTGTGACTCTCATTTTAAATAAATGTTTCTCTCTCTCTCTCTCTCTCTCTGCTGTTTGTATTAATAGGCAAATACCTGTTATATTTACATTCCACGTTTGTAAGGCAGGCACATTTTAAAAATGAATTTGAGTGTATAATTTTATACTCTAATAAATGTAAAGCTTTAACTGAAATTCGTCCGCTATCAATCTTGATATTTTTCAGTGCTTAATTTGTAAAAGAATGAGTGCCGGTGCTCAAAGCTCTGCCCAGCAGTCCGCTCGGAGCTGCAGTTATCAAGGCTGCGTAGTCTTGACTCCACCTCAAGGCTCTTTAATCCACCACCAGACTCCCCCTGCCCTTTATCGCACTTTTGCAGGTCCCTACTTTCTCCCTTTGTGACGTTTTTTCTCTTCTTTTCTTCCTCGGTCTTTCCACTTTGTGTGTTTTTCCTCTGTTGCTTTTGGCAAATGTCTGAAGAGGAAAAACAGCAGGTCCCAAAAAATAAGTGCCGGTGGGCTACACCGCCAACCACGGCTCAAATTAAGCGTTTTTGTCTGCTTATAATGTTCAAACCCTAGGGAGTCATTTAGACACGTAGAACTAGTGTAAAACCAAAGATAAAACCGGTTATTGTCGATTTCTACAGAAACGGCAAGACTGATTGCACTAATTTTAATTTTTGGCATAATAGGGAAAGAACCAAAGGACCTTTTTACTGGGGCAAAACATGAACCACACAGTTGGCAGGCGATTTTCCTGTGTTTATACAATACGAAATTGAAAAGAATACACTCGCCTTATTTTTTAAATGCGGGCGCTGGAACTAACCTTTAAGTACAATTGTTCATTTCTATTTTTATTTCATAAGTAGCAAAAAATAGAACAAGGCAGATTTCTGTTTCTTTTATATTAAGGTTATTTGTGCATTGCTAGTTCTTTAAACTCTGCATTGCACACGTAAAATGCACACGTAAAATCATTTATGTTTAGAAATGGATCCACATTTTATTTTCTCCATTTTCATCTTAGTGCTAAAGCATTTCAAAGTTATGGACTGGAGCAAAATGTGTTTCAGTATTCCATTTTCCACATGCAATAAAACAGTGCAAAATGGGTTTGCTGCATTAAAAAAGTGCACATTTTCTGTGATAGGGCCTCGGGTCCTACATGGTGGGACTGTTCGTGCAAACATGGCAGAAGCCGTAATAACTTTTGCAACATGGTCTAGTTGTACACTTTCCCCCGTTTATAGCCCCCAATTGTAAATTACATGGAAGTATGTGGTTCAAATGCTGTTTGTACTGGTGTGCTTTTGCACCAGTAAATGCCATCTGAAGCCAGGGGTGCAACCAGACCCAATCTTCGGGGGAGGGGGGCTGAGACTCCCAGCCAGGGCTGGCTCGAGCGCTGGTGGCGGCTGCTACGATAGTCTTTTTTTTCACACTCTCCTCCCCCATAACCTCCTTCTTCACCATGAATTCCCTCACTACCACTCTCCAAGAGTGCACCTCATCTCTCCATATCCTCTCCCTGACGTACATTTCATTTTTTATAGTGATACTTATAGTTCACTCACATTTAGTTCTGTGACCTGCATGGTGCATGCTCTTTGCAGCAAGCACATTAACCCTCCGCTCCACTTTACGATGAGCCAAAACTGACACTAGACAAAATTCCGTACTCTCACCAGAAGGAACTTTAATCACCAGAGTTGTCTTGACATTTTTATTGTTGCCTGAAACTGCCTGATGCACAAGGAAGTTCATGTTCTTTTAAACCAAAAACAACTTTTAAACAAAGCACCCCTTTCCCTACAAAAGTCAACTGAAGTTTGTGGAGAAGTGTGGCTCACTGGTTAGAGCAGGCAGACCCTGAAGCAGAGGTCAGACCCGGGACCAGGGTTCGATTCCCGACGCGGCAGGGTGTTGAGCTCAAATGTCCACGGACTCGATAATTCTCGCTTCGGTGCCTGACCTAATCATGGGTTCACACTCTGCAACTCTGGGCATTAAGCTTGCTTAATCTCCACAACGGCCCCCCGCGGCGGGATGCCTGGCTTTCACCTTGGGGATGCCCTGTAGGGGCTATCTCACAGGGAAAAACCAGGACGGGTTCCCAAGGCAAGCGCGGAGATACCCCTTCGGGGGTCGATTCTGGCGCTATATAAGAAATATAATAATAATAATAATAATAACGCCAGGTGTAGCTGTACTAGTCGCACCACCATAAAGCCAGTCCTGCTCCCAGCAGTGGGGCAGGACAAGCATTTCCAGAAATGGGTCAGAGCTAACCTCATAGCCATTATATGAGGAAAAATATTTATGTAAGTGGTGGGGTGTGATTCCCCCAAATTCAAGCAGGCAAAACAAGTTAACAGATTTCTTGTAAATGATTTAAGGGAGAGTAGACTTCTCCCCTGACAATTTAAAAAAACTTTTGGGATCAAATTTGCTAAAACGTCGCAGACCCTTATAGGGCATTCATGAAATATTCCAGTACTTTCATGGTGCACCAGGGAAGCTTGGGCTTTCCTAGGAATAGATCTTGTTTTTTTTCAAATGTCTTAAGTCAGACATTTCTTCCACTATACCAAGGTCATAATTTTTTTCATGGGTGAACCCCTTATGCCAAGGAGTACATTCAATATGATAGTGCCAGAAATTTACCATGGATGCTTCAGCCACAGTCATGGGTATTTCTAAAAAAATCCCTCTGGTATACAAGGGTTAGCATTTTGCAATTGACACCCCCTATAAAATTAGTACAGGGAATCTTATGACAAGTGTTACCTCTAATATCAGTTTCAACATTTTGCTATGGATCCACCCCATATGCTAAGAATTAAGAGCATCAAGTCAGGGCCATCGGCCAGGTGCGGTGACACAAGTTCAGTGTCCCTGCCACTGGGTATAACTGGGCTAGCAACTTTCTCAACTGGACAGTTTGAGTCCACACTCCAGAAGATGGCGTCTTAATAGAAGCATGTCAGGACCTGAAGTTTGCCTTAGGTATCACCCCTCCCCATCCATATATTATTAGTGCCCTTTTCCATAAGGCAAGAATAACTTCCAGTATTCCAGACCAGCGGCACACTTGCACGCATAACACACATACACTCACACACATTCTTGCTATATCTCTTGCACTCTTTCATACATTTGTACTTTGTCAGACTCACACACAGACACCCTGCCACTCACACTTCCCTAAGTCAATCATGATTTATTGTGTTAGAAAAGCTTGCCCTGCTGCTTCTGCTATACTTGCCTTGCCTTTTAGTGAAGCTTAATAAAAACATATTCTCTATACGCTATTCAAAAATATTAATATAGTGCCTTGTCAATGTTTGTTACAAGTATGATGTGAATGAAAAGTGCACTTCCCTAAAATAGCTGTACAAGGCTTAAATTTGGTTTCACGTGTGGATCAAGCTGTTGCAATATTGGAAATGTACGAATCTACGTTCTAACATGTAATATCACAGCATCCAACTGATCTTATGACATTTTTACTTCTTCGGCAACCATGAATTTTATCCAGTAACTCTTTGCATTTTTGGGTTTCTGAGACCCAACTTACAATGTGAAAAAAACTGCATGTCTTGGAATGAAGCATTGCGGTGAATAAAAAGCCAGGAATGGCTGAAGGTGTCACACAACCCTTAATCCAGCACCATACCCCAAAGCCTCCTCCCTAGTCTCCCTCCTTATGCCATCCCTCATTCTCAGTCCACTCTCCCCTTTTGCACCAGCCTCGTTGTTGCAGATCTCATTAAGTAGGCATTTAGTACTATGGAAAGAGCAGGTCATGAGAGTTGTGTAATTTTTATATGTGCAGAGTAAGAGGCGTGCTCATGTAAGTGCTGGGTGATGGTGAATAGTGTGAATGAGTGCAGCATGAGTGGTGTGAGTGTAGGGTGAAAAATATGCAGATATGACTGTTGGGTGAGCTGTATGAATGCAATGATTGAGAAGGGGCCGTGTGACTGTTGGGTGAGAGGAGTGCGTGCAGAGTGAGAGGAGTGAGGGCAAGGTGGTGTGAGCGGGTGAGTGGTGTGCCTTTGTGGTGCAGGGTGAGTGGCAAGATAGAGGGGTGATCTGTGAGAATGACGGGTGAGTTCATGGTGAGAGAATTTAGTGCAGAGTGAGTGATGTGTCCCTATATGTTCTGGCAGGCTATTGTCTCTGTGTGCAGGCCGGATGAGCAGAGTGCCTATATGAAGGCAGTCTGAGAGGTTTGTCTCTAGAAGTGCAGGGTGAGAGGAGGAAGAGCAGGATGGGTGGTGTGACTCCAGGGTGAGTGCTTTCTTGTTTGCGTGTTTGTGCCCATGTGAGTGAACAATGAGCAATGTGACACTGTGAGAGTAGAGCGAAAGGAGTGACTGCAGGGCAAGTGATGTGACATATGAGTATGGGTGCGGGTGAAAGTGCAGAATGGGTGGAATGAATGCATGGTGAGTGATATGCTTGATTAACTGAGATTGAAGAGTGAGCAGTGAGACTGACAGGTGAGTGAAGTGTAACATAAGTGCAGGGTGAGTAGTGTGCTTGTGTAAGTGCAGGGTAAGCTTGAGTGCATGGTGAATTGTGAGAGTGCAGTGCGATCACTTGAAGTGCAGGGTGAGCGGTGTGCTTATGTGACCACAGGGTAAGTGAAGGGAGAACAGCGTGAGTTCATGGTGAAGGGCATGTGTGCAATGTGGTCGCTTTGAGTGCAGGGTGAAAAGTTTGCTCGTCTAAGCGCAGGGTAAGAGGAGGATCAACGCTGTGAGTGCAGGATAACAGCGTGAATGCAGTGTGATTGCTGTGAGTGTAGGGTGAGTGGCGAAAGTGACACGTGAGCGGAGCGTCATATGCCTGCAGGTTGAGCGGGTGTGCTTGTGTGAGCAAAGGGTAGAAGGAGGGGTAATGGTGTGAGTGCATGGTGAGTAGTGGGAGGGCAGTGTGATTGCTGTGAGTGCAGGGTGAGCATGAAAGTGAAGGATGAGCAGTGAGTTGTCTGAATGCAGGACGTATTCCCAGACACATTGAGTAACTCAGCACTGCATTGACGGCTGGCGTAGGGTATCAGATATAATCTTAACTATTGCCATTATGGCATCTATCAGGGATGGAGGGTGGTAGAAATAAATAATTTGCTGATCCTTCAGCAAACTTTCAGTCTTCTGATTAGGGTTGCCAGCTGATCTGTTTTTAACCAACACCACCAGTATTTTGATGTTCCAGTCAGTACACAAATAAGTAAAATCACCTAAACCCTGTATTTTTAGCGCTTATCTGTGCATACTTCAAACATAAAATATAAATAGAAAGCACTTTTAAATGTGTTCCAGGGCTGCATTAATGATCTAGGACTAATAATTAAAGAAAACAAAGGCAGAAATGTCATGGTACAAATGAATGCATACAATTTTATTTACAACCCTATTAAGTGTCAAGGCCAGGCCTTTGCAGACTCTTTAAACAACAAATGGATAGTATTTTTCTTTTAGAAAGGTGGCATCCCTACTCCTGAGATGCCTTTTCACTAAATGCATTCTCCCACTGTGGCAGTAAAAATAAAATACAAACGTAAGGAAGAGGCAGACTGCAGGCCCAGGGGATACTGGAATGAGTGAAAATAACAAACAGAGCCTCGTTAACCAGTTCACAAAAGGCATGTAAATGGTCTTTTACAGAGCTGTGAAAACCCCGGGCTTGGCGGAGAAGAGACTCAGATAGTGCCCAGCCGATGCCTGGCTGAGAACCCCGACAGGGGTAGGGGTAGGGGGGCTAAAGCCCTTTTAGCCCTATGGGCATTGCACGCCTATCCGAAGCTAAATTACCCTTATTACTCTTTATAGGGTCACATTCAACATCTACTAGCCTCTTTCGCATTTAGTGATCAGGTGAGATCCGAGAGAATAATAGTAATTTACCATTTTATAGCACTGACTGCCTCATTTTAAAGCACTTACACAACATCATGATGTTATTAGCCCATTTATAGTTTTAATTTTATCACCTTCGAAGGATAAAAGCTTTCATGTTCCTACTTTGGTTCAACTTTATGGCTGCAGGTTGCACACATTTCACAATACCAGCTTAAATTTTACTGTTTACTTCTAAATCCTTGGCATAATCCTTTAATTAAAATTGTCCTCAACTTCATACGCATCACAGTCCTTACTCTCTTCTCCCGGATGGGTTACTTCCTGAATGAACCGGCTACACAGGCTTTTGTGCAATATTCTAATACATGAATGGGCAGAAGAATTTACAGAGCGCTGCATGCTGGGAAGTCACCCTTTAAGAACCGTATATGAAAAGGAATGCCAGAATGAATCTGTAGCCGCTGCTTTCTGAATCTTGAAAACTGCCCTGGGCTGCCATATTCTAAGGGAATGCATATACATGGGTGGCCATGGCACTTTAAAACAAAGGGCATCTCTGGAAGTTCTTTTGGTCCTTTTACTCATCAATAGTCTGTTTTCCAAAAAATTAAACAAATTCATACATATTCATGTATTGAAGAGCTTTTAATTAGCCGTCCTTATACATTTGTCTATCAAAGGATCAGCCACATGTTGATTACATTCACCACAGCATACAGCATGAGGCAGTGGGTCATCACGCTTCAGCCATTGGTTTCTTCACTGTGAGTGACCGCATTTGGCTTGTGAAACTATCACACCCCCTGAAAATGTGGCCCATTTTAGTGACAAGTTAGATGGGCAAATATTCATTTTGAGATGGGTAATTTTTTACTTGTTCACTTTTTTTGCAAAGATATGCACAACACCTTTAGACAATCTCATTATTTTACTTTGAAACTTTTAATAACTACTCTGGACATTTGCAAAAAATAAATACAGGGAATTCTTGAAGGCAAGACCTATTGGCTTTTCCAGTGCTTGTTCTGTAAGTGAGTGATGTACTATCTGATGCACAATGGAGCAGCTACAATGAACTATCAGGTGCACATTGGGGCATATGCAATACCCTTGAAGGCGGCATCCATCATGGGCTGCTGTGCCTGCCACAAGCTACTGGTGAGCCATTGCAATGCCCCATGTCCCTTCCCATCTGCATGGGCCTCCAGACCTTATACAAACACCAGTCATATCATAAGATCATGTTCAGTCATGGTGAGTGGAGTATTCTTCCCTACAGCACAGCCCCCTTTAATGGATTAAGCGGTGTCCCTTAGGGCTTCTTCACCCTAGACATGAAGCTTTTGTAGTTAGTAGTAGGCCTCCCTCCATCCCACTGCCTTATCCAAGCATGATCTTGTGATCTCCTTGTTGCTAGCTTGGAGTCTAAACCCCAAGTTCTTCAAGGAGATGCACATGAATGTGAAAAAGCTTACATTAAAAGGACGGGGGAGGGGGGCGTGGCTTGGGCGCCGATGGCGATGGTCGCCTGAGAGCTCGGCTCCGGGACTGAGCCCGTGTTTATCCTGTAAATCGGAGGCTGCGGGGCACCCCAGCCCCCGCATTCTGCTGATCGGCCCGACGGAGACCTGCCGGGGCCCTTGGCGAGGTCTGAACGAGCGGTGACCCGGCGAAACATCGAAGTTTGCGGAGTTGCGGAGTGCGACCCAACATGGCGCCCGGACTTCATTGTCCCCCTGGCCGGATCCATTAGGCTGGAGGGGCATCGCCGGCGGCGGCATACCCCCGGCTCTGCCATCTCCCAGTGATCTGTGACCTGGATATCGGTCAGATCGGACTTTTGTAACGAGGATCGCACTCGGATGGGTGACTGGGCGGATGCCCATGCAATAGTGGATCCCGCACGCGGACGTCTGAAGCTCCCGGTGGTGGCCCCACTCACGTCACCGCCCTTAGCTACTTTCTCCTGGCCGACCCACTTCCATGGGAGGCGCAACTCTCTGGCGCCGCAAATCGTCCGGTGGAGTTGGTGACCCTCACCCCGGGACTTTATCGGCCGTGCGGGCCTGCCCGACCTGGCGGCGATTGTCCCCACCTCCTCCTCGGTGCCCTCAGACGGCGTGGTGGTGGCGCGAACCGAAGCGGAGACGGTCCAACAGGCCTTGGAGACGGAGTTCTCCGGCACTCGACTTGGGGCCCAGCAACCGGGAGAGTCATACCCGGAGCCTGCCCTCGGAGACGTCTGCTCCTGGACCCGCACGGAGTGCTCCCGGCGACATGGGGAAACCTAGAGGAGCCAAGGGGACTACCCCAGCCGCCTCAGACTCGGAGACCCAGGACAAAGAGGAACGGGGGGACCCGGAGAGTTCTGGTGGTGCATCGATGCAACAGCAATTTGACCGCGTCTTGGAGGCGATAGCGACCACGCGCTCGGCCCTCCAGCAGGACATTGCCCAGGTAGCGACGAGCCTGGGTCTCCTCCGAGCGGACCACGGCAAACTTTCGGACCGGGTCAAGGAAGTGGAGGGCTCGGTGAAAACCTTGGAGCCGGCGCAGCGAACCTTGGCTGCGACTATGAAAGACGCTTTATCCCGGATTACGGCCCTGGAGCAGAGAGCGGAGGATGCGGAAGGCCGCAACAGGAGGAACAACATTCGTGTGGTGGGCCTGCCGGAAAAGATTGAGGATGGCGACATGGTGGCATACTTGGAGGCCTGGCTCCGTGACACGGTGGCCCCGGAGGGTCTATCCTCCTTCTACACCCTGGAGCGTGCCCATAGAGTCCCGGCGAGGCCACCGCAGCAAGGACGTGCCCCGAGACCAGTGGTGGCGCGGTTATTGCACTTTAGGGACAGAGACTTCATCCTCAATGCCGCCAGACATAATGGTCCATTCAAAGTGGCGAACAGCCAGGTGAACATCTTCCCGGATTACACTTACGAAACTCAACGCAGACGGTTTTCCTTCCTGGCGGTCAAGCGCGAGCTCAGGAGCGAGGGCATCCAGTATTCGCTCCTTTATCCTGCAAGACTCCGCATAATTGTCGATGACAAAACTCAATTTTTTGATACCCCGGAGGATGTCTGCGCCTGGCTCGAACTCTATAGAGCAGGGAAAAATGGCTTTGGCTCCTCATCCCAGCAGGCGGCGGAATCGGAGCAGAGACGGCGATCCAGGAGGATTCGGAGTCGCCGTGGCCGCTCGTGGGGGCCCTCAACTGCGGAGACGTCGACGGAGCGGAGGGGAGTGCTGGAGGTGTTATCTGCGCTGTCTGGCTCACGGGACGATGCCATTGAGGAGGAAGCAGACCCTGGTGACGAGGGGGCACCAACGGACTCCGAGGAGTCGGTGACTGATAGCGTCCATGCACCGGTGATCACACCGAAATCGGTGGAAGACCTTCTGGATGGACAGGGGTGATGGGGTGAGCTACTTCATTTTGGGAGGGGGCCCGGCAGGGGGGTGGCGGGTGCCGACGATTGATGCTGACTCCCGGAGCAGGGAGGGTGGGGTGCCCTGTTTTTGCCCCGAGGGTTTCTGACACTGTTTTGGGCTTGCTTTAGTCCTGGTGGCCTGAGCGTCGAGGGCCCACTGCCTCCGCCCGGCCCGCACCTGGCCCTTAAGGCCTTCCTACGGTGGCGACCGCAGGATTAGCAGGGGTTAGTGGGTTGTTGGAGGGTATGGTTTGGATGGGAACTAGATGGTGCTATTTGGGTCCTGTTCTGGGGAGGGTGGATGGGGGTTTGGTTCATTCTTGGGTTGTTCAGTTTTGGTTGGGGAAAATGGCCGCCATCAGTGCTGGGATGATTGATATCCTTTCTTTGTTGGGACCCGGATGGGGAGACTTTGCGAGAACGATATGGGACAATGGCTGATGTTGCTAATCTGAAATGTGTTACTTGGAACGTGCGGGGGCTTCATACTATGTCCAGGCGCCACAAAGTCCACGCTTATTTAGTGCGTAGGGGGGTACAAATGGCGCTGCTGCAGGAGACTCATCTGAACAAGGCGGAAGGGGCGGCGCTACAGCGTAGATGGAGGGGGCAGGTCTTTTGCACTTCGTACTCCGCGTATGCCAGAGGGGCGCTGATTTGGGTTAGAGCTGGGGTTCCCTTCCAGGTCACGAAAACGGTGATAAATCCAGAGGGGCGTTATGTGGCTATTTCGGGCACTTTGGGAGGGAGGGACTTAAACGTTTGCTGTGTGTACGCTCCTAATATAGACCAGACTGCCTTCCTTTCCAGGTTATCGGGCTCGTTGGCCCACTTCCTCTCCGGGCCTCTTCTGCTCGGTGGAGATTTCAACTCAGTAGTGGATGTAGACACTGATCGCTCGCATCCGCCCCTTCCCGATTCTCCGGTTCGTCGCATGGCTAAGGGTCGTAGGGACTGGCAGACCCACTGGGGTCTGACGGATATCTGGCGGGCGCAACACCCCACATCTAGGGACTATTCCTACTTTTCGAGCCTCCATGAGTTGCACGTTAGACTAGACGGATTTCTTGGCTCGCCCGAACTGGTTTCGGCAGCGGTCCGATCTGAATATTTGACCAGAACCATATCAGACCATAACCCCCTCCTGCTGGACCTTCGTTGGTTCCCCGGGGCGCCTGCGGTGCCCACCTGGAAATTACGGCCCGAGATCCTTGAGGACAGTGTTTTCAGGGCGGACCTCGGTGATAAGGTCTCAGAGTACTTTGCGTCCAACGGCGGCACCGCGGGCACGAGAGCGTTGGAGTGGGACGCCTTTAAGGTGGTGGTGAGGGGTTACTGTATTTCTAAAAAGGTAGGCATGAGGCGAGTTATCCTCGCCGACCTAGAGGCAGCGGACCGGAAACTCCGCGAGCTGGAACTTCGCTGCCCCGGGCGCCCTGAATTACAGGTGCGCACGGCGGAGGCGAAGGAGGCGGTGGCGGCGGAGGTCGAACGGCTTCGCTGTTTTGACTACAAGGCCTATACGGTTCGATCCATCGCAGAGGGGGATAGATTGAGCGCGCTGCTGGCATGGCTGGCCAACCCTACGCGTCAGTCCTCATTGACAACATCTATGCGCAAGGCAGACGGAACCGAGGTGTACACTCAGCCTGAGATTCTGAGCTGCTACCGGCAATATTACGAACGTTTGTACCGCAGTCGCTCAGCCCGTGACCCTGGCCTGCTCGATAATTATTTACGACCACTGGAGCTCCGAACAGTGGAGCAGGACGTGGCGAAAGCCCTGGGGTCCGACATAGAACTGGGAGAGATTCGTAGCGCCATTAAAAGGATGGCGAGGAATAAGACCCCGGGCCTGGACGGCCTTCCTGTGGAGTTTTATGCAGCTTATGCCGACCTCCTAGCCCCTAGGTTATTGGTGGTTTACAAAGAGGCGAAGAGGCTCGGGCGACTCCCGAGCTCGATGTGCGAGGCGTTGGTGGTTCCACTCCTCAAGCCCGGAAGGGACTCGTCCGACCCGGGGTCTTACCGTCCCTTATCAATGCTGACGGTTGACTATAAAATACTGAGCAGTATCTTGGCCTCGAGGCTGCTGGGACACATGAGCTCCCTGGTGCATGAGGACCAAGCTGGCTTTATCCCTAGGCGTAACACGACCATGAACATTCGCAGGTTGTTCCGCTTGCTAGGGGAGCCGCTTGTAGATGCCCCGTGCCCGGTTGTCTTATCGGTAGACCTAGAGAAGGCTTTTGATAGCCTGGAATGGGACTACCTTTGCACTGTGCTACGGAGGTTCGGCCTCGGTGAGGGCTTTATCAGATGGACCACGGTTCTCTATGCCTCTGCATCAGCCAGGGTTCGAGCGGGACCACTGATTTCCTCGCAATATCCGGTGGAACGGGGCACGAGGCAGGGATGTTCGTTATCCCCACTCCTCTTTGCGCTGGCGGTGGAGCCACTCGCGCTGCATATCCGGTCGGGAACCCATTATACGGGCCTATGGACTCCTTCGGACCCGCACTACATTTCGCTGTATGCAGACGACCTGCTGCTCTTCCTAGAGGACCCGCTCGCCGCCCTACATGGAGCTGCGACGGCGCTCACGGAGTTTGGGGAGGTCTCGGGCCTCCGGGTGAATTGGACTAAGACCTGTCTTTTCCCGGTTCGCAAGGGCACCCCCGCCCCTACTCTAAGTAGGGAGATTAGATGGGAACCCGACTGCTTTAAGTACCTGGGGGTGTATGTCTATCACGAACCTTCCGACCTTCTAGATGGGAACATTGCCCGCAGCACTCGAGCACTTCGAGGCTGTATGGACTTCTGGGCCACGCTACCGCTCTCGGTAGCGGGGCGGATCGCTCTGCTTAAAATGGTGGCGCTCCCCCGGCTGTTATATTATTTCCGGACACTACCGATTTGGGTCCCACCGGCCACGTTTCGACTACTACGATCAATGATAATCGGATTCCTCTGGGGCGCGGGCCGCCGACGGGTGGCCCTCAAGACCCTGATGAGGCCGAAGGATGAGGGTGGGCTTGCGGTGCCGGACTTTGAAAAGTATTATTTAGCGGCGCAGCTCCAGACCTTCACCCAGGAGATCGCCCGGGAATTCCGGGGCCCAGAAGACGGAAGGGGGACGGGTATGGCCAGGCATGTTCTCTCCTTCATAGCGCTGCGACAACGTTTGGCCCTACGGGATTTGTCGCTGGAGGAGCGGACCGTTCGCCTGTGTTGGAACCGAGCTCATGCCCGGGGCCATCTGAGAACACCGTATGCGCCCGAAATTCCTTTGGGGATGCTGACGGCCCTGCCCCATGGCGGCGATTGGTCACGATTGGCGAACTGGGAGGACACCGGCTTACAGCTAATAGGGGACCTGTATGAGGACGGGGCGCTCTTGCCCTTTCAGGAGCTCATTGATCGCTTCGAGATCCCCCGCGGCGACTTTCTGCTGCACTCGGCCCTTGTCCGAGCGATCCAGGCGCACTGGAAAAGCGGGCAGGAGGAACCCACTTTGTCTCCGGTGTGCCAATACGTGATGATGTCTGCGGGCACGGTGAAGGCGGTCACTTGCCTTTACGGCAGACTGATCAACGAGGGGCTGGTTCCCCTCACTACTTTGAGAAACCGCTGGGAGGAGGACATTGGCAAGGAGATCCCGGAGACGACCTGGTCCCAGCTGGTGCGGCGAGCCTGGAAGGGCACACGCCACGCCCGCTTTCAATTGGTCCACTATTACGTGCTCCATAGAGCATATCTGACCCCGGTGAAAATCAGGCGGTATTTTGCTACGAATTCGGCGGACTGCCCCAGGTGCCCGGCCCAGGAGGCGGACCTTCTCCACATGTTGTGGGCCTGCCCGGGATTGTCATCCTACTGGGTAGAAGTGGGGAAGACCCTGGAGGAGGTAACGGGGAGGTCTTTATCGTTTGATGCGGCGGTGGGACTCCTGCACTGGTTCCCTCATACCCCCAAGAATAAAATATCCAGCAAATTCATCGACTTAGGGCTACTCCTTGCTAAACGAGAGGTGACCAGGAACTGGAAGGCACGAGTTGGTCCGACGGGAAGCCGATGGCACAGCGAACTCTTGAAGTGGGCGGCGGGGGAGAGCACGCTAAGATACCAGCTAGCTTGGAGGCAGCGTAATGAGAAGGCGCAGGAGGCAGCGCTGGAGTGGGAGACATTAGTACAGGCCCTTAGGGATTATTGCGCCCCCAGCGACTCTGAAGGTGAGGAAGCGGCTCGCCCCATGTCCCGATAAACGATTGCACTTTCAGACCTGTCGCTTTCCCCAGGGGTCCCTTAGCAGATCCTGTTGCAGTTGTTACCGGGCGCTTTTCTTTCTGGGTTTATAGGCTTGTTTGGAAAAGCAGATGACGGACAGTGGATCATCCGGACCAGCTTCGACATCCTTCTGAGCCCCCATTGAATTTCGCCGCCCGACCCCAGGGTTGTGGGCCGAAAGGCTGTGTAAGGAACTTACGGCGGGGGGACGGAGGGTTGTATCTCATTGATTTTGCTTGTACTATAATGCTGGTCGATTATGTAACGATTTACTGATTCCTGCAATAAAAATATATTAAAAAAATAAATAAATAAATAAATAAATAAAAGGACGGGGGAGAGCGGGTGTGATGCTAAGAGTCACATTCTGAACGGGAACAAACACAATACTGGTGGCAATGGTCTTTACTGTTTTAAAATACTCCCAACTAAACGGTCTCCCGAGTGCTATTTAGTCAGAAATTGTTTATTTTGGTCATTTAACCTCAAATTCACTCATGAAAAATGAAACTGATTGAATTTAAGACCGTGCTTAAAACAATAATAAAAGATGGAAGTGAGCAGGTGGTTATGTGGGTGGGGGTATTGAGAAATCTCATGTGCAGATTGTGTGGTCAGACCTAGTGACTGCTTGTATTGTTTGTTATGGAAATGAAAATACAAATGTTTCTATTTAAAAAACAAAACCTTGTTGCGTCAATCCTACGGCATACAAATAGTATGTAACCACTTTATACAAAAAAACAAATTTAGGGCCAAATTATGTTTGGAGGTCCATGAGACCACCAAACTTGCGTTGGAGGTGCGGTGGCAGTCGGGGACCACCGCACCAGCAGTCCGACCGGTGTATTACGACTGCGGCGGTCGGACCGCCAGAGAACCGCCGCAACCCCCAGGTATCCATGATCCCTGGCAGTGGAACGGCGGCCTTGAGGGCGCAGTATGCTTGGTGGTGCTGCTGCGGCACCAACAAGCAAATTACGAGTTTCCTCACTGCCAGCAGTTCCACGGTTGTTCTCACGCCATGAAACTGCTGGCGGTGAGGAAACAAAGGGGGCCCTAGTGGGTCCCCTCTTGCCACTGTACATGAGGTGCATGCAGGGGGCACATGTAGGTGGTGCCGATGCAGTGCAGTTCTAAGGCTCACATATGAGCATTTGTAATTCACCCCTGCTAGACCACCTTACTCGTAATCTGGCAGATGGGCAGCGGTCTTGTTTGGCGGTGTGGGAGCGGGCGGTGGCGTGGTGGCCCGCTCCCACCCTGCCAAACTCGTAACGTGCCCTTACTCTTAATATTCACTACACTCTCAAAATCTCCACAAATTTGGGAGATAAATGAATTACTTATTAGTGATTAGTCCTTGCCTTGAACTATAATGATTCTTTGCAATCACTTCTTCTGTCTCAATTAGTAGAACTTCCTGCTATAGTGATCCCTGTCTCTGTTATAATTCAAGACTTAACCAACGCCCCAGGGCCTGCTGCCATGGAGGCACGCAATGAAATCCTAATCTTGCAAATAAGTGCAACGTCCACAGCTCCCTTCACCACAGGCTACACAACAACTACAGAAACCCACTGGATTAAGTATTTTAAACCAGTCAGCAGAGACAACCTTATAAGAAAACACTCAACCTGAAAACCTTCTCTCTCCATATCAGCCCACACCTAGGATTCAAAACAACTGCCTCACAACTCTCAGTATTTCAGGAGGCTTCCCAACCATTTCACAACAGGAAGCACTTTATAAATGATAGAATGCCAGAAATCATCTCTAGATCCAGAACAACCTTCAAAGATGTGGCCTCTTTAAATCACTATTTTATGTAAAATCACAGAATAGGGCGATCCACAGGTTTTCAAACCACAACAGAACATAGACTCACAATCCCACAAGGGAAAAGCCCAAGCAGAGTGAGCTACTGGAATATACCAATGCTCACAACAACAAGCAAAGGTCAACGCGGCACCTTAGTCTCTACAGCAGATGTCTCAAACCTGTCAAGCTCGATCTACCAGTAGCTCACACACACCTTCAGAGTAGCTCTTAGCCTTGAGTTCATTTTTCAGTCAGCATAGGGTCACATTGCTTTTACATATATATGTATTCTATACGCTGTTAAGGGGTTAGAGGTCCTTTATTCAGGAAAGAAAGAGGCAAAGCAAACATTAAAACGTTGCTTCTCATATGATATCAGGAAGTGTCCAAAGAACAGGACAAAAGTTGAGTGACAGATATTCTCACCAATAATGAATGAGCACGCTTAATGCTAGGAAGGACTTCTAGTGATAGTGCAGCTACGGGAATTTTAAAGATGCAAGAGCCACAGCTGCAGGCTCACCCTAGGTAGGTTAATTGAGGTTCTCATCAGTAATTTCCACTCACACTATTTTTATTAAAGTGCATATAAACCAGGGTTAAATTGAATGACCAGAGCTTGAGGCTTTATAGAAATCAACAAGAAATTGTTTTAGGGCCTGAATATGAGTTTGGTGGCCCGATGGACCACAAAAACCCACAGTGGCGGAGCGTCAACCACCGCACTGACAGTCCGAGTGGAGTGGTGTGGCTCACTGGTTCGAGGCAGCAGACCCGTAAGCAGAGGACGGCCCGGGACCAGGGTTCGATTCCCGACGCGGCAGGGTCGTGGACCAGGGTCAGCGGGCTCGATAATTCTCGCCTCGGTGCCTACTCCAGTCAGGGACCACACTCGGCAACTCTGGGCATTAGCTTGCCTCATCTTCACAACGGCCCCCCCAGACCGCCGGGGATGCTTGGTCGCACCTTAGAGATACCCATTAGGGACCATTTCTCAGGGTGAGCCAGGACAGGTTCCCCAGCGGTCGAAGCGCGGAGATACTCCTCCGGGAGTCGATTCTAGCGCTATATAAACCCACAATTAAATTAAATTATTATGACTTTGGCGATCCCTGGCGGTCTTGCAGCGGTCCGAGTTCACAATATGCTGGCAGTGCAGTTTATGAGTCTTTTGTTGGGAGTAGAGTTGAGGCATTAATAAATAAGCTACCTGGAATTCTGCACAGGGCTTCCCTTATTTTCTTTCAAAACATTCATGTTGAAAGAACCTAAGACCTACTCTGAAAATGCAACATCAATGTAGAAGGTAAATTCTGATACCTGAATGCAGGGAAGTCACAAGAGGAGGAGCAGCCAGGACTATTTCTCCCAGGCCCCTCTCATTTTAGGGCCCCGAGCTGCCACTGCCGTTTGGATAAATGTGACTTCCGTGGGTTCACTAACCCTACTGAGTTATTACATGTTACATGGCACATCAGTACAGATTTTATGTACTTTCATTTGGATGTTGTTTCTGATTCATGTCTTTTGGCACACCATTAATATGTGCCTGCATTTTGTGTGATTTGCGCTCTTTCCCATCCCAATACCTCACTAGAATCACAACCCCTCCCACCCCTACCCCTGGGCACTACAATACTGCTAGTTATGTATTTTATGTTCAATGGTCTTCTTCCGCTGGAATAACCTGTGATCAGTGTCAGTGTGATTAAATAACACTGCAACGTTAACCTTGTGTTGATCTGTTTTTCTAAAATACCTGTTTTACAATTTGCCTTGACCATTTAACATGTTTGATGTTATACTTACTGGGACCACCCCTTTATATACTGTTTGTCTGCAGAGTTGCAGACAGAAGAAGCTCATCATGAATTTCACCCCTGCAGCAGTTCCTAAAGCAAGGGGTGGGGGAGGGTTCACTACACCCCTGCACATAAGCAATCTGAAGAAGTGGAAGTCATTAGTCATGCATAATGCACAGTGCTAGGCCATGAGGTGACTGTGACATGTTGTTTCCAGGGCTGTAAGTGGGATGAAAAACTGGGGGGTATCTCCAAAAGGGGGTGTTCTATGCAATTAAGGACTTGGCTTTAAACACCTAAGTAAAAAATGTGTGCTTAGTATAGTGTACTGCCTGACTGGTATTTTACCTCTTCTGTCCTTGTATCCAGATATATAACACAACAAGTAACGTTACACCTACAACAAGCCAGAACTATTGACTTTGTCAATGGTTGTTAGTTGCATAAAATAAAAAAGTAGCAATCATGGCTTCCTTGAATATAATATTAAAAATGCATCAGTTCTAAAATGATGAGACTGTGAAAGAACTCTAGCCCCTTCTTTTTAACTTCTTTCACAACCTTCTTGTCATGAACTGGATTCTGTGGCAGCATGTTTGCACATTTCTTCCATCTGACAGAATGCCCTGCCCTAGACCAAGGCAGGAGGAGGCCACCCCATGCTGTAACATCCCAGACTGGCCATTGTCATTCTGTATGTGGCAATCAGCCGCAGACAGAATGACAATGGGTGGGGTGGGGCTGCTCTTGTGCTCAGAGGTGTGTGAGGTGGCCCCATCAGGAGGCCGTAGCGCCTTGCAGGGAACAGTGCTGCTGTTCCCCGCAATGCCCAAAATTACGGACAAAAGGCGTCCGTAAAATGGATCATCACCGACAACGGACGTGAGATCCAAATTACGGATGGTCCGTGAAATTTACGGATGGTTGGTCATCCTACCGCCATCTGTTCCCTAGGGAGGTGAGCAATAAGGCCTATGCTCAAGACAAGTGAGTATATCCAGTAACTTCAGTCTTAATCGTAAATTTACAACAAACGTAACTTTTATGCTCCTGCGGGAATTCATATAGGGTTTCTGGCAGGCGTAATTGCATTTATTAGTGTGGATTTCTCTGCAACGAGTGCGGAGAAATCTCAAACAATAAATATGAAAATTGTGTGTTCCAAAGCGTGGTTTGCCTTGGAAGTTTAGGAACATTTGTGGACATTTTCAAAACTTCTCTGTGACCCCTTTCCACAATAGAAATTGTTGGAAATGTAATCTCCTTCCAGGATGGAAAGAGGAATTGTACACCTCCAGACTTGCTTGGGGGTATAGGGAAGGGCATTCTCTATTGGGGGTGGGGGTTGGGGGGTTATGTTTTTCCTGTGAAGAAAAAAAGGGCATTGGTACAGGAGGCGCCATTTCCCCTGTGCAGAGAACTCCAACTAGTGGAAATAGGAACCCACTGCAAATGTTGGCCTGGAGCAGCTTTCCTGGTGCACCTGTGGAAATATTAATGAACAGATAAAAAAAACATTCTGGTGGGGATGTAAAAACTCTGCTTGTTTTTTTCTTGCTGTTGTTTTTTTTTTAGAAATATACTACAAAGATTTGAGGTCACTCCGAGAAGAACGCTGGTGTCAATGATACATTGTAGACGCCACTATGTGGAATTTGCAAGGCATGTGCCCCCTCCTTCCTCCCTCTCACTCTCCATGCAGAAAGACCATGCTGGCTCCTGTCCTTACATATTTCTTCCGTGAGGCTCAAAATAGAATGTAATCCGCCTTTCAAGGACGTCTTTATGTAATTCATCTGTATTTATCTGTATTTCTGTAAACTTTGTGTGCTTTTCCGTCTCTTGCTTGCCTAAAAGACTTGTGTGCACACACCTACACTGGCATGGTTTCAAAGGTCTGCCGTCTTTGTTACCCAGTAGCATACAGTCAAGGTGAACCCTTTTGATTACGTGTGAGTAAAGCAAACACAGTCTTATTTTGTGGGTCCTTGCAAAGCCACGGTGCTTTACTACTCACGGCTCTAAATAGGAACCAGTCGGTGGGCTTTCCAGAGACGGTGACTGGGTGAGGTATTTTTGCAGAAGGGTCCTTCACTTTAGCTTTTCCCAATCCTAGGCTACAAAGTGTGCTGAGTACCAAACTCACTTTACGCTTTAATTATGGACACATATTCATTGACATCATTATGATAATTTCTAGGTATTGTAAGATAGTTTTGTTCCGCTGGTGCAGTGGCTACTGATGGTTAAAGCCGGTGAATTTAAGTATTACAAAGGAGATCTTATCCCATCAGAGTGCACAGTGGCTCTTATATCTGTTTTATGACAGAAGCACGCATGGCTAAACCACAGGTACTTCAAAGACGCTGTCACAACAACGAATATGTCTTAACCACACATTCATTTACTATGCTTGCCTTTGCCATGCATGCCTTTACAACACATTTCGTTGTAATGGCATGCTTGGTAAGGTGAAATGCGTAGTAAATTTTACACCCCAGCCATCCTTCCCCGATCCCTTAAAACTGGCCCCAACTCTGCAGTCCGCCCCGCCCCAGCTCTAAACCCTACCCTTACCCCCACCCTGAGCCCTAAAAACTGTGCCCCAGGCCTGCTATGCAGCCCTAAAAAGTACCCGACCCCCACCGCAAAACCTGCTCCTGCCCAAAAAACCACTATGTGTGGGAGGGTATACTCAGACGTGAGTCCCTAGCTCATTGCACCATCAGGATTCAAGCAAGCCGGGCCGACGAGGCTGAAATGCCAGAAACCGGTCCCCGGTAGCTTGTCTCCTTCCCAGTATAAGAATTGGCTTGGTAGTTTGGTTTGCCCTGTTCCCATCATGCACTGGGACAGGAACAGACTAATTTGCATATAGCCAGGTTCTGAAGCTGGGATGGTGCAGTGAGCTAAAAAACTGTGATGGATCAAGCCCTGATCTCTTGACTGGGTAGGAGTATTCTGCATCATTCAGAAACTCTGTCCATCACCTTTTCCAAAATTGATTTTATCCACACTATGTGTGGGAGGGTATACTCAGACGTGAGTCCCTAGCTCATTGCACCATCAGGATTCAAGCAAGCCGGGCCGACGAGGCTGAAATGCCAGAAACCGGTCCCCGGTAGCTTGTCTCCTTCCCAGTATAAGAATTGGCTTGGTAGTTTGGTTTGCCCTGTTCCCATCATGCACTGGGACAGGAACAGACTAATTTGCATATAGCCAGGTTCTGAAGCTGGGATGGTGCAGTGAGCTAAAAAACTGTGATGGATCAAGCCCTGATCTCTTGACTGGGTAGGAGTATTCTGCATCATTCAGAAACTCTGTCCATCACCTTTTCCAAAATTGATTTTATCCACACTATGTGTGGGAGGGTATACTCAGACGTGAGTCCCTAGCTCATTGCACCATCAGGATTCAAGCAAGCCGGGCCGACGAGGCTGAAATGCCAGAAACCGGTCCCCGGTAGCTTGTCTCCTTCCCAGTATAAGAATTGGCTTGGTAGTTTGGTTTGCCCTGTTCCCATCATGCACTGGGACAGGAACAGACTAATTTGCATATAGCCAGGTTCTGAAGCTGGGATGGTGCAGTGAGCTAAAAAACTGTGATGGATCAAGCCCTGATCTCTTGACTGGGTAGGAGTATTCTGCATCATTCAGAAACTCTGTCCATCACCTTTTCCAAAATTGATTTTATCCACACTATGTGTGGGAGGGTATACTCAGACGTGAGTCCCTAGCTCATTGCACCATCAGGATTCAAGCAAGCCGGGCCGACGAGGCTGATATGCCAGAAACCGGTCCCCGGTAGCTTGTCTCCTTCCCAGTATAAGAATTGGCTTGGTAGTTTGGTTTGCCCTGTTCCCATCATGCACTGGGACAGGAACAGACTAATTTGCATATAGCCAGGTTCTGAAGCTGGGATGGTGCAGTGAGCTAAAAAACTGTGATGGATCAAGCCCTGATCTCTTGACTGGGTAGGAGTATTCTGCATCATTCAGAAACTCTGTCCATCACCTTTTCCAAAATTGATTTTATCCACACTATGTGTGGGAGGGTATACTCAGACGTGAGTCCCTAGCTCATTGCACCATCAGGATTCAAGCAAGCTGGGCCGACGAGGCTGAAATGCCAGAAACCGGTCCCCGGTAGCTTGTCTCCTTCCCAGTATAAGAATTGGCTTGGTAGTTTGGTTTGCCCTGTTCCCATCATGCACTGGGACAGGAACAGACTAATTTGCATATAGCCAGGTTCTGAAGCTGGGATGGTGCAGTGAGCTAAAAAACTGTGATGGATCAAGCCCTGATCTCTTGACTGGGTAGGAGTATTCTGCATCATTCAGAAACTCTGTCCATCACCTTTTCCAAAATTGATTTTATCCACACTATGTGTGGGAGGGTATACTCAGACGTGAGTCCCTAGCTCATTGCACCATCAGGATTCAAGCAAGCCGGGCCGACGAGGCTGAAATGCCAGAAACCGGTCCCCGGTAGCTTGTCTCCTTCCCAGTATAAGAATTGGCTTGGTAGTTTGGTTTGCCCTGTTCCCATCATGCACTGGGACAGGAACAGACTAATTTGCATATAGCCAGGTTCTGAAGCTGGGATGGTGCAGTGAGCTAAAAAACTGTGATGGATCAAGCCCTGATCTCTTGACTGGGTAGGAGTATTCTGCATCATTCAGAAACTCTGTCCATCACCTTTTCCAAAATTGATTTTATCCACACTATGTGTGGGAGGGTATACTCAGACGTGAGTCCCTAGCTCATTGCACCATCAGGATTCAAGCAAGCCGGGCCGACGAGGCTGAAATGCCAGAAACCGGTCCCCGGTAGCTTGTCTCCTTCCCAGTATAAGAATTGGCTTGGTAGTTTGGTTTGCCCTGTTCCCATCATGCACTGGGACAGGAACAGACTAATTTGCATATAGCCAGGTTCTGAAGCTGGGATGGTGCAGTGAGCTAAAAAACTGTGATGGATCAAGCCCTGATCTCTTGACTGGGTAGGAGTATTCTGCATCATTCAGAAACTCTGTCCATCACCTTTTCCAAAATTGATTTTATCCACACTATGTGTGGGAGGGTATACTCAGACGTGAGTCCCTAGCTCATTGCACCATCAGGATTCAAGCAAGCCGGGCCGACGAGGCTGAAATGCCAGAAACCGGTCCCCGGTAGCTTGTCTCCTTCCCAGTATAAGAATTGGCTTGGTAGTTTGGTTTGCCCTGTTCCCATCATGCACTGGGACAGGAACAGACTAATTTGCATATAGCCAGGTTCTGAAGCTGGGATGGTGCAGTGAGCTAAAAAACTGTGATGGATCAAGCCCTGATCTCTTGACTGGGTAGGAGTATTCTGCATCATTCAGAAACTCTGTCCATCACCTTTTCCAAAATTCAAAAAACCACCCTATCCTGAGCCCTAAAACAGCCCCATCCATCGTGAGGGACCGACACTCTTTGGAAATCTCGGCTATTTTGCTTAATTTGAAGCGATCACTCGTATTGTTTGTTAATTGACTTGACGCTTCGATTTGGACTCCGACTTTGGGTTCCGTCCAACACCTTGTTCATTGCAAGTCACTGGTTCATGAGCCCTCTCCACATTGGCTCAGTCACGGCAAATGAGGCTGTTATCGTTTAGGCATTTACTAAATGTCCTGATGATGATCCCCATAACTATGTAGTGGGATTCGAAACGCCGTCAACCTTAATTGCGCACCTTATACATTTATGTACCATGTGTCATTTAACACGTAAAGGTGTCTGAAATTTTCTGTTCTACTATTGAAATTGTGATATTTACAGAACCGTAAGCTTTTGCCTAAAAGCCCTTTGTGTGTCACTTTTTGTGTTTGTTTTAGTAGGGTACAGACTTGTGCCCCACTTTTTAAATTGTTGATGAATTTGTTGCTACTACTTTAAAGTAAATATTTGACCTCTGTCCGGCTGGACATGTCACACCAATATAGAAACGACTGTGTCTATATTTATTTAATTTTATTATTTTGCTTGTAAGGGACCACTGTTGTTTAAAAGAGACTAACACAGCCCCCAGCCTAAAAAACGACCCCAACCCCTTGCCCCAAAACACCCCTTAGGTTTAAAAACGACCCCAACCTCTGCCCCCATCCTGAGCCCCAAAACAGCCCCCTGCCTCAAAAACTACCCAACCCCTGGCCGAGCCCTAAAATAGCCCCAAACTTGAAAACTGCCCCTTTCCCCACTACCCTGAGCCTTAAAACTACCCCCTGCTGAAAACTACCCCCTCCTTCCCCAAGCCCTACTTGCCAAGCCATAACTCTCTTCCCAAGTCCGATCCTTCCTCTCTCCAGTCTTCCTTCTGGTCTGTGCAACTAGATCGCTGACTGCCTTAACCACGCATATGGGTGGATAAGTCATATGTGTGGTTAGGGAAGCAGTGTTCAGCTTGTGTGGAAACGGCACAAGTGGCTTAGCCAGCGTGGTTAATGCTGTTTCCCCTCTTATACAAGCAAATACAAGCCATTCCTTAGCAGGAAAATTATATATCGAAACTCAAACAGGTTGTTCCGTAGTCTGAAAACAACAGTCCACAAGTATCTGTCCCCTCGCTGAACGTTAAATTTAGTGAAGAAAGGTTCTCCCTGAAAGATGGATGACCACTGTTCCTTCGCATCCTCTCTGTGTCTTGCTTCTTCGTAGTGACTTATCAAGGGTGCAGATTCCATCCCACAACAAATTTTAGAACAGTATTGCGTACTTCTTTTTACCACCACTTGCATGATCTTTGCAAAATACTGTTATTTGGAGGAGCACCTGATTGCACACACTACATTTGATAAATTGCAGTTTGAGATTTAAGAGAACTTGCGGTGCTGTAAATAGTTGGGTGTCGAATGCAACAAAGAACAAAGTGACAGACAGAATGCTTTCATTACTTTCATCCACCAACCAATGCTCCAGGCTGCATTCCACTCTACCATTTTTGCCCAAAAACATGTGGGAGGAAGTTGGTATGGGCGTCCCTTGTGGAAGAAGGGGCAGCTCACCTGCAGACTGCTCCCCATGCTTTTGGAACCCATGTAGGCCTGGAATATTAGTGGCTTTTAATCCACCCCTCCTGCAAGCATCAAGGACTACATATGCCAGTGACACTGCAGCCCAGCAAGGGTGGATCTCCCTTGCGCATTGAACCACACGAGCACCTGCAGTAACATGATAAGGAGGATTGCGGTCATTCTGGGCCCATTAGTGAGGCCAGAACTAGCAGGATACATCTGGCACTGGAGCGATGGAACGCAAAGAAGGGCATTGTTCAGAGCTGTAGGTCAGGCAGCACCAACAAGTAAATAGGGGATCATGCCTCTTGGAGGATAATGGCAGACCGAGGCAGAAGATGAAACCAAGGCTGGACTGGGAGCCAAAACCATCCCGGGCATTCAGTTGGACCGGCCCCAATACACTAAATCCTGTCTGGGAGGTGGTCACACCTCCCTGTGATAGGATACCTATTGTTCTGCCTTCCCTGCTCGAGTTTGGCTCAGCAGCAGGAGGGCAGAATAGTGTTTCGGGTCGGCAGTAGCCCTGTTGTGCTGTCCAGGTCTAGAAGACTGGTACCAGGAGCATGGAGAGCCCAACGAAGGCCCGTTCCCGTGCTTGGAAACATACCTTCCACACCGTTTACAGTGTGGGGGTATGATTCCAACATATTTAATACCAAACATGATAGGATTATTTGTAGCCAGTTTCAAGATGGGCATTGCGTAATTACGCGGTGCCCCTCTATATGGTATGTGGCTGCTTCATGTACAACCTGGGAGAATGGACTCCGTAGGATGTAGGGGTGTCCTGCTCATGCAGGGGCACCATCACACTAGAACCAAGCACCCTGCCTTCAGGATTGCCAAGGCCTGCTATAGGGTTGACTTATAGGTTTTAAGTGCAGTGACCCTACATATAGGAAACCTATATCATTTATAAGTGTTGCTAGCACCAGCTTACAGAGGCTGCAATGGCAGGCCTGTAGTTGCACTTTGATTGGTCTCCCATGTGTGGCAAAATACATGCTTCAGCCCAAGGGGGACCTCTGGGGTACCTATGCCCTGGATACCTTAGTACCATATACTAGGGACTTATAAGGGAACCTCAGTATCCAATCTGGGATGTACCTAAGTACAGAACATAACAATTTAAGGGAGAAAGCAGAGAGACGGGGGTCCTGATTAGCAGTATCCCAGTCAGACTAGTCAAAAACAGCTTAGCACCAGGCAAAACGTGGTAGTAACCATAAACGCAGATCCTACTTTCCTACAGTGGGAGAAAAGGGGATTCTTCCAAGAGCCATATTTGACGTTCTTCCCTGTAAAAGTTTTTCTATGCCCTTCACCATTTTTCTACCAAGCCCCTCGGTTTTCCACTGCACCCAGGATTAGTTATTTTCCTGTCTTTTTCTTATCCAGTTCTTCAGAGGCTGAGTAATGTTTACATTTGTTGGATGTGCATAGGGCACTCTCTTTCTACTTGGAGAGGACATATTATTTTCATTGAAATTCTTTTCCTTATGTGCTTTTTGGTTTATCTGCACAGAGAAACTGCCCATCTTCGACCAACTTGAGTTAACGCATCTCTTTTACCATTTCTACTCCTTAAGATATTGCAGATCAACCAGAGATGTAGCAGTTTTCAGGACATCTTTTGGAGGGGCCAATCTGAGAAATATACTGAATGCTACCCCTTGGTCCACTCCCTACACATTTGTGCCACATTATCATTTGCATGTGGGGAAGGGTATTCCACTTGTTTTTTTTAGAGTGTGGTCAACTCCTGCATTCTATATATTTTGCATATATTTTTCTTCCTGCAATAAAAAGGAAGGCAGAAGGAAAGAGTGGAAGAAGTGTGTGATTTATTTCTTACCAGGTTTCAGACCCTCTGATAATTTGTTTGCTTAGATACAGCCTCATGTGGCCTTATGTGGCAAGGACTGGGTGTGGAAGATGGACAAAGAGGTAATGGCCCAGTTACTTACCAGTAATCTCCATTACCCTGAATTCTAGTCTTCCTTGTAACAGTTCTAGTTTCCCATCACTCGTCTCCCTGGCATCAGAGGATTGTTTATGATTGGGAACTAGCAAGTCAAGGACGTGTTTAGACCATTTAATTCCTGTGAAGGGGCAGGAGTTATTTCAGACATCATATGGGAGTGGTGGCTTCTTTTTGTTTCTTACTGCTTAACTTGGGTCGGTTAAACTCCGTCCATCACAGGGAGTGGGCTCACGTAAGAACGGCAACAAGGAAGACTAGGATTCAGAGAGCAATGAGTACTGGTAAATAACTGTGTCATGTATGCTGATCTTTTGTCTCACCACAGTGCATGCTTTCCTACGGACCATTCTATAACAGTCCCCAGTCAAAGTGCATTAAAAAAAAGTAAGGAAACTGTGATGCTATGCACAATGGTGGGCGGGGCGAGTAAGCTTGGGGGCGGGTCAAAGATGTGTCTAAAATAACAAAATACGCTGTACCTTTCTTCGGTCTTTCATCTTCAGGTATGTACTTATAAAATAACACACAGATTAAATGTAAAATAAATACAAGTTAAGTTAATCAGTGGGAAATGGACTATCATTCTTTATGAGACCTCTATTAGTTAATGCACTGCAGAGGTCTGTGTCTGTAACCAGACGGGGAGGGAATTGAATCCTGGTTGAAGTAGTGGAGAATAGTAGAGGAGTAACCCCCTGCAGACCCTGCGGTGCAGGGGCCTGTGTTATGCCCCTTTTTAAAGCACACACTTCACCGCTTATCTGGTAACTCCTTTCCAATATCAGTCAAAAAGAAAAAATCTGTGTCATCAGGAAGTGTCAATTGATTCCATTAATCAAAGCTAATACCAGATTCCGAGCTCCCTTTACATTTGCAGATTTACCAGTTGTGCATATTTACATTTCTTTCAGGCACGCAGGCACCCTGGCAAGAAGGCTTGTATAGCCATCTGCCCGCCTTCACTTTCATAGCACAAGAGACTCCCTGTCTTACCCTGTAGCTGAAGCATTTATTCTCTCGGAATTAACCATCCCGGGACGGTTATCTTTTCACAGAAAGTAGGGGCACTGTTGGCCTTAAATTAAAAAAGTATGGGAATGTTGTTTCCTTCCGATTAAGCCTACTTGGACCACAGCTAACAGTCAATGGTTTAACATTAACCCCTGCAGCTCCTACGGTGCATGGGTGCCCCCTCCCCCGAGCTCCAGGGGGACCCTACTGACACAGTGCACGGCCGCTAGCCTGAGAGCTCCTGACTGGGGCCGGAGCGTGGGGGGGGGGGGCACCATGTACTTTGCAGAGGGGCCGCCCCCTCAAGTTTCGTTGCGCCACTGCTAACAGTATGTGCTACGTAATTGAGTACACAGACATAATAAAATCTTCTGTATCAGTGGAGCATTTCTTGTTAATCTGACAATCCGTTTTGACATTTTTAAGACTTTTAACAGATCTCTTTATCTAAGGACAGACAAACTGGTATTTATGTTGCTTCCTGCAAAAAGCTTTTTAAACACCAGAAGATCACAGTTCAAAGAAACATAATGAAAAGCTCCAGTTCCCAACAGGAGCCAGTAAGCCTCTTTAAAATTAGATAATTGCGTTTTCACATAAGGAATACCTACCTAGCAGGTCAAGCACTAGAACAACTAGAACAACATAGATGAATTCCTCCACTTGAGAGTGTGCACACTAGTCGACATTATGTGCACAAAGACAACATAGAGCAAACTCCATAAACCCCTATGCAGTTGCTTAATCTAAAAATAGGATTCCTGTAATTTCAAGAGACTGGTTGACGGAATCGGAATTTGCAGGACGTTTTGACTCCAAATTCCAGTGATTACCAACAAAAACGCCCCAAGAATTTTATGCAGTAGTATCCTAGTTAAAGTGTGGGTAATGGCAGCCTCAGCGGGAGTCACCATGGATAATATTGGCAACCCCCTGAAATTCGACATCGAAATTCCTAGTTAATATTAAAACCTCTAAAAAGTGTGGGATAAGTATGCAAATAGAGTAAGAAAAATTCAAACATGCCTATAATTTCATGAACTGTCCGAGATGCTTTTCTTTACATGTGATGCTGGGGAGATTTGTATAGACTGCTTTCTGCCAGGGCCTGGCTCGGTCGAAGTTTGGGTGCCTTCACTACCAGGTCTTGAAGTCTCTGGCAGAGGCTGGAGTCTGCTTACTGGCTGTTTAAGTTGGTTTATGAGTAGTCAGGATGTGAATAATATCTTCATTTTGTGCATATGTTTAGTCGTGATGGGTGCTGCAGTGGCTAGTACCATCTGGTGTGTATGGCCGGAGGTCTTTACCAACACAGGTATGTGTCTTCTGGAAAAACTGGTGGGCACAGTGCCAGGCTTGGAGCTTGTGTCTGGCATATTTGCAAGTACAAGTCTTGTTATGGTCCACAGTATCCCTTTAACGCACCAACTGCCAAGCCTACCCATGTCTGTTGTGGCACTTAGGAAACTCAAGGGGGCTCGGCCTAGCATCATTGGCGCATGTCTGCAAGTTTACAGCTTGTAACTTGTCTGTGAATCCCAGAAAATGCTTAAATCTACTACACAAGTCATAGGCATAACCCTACTAGGCATAACCCTACAAGACCTGAATGCACATATTTATTTTCTGAATGGGGCCATGGACATCTGAGGATAGCAGCTAACTTCTCTGTTCCTCATTGTCCCCCGGTTAATAACTCTGTATAGGACAAACTGTCACAAGTGACAACAAAAAGGAGGAGCATGTTCCCCTGTTGACTTCCCTGTTTCTGCCTGCCTGCACTCTTCCAATGGTAACGTGTAATTGCTTTGTGGTTTTGCTTTGAATTTCAGTAAGCGACAAACCATTATGCAGAAAATGGGCACCTGTCGGATTTAAACATTTTTTAAATGTCTGCAGGGCTTTTACATTGCTAATCCCTGTAAATCCCTCTAGTTTTCTGAGCTGAAATGCAACACGGATTTAAGCCGGCGATGGCCAAATGAGGAGAACGGATGTGCCATGCTTTTATGAATATTTAAGGGAGAAGAGAGGATCATCACAAGTAAACAAGGTGGTGCAACAAAGGACAAGACAAACTGGCCTATCCCAGGCTAGCACCCAGCTACTGTTGTAGTATTTATTGTTTTACTTTTATATAGCGCAAACTCGGGCAGAAGGTATCAAAGCACTTTACATGAGCACCAGCTGCGTGACAGAGGGACACATTCATTTTGTTAGGCAGGGGGAGATTAAGTGATTTATCCAGAATCACGGGATGTTGAGCGTCCCTGCAAAGACTCGAACCCGGTTCCCCAGCTTCTAGGTCCACCGCTCTGGCCGCTAGGCCACATTCTACCACTAATCTTCTTACTCTGTCGTATTACACATGTATTTGGGTTGAAGGGCAAATAAACGAGGTACAGGGGATTACTCCGCCCAGTGGTGCAGGAACAATTTTCTGGCTGGGGGTGTTTTCTTGGGGCATTCTCTCGCTCCTATTATAAGATGCTGACATGGACAAGCTTGTGCAGCAAATGAAAAAACGTGTCTGTGGGGTGATAGGTGAACGAGATTGTAGTTCAAGTTGTTGTTTTGCAAAAATGTGGTTCCATGGTGCAATCTTCTTAACTATATGCATAAATCGTGTGAAGTTAAACAATTCAGACCGTGTTTAGCGCTGTGTGCACACAAAAGTCAAATGAATGTGTATTGGTTTGTTTTCTCACAATCCATCAAAACTTGCCTGCCCCTAGATCACATACTTAAAAGAAGTGAATGAGCATCATTTTTAGGTCTAGCTTGACAGCGCAGCACTGGCCAGACTTTATGTGATAAACATAGAAAAAAAAGGCTTTCAGGAGTATTACAGAGAGTTGCCTTGGCTCCGCACAGATGCTGCTGAACATGAGTGCATGTTTTGATTTGGCAGAAGTTGGTTGCTGCCACAGAAAAAATGCTTACTCTTCGAGAGCTGTAATAATGTGTTTATTAAGTTGCATAAGTCAGAGATCTTTATCATGTCAAGCTATTTTTTTTTACAACAGAACTTGACCTTTAGGTAAAATACATGCCACTGCAATGCTACATATCTCATAAATAGTTGGTTAACTTTGGTGTTTGTTCTCTAGCAGCGACACAGATGGGAGGGTGACAGGAGGAATATGTTGCTGCATTGCAGCCACAGTCACCATCCTTTTTCCTCATCAACCTCAGATATACCTTAACATAGCTCTCCTGGAGAGAATTATGTTTTTTCTTTCTAGTTCCTAGTTTTAAGATTTATGGGCTAGATTGACTTTTTTCAAGCTCATTGGCTCCCAAAAGGTAATTTAATTATTAATGTTAATGTATTATTTAATTTTTTTAAAAAAATGTAATTTACTGCAAATGTACTATTTTGATATATTAAATTATAATAATTTACTTAATATACTGTCATTCTAAATTACCATTCCCTAAATCCTAAAAAAGAAAAAACTTAATACCCCAACAATGCTTCCTTTTATGGATCCTAAAACCCTTACTATGCCTTCAAGCTACCATTCCTGAATTATATAAACCTCGTAACACTACCCTTCACAGAGCCCTGCAAACACCTTACTATTCATTATTGCTACCCATCCCTGATCTCTAAAAATCCTTACTACCCCTTAATGCTACCCTCCCGTGAATCCTAAAAACCCCTTACTACTCATTAACACAATCCTTTCCTGCACCTTAGAAACTCCTTAATACCCCCTAACGTCACTCTTCCCTAAACACTACAAACCCCTTATCACTCCGCGCTACACGTTCTTCAACACTGACAATCCTTAGTACTCCTTAACACAACCCTTGACTAAACTATGAAAACTCTTAACTACCCCTTAACCTTACCTTTCCCTGAACCTTGCACACCCCTTATTGCTAAACATCCTTGAACCTAGAAAACTCAAACGACCTCTTAACACTACCCTTCTCTGAACACTAAAAACCCTTTCCACCCACTTAACTCTACTTTTCCCTGCCCATCACTACCTATCACTTAACCCCAAATAACCCTGACTACCCCTAATGCAACCCTTCCCTGAACCATACAAACCCCTTACTATCTCTTAATGGTACCCCATTTTTGAACCCTGAGAACCCTAACTACCCCCTAACCTACCTTTCTTGAACCCTAAAAACCCTTTACTACTCCTTAACAATACCCATCCCAGAATCCTAAAATCCCTTAACACCCCATACCCACCAAAAGGACACTTGGTGGCATGCTTCATCATCGGGGTCTTCCCGCCCCGCTGCGGGACGGAGCAACTACGACCTATGACTTCGTGGGAGCACTGGTTATGAAAAACAATACTATGTGTTGTGTAGGAGTGTGAGTGGAAGGATCAGAAGTGAGTGAATGGTGAAAAATTAAAAAATACCTGTCTCAGTGGAAAAAATACATTTTAATGTTCCTTTGAGCTGGTATCGTTAAAAGTGGGGAATGAGATGGAGATACTATGCTTTAATGAGCAGTGTCTCCTGTGTCGACATGTTTCGAAGCCCTGCCCTGGCTTCTCATCAGGACCTAGAAGAGATCCCTTCTACACTCAAATCAAAACAACTGTGTATTTACATATAATCCTTACTAAGTGGTGCACATAAATTTAACATGCACAGTATACTATACCTCAGTAGGTATATTGCTGAATGGGGTTCTTATATCGCACAGATAATGCCCCATGAGCCTTCAAAACGGGAGGGAAGGGGTACCCATAGTCACACAAATATCAAGGTTACCTCCTCACCAGGATTCGTGGCCAGGTAGAGACCTGGTGAGGAGGTAACCTTGATATTTCTTTGAGAAATTCAACAATTAATTGATAACATTAAAAGAAGGGATACGCTCCTTTCCTATTGGTATTGTTACTTTGATACTCATTAACACCACCTTTCCCTGAACCCTAAAAACCGCTTGAAACCACTTAGCACTTCTCTTCCCTGAATCCTGACAATCTTATCACCCCTGTGGCCCTACCCATCCCTTAGCCATCCCCATCCCTGAACCCTAAAGATTATTTACTACCCCTTAATGCGATCCTTCTGTGAACCATGTAAACTCTTACTATCTCTTGACACTGCCCATCCCTGAACGCTAACAGACCCTTACCATCCTTTCAGCTACCCATCGCTGAACCCTAAAAAACCCTTACTACCTCTTAACGCTACCCTTCCCTGAACCCTATAAACTCTAAATACTCCTTAAGGCAACCCCTCCCTGAACCCTAAAGACCTTTACTATGCCTTAATGCTACCCATCGATGACCCTTAAAAAAAATCCTTACTACCCTTAATGCTACCCATACCTGAACCCTGAAACCCCCTTATTACCCCATAATGCTACCCCTTTCTGAACCCTGCGAGTCTCTTACTATATCTCAATACTCACCTTCCCTGAAACTTGAAAGCCCCTTGCCACCCCTTAACACTGAGACCCCATACTACACTGAACCCTAGAGCATAAGGGTGAAATACTGGAAAGAATTGGAAATCAAACACTGATTCCCCCAGTAATTCCACATTTCTAAGGTGATCCTCGACGTTCTGCTTGTTATCCTTTCATTTCTATTGACACCTCTCTCCCCAAGTTATCAATACCCATGCGATCAGAAACTCTGGGGAAGAGTTACCAGGTGATACCAGGGGCATCGTTAAAAGGCCCTTGCTGGTGTCAAGCAACACTGAAAAGCTTACCTCTTTAAAGAGTTAGACAAATGTATTTAGGACATCAGTGGAAGCACTTTTAGGACAACCTTTGCTGTTTATTTACAGCAGAGCTGTGCTGTATTGCCGTTTGGAAGACTTGAGCACCACCCACTAAGGAAGTCATTTACAGAATGTCATGTTTTGCTGTAATACCAAATTTTGGTAATAGCGTTATTACAACCAGTTATCATAACATTACCCGAGTGTAGAGAAAAATGTACAAGCATTGTTTCTGTCTCTTTTTCCAAAATTATTGGTATACAATTAGCACCAGCTTGTTGCATGTGCTCTTGTACTAACTAGCAAAAAATGTAGTACTTTTCTCTTAATACAAAAACAGTGTTAAAAGCACTAAAAACCACTTTCCACACATTTCACCAGATGGATTTTTACAGCTTCCCACATATTCTGAATGACCCTTAAAGTAGTACATCCATGAATGACAAAATATTACTGCCAGACTCTTCTACTTTTTTCTTTATAGCCTATTTAGGTATGGTAAACGTACCTTTTTAGATCTCGTTTGACCGCCTAGCTCTCTGGAAGACATATTTTTAGATTATTTTTAAAATATGTATTGAGTGGCCTTTTAATTGGCTCCACACACAGAACTGTTACTCTCTCTCAACATTCTATCAGCTGCCAATGTATGATTCTACCTTCCAGGAAGTGCTTCTAATATAATGCAGGAGGAATTATTCTAAATCTAAACAATAAACTAAACTATGCTGTTTGTCACATTCAGTTCTTTTTCTTCTCTATGCATTCTACACAGAAAGGACTATTTTTTGCTACCTTTTCTCAGCACTGGAAAAACCAGTAGGGCAGGCTTTAATGTGATAAACAAGATGTGTGCATACAAACAGCATTTGTGAATGGCTGTGTTTACTTTTTTGGTGCATTAAAGCCAGACCTATTTGCTTCCCTAATGCTTGTATAATATTTGTAAACTTTGAAAGGAGCTATTTTGACATTTAGCCTTTCACTTGGCCCCTTTTTATCCCCCATAGGACTTGATCACAAGTTTGTCTAAAGGTTGTTAGCAAATGGGATCTCTTTGAAGAAATATAATGTAAACATAAATGTACATGTCAAGTGAACTTGCAGTGGTTTGTTAAAAGTTGTTGTCTGGGCTCGTCTTAATTATCATTGACGTTGACCTGAATTTGAACAAACAGCTATTGCTATGTGGAAGGAAACTGTTTGGAAAGCCTCATTGTTTTCCACTTTGGGAACTGCCGGATCTGGCGGGTGCTGCAGCACCCCAGTCCCAGCGCCTCTGTCTGCATCAGTCATATTCTGCATTAATTGGAAAATGTGCGATAACCCAACTATCACACGTTTTTGTCATTACTGCATGATTCTAAGTGAACCTCTTGTGAGAATAATAACAGTATCCCTGTTCAATGTATAACACATAATTTTACTAATAACATGTACCTACGAACAGACTGATATTTTGTTTTGCTCTCAAATTCTAGAAACAAAGTTATAACTAGTTAAAGGGGCATAAAATACAGCGTTGCTTCGTGAGGTCTTCGTAGCACTGATGCAATGACTACATCAGCAAGAGTTCTTTCACAACATACCCCCGGCTCTGGGAAGGGAGAAGATAAATGGATATGTGACGTTTATTGATAGGAAACCCTCAACTACTCTGCAAACAGCACAGGAGAAATCATTCAACCAGTAGACAAACAGAGTTGAAAAGTCCATTTAAAGGCCAAATCTATTGTTTTTATTGATATTTTTACATGCCTAGATTGTGCCTTGTGGGTTAAGGCGGCTACAGATGCTTCCAGAACCAGGGCCTATCAATGAAAGTTCATGGGTCTTACGCCCTTATTAATAAGATGTCTGAGAATGTTGAGCAGTGTTTGCCAAGTCAGAAGCGGAACCAGCAGTATTGAGCAGGTCAAAAGCCGCATAACAACCTAGAAATGAGCATGCCATTGTAGGAAATGGCCCTTTTGGGGGGTTACCTCAAACTTTTTGCCTACTTCCTCCTGTTTTTGACTTTGTTTTTTCTGGTTTTAGGACACTGGGCACTTTTTCACTGCTGACCAGTGCTGCTAAAGTGCATGTGTTCTGTGTCTAAAATGTATTGGCATTTAGTTTCTCCATGATTGGTATATCTGATTTACTAATAAGTCCCTTGCATCGTGCACTACATGTGCTCAGGGATTGTAAGTCAAATATTACTAGTGGGCCTACAGCACGAAATGTGCCACCCACATGCATACCTCTTCAAACATGTCTCAGGCCTACCACTGCAGAGCCTGTGTGTGCAGTTTTACATTGCAATGTCGACCTGGCAAGTTCACCTACTTGCCAGGCCCAAACCGTCCCTTTTACTACATATGAGGTACCCCTAAGGTAGGCCCTAAGTAGCCCCAAGGGCAGGGTGCAATGTAGTTAAAACGTAGGATATGTACCTTTGAGTTTTACATGTCCTGGTAGTGGAAAAACTGCTAATTTCGCTTTCCAATACAGCAAGTCCTATCTCTTCCATAGATTAGCATTGGACCTGCCTTGTAACACTTTAGAAGTGCAGCTGCCAATTGGGAGCTGATATAAAATTGGAGTTAGGTGTCTCTGGACTCACAATTTAAAAACACATCTTTTTGGGAAGTTGGTTTTTAAATTGCAGGTCTGAAAATACCAAGTTTAGAAAGTTGACATGTTCTTACTTTAACCATTCTATGCCTCTGCCTGTCCTTAGAAAACATGTCTGAGTCAGGGTGACACATGGGCTTTGTGAATTCACTCTAGGCAGTCACACATAAAGGGAGCTGAGGTGTGCACTGCATATCCTGATGGCCCATCATCAGGCTGATGGGTCTTCCTGAGCTAGAGTGGTGGGAAAAGCTGACACTTGCACCTGAATAGGGCTGTGCCTGTCCACACAAAAAAGAACCGCATATCTCCCAATAGTGTCACATAATGATACCACAATTTGTGCTGCATGTATAATGTCGTAGGACCAAACATGTTCATATTTTAATCTGTGTACCTTTGACGTGGCAAACTCTTTGCCATTTGGATTGCTTGGATCTGTGTTTTTGTGCATGATTGTGCCAAAAGGTGTTTCTAATTAGTTCATTTGGTGTGACTTAGATATTTTGCTCACTAGGGCATGTTGTATAAATGTATGTCCTGTAGAACAGAAGAACAAAGTGGGGGGAAAACAAGCCTCCCCAGCACACAGTTCACTCACCAGCATAAATAGATATTGAATATGGAAATGTTCTAGTAATGTATGTCCTTTCTTTTGGTGGAGGCGCATTCAGTATAGGAAAACTTGACAAGTAGGAGCAACCTGCCAGCTAGGGGTGGCCTAAACCCCCTGTCCTCCGGAAACGTAATAATTCTTGTCTCTTTCTGTGTCACGAGGTACAAAGTTGTGGCACCATGGAAGGAAATTCAGGAAGGCTGGGAGGTGGCAAGCCAGACTTCAGACGGGTTTCAATGCCTCTTATTTCTGGCACAGGAGTTACAGAGAGCAGAGCATATTCTATGGTTGTAGTTGCTTCTACCCCTTGTGTGTAAATTCTTGCTCTACGCTAGTAGCATCCGGTGTTGTGTAGGAGTGGCAATGAGGGAGAGGGAGTCAAGGGACAAAATAAAAACATTTTTAAAAATGTACCTGCAGCTGGTTGCGACGCGCTGTTCTGCTCTCTCCTCGCTGGCACAGGCTCCCAGACTCCCCTACGGCCAATCCTGATGCTGCTCTCATGTCATAAGAACAGCGTCCGTATTGACCTCAGCGTTCTGAATTTGCACTCTCTGGAAGACTGGGAGCCTGTGCCTGCTCACTCCAACCCAGCAAAGCACTGGGTTGGATAGATCTTCAGAGCGAATGACGGTTTGGCAGATCTGAGACGGGTGGCCAAACCGTTATGCGCACTGATTACTGTGCACTACCACTCCCCATGTGCATGTCATTCCCCTGGCCCCACCCCAAAGACTCGCAAGGAAAGGAAAAATAAAACAATAAGAAAACGTGTTATCATTTTCTTTTTCCTTTCCTGATGTTTTGAGGCGGGGGCAACGCTTCTCCGCCATAGTGGAGGAGCCGCTGCTGCTACGCTTCTTTGTGATATTATAAGCGTCTACATAGGGCCTGCTGGCAACCAAAATAAGTTCTGGCAAAAATGTGCAACACATCATAGGAAGCCAGCATTAGATTATGGCAGCTCACCCTGCTCTGAAGGCAGGCTTCAAGCCTGCAGCCTACCAAGGAAATGCCAGAGAGGCACAATGGCCGGTCCGGCCCTACATAACTTTTATTCTTATTTGCATAAAGGTTCGGCCATGTTATATTACATATGGATTTGTAAAAGAAAGAGGAAGAATACGAAAGGAAATTAAATTGGTGGGAAGTATTAGGGAGACGGGTTTCTTCAACAGTACAATTGATTAGCGTCGATGAAGTGCAATTTTTTCTTTGTTTCTTTGATATTTTTAATATCTCGATAGATTATAAGTAAGAAGAGTCAGCCAAGTGGCTGTTACAGTGACAGTTAGGTCACCACGGCTTGAGGATCTATGCCCCCCTCCCCTGGTTATTGCAGATGGAAGAAATTGCATGTTTTAGAAGTTCACCCCAATGCTGTTTTCACTGTCCCACCCCTTGTGCCCTTGTTAAACCTTCAGTGGCAGGAGAACAACCGCGCCAGTCACATGCCAATCTCCCCACAAGGCCGCCTGCCTGTTGAGAAAGGCATCTTTGTTCCGGCGCCCATTGTGCCGCTTGTTCCCCAAACACAGAAGGACGCTGAAATCGGAGTTACCTGATAGGGCCCTGCCAGAACCGGAAGGGATCTGAACTTGAGAGCCACGGGCAGAGCAGTGGGCAGCGTCCCCGCCGAGGCCGTAAGCTGCAGACACGCGCGCGAGACTCCTCGCGTGATCTCATTTCCCATCTCTGGGCGCGAGGCTTCCTGTAACCCGCCTGGCAGGCTCTGTGTAACAGAAGCTGACGCATTTATTGAGTGAAGGAGCCCAAACGCTGGTGTCTGTCTGTACTGTATCCGCACCATGCCAAAAAGCTTTTAGCTGTTCCCTTTCGAGTCACACAATGTCATATTTGTTATTGTTTAAATCAGGATTTAAAAAAGAAAACGTTTTGTAATTTCCTTTCATTGAATGTTTATAGATGGTGGTATTCCCCATTTCTTGTGGAAAATGCTTAATCCGAGGTAATACCGTTCAACCCTACTGCAGTAAAATAATTACATTATTGCAGTTATTATCATGGATTTATCATCCAATTCCATTCAGCGCGGATTATTTAATTTCCTCCTCAATAGCGGTAAAGTATCTCGTATATTCCGCCAATCTATTTTATATTTTGTACAGTGACTCCTATACGTATTATTAGGTGTTAAAATGCATGTTACTGCATGAGCTTTCACGTGGTTGTGTTCTAGAAATTCAAAATGAGCTGACACGTTCACCGCTGGAGCAAAGCGATGATCGGCAAGTCATGAATTCCAACCCATTCTTGCCAGTTTGGGCTTCCATCCCCCGAAAGTCTGTAAATCGTGTGCCAGTGTTTGTCCAAGTAATTGTTACATATCTCAGTGTTGCTTTCTATCTGTGTGGATGACAAGAGAGTTGTAGGCGCTGCACAAATGCTACAGTGTCTCAGGCACATAATGTAATGTGTTTCTAGTTTTACACCCGTGTATGCTTTTTCAAAAAGACTCCTCTATATTCTAACCTTGTATGGAAAACTGGACCTTGACTTAAAACTAGTGACTGTTTCTCTCACCTTCCTTTCCATCGAATGACACTTTCCTTGATGCATGTGAATTAATGGAAAACGAAAACGGAGAAAACACATAGGAGGAAACCAAATCATAGAAAAACAATTTTAAGGAAAAAAAACGAAAAGTAAAAAAAACATTTTGAAGGAATGATCATTTTAAGTAAAATCTAAAATTACAATACACTTGGGTGGAGTTTAGGACTACTGTGGGGTTTTAGGTTCAGGTATGGAGAATGTTTATGATGATGAGGGTGTTTAGGGGTCAGGAGTTCAGGCATAGAAAGGTTTTTTTTCTAGTTCAGAGATGGGTGGAGTGCAGGGCTGGTGAGGGATTTTTAGGGTTCATGGATAAGTGATGTTTAGGTGCTTGGGGTGTTTTTAGGTTTCAGGGATGGGGGAATGTAAGGGTGTTGAGGGATTTTAGGGTTCATGGATGGGTGGAGTTTAGGACTGATGAGGGTTTTTAAGGTTCAATCATGGGTATGGCTAGCCTGTTGAAACAATTTTAGGGTTCTAGATGGAGGCGACATTTAGGGTGGTGAGGGGTTTTAAGCATTCAGGGATGGGTGGAGTTTAAGTGAAGAAAGTGTGTTTAGGGTTTAGGGATGCATAGTTAAGGGTGATTAGGAGTTTATGGATCATGAGTGACTGGTTAAAGGGCGGGGAGGGTTTATATAGGATTCAGGGAAAGGTGAAGTTTGGTTGTGCTGAAGTGTTTTAAGCGATATGGGATGGGTGGGCTTTAGGTGCAGAAATGGGGTTTTAGGGTTCAGGAATGGGTGGGTGGAGTTAGGGGTAGTGGGTGATTTTATGGTTCAAGGATGGTGGATTTCTGGGATACAGAGGGTTTTTAGGCTTAAGGGATGAGTGTAGTTAGACTACAACTAGAAGCAAAAACATCAAATTATAACTTTTAAGTTATCATTTTATTTTATGTTTCCTTTGCGGATGGGCTGCTGTGTTAAGGAAGCAGGGTAGAGGAGGAGTTGTATGCCCACTCCTAGGTGCACAATAACTTTGGTTGGCCCTCTTGGGCTGCCCAAACCAGTCATGCACACTTTTCCCCTCTCCATGCTGGCTGCATTACAGTGCATGGAGAACATGCCCACCCCTCCAGCCCATGGATGAGCACTGTGTCACAGCGCTCTGACTAATCACAATGCTGCATTGCAGGGTTGTGATTGGCTTTGGGGAGGGTGCCTGGCTGCCTGCTTACTGTTCCTGAAGTCGGAGCAGAGACGAGGGACCCGGCGGCGGCAAGCTAAGTGATTTTTTCTTTCATCATTGTGCTCCCTCCTGCAAATGTGCTCCCCACCCCCGCTAGCCATGCCGGCCGCAACTACATAAAATCACCCCATTAATCCTGCTTACTCCTCAAGAACACCACACTACCTGAAAAACTTAAGACTAACTATTGGGAACTGAATAGGAGTGTACAAGGCGGGAGTCTGTCAGGGAGGGAAGGAACAGCTGTGTGTTGTGATCTATTCCTGCACTGCAGAATTTGAAGTTAAAGATGGAGATAGAGAAGAAATTACCCGATCCCCCATGGGCATAGGAGCTGGTACTGAGAGGGAAGATATATCCACAATACTTGGTTATGTTTTAGTTGCTTGCAGGCCATTCACAAAATTCACAAATGTATTTGAAGTTTAATTGGGATTTCATAACGAGAGCACGACATTGCAAATGTAGCACAGATATGTTTTCAATAAATTACAAATCGGTTTTCTTTTTTTTTAAATATATTCTATACAAATCAGTAAGAGTAACTGGATTATATATAACACTAAGGGCTTGATTTAAAATTCTTATATATTTTTAAAAAAATTTAAAACATGATTTTTTTTCTTCAAGGAGATTTTAAACCTAAGCACGTAATTAACATGTTCAATACGTTGCGTCCCTAATTTAAAAAGCAAGCATACACAATCTTCCAAACATGTACTATATCATTTTACAATATTACTCCTCATAGGAAGTCCTTGGATTCTCAGAATTAAGCAAAACTACGTATCTTCTAATCCCTCAGAAATACCAATTATGGCTGCATCTTCTTAAAATTCTCATGTCTACAATCTTGTTGTTAACTACAATTCTTTAATAATTAACATCATTATTAAAACTTCAATGAGATAACGTTTTCTAATAATGGATTTCAAGTGAGGTGAATATAAGGCAGCTTTTTTTCGACCTAGTGGCAGACATATTTTTTTGAAAGCAAAATTAAAGTTCTTCAATAATATGTACATCATAATATCACCTTTCATTACTTCTACTTGTCTTTTATGTGTAATATCAGGTTATGCATTATAATTCTTGTAATCTCATCTAAACATACACCCAAAGGCCGTATATTCAATACCTATCAGGCCTAATTCCAACCAAATGGCTTGAAGTGGTACACTACTCAAAGACTCATAAGTGATTTTAAGATCTAATATAGGGGATTTTTATGTGGGGAGCACATTCTAAACCAAGAAGAATGGTAGATGCAATCTTAGTATTGTATCTCTTTAAGCAAATACTTCAGGCGTTTATATGATTGTATAAAAAGCAGAAGCTAGGCCTGCTGCATGTGAAAGGTGTTTGGTTAGTTGTTCAACATGCTGGTTTCAAGTTTTGTACTAGAATAACTCCCAAATACTGGTAATGGGATCTTTCTATAGACCTTCTCCACCAAAAGACCAAATAAAGATGTTTTACTTTTGATATATTAAAGGTATCCGGATTTGCGGGTCTTGCTCAACAGATTCTCAAGATAATATGCCCCACTACCCATGATGTAGCTCCGCCCATGCGTAAGTGAGCATGAATAGAGAACCAAAGCTTGGAGGGGAGGAGAGGGGGAATGGTAGTGAGGGAGAGGAGACTGCACGAATGTTGTGATATAGTCAACCACACATCTCTCATATTTTAAGGGATTTTCAGTAATATTTTCAATTGTGAATGCCCCACATATAATAAAATTATGAAAAACTAAGTTTCAGTGTTTTATATAAACATTAAAATTATCTTAGAAAAGAAAATATTGATGATATTGATTACCGGTTTCGTAATGACGGGCTACAGGGAACCTAAACTATAATCAATGAAAGCCAATAATCTCAACGGTGGAATCCTTGGTCGAAGAGAACCTGGAATTCAGGGAGGAGGCAGGAGAACAAGCTCAGCAACCAGTACCAAAATTTAATCCAGAGGCAAGTTAGAGTTCAGGCAACCGTTCAGCAACCTCATTCAAATTGCATTCCTGAGGGCAAGTCAAAGTACAGGCAACTAGTCAGAAAACAATACCAAGCAGTGGTCCAGAGGGCAAGTCGGAGTTCTGGCAAGGTCAGGGAGCTGAGAAGGGAAACAAAACACAAAGGTGAGGGAAACAATAATGGTGAATGAACTGTGGCATTAGCGAATGAACCAACACAGCACAGAAAGTTGCCAGGCACCTTCTTAAGGGAAGTGGACTGATTACAAAGCTCTACTACCACTCATGATATAGAAGTCCCTCGTTCACTGATGATCTTGATGCCCCAACTGCCATAGACCAGTCTTCCACAACTGTCCCGGCATTCCAGTCAGATTCTATGGTGACCAGATATAGAGGCAAATTGCAGAGTCTTCGTCACCGCTTTATTCCAGACAAACGTTCATAACTTTCCTTTTTGCTACATTTACCTTTAGGTAAAGTAATTCAGCATATGTTTGAAGAACAGTAAGGTCCCGAGGGACGCCTATGATGTTGAGTAGTGGAGAAGTGTGGCTCAATGGTTAGAGCGGCAAACCCTGATGCAGAAGTCTGGCCCGGGTCCAGGGTTCAATTCCCGCCTCGGCGGGTCTTGGGCTAAATTTCCTCGGACCTGGTAATTCTCACCTCAGTGCCTATTCTAATCATAGTCCCCACTCTGCAACTCTGGGAAATAGCTTGCTTTATCTCCACAATGGCCCCAACAATACTAGGATGCCAGGCTTCACCTTGGGGGTGCCCAGGAGTGGGCACTTCACAGGGAAAGGCCAGGAAGGGTTCCTCAGCTGTATTCGTACAAGCGCCGAGATGCCTCCAGGTAGTTGTGCGCTATACAAGTACCTCTACATTTATAATGGCATCAGCTGCATGAAGGGGAATACTTAGCTTTTTCTCTTCCAAGGCAGGAGAATTTAAGAACCAAATTAATATTCTGCTTAGGTTGTAGATATATGGGGAAAATAATAAGGGGGCCAAAAGACAGTCCTACTTTAATCCTTTGGCTGTTTGTATTTGTTTAGTTGTACCGTCAGTTGAGGACGTGGGCCCAAATCACAGAATGTAAATGAATCAAAACTCTAACGAACTTTGATCGAAATTTCTAGGGTGGTCTGTTTATTCCAAAGTACGGCCTTATGTACCCTATCAAAGGCTGTGGAGGAATTAGTGAAAGGTAAACCAGCAGCTCTTTACTTACTACATATTTTTCAGAGTCAATTATAATTCAATGATATTATCTAAATCAGACATTTTTTAACGTAATGTTTCTTGCTATAGAAGTAATACGTTTTTCTGTTTCAAAACGAATTGGGTAGTCCATCCAGGTCTTGAACATTTGTCTTTCTGGCTTGTTTAAAACATTTTGCCGCCATTGTAGATGTCGGAGAAGTGAAAAGGTACTAAACGTAATTTTTCTAATTCACCTGTGATGAGGCAGTGCTCAATTTGTGGAGTATAGTGTTGTAACATAATTTATTCAGGCCTCTTCAGAAATAGGTGTTAGAATTTTCCTACATTTGTACAGGAGATATTTGCATTTATTCTCCAAAATCTGCAAGTATTATTAACAGACATAGCTTCAGTCAAGCAGCCCCAAGCTTGCTCTTGTACTTCTGTATAGTTAGAATGCAGGCTGCATGCTCTTTTCTGAAGACATGTTACCTCTGTATTTCTACCTCTAATTGGAATATTTATTCTTTCTGTTTATATATCCACTTCTGTACTATAGACATTTTAACTAGCTTCTCTAGCAACAGTTCAAAAGACAAAGATTGCCCTTTTTCTAGGAGGACAGTTGTCTTGTAATGCCTCTGTAGTGCCAATTTGAAGCTTCATTACCAAAAAACTGCATCTGTCTGTCATTTAAAAAAATCAGCATGTCATATCCATACAATGAGACATGGTGTATTGTATCCCATAAAAAAATAAAAAGGAAATTTGGATAAATAAATAAAAAAATCTTCTCTTTAAGTAGCATTTGTTGTGGGGTGTGCTGCCATTGTTAGAGGCAGGGAGTTCCAGGTCTTAGCAGCAAAGTAGGAGAAGGATCTTGCTGCAGCTGTGGTCTTATGGATCCGTGGGATGGTGGCTGGGGCAAGCTAGGCAGAGCGTAGATGTCTGGTGGATGTGTAGAAGGAGAGGTTGTGGTTGAGGTATGCAGGTCTGGCGTTGGCGAGGGCTTTGTAGGCTTCCATGAGGAGCTAGAAAGTGATTTTTTTGTTGATCAGGAGCCAGTGGAGATCTCTCAGGTGACCGGTGATGTGGCTACAGCGAGGGATGTTCAGGATAAGTCTGGAGGAAGCATTCTGGAGGTTCTGCAGTTTCCTAAGGAGTTTTTGTGTGGCGCCGGCATAGAGTGCGTTGACGTAGTTGAGTCTGCTGCTGACGTGTGCATGAGTGGCCATTGTTCTGGACTTGTGGGGATCCACTTGAAAATCTTCCGAAGCAGGCGGAGAGTGTGGAAGCAGGAGGATGAGACTGCGTTTATTTAGCAGTTCATTGAGAGTGAGGAGTCCAGTGGGGTTTTGTGCGTGGTTGGTGAGTGTGTGGGGGGGGGGGGGGGTTCTAACCGCTGCTGGCCACCAGGAGTCTTCCCAGGCAAAGCGGGCGAAACATCCTTTACGACGCAACTTTTACCACGCAGTGCCTTTACAACGCAGGTTTTTCAACTCAAGTCATTACAACAAATTGCGCTGGGGGGGCGCTGTAGGATAGGTAATAGTTTAATTTACTATCCAACACCTTCCCTACTGTCCACGGGGACTGGAGTTTGAATAGTAAATTAAACTATTCACTATCCAGTACCTCCCAACGCAAGTCGTTGTAACAACTTGCGTTGAAAAACCTGCGTTGTAAAGGCATGCGTGGTAAAAGCATGCGTTGTAACAACGTACATCCCAAAGCGGGTAGAGCCCAGGATGAGGTCTTCTGTCTTGTTTGAGTTGAGCTTGAGGTAGCTGTCCTTCATCCAGGTGGTGACTGCCTTCATCCTGTTGTAGAAGTTGCTCTTGGTGGCTGTGCAGTTCTCTGTGAGGGAGAGAATCAGCTGTGTGTTTTTAGCTTCTCGCAAGAGTCTTTTGAGCTTGCCTTTAGACCCAAATAATTTTCCTGTTTAGTTAAAATATTCTTAGAGGGCAATGAAAACCTAGTTTGAGGTCTGTTTGGTTGTTGCCTTCCATTATTGCACCATTTTCAAACTTTACTATGAAATTTGGATGATTTTGTGAATAGAAGAGCCTATGGAATATAATGCTATATTGCTTTGATGAATGTACACTGACGAGATATTCTATGCAGACATACTGCATGAGTTTGACAAATTATCTATAATTTTCAGTGGTATGAATAATGACATGTTGCAGTTTTCGAAAATAAACCCTTATTTAATTCCGAATTTTGTGTAGTTTTATAAATGTATTGCTTCTAGAATTCACTTGCAGTTCTCCTGCCCCTTATTCAGAATAATTGCAAGAATAAAACTGCATACAAAGAAAAACTTTTAAAAGTGATAAAAAATGTTTATTGTCTTCAGATCAATCATTTTTGATTTTATAAATAAAAACCTTTAGTTGGTGTTCTAAATTGTATTGTTATATTTTTGAACAACACACTATGCTGTCTTATTTTGCCTACTTTCTGCAAGCGGACAAAATGAAAATAATAATCTTCCATATCGTAATCATCATCCTTAGATTTGTTTTCTTTAAGTTATGTACTTTTTGCCAATTTAACTTTTTATGGAATAAAATGGGACGATATGAATGGAAAATAGTGCACATGTCAATTAATCCTGTGCGTTGCACGTTTTAAACTAAATATCTGGTGGTTAAATTTGTGACAATTTCCCCCACCAGTCCCAAGAGGTACTTTCCTTTGGGAGGGAGCACACTTATTCCATCCTGTGTGTGAGGAGGAATATCCTGGAAGCAAAAGGGCTGGATTTTTGGCAGATTGGCAGTATCTGACATTTTCGCTATTCCAGCCGTAATTGGTATTACTGATAAGGCTTCAAAGGCCTGTTCCATGGAACCCCTGTACTCTCGCCTGGGTGGGATTGCTGATCCAGCAGCACCCAACCAGGGTGTGCACCTGGGCACACACAATCTTTGAGTGTGATGTGGGCAGGGCCTGCCTTTAGCATGGGGAAGCTGGGCCTACGCCCAGGACGCTGACCTGTAGAGGGAGGCAACAGACTCCTTCCAAACTGGCTCCAAAGAAAAATGTAGTAAATACATTTTTTGAAGTACGTATTTCTCCTTTTTCTTGCGCCCCTCACTTTCCCCCTACCCTTCCGTTTTCCCAACACACTGGCAATTAAAGATAATGGGGGTCGGTGGGCTCAAAATGTTGTTTTGCCAGGGTGTTATCTGAGCAAAGGCCAGCTCTGTTCTTGGGCATACTGATCAGAAGGAACCCTTGAGCAGTATCCGACAGGATGACTACAGTGAAGGAAATAGGCCAGGGTGCAGTTCATGTGTCTAGACCAGACCTTTCCAAACTGTGTGTCCCGACACAGTACTGTGTCTCCTGCAAAGGGTGGGTGTGTCGCTGGATGACACCGGTATTAATGGGCACTTAGCACATAACTGCTCCTAATTAACACCTTGGCTGCTAAAGGTTCTCCCCCCCCCCCCCCCCCCTGGTGCTGAGCTATGAGTAAATCCCATTGTACATGACGAGCTCAGCTCGTCATCAGCACAGCTCAACCGTGCCTCATGACGAGCTGAGCTCGTCATGAGCAGCGAAGGGGTTAAGAGGCATTCCTTTGAAAGAGTGTCAGCAAACACTGCCACAGCCGTGCGGACTCCCTGACACTCTGCTCTATGGGGGCAGAGAGATTCACAACGAAGCAGTAAATGGTCTTTTAAAGACCTGCGAAGTACTGGGGTGCGGCTGTGTGTGTGTCCAGGAAGCCGTCTCTGCCCAGGCTGCCACACACGCGGGATGAGGGGAAAGAGGGTGACAGAGGGAGACAGACAGAGGGAGATAGGGGGAGGAAGACAGAGGGAGACAGACCGAGGGAGAGGTTTACAGAGGGAGAGGGAGAGAGATAGGGAGAGGGAGGGTGGGAGAGGGAGGGTGACAGAGGGAGGAACACAGAGGAACGGAGACAGAGGGAGGGAGACAGAGGGACGGAAACAGAGGGAGACAGAGAGAGAGAGCGAGCGGGAGACAGAGGGAGGAGGGCGACAGGGAGTGAGACAGTGGGAGCGAGACAGACCGAGACAGAGGGAGGAAGACAGAGGGAGAGAGGGAAGGAGACAGAGGGAGAGAGAGTGAGGGAGACCGAGAGAGGGAGACAGACAGAGTGAGTGAGAACCCCCTGAGCCCCCTTAGGTGGATCGGGCTCGTTCGCTACGATCGCTCGCTACACTGCCTTACTGTGTCCCAAAATGATGCATCTCCAAAAAGTGTGTCACCAACATGAAAAGTTTGGAAAGCTGTGGTCTAGACCCTAAGAGTGCAGCTCATGCCGAGTTATAAAAAAAAAAATTCCAGCTCGTCTTTGGCGGGGGGGGGGGGGGGCAGTGTCCCCTACAGACAGGTGGTACAGGCACAAGCTGCACCCCTGTGAGGTGTAAGGATGCCTTCGGGGAGAGTGCTACCTTTGTGTCACTCCCAGCACTGTCCGATTTGCTATATTCCCGAAGGGCCTTTTTGGTTCTATGCCTGCCACAGAAATTACATACGACATAGCATGGGAAAATGCATTCCCTTATTTGCATGGGACCACACCAGTGCACCTGTCAAATTTGTATTACAGACACCTGATATTATTTCTGTATTTAGAAATTGTCCCCAGAGCACAAAAGGGGACTGCAAAGGCCTACAGTACTCCCAGGACATTTCCATAATACGCCTGTCTCTGTATAATCAAGGGATCTGTCCTGCCTCTATTGCCCTTTTGTAAATTAAAGGTGGACAGCGTTTTGTATATTTGAACAACATTTGTGAGACTATCATATATTTTGCGAGGAAGGAGTCCATGTGAAAATCACGCGCGAGTCGAGTACAAAAAACCCTCACTATGCCAGGTGCAGCAAGATACCAGATCCAACATATGCCCATCTAGTTTCTTAAGTCTCGAAGTGAACCCTTGCAAGTGCAGCACATGCCACTACTGCACACACACTGGTTTCATAGGCTACGAAAGGCATATTCTGCTCTACCAAGAGAAAGTTAAGCCACGATAGTAAATAAATAATAAAATTACTCGTCGAACCTATAAACGCAGCCTTTTGACGGAGACCCCCCTCGAGGGTTCACCCTGCTTCTATGAAGCGTCTGGTGAGGTGAGTTGAGCAGTCCAGCCTGCTCAAGCACTGTGCCCCCAGAGGAGCCCGGGGAGGTCCGCCCCGGTGCACCCCTGCACAGGAGGGAAAGGTCTCGGTGCATTCCCTCATGCACCGTCATCGACGGGGCGCGAGGAAGGCAGCCAGCCGCAGCGAGAGACGCTCCGACCCCTGCACCAGCGAACAAAGACGGCTCCCCTTTCATCCTGCAGAGACAGGTAAGAGCAGCCGGCGCTCTGGAGCAGAGCAGGCGCTGGGGCGGAGGGACGGGCAACGGGGAGGACGGGAGTGCAACCGAGGGCTCCTGATTGGCGCGGCATCTGCCAGCAGGGCTCGGGAGGAATGTGAAACCGAATCATCCACGAGTTAAAGATAGACACTGGGCACAGGCGGCGGCACCGCGCGCCGGGCTCCGAGCTCAGCCCACAGCACCCAGGACCCTGCGGCCGCACCCAGGGGCGCGAGACTCCTCAGGGTGCGCGTGACGTTTCTCTTCAGCCTGGATTTACCGCGGCGCGCGAGTGGCACAGGAGACCATGGTACACGCTGCGGGGTAAGTGGAGGCTGCCGCCTGTGCAAGGTGCACGCGCTTGGTCCTTTTACTGCAAGCAGGACAGTAGGGTTTTCATATGAAGAGGTGGTGCAAACTTCTATATCCTTGGCGAATTTTTTGAAAAAACAGTTTGCAAGGAATCTTTCATTTCACCTGTTTAAAGGGCACGTTGTACAAAATGATTTGCCTGTTTTGCCACCTGCTGGAAAGCCGGTGCTAAAAAGAAGGGGTTGGGCATACATTATTTTCTGTCAGGAAGGTTGTCATTTATACATTTGATGTTATTGGAAGTTGTACAGCTTTCACTACGATTAGCATGGCGGACTACTGATAAAGGAGCAGTGTGTGAGAAGTGTGCTCTGTATTGTGAAGATATCAGGCTGTTATCCAGGTAGAGTCGCTCAACTGTTTGCTTTCCGGTACTCGCAGTCCTGTATTAATAACGGGGAGCTCAAACTACAGGTGCCAGAACTCACAAACCGAGAACTGGAATGGTCCAATATTGCTCCAGTTATGGGAAATGTGCAAATATGTATCGCTACTTTCTTTTCCATTTTGTTAATTTATTCGTCGTAGACACTGCTCATTGTTTTTAACTTGTAACCCTTTTTTTCCCGTTTACCTTTCATTCCGTCCTCTGACATTCGCGTCGCCCCTCTTCCTGCTTTTAAGCAACGCTTAACTCCCAGGCAGGGCTGCCTTTGATGGTGTTTTAGGAATTGTTTGAATGAGAATCACGGAAAGAAAGCAGTGTAATCCCCCACACCTGCCTGCGCGCGAGCGAGAGATCGCGCAGTGGATAAGGCTGCCTGTGAGGTGGTGGTGGTGGTGGTCTGTTTGCGGTTGGTATGTGGTGCCCGCATTCCGCCGAAAGACGCGCCTTCCTGTGAAGTCAGGGGAGGGCAGAGGCTCGCCTCCCACCTGCAGCGGGGCATACCGTCCAGGGGGTGTAGTGCCTCGGAGGAGCGGTGACATATCCGCGAGGGGTGCAGGGCTCCGAGCGCGCGCGCCGCCTCCTCGAGGTCCGCTGTCCTCGCGGTGACACGCACCCTCACAGGGCGCCTCTGACGAATGTGTCATTTTACTAACAATGGCTCGGCTGCAAACAGGGCGCGCTAAGAAGGTAAATATTGAGCTCTTGCAGGCAGACCCAGCCCACCCCTCGTGTGTATTTTGAACGCAGGGCTCAGCAGTGCACCCCAACACCCCCCTCCCCTCTCTCCATCCAGGGACCGACACTCAAACTGCCCTGCGGTTTCGCCCGCACGCCGGCTGGAACAGAAGGCCGAGGTGGCGTGTGGTGCATCGTGTTCTGCATGAGTAGGTCGAGTGACATTATGTGCGGGGTCAAAAGGTGAAATTCAGTTGCTCGGTGCGTGCTGACGGCTGAGGCGTGGACGGGCCGCGTGTTAACGACGCAAAACTCTCACGGGGGTGCGAGTTGCGCCATTTCAAAGAGCTGGGAAGCTGTGCGCGCCTTTATTCGGGCTCTGGGACATGCATTTCCAAGGGATGTGTATGTGAGAGATCCGTAGTTAATATCATACATAGGTAGCAACGCCGAAGACCGGGAATGAATGTTTGGATGTAGGCATCGGGTGTATGGAACTCCAGCAGGGTCTTAGATTCTGGCACATGGCTGCTTGGCTTGTTTCTCGTCGGGCAATATGTCTTCTTGCTTGAAGGGCGCTCTTACCTCTTCACATCACCACAGGGCTACCCCTCTGACCTCATTGAGTCAAGGTACTCGCAGGCTGTAGCTCCAGAGTTGGCTTTCAGTTGTTCTGGGGTCAGCTTTATACTGTTCGTCTGCAGGCCTGTGACCTGTCCTTCTTAATGCACAGCTCAAACTTCCATCTATGGCAGAGTTTTACAACTCGCTCTCCGCCAAACACCTCTGCGCCCTGTTCCAGTGCTACTATTGAAAATGCTACCTCTGAGTAATTGAAAATGAAAACCTTTCTAAGACATATAATCTTATAGCAAAGTGAATGACGACCTCTGTTCCCTGCACAGGTGCCTTATGGTTTGCGATTGTCACAGCCAATGGTAAACTGAATTTTTTTGCATAAGGCTAAAGTAGACAGTATTATTTTCAGTAAGAATGCTTTATGTGCATGGAATATTGGATACAAATAATGAGAACAATATCACAGGTGGGGGAGGTGTCACTTTTACCAGAGCCCAGAAGATGCTTGCTGAATTTCTGGGAGCCAAATGATCTTAATCAACCTATGCAGGACTGGGCCACTCTTGGGTTAACGGTAGCAAAGCGTAACATTGCACAGCAACGGGGGGCGGCGGGGGTACCAAAACTGACCGCATGGTGCATGGGCATGGATCTGGCAATGATTGCAGAACAGACCAAGATCTGGGGGGAATCTGGAATGAGTTCAGGGGTAATATATGTGAAGCGCCGAGAATTCTGGTAGATGAGAGTTCAAATGAAGATTTCTAGAAGGGATGAGGCGTGGGATAGACGGGGTATTGGAAGTATTCGTGGTATAATGTACACTGTTATAATACAGTACTGGGAATGTATAATGCTGGAATCGTTAATGAAGTATGATTACCATCTGGAAGAAATATATCTTCTTAATGCTGATTATAATAAAAAGTTTTTTTTTTTAAATGCCTTATGTGTGCCAAATGTGCAGACCTGTCCGCTGGTCTGAACATCTATCTACTGAGGAAAATGCCCATTCTTACTCAAAACTTGCTTGGGTTTATCGATAGGTTTCTGCTGATATGCTTTGAGGCAGGAGGCTCTGGTTTATAACTGCTTGCAGTATAATGAACTTGCTGCCCCATCAACTACAAGTGAAACATTCTACAATTAAATACATTTTTGATGTTGATTTTTTAAGAGAAATAACCCAGTAGTACTTTAATTCTTGAAGTTTTTAGAACATTAACTGAAGATGAAATCTGCAGGACTACAAAAGGTTGCGCATTCTGTAGTCTGCATTATATTTTTTGCTCAGCTCAATTAAAGGATTCAGCAGTAGTAATAGATTTGGTAGAAATGGGAATCTCCACTAACACGACAGTAAGTTTGGATTCTATTAAAGATTCTGAGGCAAATATTATGGCTGGTCTTTCCTACTGGAGTTTCTAGCAGCAAAGAAATACACTATACATAACATGGATGGAAGACAGACTCATTACTATATGTTGAAACTTAGATCAGCTGTCTATTGTACCGGTGACTTCCCAGCCAAGCCACTAATCATTTGCCATCCTTAAGTATAACCATCTGTGCAGAGACACTTTATTTGATAATGTGCAAATGACAGATATTTGCAGAAACTCAATTTCCAAACATTATACACTATTTAGTTATTATCAGTAAAACCACATCAGTGGGAAATGTTGTGGTCATTTCAATGGAGAATCTGCTGTTTACAAATAAATATGCTACCACTTCATGCTTCACGTGTGTATGTATTAAAAGTGATAGGTGTTAAGCATGATTTGAGAAACATTCCTGCTCCGGCCCCGATCAAAATGCATTTAATGAGTTAAGAGGCAAATCGGCAAGCATTTGTATCCTATATGTGGCTAGATTTGTATTCTATATGGAGCAAACGTTTAGTCTATTAAATCAAACTAAAATGTTTATTATACAGCAAACATGCTGAACTTACATATTTGATGGTGCTTTCATATGTGATAAAGAAGAACATTAATTAAAATATTTGCCCAGGATCACATAATTTTTACACCAGTTTATGGGTCTGGGGCATTATATTTAGGTCCAGTAGATTATTTAAGTCACTATAGTTACATAAAAAAAAAAATCGAGGCCTGAACCAACCAGCAGTTCTAAGCAACTTATATGAACTTAGATTTCTTCTAGCTATCACTTTTGTCCTGTGAGAACCTGTACGCATCTTGCTCTCCAGCCTATCTTGCTGGCATCTGATTCTAACAGGATATCTGGGCCTGTCCAAAAATGGATTTTCTGTTCCTGGCCTCCATCTCGGAGAGCCACCAATCCACTCTGGGACGAGAAGCCCCAGAGAGTATGGCTGGCTACAACTGTGCCATGCATAGTTCTAAACAGGCCTTGCATATGTCAACATTGCAGCTCTCATGTTGTTTTCTAATATGCTGCTATGAGATGTACTGCCACTTTCTGTACCACCTGCACAACAAAATTGTAAAGTCTTTTCTAGCCACTGCATAAAATGCATGAGTGATGGCTTTACAACCAAGGTTGGCATGGAAAGTAGTCGAGGTAGAGAGAGTAGATGCGGGGCCTCCTTTTAAATGTCTAATTGGCCTGGGACGCCTGGGTTACTAGCTGACAGGGATCATGCTGAGGTTACTCATCACCATGACCTGAGCAAGTCTGATCTAATTACTGGGCCATTAACTAAACACTGTGCCTTCACACACCGGTTCTCTGCAGAGGGAACACCGCAGTCCGGGAGCACGTCTCTGGTTTTGATACCTTTGCAACATGACCTATCCAGCCTTATCAGCAACGTGCCCCGCAAGCTTTGCCTTTTAGCTCCCGCAAAAATATATTTCTGCACTTGGAAGATTATAGGATCTTGTACCCAACTTTCCTCACTTTTCCTCTTCTGCTTTTGACCATTTGACATGACTTTGCTCCTCAGCACTTCCAGGCAGCAAGGTGGAGTTCTAGGATTCACCTCTTTGATGCAGGCCTGTTGTCTGCAAACTGACCTCTGTATTATGATATGATATCTATGCAGAAAGCCCATTAAAGTATAAAGCGCATGCCACTCTTCGCTGGACTTGCTTGGAGTGCTGTGTTGCACTGTAGAACCAAGACTTCAAATAGCAAGTTATTATTATCACCAAGATAGTTCCGCTCATAGAGTGTGGTACCACTACCACGCACGCCTCCCGCATACATGGGAAGCTACTTGACGGAGGAGTCCTGTGCCATTGTATTGCATTTCTTTATCCATTTTCCTTTAACAATACAAATATACAAGTAGTACCATACAGATACAGGATATTTGGCAAGGAGCTGTAGTACAGAAGGCCCTTGAGGAGTAAAGGAAACATTCAAGAAATAAAACCCTATCTAGAGTAACAATATTGGAGCATAGTCACACATCATTACATAGATTCAATGTAGTTCCAGGGATACCCTCAACAGACGGAAAATACCTCTTTCACTAAATCTGACAATTGCCATGAGTCAACCCATTCACAGTGTGGGGGTTCCAGGAGACAGGTAAGCAGTCCAGACTGCTCCCACATTACCATTCACCAGGGTTACACCAGTCATCCTGCACCATTCATAAGGCGGACCTCCGGGTTAAATTTGTTTGAACAAGTACATCATTTTCAATCCAAAGTCTCGGTGCCTGTCTCAATATAAGGAGACTCTTACACAAATGTGGAGGAAGAGCCAATAAGCGAAGTGTCAGCGTGCAACACCCGAACAGGTGTTGATTGCATTGGTAAAAGCTGGATATTTTCAGAATGGCAAACCATGGTTTTACCAGAGCTAGAGCACAAAGAAGATGGATATCATTCGCAAACACAGAACAAAATCTACGCTAGCCATCAACTAGCCTATTCAGTGTCCCGTTTTGGTGAACTAGATTATGTAGCAGGGCACCGGAGTTTCTTTGATTCAAATTGCTTCTGCCTAACATTATAAGATCACACAACGGGGAAGCTAATGCTCATTTTAACATTGAACACGGAAAAATAAACGAGAGCAGACAATCTATTTATTTTGGGGTTTTGCAAATTAATCATTGCCACTAACCACAGCCTTGGAGCTCTGGAACCATGGAAAAATTATAACGGAGCACTGCTCATTTCAGCTGGGAATCCTGTTTGTATCTTGACTGCAAAGCACATGGGCAATTGGCATTCTGCTGAATTTACTCCACCTGAGCTCTGCGCCACTCGTCAAAATAGATTCCTAAGCCTGAATTATGAAGAAATATTTAAGTGAGCATTATATTTTATATATGGATATTTATATTGTGCAAACCTCACTGTGAAGCAATAGAGCACTTTACATTAGAACTGGAGTTCAAGGTCTAGAGCAAGCTAGACCTCTGTAGAGGCGGGAGACGTCCCTTCATGTTGTCCACTTGGAGTGATGAGTCAAAGTTGTTGCTTTTGGGTGAGGTGTCTTTTTTTGAAGATGATATTATTATTATTATTATTGTGGTATTTATTTAGAGCGGACCTCCCACCCTCGGGAGTGGAGCCCTTCACAAAAAACAGCAAGTTACATAGAAGAAGCTACTAACATAGAGAGGAACAGCCAGAGGAAAAGAGGCGTCTAACTCACCATAGAAGGCGACTTATTCCAACATAACGGAATATCATGGAAGCACTGCAAGTTCACAAATTGCAAGACAAAATTTGTCATTTATGGAATATTGTGCCCTTGCAATAGATTGTACATCGGCAAGACAAGCCAAGAAGTGCGACAAAGGATCAGCCAGCACAAATCGAGAATAAAAAAAGCTGTTCTTACAGCACCACTTGTGCAACATTGGATAGATCATGAACATACAGAAAATGACTTAAAATGGACAGTGATCTCAAAGGGTGAACCAGACCAGAGAGGTGGTGACCTTGAGGCCAAATTATCCATACGTGAAGCGACACTCATTTTAAAGTACAACTCTGCAGTCACTGGATTGAATGAGATGTCCGAATTATATCATTTGTAAATGAATTACTGTCCACCACACTACACCCAACTATGATGAATTATACATTCAGGTCTGAAACCCTTGTACCATCCATCACAATTTTCTACAATAACAACGCCCTGCAAAAAAAACCGTTTTCATTTTCATCGCGATCTATGAGACTCACTACTGAAGATTAACCTAGATTGTGTCATCTCTCTGATTTAATATCGACATTTACATATCTAACTCCTCTCTTCTGGTCCGGATGTGTCATTAAAACATAATCATAACGAAACAAACCAACAACACATTGCCTATTTTCCCGAGTGAAACTACAAACCCCAGAAGCACCTCTTTTGTTGCACTTTTTATGACGCACCCGTCGCGTCTCCCTACGCGACGGCTGATTCAGACACGCCAAATGCGAGAGGGGAGCGACTAAGTCCGAGTTCTGGTAAGTCGTCAGCCACCCTTTTACATCCGAGGCACGTACCGTTGTTAATAAGCAGATCTGTCCTACTCGCAGTAAGCTGACCAGTACAGTTACCGTTTCGTTTTTTCGCAGGGCAATTCAATTGTGTTTGATACAGGAGAATAGAAGCATAAGTGCACGACACCGACCGATTCCACCTTGAAGGTAGGAGTCTTAGTAAAACTCTTCGCGTGGCACATCATTTTGGTTTGCCAGAAATATAGTAAGCAGTTTAGTATGGTTACCTTTCGTTTTGCCTTTCCACTCTGCAGGGCACTTTAATTGTGAATTAAAAGGAACAGACATAGGCATCAGTGCACGACTCCTACCGGTTCCACCGCGAAGGTAGGAGCCTTGTATTAATATATATTCTTTTCCTGACCTGAAAAGAATAAATGTTTATAATTTTTGTTGAGTGTCTGGAGACGACTGCTTGATGAGACACCACTGACAGTTGATTCTTCGCCCACAGCTTAGAATCTTCCCAGCATTGTTATGGATAATGAAAAAGAGTTTTCCCTAGAAGACAAGGTATTGTCCTTTGTTTTTACTGATCCGAAGACAAGTAGAAGGTCAGCTTATTTTCCAATTTAGTAAGACAAAGTCTTTTTTGTGTTTTGTCATTACAGGACTAATGCCTGTTAGGTCCTGAGGAGAACCCCCAAATTGAAGGGGCTTCGAAACGCGTCTACCTGTTCTGTTGTGTTTTTTGGATTTGTTTCATGATTCACCGGCCAATCTTTGTAAATGAATGTTGTTGTATATAGAGAAACCTATATATTGTTTAGATGGCCCATTGCATCATAGAATTAATAGTGATGCCAATATAATATTAGTGCCCCACCATTCTTCGAATAAATTAGCCGTTCGTCTTTTGGTTGGGATACCATTTTTCCAAAAAAACAGCCTAAAAGTACTAGTTCTAGTGATATTAGGAATCTTTCCTTTTCTTTTTTGTTCACTGCACATTATATGTTCTGATTTTTGTTGTTGTTAGTACACTGATTTTTGTGAGTTTTGATTGTGGTATGAAAGTTTGGTACAGAATAAATGAAGAGTGAGAGTGTACAAACTGCACCCACTTATGTGTTATTTGTCCTCACTTGTGCGTTTCACATTTCCTAGAATTTTAAATTAGATACTACTCCCCTTCCCGATATTCAAAAAAACTTCTAAAATATCAAAAACTTTGTGAAATTTTCTACATCCTTAAAAGAATAAAAATAAAAAAGATCTAACTTTGATCACACTGTGTATGGTGGTTATGCTTCAATTGTTTCATATCATTGGGCATTGTAAGTTTGTTTATTTATCTGTGCAGTATTGGCAATTGTTCTGTTTACATGATATGTGGCGCAGCCTTACTGCGTTTTGAGCCAAACCCTGTCGTTGTTACTTAATGCCGTGTGATTTCGGCTCCTCACCCTGTAACCGTGTGAAGGGAGCCGTTGGCTTTCTGTGCTGCACTTTTTTCTGTGCTGCCAACTTCCAACCCTAAACAAGTCTGCAGCGGGCTCCATATGTGTGCCTCATTTCCGAACCTTAAGACTGGTAACAATTTATAATTTGATTTGATTATTAAAATTATAAAACGCAACGAATGCCCGGGGGCATCTTGGCACTAAGGACTTGGCTGGACTTATGTAAGAGGAATGTGCTGAAGCATGTCTTATAGATCGGTTAGAAATAACCATGTTTTGAGTGATTTCCTGAAAAGTCTGAGTGGCATGCTGTTTTTGATAGTCAGTGGCAGGAGGTTCCATATTTTCGCAGTTCCTAGCAAGAAACTCCTACCTCCCCAACGTGCCTGTCTGTACCTGGGGATTTGCAGCAGTTTTAGCTAAGCAGATCTCAAGTTCCTGGTATAAAGCAGTAAAATTCTAGTATCCCAGGCTGACAAATTAAAACATCTCATTATGCTAGGCTGGCGATCTAATGCAGTTTAAGAAGTAGCTTGTTCAAGAGTACTAGGCTGATTGCTGTTGCAGTTTGATTTCCTTGAGCGATGTCAATGGAATCCTCTACTAACACAGAGGTAGCTGGAACTTACCAACCAATAGTATGGTTCTAGTGTACTTGCCTTATTAGCTGCACATACTGATGCTCGATGCTGTATCTGCAAGCAGGCCTCACACTGTGGCACCCCACTGCCTCACATTGTACGCTGCAGGATACTGGTCTGAGAAACTGTGTTAAAGCCTTCTGTCTCTTCGCACTTGGAGAATCAGACCACCAGAGCTTTACTAATCAGCTTAACACTCTTCTTAGAAAAGGAAGATCTGTGCATTAATTTGTGCTTTTAGCACCAGTTGACGCTGTGTCAAAATATAGCAGTTGATCTAACTTAAGGATCCCTAGAGCCAACTCTTTTAGCCATTTCCTTACAAGGTTTGACAGATGTGCAAAATGCATGGTATCCTGTAGTACATATGCTTTTTTTAAATGTATTTTTTTAGAGGTTTATATAGCGTGAACTAGACCTGAGACATCGGGTGCCAGAGCGATTTACATGAGCACCGGTTTTGTTACAGATGGACAATTCAAATTTTGTAGTTAGGCACGGGGAGATTGTGATTTGCCCAGACTCATAGGATGTGGAGCGTCATTCTTCGAGGTCGACCGCTGGAGCCGTATGGTTACATCCTCTCCACTATTGGCTATACAGCATATACCCAGGGAAAGTAGACTATCAATATTTCCAGGTCACCTGGGCTTTTAGGTGTTCCTCAACGTGATGGAGGAGTCATGACAGGTATCTGTCTTCTGGTTACAGAAGCTATATGTTGGAGTATTACAGCACCCACAGGCTTGCGGTAAATACTGAAGAATGAGTTGGTGGCCTTCATCTTTGAGAACCCAGCATGCATCAGCATTTAGTAAATCTGAGCTGTGCATTTCAAAGTCTGTGTGCTCAAGTGATCTTTTATGTTTAAGCTGTGATGAACGCTAACTTACCACCTACAACTTTTCTGAAATATAGAGTCTACTTGTAAATCCAGGCAGTTGTAATTCCTAAGCATATCTACTCTTATTGGCTGTTTCTTCAACCGTCTTGAACCGTTGCGGTCTCTAACGCCATTAGAGTTCATTATTTGGCCAACTTTGTCAAATACCATGTTCTGACCAAGCTGTTTAGCGGTTTGCCGTGAAGAAGTCTGTGGTTTACTCTGCATAAGATGAAATACCTGTTGGCTAAAATCTATGTCGAACTGTGTCATAAAAAAATAAAGAAGAAGAATTTGGTGGCAACTACTGGCGTGGACTGTTCTGATTATTTTGGACTTCATTACTCATGATATTAATTCTTTTTGTTTGATTATGCATGGGCTTTTGTCTGCACACGTGGTGATGGTGGATGGCCCTTACCTATATCCTTGAGCATTCTGATTTAGTTACAGTTTCTTTTCGCAATTCAGCGCATTCCATACCCAGCTATCCTCTTTCCATATTGTACTTACTTACCTTTCCCGAATATCCAGGTTTGCATCAACATATGCACTGGAAAATTCTCATACCACAGGAACAATTCTTTCTTTCAGTAAATACGGTCATACAGTAAGAAACAAGTAGTAGCCCCCAAGCACAATGTTATCCAAACATTTTGATTTTGGGGAGGGCAATTCTTTGTACCTTTGTTGAGGACTAGTCTTAACTCTTGTGGGCAAAATGTTGAGCACTTGAGTTGCAAGGACAGAGCTTTGTGCAGAAAGTACAGACACTGATCAGTCCACAAGGAATCAAGGCAGATCATAACCAGAGCTGTTTCTTCCTTTTACCCTCTACAAGAGAAATCTCATTTCCAAGACCCATACATATCAACTCTATAGGACGTGAAGGAACATATTGATGTAAAGGGTAGATTTTTCTCCAGCATTTGCTGCAGGATTTCCTTCTTCTTAAGGACACTTTTGAAATCAATTGTTCTTTTCTTGGCTATTCTTCCATATTTATTTTACTTGGTTTTATCAGTGAACCATGCGTTGCCTTGTACAGCCTGATGAGGTACTCTTAAATTGACTCCATCATTCCTCCACACATCAACAATTTGAATAATATTCTTCTGAGCCACTGATATCACACCTTAAGTGTTGGTCCAAAAAACTGTTTTAGGTGCAACCCTTTTTCCTACTGATAATTGATTAATAAATAATTATTTCCATGTTCCTTCAGCTAATCAGTAGTTAATTTCTTCACAGTTATAAATAAAAATGAGCACTGATATTTTAAATGTAATTCTAGAATGGGTGAGAGTTTTATAGATTTTCTTCAATGTAACTGATTAATTGACTTGACTGATATATCTAGATTTACAGTTCACTGCACACGAGTCCAGGTGCAAAGTGGTAATGCAAATGGTGTCTTCCTAACACCTCAGTGACCGATCTTGTAAGCTTTACCCGTAGTATGCCCAGGTCAGGTTATCCATAGCAAGCTAACCATGCCGTACCTCGATTCTTCAATCTTTTTGCAAACCAGAGAGATGCCATATTCTAGAATGGAAACGATGAAACTCTGTCGAGATGAATAGCTCAGTAGTCCACGTTGGTTTTATTTAACGTACAATAGTGTGATCCGATGAGCTTGTGAGCTTTAATGCTTATGCTTTTTATCCTAATAAAGAACTAGTCACAGAGAGAAAATGAACACCAGGAATAGATCAAAAATCGAGCTTTTAGAATTATGATTGCCAAGAGGAACATAGCACAAAAGTGGGGTGGGGCGGAGGTACCATCGATTTGCAGCGTGGGGCAGGGACATGGATGAGGCCATGATAGCCGAAAGGGCGGTATTTAGTAGTAGAAGATGCCCTAAAAAATGGACTGAAATCTGGGGAACATGGAATGCGTACAGGGGGGATATTTGGGATCCACCGACAGATAGAGAGGATGATGACTCAGATTCGGATGAAGGATGAGAAGCTGTGGGTGGCAGGACGGGGTTTGATTTTAAATGCTGAAAGCTGGCAAAACTGTGCCCTTGTGATAATTGTTGAACTGTGTGGTAATGAAGTGTGGTGCTATGCTGCTTTCTTATGTAAAAGACTGCTTCATTTTGTTGGAACAATGAAAATGAATAAAAAGTAAAAAAAAAAAAAATCGAGCTTTTAGATCCTGCGTTGGCGGAGATTGGATGAGTGGATGTTTGGGGGCCAGGCATGTGTGAATAACAGTGCCTTCAATTTTGGATTAAAGGAGGACTATTCAAAAGTCTTGACATGGTGGGTGAAAAGATTCTGCTACCCTTGGCAGGTTTCTAGAGACTTCTGGTGTTTGTAGAGCTCAAATGATTGTTTTTGGATGAGTGGCGAGGGGCATGATACAGATTGGGTAGTACCTGTTGGGAAAACACTAAAAGAAAGGTCTACCTTTCGAATCTCAAACCCGTGTTGATTCCTGCAAACTTGGATTGGGACTTCAGGTCATAGATTTTTATTGAACTGTTTGAATCTTGCCTGTCTTATTCTTGATTGACAATAATGTAATGTATATTTACTTTCAGCACATGCTATAAGCATGTGCCTAGGGATGTGGTCCCCTTCACGGAAGCTGAAAGTTATTCTATTTGGCACTTGGTGGAGTGACAACAGATATCAGAGAGAACATAATTTGACTATTTTCTATTTCTATTTAAAAATATTTATACAGCGCACGTACACCAGCGGTTTCATGGCGCTAGACTGACAGAGAGCTAAACATGGGGGGAGAAGCTGGGGGAGTTAGTTAAGAAATTTTGCAAAAAGATGTGCCTTGAGCTGTTTCCGGAACAGTAGGTACGAGGTAGAGGCTCTGAACTCCAAAGGCAGTGAGTTCCAGAAGATCGGGGCGAGGGTCGCGAACTTAGAGCCTCCCCATTTCTTCCTCCGGAACCGTGGGACCGTGAGAAGTGATAGGGTAGAGGACCGCAGTTCCCTAGTGGGAACATAGGGAATAATTTCAGATGAAATGAAAGCCGGGGCCGTGCCCAGTCGAGCCTGAAAAGTGATAGAGGCAAGCTTGAACTGGACACGGGCACAGACCGGGAGCCAGTGTAGGGATTTCAGAAGGGGAGTGACATGATGGGACTTAGGGAGTTTAAACACCAGGCGCGCCGCCTGGTTTTGGATCTGCTGCAACCGCCGAAGACTATATGCAGGAATACCTGCATATAGGGCGTTGCCGTAATCCAGGCGGGACACGACCATGGCAAGGGTAATCAGTTTAAGTGCATCAAATGAAAAAAAACGGGACACCTTGCGTATGGTACGCAGTGCCAGAAAGGAAGAGGAAACCACAGAGCTGACCTGGGAGTGAAGGGTGAGTTGGGAGTTAAGCTTGATGCCAAGAGTTTTTACTGAGGTCGAGGGGGCAGGCGGGGGACCAAGGGAAGGGGGCCAAAAGAAGGGGGACCAGGGGCTGGATGAACCACCCGTCAACACCAGCTCTGTTTTGTCTGGGTTGAGTTTGAGATGATTGTGGTTCATCCAGTCCCGGATGTGGATCATGATGGTTTGAAAGTTGAGAGCAGAGTCAGGGGAAGAGGAGAGGTTAAAGACAAGCTGGAGGTCGTCCGCATAATTAAATACGGCGACCTCCATTTGTTGCAGTGAAAAAATAAGAGGGGAAATGTATAGGTTGAATAGGAGGGGGGAAAGGGAGGAGCCTTGGGGAACCCCGCACTGAACATTACGGAAGTCCGCAGTGAAGTCACCCAGGCGGACAGCCTGGGTGCGGTCCCTCAGGAAGGAGGACAGCCAGACCAGAGCCGTACCCCCGATCCCCGCCGCCCTGACACGGGAGAGCAGGATGGAATGATCCACCGTGTCAAAAGCGGCTGAGAGATCGAGGAGGACTAAGGCCTGAGGTTGATTGGTGTCCATACCCTCCCTGAGGTTGTCAAGGACCGAAAGTACTACGGACTCCGTAGAGTGTGCGGGGCGAAACCCAGCCTGGCGGGGGGCAAGGACCCCGTTCTTCTCCACGAAAGAGCTCAAGGCAGAAGTAACATGGCGCTCGAGAACTTTCGCCAGAAACGGCAGGAGAGAGATGGGACGGAAATTGGCTGGAACTGAGGGATCAGCGCCCGGTTTTTTCAATATGGGGACGATGACGGCAGATTTAAGTGATTCAGGTACCACGCCCTGAGAGAGAGAACTATTAAGAGCGTGGAGAGGGGGGTCAGGACAGCTAAGGAAGATGTGACGAAGAATATGGGCCGGGCAGGGATCCAGAGGGGAACCAGATTTGACAAGTGGGATTATGGCAGTCAGAGATTCTTGAGTAAGAGGTGGAAAGGCAGTGAGATGTGCCTTGGGGGGAGGGCACTGTGGGTCCACAAAGGAAGGGGAAGGAGCGGGGATATTGGCTTTGATAATAGCAATTTTTTGGATAAAGAAGTGATTGAGGGAGTGACAGAGATCCAGAGAAGGGGTAGGTTTGAGGGAGGTTCTGTCCGAGAATGCCAAATTATGGATAATCGAAAAGATTTCCTTCGATTTGTTTTCAGCTGCGAGTATTTTGGAGGAAAAGTAGATGGTTTTCGCCTCCAAGATGTTTTTTTTGTAGAGAGCCAAGATGTTGATGAACTCTAGTCGCAAAAGTGGGCAATAATTTTTCCTCCAGGCTCGCTCCGCGCGGCGGACCGCTAGTTTAGTGGTTTTAAGATCTTGGTTGAACCACTTATTGGCATCCTTCTCTCGTTTGGTAGAGACCCGCTTCAGGGGGGCAACAGAGTCACTACCTGTAGAGAGCCATTGACCGATGGCTGTGATCTGGGAGTGAGTAGGCAGGTTTTCCAGAGAGGGAAGGGAAGTGGCAAGTGAGGAAACTAGACTATCCGGGTCCACTCGGCCCCATGCTCGCACCCAGATGTTTTTTGGGAGTGAGGGTTTGACCTGGGGGTGGATGGGGAGAGAAAAAGAAATCAAATGATGGTCAGACCAAGTGCAGGGCAAGACAGAAGGGGACTCTACTGGGCAATTAAGAGACCAAATCTGGCCAAGTGTATGACCCTTGATGTGGGTTGGAGAGTGAATATGAGAAATGAAATTAAGAGAGTGAAGAGTTTCTGAAAATTCTTTGGAAGATGAACATTCCGCTGGGTCAGAGGGCCAAAAATTAAAATCACCCAAGAGCAAAATGGAAGAATTGTTAACTGTAGCTGTAGCTAAGACTTCTAGAAAGTCCGTGAGAAATGATAGCGGGGATTGAGGGGGACGATAGATGAGTATGCAGGTAAGTGAGGGTGAGATGGAAGTGGTACGGATGGCTAGATACTCCGTAGTAGCAATATCTGGTAGGGATAAGGTTTGGAATGGGAGGTCGGTTCGAGCAATGACCGCCACCCCGCCCCCGGCTCTGCCATTTAAGCGATCAGCGCGGATCGCGTAATATGGCGTTGGAAGTGTAGCCAAGAGGCCAGGGAGGGAGTCATCGCAGAACCATGTTTCCGTTAGGAATAGCAAGTCGGGGGCCTGAAGATCCAGTAGAACAGAGAGCTCATGGGCATGAGCTACTGCAGACCTAGTATTTAAATAGATAGCCGTAAGGGTTCTGGGGGCAACAGGAGTGATGCTACCTCTAGAAGGAGGAGAAGGGGTAGGTTGGGGGAAAGGGATAATCGAAGAGGCAGAAGGGGATAGGCCAAGAGACAAAATGCGAGAATGAGTTGAGGCAGGTAGTGGCCAAGGGCCCTGGAGGCAACGAAGTTGGGGAGAGGAATAGCTGGTATGGCGGGCAGAGTGGCATGCCCCTAGCCCCGGCCGGTCGCGGACGAGCGCAGACCCCTACTAATGTCTCCCTACTAATGTCAAGCATATGCAAGCCTACCTGTTACCTGGCGCTAAGTGAGCAGTAGAAAAGCAGAGTTATGGCCAAAATATTTATTTTTGCAGCTGCAAGCAATGACAAAGTGGTGCTTCCTAATAGCGAAAGTATTCTGCTCAGTGTCTGACAGGACCTAGCAATTCCCATTCCTAGGCTGCAAAGGCGAGAGGAGTGCAGGGTAGGGTGTAACGGCTTATTGACTGAGTATTTCTCTTTGGGCTAGGGTAAAGGAACGAATTTGAGAATTCCCACTGTGGGATAGTTGTAAATTCCGTCAAATGTGTTAGCTATTGGAAGCAAATACGGGCTTTGAGGCCCTGAATGTGAAACATGTTCACTGGCAACTATCTCTTAATCTGCACAGTTGCTGGAAAAGTGACTGTAAGGACACGTTAATAACTATGAATTTCCTAAAAAGGTTGTAATTCTTTATTACAGCATCTCGTAAATGGAGGTAGAAGTTATAAGGGTAAAGCAGACATTGACAGAAAATACATTTTAGTTTATAGAAACAAAGGAGAATATTTACAAGGCCCTAACGCCACCAAAGCGTCAATTCTGACGCTCCGGTTGAGTTGCTTCATACCCCATATTTACATGGTGGCGTTAAGCCACTTAAAATGGCTTATCGCCACCTTGTAAATATACCCCATTCCGCAGCAGTCTGCTGCTGCAAAGTTGCAGGAAATGGGAGTTGCAGTAGGCGTTCCACTATAACACCCATTGCTTTTTGACGCTGAGCCTTATTTACAAGGATGGGGCGACGCAAAAACTAAGGCCAGGTATAACCTGGTCTTAGGATGGCGATGCGAAGAGAAATGATAACTTTCTCATTCTATTTTGCACTTTCTACATGTGCTGCATCCTGCGGCACATATAGAAACAGCACATCACCTTTAAAGATTGTTTATGTGCAGGAAGGTGTCCCTTCCTGCACATAAACATTCGCCCCTGCTGTGCAGGCACCCTTGCAAAATGGTGCCTGCTCTTGCGCTAGGCAGCTTTTTTTAGCTCCAGCGCTATGGGAAATGCAGGGGTGCGCCATATTTTTGTAAATATGGTGCATCCCTGCTTTTTATAAAAATGGCAGAGCGTGGCGGTACCAATTTTGAAATAACACGGCGCTCCAACATTTTATTGTAAATGTCCGCAAAGTCCCTCCATCATATGGTTTTGCTTCTCGTTCTCACGCACATTATGGGATTTTGGGGTACTCCTAGATGTGGGTTGGAGCAGGGAGTAGGAACTTTGCACATTCACTCTCATCTTGCAGAATGGAACAAGGACAGACCTTCCTGGGCCTGAGCGAAATATAAATTAGCAAGGGTGAAATTTGCCGACTTTTGCATTACATGATTTTTTCTAATTTTGAACACATGACAGTGGTTTGCTCAGAAAATGTCTTGCAACGAGACATTTGCGTTTGTACCACTCTCCTACCTGGTTACTCATGCGAACAGTCACACTAGAAAGCGGCAATCCACATTTTCCAATAAAAGCATAATTTTGCAGTGGCGGAGGAGCGTCGCCCCACTGCCCTTAGAGCAGTGAAAAAGGGAAAAATTAAATAATAATAACAAAGAGGTTATTAATGTATTTTTTGTTGCTGCAGGGCTGGATACGGGCGTGGCTGGTGCTCAGGTAGGAGGAGTGGACTGTGCACATAAAGTGCGCATGACAACTTGACCGGTCATGTGCAATTTGCATATACCCACCAGGCTATAATGGACAGCCTGGTAGAGAATATGCACAGGCTACCTGTCCCCATCTGAGCACCCTATCCACGGCGCTCAGACCAATGGCTTAGAGGAGCAAATCACAACGCTATATTGCAGCATTGTGATTGGCTTTGGGGAGCCTGGGTGCTTCCTCGTTCCTAGACTGCGAAAGAGAGATGCAGCGGGTAACCGGAGGTACGTTTTTAAAAAAAGATATAATTTTCAGTCCATCCGCTGCCCCTGTTCCCTACCAGTTGCCACTGGAATTTTGCACAATTTCACAAAATGTTCATAAGATTTCACTAAATTTAACAAAAAAACATTATGCAAACTTGCACACCTCGGACCTACACCTGCCTGTCTGGACCTCCCTCGAATGTGGGCAGTTGTTTCTTTTGGATGTCCTGCCAGGTTAATGAAAATCTGTACAGGATGCCTCCTCAATGTGACATGGAGAAGGGATAGAGGACTGTGCACGGGTCTGTGGGTTAGTGTGTTCATTCCAGGGCAGTTTTGTGAAATAACAAAAAAAATAATGAATATGTTGCCTTTTCCTCTGTGAGTTTATTGGCACTGCATCGGCTAGTGCGAAATAACTAGTTTTCAAAGTTTATATAATGGCAGTACAGACGTTTCTTTCTTTGCTCTTTTGTAAGTGCAACCTAAGACCTTTCTGCAGTGAAATGTCTCCCTTTGTTGTGGTATTAGAATTGGCTTTAGCAAGCAGTCCTGTCATCGAGGATCTAAGTTTTCTTTTTAATCCTTTAATACTTTTTAAGAAGCAAATCTACAGCCATGCATACATTCTCTCTTAAAGTTGTACATACAAAGTGGGAATATTGCCTTTTGTTACCGCTTTTGGTGGTGAAGTATATTGCAATAAAAAAGGCTAGAGTTTTGCTGCTAGATATTTGAAAAGTTGCCCTTAAAGTTGTAAATCCATTTACTGTGTAACATTACCTTACTTTATTGTAATACTACATAGTACTGAATCCAATTTATTGAAAAGGGAGTGGTCACTTCAAGGTATGGTTTCTGTAAAAGTTGTAAATGCTCACAAACATGTCAACCCCCCCTTTTCCATCTCTGGCAATGGCCGGATTTTTCCCAAACAAACCTCGGTGGGGTGTAGAAGAAGAGGTTAGTGCTTCCTTTTTACCAGGAGGAATTCTACTACACGTACAATTCCGCCTGGGGAAAATGCTGCAAAACAATAATTTTACATTGCTTTCCCAGTACAGGCCTTTAAACCTTTGATTGGAATAGGTTTCCAGGCATATCCTTGGAAAGCTTTCTAAATAAAAAGAAAACATAAAAGGACATATAAGTAGAAAAGGAAATCTTCCAATGTATTTTAATACTTCTTTTTATTTTACTCGGGTCCATAGATATAAAGTTTATACAATTCCAGGCGCGAGGCCCTTCATCCATTATATTGATACTCCTCTATCCTGCAGCATAGCTAGCAAAACAAAACAAACACCAGTTTTGAGGGCAGTTTTAAGTATTGCAACTACTGTTATATCTACACGGAGCTGTATTGTTGTGCTACCAGGTTCGATGGCAGCAGGGGCGTAAAACAGGCCCCTGCAATCTCTGGTGTGTGTGTGTTGGGGGGAGGGGTGGGAAGCCCTTCAGGGGGCCACATTCAGCCGAAAGCAAATAAATATCTGTATGATATGGGTGAGTCAATTGCCCCTTTTCGCATTATTCAGAGAGGCCTAATCATTTTGCGTTGCGCCACTGGCTTCATGACAGCTGTTCAGACCTTGTTGACATAGCCATGCCAGATGCAAGAAAGCCAGCACTAGATGGATCCAGTCGCGTGCAACACATCTCTTACCATGTATGAATGAGTTCTGTGCAGTTTGTTTAAAGCAGAAGACATGCTGCATGTCTGAGTGTGTGGAGGAGATAAAATTCCTGATTATTATTAAACTTTGACAACTTGACGATTTCCAAATGTTTTCCTTAAACCAGAAGTTTGACAACCCAGCAAAAAGTAGGTTTTGTAGAACTAGCCTATAAAATCAAATTTTTAAGGGGAGCCCTCTAAAAAGCACCTCCACAGAATCCTTGCTTTACCCAAAATTGTTCCCACAAGTGATGGCATTTTGATACATTTACAAACGTAGTCACTGTTGCAAAACGTTGTCAGCATAATTGTAACTATGCACACCCCTATGCACACCCCTACACTAGCTGGCTGTTTGGATGGGGTATAGAGTAATTACAGTTGCATTCATAGCGTGTCTTGTTGGTTTTACTTTTGAGATAGTTCTGTATTTTCTGGGCATCTGTTTTGCTTGTGATATGATCAGAACGGTTAAAATACTAACGATGGGCGCTAATTCATAACTTGATGATCTCAGATGTTGAGGCCATAATTTGAGGTCGTTGTCTATAGACCGCTTCCAGTCAACCTGTGTGTTATTGGTACACTTCTGTAATTGTACATATATGTTGTTGAGTTGGAAAAATAGAGGAAAGTGAATATGTGGAAGAGAAGAAGAGAGCGAGAAGTTCTCAAACACCAACCCGGTCCTGCTTCCACAAAGAGTAGGGAGAATCTGCAGAACATTTCTCTGTCCCTGCCGGTTTCCTGGACTGCAGTTGCATTCCTCTGCTAAACATGCCAGAGGTTGAAACTGATATAAAACATTTTGCTGCCTTTTCCTTGCAGACTCGTAGACAGTAACTTGGCTGCCTCAGTGGTCGCTCGAGCCTGGATTGCTAGTTATAACGGGAGTTTCTTCAACAATTCCAAGTTCTTCCCAGCTTCATCTTGCAGGAAGTTCACAGCTCACCCTGGGGGAGTTTATTTTCTGTCATTCTTTAGATTGCATTGAAAGGAACATAGTATCTCCCCCTTCAGATAGATTCATGGGCACACTCAGTGCACCCAGAGGTAGAGCAGTCTTTAAAAACAGGTGGGTATGCAAGATATTTAGCTTCATAATGAGGCTCTGAAGAAATGTGCTGGCTTTATTGTGGTAAAAAGTAATTAAATGTCCTTTCAAAATACCCAAGCTTCGCCATTTCGGAATGAACTAGAAAATCTGAGAAGCCAATGTGACTTGTTGAGGTAAATTGTTTCAGAGTGAACCCAGTGCATTTTGTTTTGGGAGCGTAGAATGGATAGATTGGCTCTGATTGGCAAACAGAGCACTAGAGAACTCTTAATGGGTTTTTGTCTGGCCAAGCTGTGGTTTCATGTTGAACAGATAGCCGCATGTTTTGAATGAACACTTCACACCGCCCTGTGATGTCTCAGAATAGTTCATGCCATCATGCAACTGTTGGATATTGTATGATATTTAATTAAGATTTGTTTCTCAGGAGATTTCTTTTTAAAGATCTGTTTATTGGCATTTTATCAAAACAATGATAACATCATTTCTAAATAATAAAGCCCAACGAACAGAAAAGAAAAAAACCTACAACTCCGCTACCCGAATATCCTTCTACACATACCCTGTAGTCTAATCAAATCCTTTGAATTAAGTTTCTCAACTGTGGCGAGTTGCCTTATGATCAACTTCTAGCGAATATTGTGGTCATTTATAAGGACGGTAAGCCGCGTCTGGAGTGTTCGTCGTATCGTCCGATTTCCCTTTTGAATGTAGAGCCTAAAGTGCTGGCCAAACTGCTTGCCTCCCGTCCAGTGAAGGTTATCACGACGCTGGTGCATCCGGACCAATCCGGTTTTATGCCACGTCGGAACACTGCCCTTAATCTCCGCCGGCTCCACGGAGTGGTGGCGTGTGCCTCCCGCATCCATGAACCGGCGGTGTTGTTGTCCCTAGCTACCACTATGGCTTTTGATCAAGTGGAGTGGCCGTACCTCTTTGCGGTCCTGGAGAAGTTGGGGTTTGGCCCCGAATTTATTGGTTAGGTTCGCCTTCTCTACTCAGCCCCCTTGTCTCGTGTGGTCGTAAACAACCATAGGTCCCGCAACTTTTCACTTGGAAGGGGAACTCGTCAGGGTTGCCCTCTCTCACCACTCTTGTTCGCCCTTGCCCTGGAACCGGTTCCGGCCTGGGTACAATGGGACCATTCGAATAGAGGACTGCATTGGACGTCGGAATGGGAGGTTAGATTTCGTTATATGCTGATGACATCCTGTTGTATTTGACCTCCCCTCACAGTTCCTTGGTGGGTTTTATGGATGTCCTTGCTATATTCAGGAGGCACTCTGACTTTGCTATCAACTGGGCGAAGTCGGTCCTCTTTGTGTTAAGTGGCGAACCGCCCAGAGTGCCAGTGAATTGCCCGGTGAAGCTGGAGTTGGTTAGTTTTCGTTATTTGGGGATTCAGACAACGAAGGACCCCAGGGTGCTATTTAGATTTAATTTATTGCCCCCATTGGCCAGACTGCGTGGTGATGTCGCAAGGTGGAAAGCATTACCACTTTCCTTGGTGGGCAATCCTCTTTAAGATGTTGGCTCTCCCACGCTTTTTGTACGCTCTGCAGAATTCCTTCGACCCCGTACCTCCATCGTATTTTAACGAGATCGAATCTTTGCAGCGCGGCCTTCTGTGGAAGGGGAGGCCGCGTATTGCATTGTCAAAACTGATGTTGCCCTGGTATGACGGGGGCATTGGTCTGCCTAATATCAGGAAATACTATTGGGCGTCCCAGTTGGCTCCTATTAATCATGCAATTTATGGCTCGCCGGTAGACCCGGGCTGTGCGATGGACTGTGGCCAAGTGCCCGGGGGAGAGTATACTAGAGTGTTGTATGCGAAGAATGGTCGCTTCCCTTTGGTGGGTCCTCCATCGACGGTGACGAGGTTATGGCACGAGGCTAACAGGGCCCTTAAATGGGCGGGGCGAATAACGCTGGCTGCGCCATTGTGGAGCTCGAAGATGTTGGGAACTCTGTGGAAAACGAAAGGGTTTGACCGTTGGGAGTTGATTGGAATTTCACAGGTTTGAGATGTTTGGGGTAAGGATAGGGTGTTGACATTTGAGGAGTTGCAGGCCAAGTACCAGCTGCATGATACTGAACGGTTTAGATACCTTCAGGTTAGTCATGCTTTACGTGCTGTAATCCCTAGGGGCGAGACACCTCCGGTTGCCTCTCCGCTGGAGAACCGACTGTTGGATGGTTATTTGCCTACCAAAGCAATATCGTTGACCTACAGAAAACTCATTAATCATACTGAGGTTCCCCTGGTGCGGCTTAGGGAACGGTGGGTGGCGGATGGATTAGTTCTGGATGAGGAAGATTGGAGGAAGGCGGTGTCATCCCCTAGAGTAGTGGCGGTCCCAATGAGACTTCGTTTGGTCCAACTCAGGATTCTGCACCGTTCCTACACCACGGGCCCTGGATTGTTGAGGATGGGGTTGGCCGTGTCTGCAGATTGTCGAAGAGGGTGTGGAATGCCAGGAACGTTCCTTCATATTCTGTGGGAGTGTAAGAAGGTCCGTGATTTTTGGACGAGGATACATTTGAAGATGAGTGAAGTTTGGGGTGTGCGGATTGAGTTGGAGGTGCGTCGTTGTCTGCTGAATGTTTGGGAGCCCTCCGGCCTCTTGAGTCACGGCAAACTCTGGGTCACTCTTGCCTGTGCGATAGCCAAACGTAATATTGCACAACTCTGGGGTGCTGTTCCGGCGCCTCGGGTTGGGAAGTGGATGGAGGACCTCGACTGGTGTATGTTCCGGGAGAGGTCTATGTATGTGTTAAGGGGGCGACCCTGCAAGTGGGGTAAGGTCTGGGGAGTTTGGAACGCTTATCGTGGGGACTACTCACCCTTACACCCCCCTCACTCTCACACCCCCTCACCCTCTCACCCCTCACCCTCACACCCCCTCACACTTACCCTCACACTTACCCTCACACACCCTTACCCTCACTCACCCTCACACACCCTTTCACCCTCACACACCCTCTCATCCTCACACACCCTCTCACCCTCACACCGCCTCACCCTCACACCCCCTCACCCTCACATCCCCTCACCCCCTCACCCTCACACACCCCCTCACCCTCACACCCCCTCTCCCTCACTCACCCTCACCCTCACACCCCCTCACTCTCACACCCCTCACCCTCACACACCCTTACCCTCACACCCCCTCACCCTCACACCCCCTCTCACACCCTCACTCACCCTCACACCCCCTCACCCACCCTCACTCACCCTCACTCCCCCTCACCCTCACAACCCTCTCACCCTCACAACCCTCTCACCCTCACTCACCCTCACACCCCCTCAGCCTCACACACCTTCACTCCCCTTCACTCCCCCTCACACACCCTCACCAGAATAGCATAACATAACATAGCATAGCATAACAAAACAAAGCATAGGATAGCAAAACAAAACATAGCATAACAAAACAAAACATAGCATAACAAAACAAAGCATAGCATAGAGCTTAACAAAACATGCATAGTATAACAAAACATAGCATAGCATAACAAAACACAACAAACCATAGCAGAACAAAACATAGCATAAGGTAACAAAATGTAGCATAATATAACAAAACAAAGCATAACAAAACATAGCATAGCTAAACACAACAAAACATTGCATAGCATAGCAAAACACAACAAAACGTAGCATACATAACAAAACATAGCATAGCAAAGCATAGCAAAACATAGCATAACTAAATACAACAAAACATAGCATAGCATAACAAAACATAGCATAGTATAACAAAGCTTAGCATAGCATAACAAAACATAGCATAACAAAACATAGCTAAACACAACAAAACATTGCATAGCATAACAAAACACAACAAAACGTAACATACATAACAAAGCATAGCAAAACATAGCATAGCAAAACATAGCATAGCATAACAAAACATAGCATAGCATAACAAAGCTTAGCATAGCATAGCATAACAAAACATAGCATAATAAAACATAGCATAGCAAAACAAAGCATAGCATAATAAAACACAACAAAACTTAGCATAGTATAACAAAACACAACAAAACATAGCATAGTATAACAAAACATAGCATAGCATAACAAAACAAAACAAAACAAAGCATAGGATAGCAAAACAAAACATAGCATAGCATAGCAAAACATAGCATAACATAACAAAACATAGCATAACAAAACACAACAACACATCGCATAACAAATCATAGCAAAACACAACAAAACATAGCATAGCTTAAAAAAACACAGCAAAACATAGCATAGCATAGCAAAACAAAACATATAATAGCATAGCAAAACATAGCATAACATACCAAACACAACAAAACATAGCATAGCATAGCATAACAAAACATAGCATAGCAAAACAAAGCATAGCACTATAAAACACAACAAAACATGGCATATCATAACAAAACATAGCATAGCATAACAAAGCATAGCATAGCAAAACATATCATAACAAAACATAGCATAGCATAACAAAACACCGCATAGCATAGCATAACAAATCAAAGCATAGGATAGCAAAACATAGCATAGCATAACAAAACAAAACATGGCACAGCAAAACAAAACATAGCATAGCATACAGCATCACTCAGCACCACCACAGCATCACTCGGGGGCACCACAACATCACTCGGGGGCACCACAACATCACTATGAGCTACCACAGCATCACTGAACGCCACAGCATCACTCGTTCGCCATCACAACATCACTCAGCGCCACCACAGCATCAAGTTGTGTAACGATTAAACAACAACTGGTTCAAATATGTTCTCTCAATGTTTCAAGCTTTATTACAAATGTAACAAAAAGATGTTAATATTTCACTTCTGTTCTTGGATTTTTGTCACAATAAAATATACTGAACATAATCTTCACAAAAGTTATTTACAAAAGTTTAAGCTATTGCCATTATAAATTACAATAACTTTTATTTAAGTATTATTTATTTTAAAAAAATTAAGCCATTGTTATTTGTAATATCAATACATATAAGTCACGTAAATACAACACATATTGCATTGCAAATGCTAAAGGTGTCACATTTGCGAAAGGTATAACTATTGGCATTGTAAATGACAAAGCTATTAATTTCGCTATTTTCAAAAACAAAACATAAATACAAAATTTGTCATTTACAATACCAATAGCTCAAACTTTCCTAATGCGAGACCTATTGCATTGCAAATGCTTGTTTTGTTGGAGATTATGTGTTGCTATTTCATGTATGTTTTATGCAGCAGCGTGTATTATTACAGATCAAATTTTAAATACAAAGCTCTTTGTAAGGAAATTAACATGGATTCTAAAATGTGCTTTTCTTATGTAGTACATTGGCAGTATAAAGTAGGCTGAATAAGACATATAAAAGAATAAAATAAAGTGCAATGTGGGACAGCAACTTTTTGTTGACAGGGTTCTGCTTTTACTGTGTTTATTTTCAGACACTGGGCAGGATTCATTGGTAGATACTTGCAACAAGGTTGGGCCTGAAATGATGAGTTCGTCAGCTTCGCAGATTAATGCTCTTAAAGGCAGCACTGGGGTTTCTCTTTTACCAGCAGTGAAAAAAACTGATTGCTGTGCTAACCATTCATTTAGCTGTTTTATTTGTTTAGGGAAGATAAATAGACTGCAGATTAAATTAGCACTGTGAATTACAGTAGATAATTCATAGTTAAGACCACCGCTTCACTGTGAAATACGACCTTTGAAACCACTGAGAAACATTCAATAAGCAGACTGAGCTATCTAATTTAAATGCAATAAAACAGTCAATCTACAGCATTCCTATACCTTAACTCTAAATCCAACTCTGTATGGTCATCCTCCGAGTCATCTTTTGTTATATAATGTTTACTTGTAGAGCGCACGACTCATCCGGGAGTGTACTCTGGCCCTAATAAGAGTTCATGAGGCAGAGTTTACCACGGCCTAGCAGCTATTTTTTGGGAAAATCTTGATTATGTACCCTGTGCTGTAGTTATGAAATGTTTTATGTCAAGTATTATGCATTTTATTTGCCTAGCTATAATCCAGTCCAAGGCTCACGAGCGAACGTTTATAAATGATAGCAGTTACATGCTTGTATATGTGATTTTGTATTCTGTCAGATGGATATGATATGTTTTATGTCAAACAATATGCTCTCTTGCTTTCATAACTATATTCCAGCTTATTGTATTCTTCAATGTTTGCAATATGTTTTATGTCAAACATCTTGTTGTCTTGCTTGCGTAACTGTTCTCCAGCCCATGCATTTTGAACCCGCTGTTTTTACGCTTGATATTGTACTTTTATGGCCATTTGGCTGAAATAAAGTAAATGACCGAGAGGAGATTAGGCTGCTAAGACTGACATCTCTTCTCCTTAATCCATCGCTGTTTATGATTTTCTCTCATTCGCCATTGTAATGGCACACTCTCTCCAGTCTTGGAATCTGGAGTCTCTGCCAGGGTAAGACGTGAGCGCATCGGAAGAGTGCAGTCTAGATTGCTCATAACCTCACGGTTTTGCGGGGTACAGTGTTCACCCCATGATGATTTATAGCCATGTACCACTTGTCTATGATGTCGCTACCCGCCTCCCCACTATCCCTCCGTGATGATGGGGGGTGCTGCCTCCAGCAGCGACATTTTAAGGCATGGGTCCAGTGGACAATTGCACTGGGCCCACACCTTCCAAGGGCTGCCCTGGGGAAGAGAACTTTCTCTCTAGCTCACTTCTGTGTATTTATGGATCTTCATCTTTACCTGTAATTAAATATTGTGAGCCAACGTAGGGCTCGAATTAGGATTAGCAGCCCCCACACGAATTTTGTTTCTTGTCCATGAACTCCAAAATCGTTGAGATGACACTGCTTCCCATACCTAATCTTGGATGAGTGGCTGTGTTGAGATTAGTTTCTTTTCAGTTGTCACCTGCACTCCTTGTTGTCAGGGCTTCCTAGGTGGGAAGGGTCTTGCTTGTGTTCACACGGTGCTTTCTTTTTCAGCTGCGGAATTCGAGCCGAGCTGAGGACACAGTCTATTAACATGTGTACTATTTGTAGTCTTGGCCTATATAGTTTTACATAGACCGTGGCCAAGAGAAATATGCGCTCCAGCCGCCGCCAGAGACAGACCACATTAACGAGGCTCGGTTATTTCGACTATTAATAACATGAAATGCCAATTGATTTTTCTGGGAGAAAAGAGGCTGTGGCGTTTGAATGTTAACCACATTTCTTATCCTAAACTGGAAACCTCGTTTCTCTCTGTGTGCCCTGCATGCGCCAGTGCTGTTGTTTATGTACTGTTCCGTCTTGTGACTTCTAGTTTCACGCTGCTAAATTTATAATGCAGCTGCCCCCGGATCTATATTGGGGCGAGGTGGGTGGTATCCACTAACTCTTTAGAAGTTGGCTATCTCTGTGACCCTGAAATCCTTTCAACAGCACAACATCCTGCCATTCTGGGCAAATCACGCAATTTCCCCGTGCCTTAAAAAAAGCTGACTTTGTGTAATGTAATCGTGTGCTCGTGTAAAGCGCTCCAATGCTCTTGGGACAAATTCGCGCCATACAACATGCAAAACAAAAACAGTGGGAGGTGTGGAGCTCCCACGAGAAGTCCGAGGACACTTGTCAGGGAAAAGTACAGCCCATCAGCTAATTGTGATGGGTAGAGATTCCTGCAGTTTGCATAAGCTCGCCTGTTAATTCCTCTGACAGGGAAGGTACCAGCCTCCTTCCGTAGCCCTGGCATCGATGGTCAGGGGTATTTGTCTTAGTCTCTGAAATCACCAGAGAAAAGGATGATTGCCATTATGAGTTATGTTCCGCCAATGTATGTATTTACAAAATATAGGCACATTTCACAAAAAATTCGAAATCTATCATGGTCTGGGTACATGAACATGAATTGCTTAGCTTTCTGCGTATTTTGGAATAAGCGAAACCCACAGGCATACTGTGGGTGAAACATAATACTTAATGGATTTCCAGTGGTATAATTCTTCTACCAAATTCTATGAGTTTGTAATTAGGAAAATGATGCATAACATACAGAATTGTTTTTTAGCACACTGCATTCTGCATGTTTTGGCTTTGTCTCCAAATAGGTTTTGACAGATTTATTAATTATTTAAAGAGTTTTATATAGCGCTGGCTAGAACCGAAGGTATCAGAGCGCTTTACAAGAGAATCAACAATGTAACAGAAAAAGTTCAACCTGTCCTGACAGAATTTAATAGGGGGAAAACTGGTGATCCCTGTTAAATGTGTCTTCAGAAAGATAGACTTAGGGAAATTGTGCCTTTTATTCACTTTTTACCACCTTTTCTTGAATATATAAAACACATTCTCAGCGTACAAAAAACCGACTCCCTATGTTATTGGAGATGTTTGGGGTTCTTCTGAACATTTCCCACACAACTTATGCATACTTATTTAGTTGTAAAATGACAGGTGCAGTTACTTGTGGAAAGTAACTGCAAATGTTTGCTAAAACCCACAAGATTGCAAACCCCCACCAGGAGTCGAATTGCCCCTCCCCTTCCCTTTCTTTACAACAACTGCGACGCTCGTGTCCCTCGAATGAAACCATTGACACAGTGCTTTGGTGCCAAAAAAGTAACAGTTTATTCAACATTTCAACATAACATGTTTATATTTTACCAAATTCATGTTCAACCATTCTTAATCTTTCTTGGGCCTATACTTAGTTTCACTTGCATCCCTTTTGTCGCTGCGTAGACCCAGCCTCATCAAGTTCTGGGGACGGGAGGATCCACAAGCCTGGGCCTTTGTTTCCTGGGTTAAGGCTTCAACTTGCTACCGATCTAGGATCTGCCTGGGCTGCAAGTGCCGTCCTGTTTGCCCTGCCCATTTGTTGGCCCTCCCTGCTCCCAAGGGTCCCTGCCATGTGGCATCCCAAGGACCTTGCTTGAGCATCTTCTCCATCTATATTGAGGCTGAGTCCTTCCATTTTTGCTCCCTCGGTACCCCTGCTGTGAGGCATCCCAGGGATCCTGGCTGAGCATCACATCTACTCTTTTCCTTGGAGGTAGGCCGCCCTGGGCTCCCTCAGTGCCCCTTCTGTGAGGCATCTCAGGGACACTGTGTGGGCCTTTCCTCTACCATTTTAGTAATTCTCTCCTTTATTTTCTACCTCTCTTGTGTTCCCTCCGCCAAGCTACCTATGGTTCCACGATGGGAGGGAGCACCCCTCTACCTCCCAGGTCCACCCACCCCTGTCACCACTGCCCCTGTCCGGGATGGGGAGGGGTGGGGCGAGGGCATGTACCTCACTCCCTTGTGCCTGTTTTGTCTTTGTGAGCCCCTGTTGTCTGCTTACAACGGATGGCGTTGTGCTCCCCCCACACTCTGCGCATGCGTGCCGAAACCTGCATGGCACTTCCCATCTACAATTGTCTTCTTCAAACTTCCAGCATATTTTTCCTGATCTGTTATTGCCTTGCTGCTTCCCCTTGAACCCTTGTTCCTGCCCCTCCTCGTCGCCCTTCTTACGGTAGGGACAAGACTCGCTTTCTGTCCTCCTGACGCCTTCCCTGGCTGCCACCATGTGCGCCGTGAACTCCTCCATGTCCTGGCAGTCCCAACCCATTATGGGCCATACCTGCATCTTCTCTCTGAAACCCTCATCGAATCTCAGGCATGCTTCCCTCTGATACTGCGGCTGCGCCTTGTGCACTTTTTGATGGTGTAAAATTAGTGAGCTGCGGTTTCTGGAAATATTTCAATGAAAACGCATGCCAATGTTCTGAAGGCTTTCAGCCAATTTTCTATTGCTTTTTCTACTCTGGGCTTGCAGCGCTCCCTCCTGTCCTCGTCCTTTTTGTCTTGCCCCGCTAAATCTAAACCTGCCTGGCGCACTTCCAGCAGAGAGAAAATGTCTATGAACTCCTTCCTCCATATTCTCTCTTTCACTTTTAGTGGGATGAGATTGGCCAGCCCTAACAGTTTCGTGGTTGTGGGCGGGTCACTCGGGGAGGGGTGCACGTACTCGCTGGCCAGCTTTCAGTTTGTGCTTTGCCCCTCCCCTGCCTTGCTTGCACTCTCACTATCCACCCCAAGGGCCCCTGTCCCCCCTCGTGTGGTCGCCTCGGTTCCTGTTGTTTCTCCCTGCTGTGTCTGGCTTGCCACCCCTTTTTCCTTGTTTGTCACCCCTTTTGCATGGCTTCCCTTGTCCACCCTCTGGTCTGGCATCAGGTTATTTCCTTTCCCCCTTGCGCCCCATGGGGTGTACCCCGGGAATGGAGCTCCTGCCCCTGGCCATTGCCACCAGGGTATCCATGTTACTGGATAAGCTGCCCCTGCCATCCAGGCCTCCCCCTGGAAATCCTGTTGCCCTTTTCCTCGCCCTGCCTGCCACAGTGGGTGCATTGGCCCTGATCCTTGGAGTGCCACATTGCACCCTCCCACCTGATTGCCCAGATTTATGTTTAGCCCAGGGGTCTCTTTTGCTGGGCCACCCTACCGTCCTCTGTCGCACCTTCGCCTGCTGCCCTGTGCGCCATGCTTACCCGTCTCCTTGTTGACCATGCCATCTTGTCTCCTGCGTCTCCTGTGAGGGGCCGCCATGCTGGCTACAGACCTCTCTTCATCGCTGCTCCCATCCGCCTCAGAGCTAGATATCTGTAGTGGAGATGCCGCCCTCTTGCTCCTGGCCTGTAGGGGGTTCCTTCCCCCTTGGTCCGCTCCTTTTCCGGCTTTCTAAAGGGCCGTTGTTCTGGCTGCATGCCCCATACCTCCCACCCCCTTTTTAGGGGGTGGCCTGTTCTTTTCCCCAGGCCCCATCCTTGATTTGCTTGTCCACCCAGCTCTGTCCCTTCAAGGCAACAAGTGCCCTGGCTTTTTCCACCATCTCTTGCAGGTCGTTGACCGGCACGGGCCCTGTGTGTCGTCCCCGTCTCTTCTGGCTCTTGTTTGCAGCCTCCAGAGTCGCCCGTCCCTCCCTGAATCGAGCCGGGGGCTGAGTTTTTCTCCTGCCCCCCCCCCCCGCTTGACGTCCATACCCGCAAGCTCCTGTGTTACGCCTGGTCTACTGGTCCAGTAGTGCCCAGCTGCCCAGGTACTTGTCACTGCTCTATATCTTGCCAATGGTTTCCTTGTTTCCACAGTGTGTATTTCTTGCTGATCTGCTCCTGTGTGTTTTTATCTCTGTCTACTCCTCCCAAGGTGCCTAATGCGACAGAGGTTTATCCCGGCAGTGTGGCCTAACTCCGATCTCTTTTCCGGGCTCTGGCCCTTGTCTAACAGCCCCCAGTTACCACAAATAAACGAATATGCCACTCGTGCTGTTCACGCCTTTTTCCCTCCTGGGCTGCCACCGGAGCCCCCCAGCTGGCCTCGGGTCTCCTGTGCCGTCTCAGCCGCTGGGGCACTTTGCCATTTGTAGCACCAATCGAAAGAAATTCCCCAAGCGCTCTTCGCGCCTTTCACCGTTCCTGCGTGGATACCGGAGACCCCCTGCTTGCCTGCGGTCTCGTGTTTGTTTCTGCCGCCGTGGAGCTTTTTCATACTGCAGGCTCTGAGCCCGCTGCTGTGTGTAGCGATACACTGCTGCTCCGCTGGGTTTGTTTCTGAGGGTTCCTGCCCCTTTAAGATGCAGCCTCGGCCCGCTGCTTCTGGCTGTGTGATACGTTCCTGGTGCTACTCCTGAGGGGAATTGGTATCACAGAAAGGCCCAGAGACCTGAGAGGCCCACTTCGGTGGTTGGGACAGTGCTCAGGCTTATCAGGGCTGCGAGAAATCAGGTACGCCTGATGCAGTATCCTGGAGATGGGCAGCGCGTGACCATGCCGGGGTCTGAAGCCGCCCACGGCGAGGTGGGAGCAGTGGGGAGCGAGCGAAACAAGCCGGTTGCAGCGGGAACTGAGCGAGCCGGAATCACCCAGGCAGAGTCCCGTCCACGGGAAAATCATGCCGGCGAGCTGGAACAGCAGGAATTGAGGCGAGGCTGGCCGGGACCACCACAGCAGATTCCCGCCTTTCGGAATAAGGTAACCTTTCTCCGGAGCTGCTGCTCGTCCGTTTAGCCCCAAAAGCCGCTACTGCTGCTCCTGATCCTTCCTCACTGCGCCAGGGGACCCAGTCAGTGAGGAAATCCGATCGATGAACGGTCTGGATGCATACTCCCTCTGGATTCTTTCTCTACCTGCGAGGAGGGGGGGAATGCTTTGTGCCTGTTTGGGCCTATAGGCCCCGATTTATCCCCCCTCGCCTCCTCATTTGGCCCCCGGATTGGGGTGTTCCCGCTTGCCCTGGGGCGACCAATCCTGGTCGCCCCCTTTTGAGCGGGCTATTTGGTTGTGCAGGGAGGGGCTTCCCACCTCTGGACGCCGTTTGTCCTGGGCCCCTATTGGAGCTGGCTTTGCCTCCCCGGCCCGGGTTGCAATGAGTGAGTGTTTGCCTCATTTTCAGTCCTTGCTCCCTTAACACTCTAAAGCAGTGGTCTTCAATCTGTGGGGCGCGACCCCCAGGGGGGCCGTGGAGGCATGGGAAGGGGGTCGCGCTCTTCATTTTATAAAAGAAAACTTCCCAGACGGTTATTTCCGGGACTCTCCTGTGCTGGGGAATCTTAGTCAGCTAAAGACACCTTTCTAATAGTGTGTTGATGGCCTCTGAAAGAAATGCAAATGTGTGCAACGAGTTAATCTGCAAATGTAAATGATTTGCAGATTAACTCGTTGTGAACATTTGCATTTCTTTCAGGCCAGCAACACACTATTAGAAAGGTGTATTCAGCTGTCTGCCTGGCTTTGATTTCTCGAAGAGTGCAGTTTCATTCAACTGATCAACTCACTTCACGTTTTTGAGCTATGTATTGAATGTGAGAAAAGGGATTTTAAAAAAAATAGCACTTGAAATGCGATCGGAAGAGACATTAGAACGGGACAATATTGGGGTGCAGAGTGCTTAGAAGTGCTTAGAATTTAAATAGAGAAGGGGGTGGGCTTATTTAAGCATCGTTTTTTTAAGAGAAAGAAAAAAAGATTTTGTCACAACCCTGGTGTGAGTATCCTGGGGGAGGGCAGCAGTGGGGCGAGGGCATCTTGGGGCATATAAAATAGAAACAACTCGGACAGAATTCTTTATAAAGGGGGTAAAACGGCCCATTGCCTGCGTTAGGAACAGCTTGTGCACTCTCTGCCTTTACCATTTGAAATAATTTTATGGTTTGTTAAAAGGGGAAAGTAATGCAACTTGTGAGGGGCTTATCCTGTGGTGGGGGGGCTTCTGAAACAATTGCATTTTTAAATGCCCCCACCCCCAAACAAACACATGCCAGCACACAAAAGAAGGGGTTGGGGAGTCAGTTTAGATAAGAAATGACGTTACTGCTATCCACTATCTCTGGGTGGATGGTTTGCACCATATAAAACAAGCGCTGAACACTGCCTGAGTTAAAAAATATGTCCTTCTAGCTAGGATTCTGTGTATATCTCTTTGGGGGTTGTGGTCATGAGAACTGCATCTAAAGTCAGAAAACTAGAGGGACACAGGACGGCTCTTCACCCATGTCCTCGGAAGAGCAACAATGACGGGGTGAAGTAATGAGCAAATTAACAGAAAAGAAAGAAAACACACATTGTAAAACTCCGGCATATGACCTAGCTTGGAGATCGGGATAGGAGCACCCCAGGAAGCAGAACCCCTGGTTATGCTCGTAAAAGATTGTCAGTGGTTTTATGGTGGGAAGTGAGTGAGAAGAAGCACAAATGTAATGAAAGAGTAAAATGGGGAGGGTGTCAAAACTGACTATGTAAAGCATTGCTACAAATTAAGCCAACAAGGGGTGTTCTTACTTACAGCACCACGTGCCCAAAATGTGTGCATATATAGATACAAATACACACATACCCCATTTAAAACTACCTATTTCCTCCCGAACCAAAGGCGCGGCATCACAAATGCTTTTTTGAGGGGGTGGGGGTCTATCAGGGCGATCCAGTGTGATTCTCACGAGATGTGCGTTTTCCAATGAGTGTGTATCTAAGGAGGGGTGGGGGCAGCCATCCATCCACGGTCCCCACCGCCAAACACACCTTTAAGCATAACAAGGCGACGGCATAGCACTACACATGTGACTCAGTACAAGGAACACAGTTCATGGGCTAAAAAGGGATGTTGTACTAAAAAGCAGCAACAGGTGTTGCCGCTCTGTAGAAGGCCCTTTGTAAAACTGTACTGGTTACCTTTTTGTTGCGTATTGCTATATTTGGGTGTTAAACTGGTACTAATGCGGTGCAACCACAGATTGACTGCTTCTCTGTAGAACATTTATAGTTGTCAATGATAAGGAATACTAGGTTCTACAAATTTTTGTCGAGGGGGTCCTTATGCCTAAAATATTTTGATGGGGGGTCCCGGCATCAATTAGTTTGAAGACCACTGCTCTAAAGGGTCATCCCATTTCTCCAGTCCTATCTGGAATTCATGACCGAGGACAAATCCGCACATTTCAGCTGCGGTCCGTGCAGGTACGGCGGTGGGGCCGGGTAAGGGGGGATTTCGAGGGCCAATGCAGAGGGGAAATTAAATAAAGAATTAATTTTCCCTCTGCATTGCCCCTCAAAATCCCTCCTTAGCCGGCCCCACCACTGTTACCTGCACGGACCGCGGCTGGCAGATTTACTACTGGCTCATGTGCTGTGTGCAAATACAAAATACAAAGATTCAGATTTTGTAAATTAGGATCTGTGAATTCCGTGAACAGAGAGGGCGTTCTGAGCTTACTGGCGATACCTGTAGGTGTACATTCAGAGTATGAGCATTCAGCACAACATGGGATGTGCGTTTTTCATTGAATATTCCTGACCTACTTCAGAGCAGGTTATATTCAGACCTTTCTCTGACAGTTCTCAGTACTGCTTTCTTAAATACAAGGAAACCAAATAACCTGGTGTACTGTGGGCCTTTGAGAATAACCAAGTTGAAAACACAGCTCAAGGGCCAGATATGTCACCCAATTTGTGTTTGTAAACCCTGCACTTTGCAAAATCACAGAGTTTTTTTTAATGGAAACTGTTACTTTACATTGTACACAAATTGTTTTAAAATGTGTTTAGTGGCTAAGGTTGCCACCTTTCCAAGAGAAAAATACCAGCCATTTGTTTTAAGAGTCTGCAGAGGCTCAGGCATGATACTAAATAGGACTTTAAACAAAATAGTATGCATTCATATGTAATATGATTTTTCTGCCTTTGTTTAATTTAAATATTAGTCAGGGTTCAATCCTTCCTAGCCACCATTTGGTATGCTGTGCAGGAGTGGTTTACAGTCACAAACCATTGATCAGATACCAACACCTCAATGGGGGTGGTAACTGGTTTACAAATCAGTAACCCTTTCCCCTTTGAGAACTGTGTTGGCAGGCTTGGGAGTAGTTGACAGTGTGCATATGACACCCCATATTTTTCAGAAGCGGACACTTTTATATTTTTAAAGTAGTGCCTGTTCCTTCAAGAAATACATGCTGCTTAAAAAGTTTATATTTGAGAATGCAGACACAAGGGACGAAGGTTTGCTGTCCCGTATAGGCCACCATCCCTCTGTTTTTGTAACCAGTCACTGGGGTGGGGACATTTTGTGACCTGCCTAAGAAATGTTCATTAGAAAGGTCGTACTGCGATGATATGTGTGTGTGTGTATCTGTCTCATCTAGGTTTCCCCTCCCTATTTCCCTGCAATGCTACGGGGTCTTTATTGGGTCCCCAAGAACCATCTTATGCACAACTCTATTCTCTAGTCCCCATAAAAGAACTCTTATTCCAGGGTTTGGAGCATCCCACTTTGAACCCTAGGCAGGCTTACCTGGAAAACTACTCCACAGTTCCCATATTCTTAAAAAGATTCTGGATTATACAAAGCATCCATCTTTTTGTCCCTCACCCAAAATGATCTTGATGGTAAACCTGTGATTCTGAGCTACATTTGCCTGCATATTGACATGCTGCTTTTGGGGTAGCTCATCTCTCTTTAACCACAGAATTCTCTGTCTGCTGGCATCAGAAGTTCCTTCACTGTGGTGTGGATGATTAATGCGTAGGTGGATAGTTCTGAGGTGCAGGACGCCGTAAGTCCTTCTTCTGCAAGTTTCTGGAGAGGTGTGCCTACAGGCAGGAACCATCCTAAGGATAATTAAAAAAAATTCACATCATCTAGGACTTTGAGGGCGCCAGAACAAAATCAGCACAATGGCCCAATTCACAAAGGATTTTGCACACAGAAGTGAAACTTAGGTAATTACAAAGGCGATTTGCTCTTTGAAATTCCAAATCCTGGTTGACAGAAGCAGTCCGTGTAACCCATGAAGCGAAAAAAGGCAGAAATAAGTGCCTAATCATTCTGGGAAATGGAGGGTGATGCTTTCATATTTCATAAGACTGAAGGAGCAGAGGTTTTTCACAGTAAGAATATTTTTTGTGTGGAGTGGAGAAATAGTTACAGTTGATATTCCTCATTTCTATTTGATTAACTCAAACAAATGTTATGCCTCATGAAAAATCTGTAAGTTTTAAGAAGTAGGAGTAATTCTTGAAGTCTGAAACTGTTGCAGATTTTTAGGACTACTCATAAATTTCCCTGCAAATTACCAAAAAGTCTGTAATCTACTACAAAAGTAGATATAAGACAAAATCAGTTGATTTCCATCGTTTTCATGCAGATTTGGGTCGAAAAAGACTATTTCTGCCTCTTTGTGCAACATGTGTTGATCTTCAAAAATCCTCTCTGTGGTCCGGCTTCATAGGTTTGGCCTGTTACTTAGACTAGAAACTGCTGTGGTAGAGAAGAACAAAGGAAGACTAAAAAGAAAACTGCCAAAAATCAAGTCAAAGATCAAAGTTTTCTTAAACTATAGTCCACCAGTAGAAACCTTCATCCCACGTTTAAAGCATGATGGCTGTCAGGACTTTGCAGTCAGTTCTTGCTGCTCCTTCCAGATAAGTCTATCAAAGTAAGTTTAGTGGGAGAAACAATTTCAGCCAATGCAAGTACCTTTCAGCATGAGACTCTGTTGGAATTGTTTAAGGATCAGTTCAGAAAAATCATGTCTCCATTAGGGCACTTCATTGACCGCTAATTCAGAAGTACACCACTGGAGAAGCTGTTTTATTGAGGCACTTTTCATGAGATCTTACAGCTGGAACCTTTATTTCCGCAGTTTTTAAAACGTTTAGTATTCTCCTGCATCAAGTCAATCATCTTTGCTTTTGTCTCATCTCAAATTAAGTTATGGTATTATTTTAACACCTTTTCCCAGTATGATTGTAGCCTAGAACCTATGAATTCTTGAAACCTCTGAAGGTGGTCATCACCCAGTTAGGAAGCAAAATCAGTACTCTTAAATGTAGACCTCCCCCCTTCCTCAAAGTTACCTCAACCAGTTCTCCCACAGTTAAGTGGATCGGAGACAGTATTAATCCTCAATTTCATGAGGCAATGAGTGAGTCCCCATGTTAAGGTTCCTACAGAAATATCAAATCAGCATAGTAAAACAATTCACAACGTATTGGGTTCCACTCAATAACTGAGTTCTAGATCAATGTAAGGTTAAAGGGTTTTATTACAAAAATTCAAAAGTAAGTGATACACAGTAAATGCCATGAAGGCTCTCAGAAGCAGAGTTATACAGAGTATGTGAAAGTCAGAAAATATTCTAAGCCCCAGTGGGGAGCATAGTTGACCGAATATGAAACTCTTCTCTTACACCCCCAAAATCAAGGGGTTTTATACTTTTATACCCAATTTTTGCATCAAACATTAACAGTTCTGCAGATTCATCGTGGTGTGAGCAAATGTATAATTTCTTCAGAATCAGAACTCAAGAAAAGTTACCTTAACACATAACCACCATCCCATTTGCTTGAATGGTTATTAAACGCTCTCCATGCTAATGTTCAAACAAATATGAGACATTTGACAATAAGACTTTCTTTGAATGAATAGGTCCAGTGAAAAAACAGAAAACATAGCTATGTGTAACACTTTGACGTTCTCACCATGGAAGTTTCACTTCACCACAGCACCACAACAGCAAGGGAAACAAACCGTTTTGACTGTTATGTGGCCTAACTAAAGCAAATTCACTTCTATACATCGTAGTAAGTTTGCTTCAATAGCAATTAAATTAATTCAGCCTATATATGTAAAATCATGTAAGAAAATGCTAGTATAGGTTATTGATGCACGCAAATATAAACCCACACACCATTTCTACACCAGCATGCATTGTAGAAGTATGTGAAGGTCAATGTTCAAAATAATGAGAACATGCTCTAGCTCAAGCTTTGAATCTCGCTGTGCACATAGGGCTTCTCGTTAGAAGCGTGCTGCTACTGGCTAATTTTAAAATTGTTTCGTTTTGCCGCTTTTGATATTTAATTTACCTTTTTTCCCCTGATTTTAATATAGATTAGAAAACTGTTTAAATATTTCATAGCCCCCTACCTGTGCTCTTACTCACGGACCGCATTCTTGCACAGCGGTATTACGCCGCATTCACTGCCATTCGGGCGGGCCGGTCCCCGCGCTTTGTTTACCTGGGGCGCCATTTTGGGTAGGTAGAAGTATCACTCCTCAGCCATTCGCTGAAGCCAATCACGTGGACTGGCTAGAGGCTGCACCTTGGAGTCATACTTAAAGCGGGTAGGAGAGAGTATCATTCTTTGTTTGAATCTCGCTCTGCACATAGGGCTTCTCGTTAGAAGCGTGCTGCTACTGGCTAATTTTAAAATTGTTTCGTTTTGCCGCTTTTGATATTTAATTTACCTTTTTTCCCCTGATTTTAATATAGATTAGAAAACTGTTTAAATATTTCATAGCCCCCTACCTGTGCTCTTACTCACGGACCGCATTCTTGCACAGCGGTATTACGCCGCATTCACTGCCATTCGGGCGGGCCGGTCCCCGCGCTTTGTTTACCTGGGGCGCCATTTTGGGTAGGTAGAAGTATCACTCCTCAGCCATTCGCTGAAGCCAATCACGTGGACTCGCTAGAGCCCTTTATAACAAGATGGACATGACGCGCAGCGTGTACGCGCATCGTGGGCGCCGGATGCCCGCCGGAGTCACGCCAGAGTCCAGCCCGTCTGCGCCCATCCGCGCTGAGGACGCGCTGGACGGTTGGGCTCTGGACTCTGTTGATGCTACTTCCCCTACCCTTAGCTATTCCCGTCAGGAAATGCTGCGCCTGAAACCCCGAAGATCAGGGTGCACGCACTCATCTGAACCAGATGAACTGCTCTTACCTTTGCGATGTGGTTGTCATTTCAATCCTAGGCCATTCGATTCCCCCCACCATCCTTCCTCTGGTAATTCCGATGCCACTAGGTCTAGAACAATGGGAGTAGAAGGCATTTTGGTCAATGCCCGCTCCCTTGTCAAAAACAAGATAATGTTTAGGGAAATGGTCCTAGATAGAAATCCCTCTCTAGTGTTTATCACTGAAACGTGGGCCAAAGATTCATCTGGCCCCGATCTAATTGAAGCGGTCCCTGAAGGGTACTGCCTGGCTAGACTTGACAGACAGAGACGAGTGGGAGGTGGTAAAGCGATCCTTCACAAAGACCACCTGCAATGTCACACTGTACCTATCCCTGATTTCCCGGATTGTTTCCAGGCCCTTTACTTTACTATAAAGGAAGCACAATGTCCTTTTCTCAATGGTATTCTTTTATACCGACCTCCAGGCCCACGGACTGATTTTACCTCCAAATTCCTTCAGGCCCTGGAACCATATTTTGGTCGAGATAACTTTTCCATCCTGGGTGATTTTAATTACCATTTAGAACGGCATGATGCATCTGATACCTCAGGACTCATTGAGGCTTTGGCGTCCTGTGGGCTCACGCAGCGAGTCAGTGGAGCCACCCATCGGGCAGTTCATACGTTAGATGGTATCTTCTCTAACGATCATCGTTTAACCACCATGGAACCGGTGCACCTATCTTGGTCTGATCACCTCGCAGTTCCATTCCATTTGGAATATCACAGGGGAGATGGAAGCAAAAAAGGGAATCACGCAATGGTAACGGCTAGAAACTTTAAGGACATCAGCAGCCATTCTTTTGCACCCTGGGCTGCCAGCCTTTCTATCACGGGTATAGATAGTGTACAGACCGCAGTCGGCCATTTTGAACAGGTCGTCACTGAGGCTATGAATGAGCTAGCTCCTCTACAGGCCCGCCGCCGAGCAAGGAAGAGGCCATCGGCCCCATGGTTTTCCGACTCCCTTAGGCTCCTCAGGCAGGAAGTGAGGAGAAAGGAGAGGCTCTGGCACTCTAGTTGGGACCTTAAGAATAAAGAAGCCCACAAACTCCTTGTTAGGAAATATAAGGCTGAGATTGTGCAGGCGAAACAAGATTACTTTGTAACCCTGACAACCTCGCTTTCCTCGCCGAAGGAGCTTTTTAAAATTGTCGACTCTCTAGTCGACCTACAAACCCCTGATCCCGTCATACCTTCGCAGGATCTATGTGATAGAATTGCCTCATTTTTCCACACAAAAATTCTGGATATCCATCTAGCTCTTGAGACACAAAGAGCTTGTATTAGTGTGCCTACCGATCGGGTCGAGACGAATACATTCACCATGGATGTCTCCCCATCGGGCACCCTGGACTCCTTTCCACCCCATGGATCCGCCGGAACTTGAAGTTCTACTTAATAAGATCAAATCTGGTTCCCCCCTGGATACTTGCCCCTTGAAAATTATCAAGCAGTGTAGGGAGACCTTCCTGCCACCGCTGCTAGAAATAATGAATCTAGCTATAAGAGACGGTGTCTTCCCCTTGGAATGGAAGAAAGGAGTAGTAAAACCTCTGCTAAAGAAGGCCTCCCTCGACCCGGAAGTCCTAAAAAACTTCCGTCCAATCTCGCTGCTTCCTGCCCCGGCGAAGATGCTTGAGGCACATCTGAACAAGCATCTCGCTGCTTTTGTGGAAAGCTCGGGCTGCCTTGACTCTTCCCAGCACGGATTCAGGAGGGAACACAGCACCGAGTCGACCCTCACTGTCGTGCTTGACAACATCCGCACGACAGTGGATATGGGCCAGACCACCCTCCTGGTCCTGTTAGACCTAACTGCGGCCTTTGATACCCTCTCTCCCTCAGTTCTTACATCTCGCCTGAGGGATGTGGGGGTGAAGGGCGCAGCTCTAGATCTTCTGGCCTCCTTCCTAATTGGGAGGGAACAAAGAGTCAAGATGGGTGAGTTTCTATCTCCATCCCGACCTGTGCTATGTGGGGTCCCACAAGGGTCGGCTCTTAGTCCGACCCTATTCAGCATCTATGTGACCCCACTGGCAAGATTAATAAGAACTTTCGGGATGGAGGTAGTCTCCTATGCGGATGACACCCAAATTCTCGTCTCTCTCTCCCATTCAGATGTGCAGACCGCCTCCAAGTTTAGATCTTGTATGGAGGCGGTTGGTCACTGGATGATTCAGAACTCTCTTAAACTGAATGGGGAGAAGACTGAGGTGATGGTGTTTGGTGGGAACGAAAACATCTGGTCATCTAGCTGGTGGCCTGATTCACTTGGAGTGTGCCCTTCCCCCACAACATCCGCAAAAAATCTTGGGGTGATGATAGATCCTGCCCTGGATATGGGCAGACAGGTGTGTAGAACCATCTCCACCTGTTGGGGCCTAATTCATACTCTGCGAAGGATCAGGAAATATCTCTCTGTGCAGTCCAGAAAACAAATAGCCGTCGCACTTATTGGTTCACGTCTGGACTACTGTAATGCGCTGTATGCTGGGCTAAACAAGAGCCTCCTGCAGCGCTTACAGGTAGTCCAGAATGCCTCAGCCAGATTTGTTCTGGATGTTCCCAGACGCTCCTCGGCAACGTTGGCCAGAAAAACGTTGCACTGGCTTCCGGTAGAATACCGAGTACGTTTCAAGGTCCTGTGCATGACATACAGAGCCATTGCAAAAAACAGTGACTCTGGAGTGGGTTCCATCATCTCCCACTACATTCCCGGAAGGAATCTGCGTTCCTCCGGGAAATTGCTTCTGTCAGTCCCCCGTATACGAAGAGCCAAATGGGGTGGCAAGGCTTTTTCCACCCTAGCTCCCAAATGGTAGAATGATCTCCCTTTGGATCTTAGGTCCCTGCCTTCCTTACAGACATTTCGCAGTGCCCTAAAAACTTGCCTCTTCTTACAGGCCTATGTGTAAGGATGAATGGTTCAGACTTTTGATTTTATTGTTAGGCGCCTTGATACCTGCGGGTTATTGTTTTGCGCAATATACATTTTTATCAAATCAAATCAAAAGAGAAAAAACAGAGTGGGCGTAGGGTGCACCTCTCTCTGTCTCCCAAGGCCCCACTCCGCCAACTTTTAAATGGATTAAAGGTAGATGATATGGATGTGGGATTATCTCATGGGGCTATCCTGAAAGTCACCTGTGTGTCTTTTGCCTTCTATCCTAAAACTCTGACATGCCTACAGTCCCTGTGGAACAATTGCAGCCATCACTGGCAATGCATTGAAGTCCTGGGTACAAGTAGTCGAGAGAGTGGAGAAGAAGAGGGGCAGTAAAAAAGTAGACTGCCGAGTGGACAGCTATGTGGTTGCATAAGGCAATAACTAAAGAATGTCCCAGGAATGTGCAAACCTGGTAAAAATGTTTGAAGTTCGTTATTTGTTCTGATGTGGGCTGTCAGTACACATGCTACAAATGCAACAAAAATAACTGTTGCGTGATTTTCTGAGACAAAAATAACTTCAGCATGATTTTCGGAACAGATGGATGGCCAGCATGTTGAAAATTAGGAAACAATGTTGTTTGTTCGTCTTTACTTTAACTTTTATCCTTTACCATTTTTGTTGAGAAGCTTGCGCCAACAAAGCTTTAACAGTAGATCACTTACACTCTGTGTAAGGTCACCGGAATTATGCGGTAGAGGAGGAACAAATTATGCAGCAGGATGGAGTAAATCATGCAGCAAATAGGCTAATTAGGCTGTACGTAATAACTATTTTTTCATATTAACAAGTAAATAATGTTTTTGTCTTGCGTGGAATTAGAGGAACGCCATTTTAAATGCACTGGCCCTTCTAAGTTCCAGAGTAAAAGATTTTTCATGAAAATATACAGTATTGCTCTCAGCAAAAAGTTAGAATAAATACTGACACTTCGTGTGATAAAAGTCTGTCTCTTTTTTTCTGTACATTCCACTCGTATTTTAGAGCTGGCCTTCAGTTTTGATTGTACTCTAACAACACTGTGGGTCTGCAGAACAACCTTGCAGGAAGAAGAGTATTTTATGCCACATATGTATATTGACGGCGTCTCGCCAAGGGGCACTTTAACTTTGATGACATTCAGGTCATAAGAAGAGAAGTCAAATGTTTGGGATGTGTCTGTATTCTGCGTTCCATCAGAAATAACTTTGGTGTAAAATGAGTTTGCATGAAAAAAAGAAGTAAAACATGTTTATGGCAAACAAGCTTTATTTCCACCCTTTTTAAAATATTATATTTAAATATGTTCAAATGTTTCTTTGTGCCGCTGACATCTATTTCCAATTTCACCAGTTGATAACATTAATGATGCCTTCATTTCCTCAGCACCAATTAAATGATACCTAAGCACAGCACAGTTGGCCATGGCGAAGTGTCTGACACTGTCGTGGCGCCTCATGTGTTGCATTTTCATTTGTAACTTTTGAAAACTTTTTTGTGAACTGCAAATAATGCAGCAGAGGGTGAATATGTGGCAATGCGGTAAATACATACACTTTGTGCAGAAAATGGCGCACATTCTTTCCGCTTTCCCTACCTTTGTATGATAATTTTGTTTAATAAAAACATTTGTACAGAATTTGGAACAACAGCGCGTGGCCAGGAGGGAGGATGCGGTTCATTTTCCAGGTGTATACTCTAACGCCGGGGTCTCCAACCGGTCGATCGCGAGCTACCGGTAGCTCGCGGAGACCCCGGGAGTAGCTCGCCTGGCCCTTGCTCTGATTGGAGATCTGTGGATGGGGCGGGCCGGGCGAAGCGGATGACCCGATGACGCTCCTCCGATGACGCTCCTCTCCGGGAGCTGCAGACTCCTCTCGTGAGAGTCTGACGTCATCGCCAATAGAAAACGCGCGCTGCCATCGCACTCTCTGCCACTGTGCTACGGGTGCCAGCGCGGAGCTGTAGACGAGAGTGACTTCCACCGCCAGAAGCCGCCACTGCTGCAGGTAAGCTCGCTCTTTTCGTGCCTCTTCCCCCCCTCCTCACATCTGGCGCCCCTCTGACCCCCGCCCGCTGAACACGCTCCGGCTGCTCTCCTGCCTCGCTCCCTCTCTTCCCAGCAGATAGACCCCCTCCCTCTGACCCCCGCTCGGGCTGCTACCCTGCCTCGCCAGACCCCCTCCCGCTGACCCCCGCTCGGGCTGCTCTCCTGCCTCGCCAGACTCCCTCCCCCTGACCCCCGCTCAGGTCTCCTGCCTCGCCAGACCCCCTCCCGCTGACCCCCGCTCAGGTCTCCTGCCTCGCCAGACCCCCTCCCCCTGACCCCCGCTCAGGTCTCCTGCCTCGCCAGACCCCCTCCCCCTGACCCCCGCTCAGGTCTCCTGCCTCGCCAGACCCCCTCCCCCTGACCCCCGCTCAGGTCTCCTGCCTCGCCAGACCCCCTCCCTCTGACCCCCTCCGCACCTCTGGGCTGAAGAGCATGTCGTAGGTGGGACACCACAAGATATTGAGGCAAGCAGTATGTATGGTGAACAGAGCTAACAAGCCATTTTCCCTAGCCCAGCAGTAACGTGAGTCCTAGCCACCTCCTGCGCAGATTTGTATACCTTCTTGTGCACAAGAACATTTGACTTGTGGTTGCAACAGTTTGTAACTTTAGATTTATTAGATCTAGCCTGGCGCAATCTCAGCAGCTATAAATGGCCCAAATTCTGAAGAGCCTTAATCCAGCCTTTGCCTGACATGAGGCTCCTGTTCCACATTGGGGGTGCAGGATCCTGGACACTTTGTGTCCAGTCACAGAGACGAGTAGAGGAGTCCCCTGAAGCCCGGCCAAGGGAGTGGGCTCTTGGTGCACATGGTCGCTGTGGTTCATTTCTTCTAGCCCAGAGGCACGCAAAGATTGCCTGCTGTCTTAGTGGCTTCAACAGGCTTTTGCTGGCTGGACTTTAGAGTTGATTTTGCCTAGAATGCATCACTCCTGTTTGTAGATACTAACAGTGGGCCGTAAGGATAAGCGTTGACTCTCAGACTCATTAGTAGTGCTATAAAGGTGTCCTTTCATTTTAGAAACTATTTATTGGCACTTGAATGTATTCGAAATGGATTTTTTTCCAACAGAGGCACTGTGCCAGGTGCTTCGGAGTGCGAGCAAGTGAACACACTTAGGAAGTGCAGGTAATGGGCGAAGCTAGGTAAAAGACGGATGTCGTCACAGAGTGGGGAAGCACTTTTCAAAAGTACGTGCTAAAACCAGGGCCACTGGAATTATGTGGCAGGGGTGACCAAATTATGCAGCATGGTGGACTGAATTATGTGTCAAGAAAAGGCAAATTATGTGGCATAATGCGGCACATTTTGTGAAAGTATTACTTATTATTTTGTAATTTTTACACGTGTTAACATTGTCGGGGCAAAGGCTTCACCTCATTAGAACCAGTTTGAGCACCCAAATACAGCAGTAAGCACCATAAAGGTAACCAGTTAAGCTTTGCAATGGCCCTGCAATGCACAGAAACACCTCAGTGCGTTTTTAGTAACTTTTGATCCATATTACCTGCGACCATCATTTTGTTAAAAATCACCTAATTCCAGTGGCCCTAGCTAAAGGAAGGATTTTCAGTGGGAGAGTCAGCAGTGTGCAGCCAAACGTATTCAGACAACATGAATAGTTAACCGCGGATAATTGCCTGGGGGTATTTTCCTCGAGAGGAGAGTCCATATTTCAAGGTTATAGGTAGAGAGATGTACAGCATTTATAAGCCACAAGCAAAGTCTTGCGCTGATCAACATTTTTGGTTTACGTTTAGTCTGAGGGGTTTCCTGTGTTTCCTCATGTACACCATGGAGTTGTTACTCCTCCTGCAAAGTGGCAATATTTCTTTGTGAGTGGTCTTTGGAACTAGAAATAGACGAGCTGTTTTCCTGCGAGTTAACTTTTAAACAACTTTCTTCACGAAGTCGAAACTGGAAATATTTTGGGGGTTTATTTTTCTTCAGACAACTTAAAAGGCTAAATAAATTTAAATGTGAAAATCCACATGCAGAAAGAGAGAGAGAGAGAGAGGGAAACGGAGAGTGGGAAGAAGTAAGAAATGGAAAGGGCGGGAGCAAAGGGGAGTGCAAAGAGTCACAATGAGAGGAGAGTGACAGGGATGGAGATGAGAGAGAAGTCCACAGAGGAGAAAGCGACAGATGGGAGGGGAACGAGTGGCAATGAGAGGGTGTGACAGAGATGCAGATGAGAGAGGGTGGCGGAGATGGTGAAGGGTGTAAGACACAAAGACACTGAAACACAGAAATGAGTGGGATGCAGAGAAAGGAAGGTGGTCATTTTTTAACAGAAGTAGACACTCGACTTGCTGGGACAAGCACTCAGTATTTCCTCATCCAGCCCAGTGAGTCTCGTGGAAGCTCCCAGAAAGGGGAAGGTGTGACCAGGGGGGTGCTTGTGAGGTGGCACAGGGCGCAGTATGTCTGGCTTCGGGTTTTGTGTTTGTCACTATGTGAGCAAATCGAGTATTTAAACGTCTGCTTGCAACTGCAGAAGCCTCTGTGTACTTTTTTGAGTACAGGTCTTTAAGCCTAAACAAATGTTCTTGAATCTTGCTTTGTGTGTACTTGATAGTGTTTAAGTGTGTTTGTACTTATGTTGGGGTGAAGTTGATGGATATAAAGATGTTGTTACAGATCCTGTTATAACACTTTTGCAAGTGCTTTATCAATCTTCCTGCTTCCTCAAATTTGCTTGAAACTCTTTTTTTTTGCCTCAGTGCAATACCACAATCACTTACGCCTCATCACTTTCAAATGTCACCAGCCGCCCCTGATTACAGCATTATTAAAACTGTCCATGTGGTATTCTTGCCTTTTGTGGATTGAATGTGGACTTCATCAACATTTTTACTCTTGCTACAGAATCAACAGCCAATGATGGGTCAAGAGCCAGGTCCCTCCAAAAGGCCGAAGACTTACCACTTCCATCAAGAGTGGGAGAACGAATTTTTATTTACACAAATCAAAGACAACTGTGTGTGTTTAATCTGTGGAGCAAAAGTTGCAGTGGGGAAAAAGGGCAATGTTGAGAGGCATTTTACAACAAAGCACATGAGTTTTGAGAGGAAGTTCCCTAAGGGAAGCAGCCTGAGGTCACAAAAAGTAAATGAACTGAAATCTGCATTGCAGACACAGCAATCTTTTTTCACAAAGCCAACGAAGAAAGCCACTGCAGCAACTGAAGCATCCTTGGTAGTTACTCATCACTTGATCAAGCACAAAGCAACATTTTCAGATGGAGCAATTATGAAGGAAGCAATGCTTCTAATGGCCCACTCTTTATTCAAAGACTTTAAATTTAGCCCTGAAGTTATGTCTGGCATTTCAGATGTGCAGTTGGGGGCAAACACTATGGTACGAAGGGTATCTGCATTATCGGGCAACGTGACAGAGCAGTTGGAGCGGGATTTAAAGACATGTAAATATTTTTCTCTGCAATGTGATGAATCTGTTGATGCAAGCGATATTGCACAGTTGGCTATCTTTGTTAGAATGGTTTTTGAAGATTTCACGTATAAAGAAGAATTTTTAACTCTGTTGCCTCTGAAAACCACAACCAGAGGGTCTGACATCCACAATGAGGTGAAAAAGTATTTTGCGAAACAAAATGTTCCATTGAAAAAGTTAGTGGCGATAACAACTGATGGTGCACCCGCAATGATAGGGCGTCATTCTGGCTTCATTGCCAATTGTAAAGCAGATCCAGATTTCCCTCCGTTATTAAACTACCATTGCATTATACATCAACAGGCAATATGTGCAAAGGTAATGGGGTTTGATCATGTGATGACTCCTGTTGTTAAAATTATTAATTCAATTCGTGCAAAGGCCAAGCAGCACCGAACCTTCAAATTGTTCCTTGAAGAACTTTCAGCTGAGTATGGTGACCTTTTACTGCACACTCAGATCCGATGGCTTAGCAGAGGAAGAATACTGCGAAGATTCCTTTCCCTATTGCCAGAAGTCAAAGCTTTCATGGAGTCTAGAAATGAAGATACCACACAGCTGTCAAACACTGAATGGTTGCTCGATTTAGCTTTTTTGACAGATGTCACAGAGAAATTAAATTTATTGAACTACGAGTTGCAAGGCAAAAACAAGACAATAGCCAACATGATTAGTTCTGTGAAAACATTCAAAACAAAACTTAATCTTTTCATACAGCATGTACAGAAAAGAAAGTTTCAGCACTTTCCCTCAGTGCTCCAAATCCTGTCAGAAAACAACATTGAGGCTGGGATCCTTGACATACAAAAATACAGTAACCTCCTCGTGAGGCTTAATCAAGAGTTCAGTGACCGGTTTAGTGATTTTGAGCAACTGGAGCCCTGTGTGATGTTCACTTCAAACCCCTTCATGGAAGTGGATCTTAGTGACATTTCAGAGAAAATTAGTGTTCTTCTGAACCTTGACTCTGACACCATGGAAATGGAGATGGTCTCACTTCAAAATGACATTGAATTGAAATCAAGGCAATCTGACATACATTTCTGGAGTCTTGTGGATGCAGAAAAGTTTAAGAACATCCACACAGCTGCATTGAAACTTTTTTCCCTGTTTGGCTCTACCTATCTTTGTGAATCTGCATTTTCCGATATGAACTTCATAAAATCTAAGTTTCGCACACGTCTGACTGACGAACATTTAAATGACTCCATAAGAGTTGCCCTCTCAAACTACACCCCAGATTACAAGGCATTACTGGACACCATGCAGTGTCAAGTCTCTCACTGAAATTATTTGTATGTAGTCGTAATCAATACTTGTTCAGTCGCACTCCCTGGGGAAATGACAAATCTGTTTATTTATTAAAACCAAGATTAAAGTCGCTGCAGAGAAGAATCTTCAGCCTCCTGCAAAGCTTTTTTAGTATTTGAACAAGAACAATGCAATGTGTACTGCAGGCCTGTATTACAAACAATAAAACTTAGCTGGAGAGAAGAATCTTGAGCACGTTTCCAAATGATTATTTGCAGCATAAAAACGAATCAGTTCCACATTGAAGTTAAGATCGCTTTCCATGTATGTTTGTTAATTGAGCCGCATTACAATGATTATTTCAATGACCACTATTACTGGAAGGTCTTAATTTTGGACCTTAATTTTGGACCTGGTAATTGAAATGACTTGAAGCGTCACAAATCCAAAGTCATTCCTTTTGGTGTTCTAGGCCTGTCTTGGGTATTTTGTTCAAACCACAGTATTAAAGGCAATGAAACGAGGCGTGGGGGGGTCTCGCGGAAAAATGCACAAGTTGATTCGGGTTCGGTAGCTCACGACTATGTTCACTGGTCAGAAGTAGCTCTCACTACACAAAAGGTTGGAGACCCCTGCTCTAACGTATGAGGTTGAAAGGGGGTGTGATGTGTGTGCGTGTGGGGGTGGGGGGGTTCTGGTTGTCTTTTCTGCGTGTATCAGAACTCCAGACTTGTTCTTTCCTAACTTGCTAAGGATCACTAGCAGAGAAACAGATCTGGAACTGCTGAGTTTGGAGGATTAGTCACTCTCGCCTTTGGGACCTTAACCCCTTCACTGCGGGGCCGATTCCCCCACTGTCCTGGGAGGGAGGGGGGTGCCCCCATGCTCATGACAAGCTCAGCTCGTCATGAGCCACGGTTCTCGTGTGGTCAAGATGAGCTGAGCTCGTCATGACCACGCCCGTTTCTTAGAACGCCCAGCACAGCAGGGGAATTAGCCAGCCTGTGAGCGTTTTAACGGTCATGACGAGCTGAGCTCGTCATGAGCACATGAGAACCATGGCTCATAACGAGCTGAGCTCGTCATGAGCGTGGGAGGGGTTAAATGTATTTAGCTATGCGGCACATTAGCCTGGGTGTTGAAACATCTACTTTTCTTTAACATGGAGGGAAAATAAGCACCAAAGGGTGTGACACGCCAGGTACGGGAGCACAGGGAGAGAAATATTGCCTTTCAGCTGGAAATGGTATAGTCCAAAGCTGTTTTTAATATAAAATCAGGGCCTTCTGTTGTCATATCACTGAAAATTCAAGATTTGAAAAAAAAAAAAATTTCTAAGGGTGCTCGCGGAAGACAATCACCTAGTTGGAATCTAGAGAATACTAAAGTGATTCTGGTATTTTACTGACCTCTGCTGGTCATTTTCTATCAAGAAAGTTAAATATAGGCAGTTGCCAGAAAAAGAAAAAAAAAGAAAGTTCCTCAGCATAAAGCAATTCTGGTATTTTACTCACCTCCTCTCGTCGTTTTCTATCAAGACAGTTAAATAGAGACAGTTGAACAGAAAAAAAAGTTGCTAAGCGGAAGCAGACAAGTCCTAGGGCTGATCTCCAGAGCCCGCAAAGTACATACACATATAAGTATATATTAAGGTATATACAAGAGGTCTCGAATGCTCGACCTAAAAACCATTAGGAAAAGAGGGCAATGGCTGTGTTTCGAATGAACTTTGCATAGGAATGCCTTTTGCATAGAAAAGTAAAGCAGCTTGAAGCAGAAGGACCACATTGTTATTAAAGATATGGCACTCCATCACTCACTCTATCCCTCTACCAGGCAAAGAACTCACCGGACTGTATAAAGAACCACTCTTTTTGTTAAAAAAAATCCTTCACTCTGTTGACCGTTGAAATATTATTTTGCAAAATGGGAGTTTTTCGTGTGGAATGCTCTTTCTCAAAACCTGATATAGCTGTGATCCCAAACCCCCCTGCACCTATTAAAATGTAGACCGTCCCCGAGCTATACCAGGTAGGGTGTGGGCTCTCACATCTGCTTCATTTCTTCTCCTCTTCCCGCCTGCCTTCTTATGCTTACACACTCCTGTCCCACTTCTTCGTCTCTCTAGTTCTGTCTCGGCTCTTGGAGGTGAGATTAGCGTGACAACAAGCACTGTACAAATGATCAACACAACCTAAATGAACAAGGCACATACGTGTAAATTCAAGGTCCTCTGTTTTGTTTCATGATCAGTGAAAAGGTGCCATCGGTGTAAGATATTGGACACCGAAATTCCGACGGACATTTTTCTTTTCTTTTTTTTAAACTGTTTTTATTGATTTTATGACAGTATGCAACATGGATACACGAAGTGTAAGGAGCAGAGTGTAACATTACAAAATTACATTGGTTACAGATTAAATGCAGCTTTAACATTAGATATTATCACATTCCTCCGACTGATTTTTTCAAACTTTCTAGAATTATTTATTGCTGGGTCATTAGTGATGCAAGACTGGTTTTAGAGAACTATTTTTTCCTTCATTAGATGGCCCCTTGAGTAGCTCACCCGGTCAATGTTAAGACTCCTAGCACAAACCTGTTATGATTCATTGTTTCCTTCAAATCTATCAGCTAGATTCATCAAAGAGCCGTTTTGCGAGTCCTTAATAGCGATTATTAAGGAATCGCTATTAAGGACTTGCAAAACGGGATTCATGTAGGAATCGCTAAATAAATTGCTATTCCTACACATTCCTTATTTGCGATTAGCAATTTGCTAATCGCAAGATTAGCAAATTGCTAATCGCAAATAAGATAGCGATTTCAAGGGTGCCAGGGGTGTCCAAAGGACACCCTGTAGCACCCCTGAAATGAAAATTACACAGGTGTTGCGCACACACATGTCCAAAGGACATGTGTGTGTGTAACATGCAACAGAGAAAAATGCACTAAAGTGCATTTTTCTATTTTTTCGCTATTTACCACGAAGTCAGACTTCGCGGTAAATAGCGACCAAATATTGCGAATTCGCAATTTAAAATTGGTTAATGAATTGCATTTAAGGAATCTCTAATAGAGATTCCTTAAATGCAATTCCTCGCAAATATGCGATTTCGCAAAAAGCGATTTTTGCATTTGGGATGATGAATCCCAAATGCAAAAATTGCGCTCGCAAAGGGCCAGATTCTCAGAATCTGGCCCTTTGCGAGCGCAATTTACTTTCATGAATCTAGCTGTATGTCTTTTGCAGAAAATGCTGGAAGTGGTCACAGATAAATAAACATATTTTTAGAAAGCATGCGTTTTGCCTCCATGGAATATAAGTTTTGAAACACAATTTTTCTGCTCTTGTAATGTGTAATGTGGGTCATCTTTGGTTTCCCGAGGCCTCTTTCTTCGGTAAATAACGCGGTAGTTAATCTCCCTAAATGTTTTACTGCACGGAAACTTCTAGACGTTTCGTGTCATTTTGTTAATGCTGCACACAGCTTCTGACTCCATGATTGAGTGGGACAAAACTGTTGATAGAATTGTACAGTAGATTGTATTCTACAACCTAATATGGATATAAAATGTATCTTTGGCCTTGATGTTTCAGCCTAGTGTGCCAGAACATACTGTGTTTAGAACTTTGCATGATTCATTCTGACTTAGAGTAAATCGACGTGCATAGCGCGCTAAATAGACTGCCTTGTTATTGTCACTTTAATAGATGGTTGAGAAACTTTGAAAACGCTCTTCTTCCAGAGGTGTATGAAAATTGTTTCTTCTATACACTTCTTTCAAGTTAACAGTCACTACTAAAATGCAGTTGTGTTTTGAGCAAAAGGTGGACGTCAGAAATCCTTCGTGCAAACATCAAATGAATGCAAGTGGTAGTTTCTGCACATCCCCTTATTATCTGTGCTGGATAACGTTAGTGCCAAAATGCCTAGGAGGGATTCTGTTACCACAGAGAACGAGGCTATGTTTTACACCAAAATGTAAGATATACCCTGTGGAGTAGGGAACAACTTGCAGTTGCGGTCCTTGCTATGGTTTACAGTTTGTGTTGGCTATGCAAATTCCTCCAGGCGTTACATGAAGAAAACTGCATGAGCACAATTCTAGTACCAACCCTAATTTGTGTGAAAGTCATGAGTTAAAATTGACTACAAACACCTTTTGCACCAGGGTTAAAGTTACAGTAGTCCTCTGACTGAGGCATCATTGCTTACCATAGGATCCCAGCTGGTATGATCATGAACAGAATATCAGGGAGGCTGTCCTCTGGTTTACTCTTGGAATGGTCGCAGCATTGAATTGACAAGCATTTGCGTTTTGCTCTTTTGGGTGCATACTCGCTGACATTTGAGGTGATTGAAGGAAGAACATTCCATTGAGGTGCTGGAAGAACATTGTCACCAACATGATTTACATTCATGGGTTCTTCCCAGTAGCAGATTATATTAAAAAATGGCAAAAATTGCTTCAGGGCAGTGCTTAATTTCAATTGGTGGTTGGAGGTGGGGCGCACTGGCACCCAATTTTTATGGACTAGAATTTACTTTTTCTGATAAGACCGAGAAAAACCACAAAAGGAGGAAAGGATGAGGAATGAAAAGATGGAAAAAACAGTGACAGAGGGAGAAAGCAAGAATTAAAAAGAACCTGCAAGAGTGAAATATATGAGAAGGGAGTTTATGATGGTGGAAGGAAGAGGCATGAGGTGGAATCAAGAGTAGGCAACCTGGTATTCCGCAGTCCTGACATTCATCAGCGTTGGCTGTGGGCTTCTTAGAAAGAGTTTGTATACCTGCTCTTATTATTGTGATTGCTTCTCAGGGAGGTGATTTAGTGATGGCATCATTGGTAGTTTTAAGCCTGCATGTGCAGGAGGGCCTAGAAATGTGATTGAAAGGAGGTGTACTATGTCTTATCCCGCCATCTGCAGCCTCTGGGCTCATAGATATAGTGTAATGGTCTCAGTACTTGGCAGGCAAGAGGTGGAGAGCGAACATGCGCAAAACAGTGGCACGAAGCTGTATGTTCTGTTTTATCATAAATCAATCATTACTGCTAATTGTCTGGTTTTGTATTTTTTTAATCCAATTATTTATTGTTACTACTAAAACACGTTAACCCCATTAGAAATCTTTTTTGCACCCGTCACGTTCTGCACATAGGCTGAGTCAGGACTTGAATTTCAGTTTAAAGTAGAACTCCCACGGAAAGGAAAAAAAGAACCCCTTCAGACTTGAGCTAAAACCTCACTTACGAGAACAAACAAGACATGAAGGCTTCTGGGGGTGCCTGTTAATAATCTACAGCATAGAATGCAATAGTTCAGTCCGGATTTGTTTTGAGGTGAGTTCAGACTAATCTTCATAAGGTGTGTCCTGTAGCCCATTTGTATAGGTGACCTAAAAATGACACCACACTGCTCCGTGAGCACAAAGTAATCGACCTAGTCGTTAGAAACGTTGTTTCAGCATTTGCATTAATATTTAATAAATCAAAGGGGAATCTCACCTAAAATTGATATGCTAACAAAAATAAATTCGCCTCTCATTTTTACCCTGCGTTCCTTTGGGCCTGTTTTAAGTTGGAGGCCCTGGGTAGAATGCCTTCAGTGGAAAAAACACCGGCGTCTCACCACCTGGCAACCGCAGCTATGTTTGGTGGACTTTCAGCTACCACTAGCTTTCAACAACTCTAGTTTTCTTCCTTATATTTTAGAAGTTTTATGTCAATCCCACTTTTCTTAACCACATTTACAAAGTTGGGATGGCTTTTAAAATGTCTTAATTTCTAAACAAGCATTGGCAATGTCAGTCAGTCTCTCTTACATTTACATACAAGCAAGACTGATCCATTGGCATTGCCAAAGCTTTTTTATAGTAGGCTTCTACGACTGTTAAAATCGATGTTTTAGCTTCTGCAGTTCGGCTGCACTTATTCTATTGATCGCTTGGTAACACTGAAATGCAGTACACTGGTGTTATTTTAACATGGCTCTGGCTTCTTGGATGCAATGCTGTGTTCCGAACAGGTTAAATTGACGAATCTACTGACAGCTAACTCAAAAAGCTTTCTGTGGATGAAAGGGATGAAAGACACACATAAGAGCAAGGCAACTGAGATGGAAACGAAAGCCATTCAATTTTAAGCAAGGATTTTACTCTGTGCAGTATTGTATACTATACAGTCTCCAACAGGCAGCTGTCTTAGCCAGACCGCAAAAATTTCAGAACACTAACAGCTATGGGTTTGTTGCTTATAGTGTTTAATTTGTGATTAGTGCTGGTGGTTGCTTGTGCCAACCTACAGGCACTTATTACTGTGGACCTCCACTCTCTGCAAGTAGCACTCCTGAAGCTCTCATTCAGGACTACACTATCAATAGCTGGACCTTCCCCAGTGGGCTGAAGTCTGTAGTGCAGTTATTTTGATGCCCCAATGCCGTCATACTCTCCAGCATTGAGGAATAGTAGTTGTTCCAGTAGGTCACTGAGGTTCATAGTGCTCCCTACCTACTGTGCGGCTGGCGGTGAGCCCCCGCACCCTTCCTGGTGGAGTGTACTGCCTAGGACCATGGGGGGACTAGGGGGCTGACTGTCTCAAAACACAAAAAATGATATCAATTCTGTTGCTGTACATTGTAAACATTGGGGCCATACTGCAGCCTACTGAATGAACCAGCAATATGCAGTGCTGCACAAGCAACTTCAACATGTTGTTAAAAATTTCAAATGAACCGGGACCCCCCCCTCCCATTTACTTCCCTCTGTTATTTCTCATGTTATCGTTTAAATGGATTGGTTTATACTTTCATGTGATTGATAGCATAAGGCAAGAGAGAAAACTTGTACGTACCTTTACATCATAATGGCCTTGTACATTTTGCAACCTTATTTGTTATTGCTATTATACCAGTGAAAATCCCAAAATTATTTTACAACAAAAAAGTACAAATTATTTTATAGTGCTGCTAGGCAGTGGACAGTGTCTGCTCGACTGATGTTGGGGCCAGCTAGACCACTAAACACTGGCAGACCACCATGAGTTGGTGGGTAGGTCCAGCAGTGTACTTGCACTCTTCCTTTTCCCTCTTGGACACTAGCGGACACCAGTTAGCTGCTACCCCAAACACCACCTATCCTGCTGGTCACCACTTGGCTGTTTCATTTTTTGGATGATCCTAAAGCCAGCGCGCATGCACTGCTCAGCAAGACTTTTTGTGGTGGAGTGCTGATTAGAAGCCCTGCCCACTCTCCGCCCACATTTGCCATTGGCTTGTGTCATTGTCTGTCCAAAATGCTGGCTTCTGATTCGTAAATAGGCTTGTTAGTCCCTTCTTAATACCGCCTCCTCTTCATTTGTCGCCTCCCATGAGGACTGGCCCCTTTACTTCGGTTGTTACACTGTACGTGTTGTTTAGACTGTGAAAACGATTTTCTTTATCATAAGAATTGGGAGTGGAGGGACAAGGAGCTAGATCTAGTTCCGGTGACTCGTGCTCCTGAAAATTAATATCGTTGCTGAGGGGAGTCACAGTTCCTAAAGAGGAATAAAGAAGAGAGAGATAGATGCCTTTTTTTAAAGATAATAACAGGGGACAGTATGTCCTTTTCTTGGTGCACTCACACACCCCGAAAGATGTCATGCTTCATCATTGGGCGGTGCTCCTCGTCGGGCCAGCGCTGCAAAGCCCTACGGATCCCCTGAAGGGTCACTTTTTTGGAGATCTTTTGAATGATCTATCCGTATGGGTGTGTGCGGGTCTGAGTAGAAGTGGTGTTAAGTGCAGTATTAAAAGATGGCTAGAGGGGAGTAAAAGTAGGTTTAATAGGAAGAAACCACTCTGTCATCATTAAACAACCAAAAGGTTGTGTGTTGCTCGAGGGTGATGATGGTCCTCAGTACCTAGACAAGTGTAATGCCTGTTAAGGATATCGAAAGGGTCGAAATGTTTCGCGCAGTGTGGTGGTCTCAGGAGGAGATCCTATGCGCTTCTTCAAGACCAAAAAGAGAGTGAAGTAAGTGCTAGTGCAGTATGGTGGCCTAGTAAAATGTTGTAGTGCCACTCATTGGAGTTGTAGAATAATTCTATCTAGAACGACAAGGGAACAAGAACAGAAGACATACAGTCAACGCAAAGAAACCCATTCATGGGGCATTATCTCTGTGTGGAGCGAAAGTCCCCTATTGGGCGACCATAAGCTCACAATGCAGCCACCTAATCCTCTCACTCACCCAGTCATGCAGTTACCGGGTGACAGGTGTGGGCTGGTATAAACAAGTTGTGAAAGACGAACAAACACATAAGTAAGGCTCAATTAATATTGTAAGCCGGTACTGGTATCATAGAACATTTAATGTGGCATAATGTAGCCCATAACTCTTAGAGCGATGCATAGTAGGGAAAATGAGCGCGTAGTAGTGGCAAAAAAGCGGTCTATTGCTCTTGAATGGATCAAGGGAAAAATAACCTGAATGGTTGACCATTGATAGCAAGACCTCTGATCACACTGTGCTGACTGAAGGTTGTTGAAGTAGTCGCCGCTTACCTAGTCAATGTGAGCGCAATGTCCCATAAGGTTCGGCTGAAGGTATGCTGTCGCAATCTGTGCAAAGAAGTCGGCATTAGTCAGGGCATATACACCAAGGTGTTACTGGAGCAAGCGGGATGCAGGAGGCAAAGGACATACTGTCCCCTGTTATTATCTTTAAAGAACAGCATCTATCTCTCTCCTTATTTAACACAATTATTTTCTTTATTTAGTTTCTCTTACCTGCAGGTATGAGGTGCTTTGGTGCCTTCTTTATCCCCCTCTCGTTGACGTGCCTTGATTACCCCCGCCCTTCCTCCTGTTGTCCATGCCTTCTCCCTCCCTGTCCGTACCCTTTCCCTCCCCCGCCCTCCTGCTGTCCGTGATGCCTACCATTTGCAATGCAATAGGTCTCGCATTTACGCTAGTTTGAGCTATTGGCATTGTAAATGACAATGACTTTTATTTATGTTTTAGTCTTTAAACCCTAAATAAAACGCATTGTCATTTATAATGCCAATAGCTTAAACTCTCGTAAATGCGAGACCTGTTGCATTGCAAAGGCTTGTTTTTGTCCAGAGGCTCCAGGGAAGTTAGTCCAGGGCAGGACCAGATCCTTATAGTCGCTGCTGTGTGACAACAGCGCTTTTCATTGTTAGCTTAGGAAAAAGGTTGTTACTTCCAATAACAGCTGCCAAGCTTTCAATTTTACCTTGCACTTTTATTGCAAGTGGAGCAAACCGGTTATATCCATATACTGAAATGGATTTTAGAATATGTCACTTTTGTGCTATGTAAATGGTTAAGAAATAAATAGTATTACTCTTTCATGCTTCCCAAATACTTATATTAGGCCCTTGACCATTTAATATAAAAGTAATATATAAGCTGTTCTACAGTTTTTGGAGCATGATAAGCCAAATATATATGGTTTAATATAAATGAAAACACACTTACGTCCAAATAGTGTTCCAGATTTTCCACACTAGATAATAACAAAAGAAACATAACCCCTCTTCCTTACATAACCATAAAGGTAGCCCGAGATAGAGTAATTTTAAGTGGGCCCTGCAGGGCGTGGCGTTCTTATGGAAAAGAGAGAGAGGTCCAGTTGCATGCCTCCTTTTCAGCTTTGTAAAGGACTTGAAGAATGAATCCTGCACTTTTTATGTCTGGGTTGACAATGCAGACGTCTGCATGGCTTATTGTTTGCAGTATACGTGGAGTGGTGGACTTTAATTTAGACGCATTTAACTATTTGCATCAGCCTTTTTCAGCCATCGGTTTGACACTTTGGGGTCGATTCCGATTTGGGAAAAACCGCTCCGAATAGCCGTTCGGAGCGTTTTTCCCGTACGAATCGTACCCTGCAATGTCCCCCGTACGTACGACGAAGTAGGATTCGTATCAGGAGCTGGACTCCGTACGAATGGTACAGAGACCGTACGAATCAAATCCCCATACGAATCTCCCTCGGAACCCGCTGTACGCGACATCTGTACGGTTCACGGCTGCTTTTTTTGACCCAGCAAGTACAATTGGTGTCAGGTACGCACCGCACAACCCTTTTTCTACGGGAGCTGAAAACAGCCATAAAAGCAGAGTTCTCCCCGAAACAGGTACGGAACGCCCCCCCCCCCCGGGTACGGTGCTTACACCCCATGATCGCAGGGGTACGGTGCGTACACCCCATGATCGCAGGGATACAGTGCGTACCCCATGTTCGCTGGGTGTATGGTGCGTACACACTGCGATCGCGGGATATAGTGTGTACACCCCAAGATTGCAGGGGTACGCACCATACCCCTGCTATCATGGGGTGTACGCACCGTATGGTGTGTAAGTGATTGTGTGCTTTACCGTACGAATCGCCCTTACCGGACGTGGACCGTACGAATCGCGTCCTCATACACCGGTCCGGATCGTACTCGTCGGGTCGTACGGCATGTGTACGAGTCGTACGGTTCACTGTTTCAGCCTTGCAATACGTAAGGATGTCGACGATTCGGACAGATTGACGGAATACGGATCATACTACGCGACTCGGACGGACAGGTACGAATCGTACGGCGATGGCTCCAGATGAAAATCGTACTGGCTTTTTTTTTTTCCAGGATCGGAATCAGCCCCTTTGCCTTTAGCATTTTGGATCATCTCAGAGAAGCATCTCGCTTTTGCTTTATTTTATTTATCGGCTGTTTAGTATATGATTCTTCCTCATATGCTTGCAGTGTAAAAAGAGCACTCAACAATCACATTTTTTGCCATATTCAATTCTTTCTCATACACGCTTTACATAGAGAAATGTATATTTTTTTACTGCAGCAGGCACTACCAATGCCACCACCACCATCCGAAAGAAATAGAGACTTAAGGCAAAGAAATGTACAAAACAAATGCACTCAGAACCTTGAACAACATCCATTCATCTATCAGAGCCTCTCCAACCCTGCTCCAATTTAGGAAAAAATGAAAACACATGTCTGTATAAAACATGACATCATGCTGCAGTAACAGTCCACTTCTGCTTCCAGAGCCCATCTACCTCTTCAATCATTTGTTGACTTTATCTTTGCCGTTGACTCTGTTTTTCTCTAGATTTGCTGTATACAAATGCCATAAATATATATGCATATTTACATGCCACCACTAACACAATTCTCACAGTCAATAATTTGTCTGGCTTTAATGCGCAATCATTTGGAAACATAGTTTCTGCATTGCTGTTTGCATTCCTACTCACTTCTCTCAACCCAGACATATTAGCTTTGCCCATACTTGTTATTCAGAGCTGAAACAAACCTAAATGGCTGTTTTGCTAAAAAAAAATGTAATGGGTGTCCACTCTTCAGTCTGTAGTGGAAGGTATTGTGCACTTTTTTTTATTCATTCCTAAAATGACTGTGGACTGTTCTATTGAGTAATGCAAAGGGTTATTCGTTCCTTGTTTCCGAAAATGCAATGGATGCGCAATGTATGTTTGGTTATAGAACGGTATGTGAACTGTTTTGCTCAACGTTTAAAAGAAGTGCAGAGTAATTTGGTCGTACAATATAAAGGAATGCACCCAATGTAATTCAGAAATGGAAGTGGATGCAATCAGAGTAGTCTCAGAACAGATATTCCAGAATTTACATTGTTGAGGGTTCAAGGGCTATTTTTGCGCATGCAATGATGCCTTTGAGGAACGAGCTAAAGGTGGGTCACACAGACTGTCTATTTTTTCTCACTCATCTGGCCAAGCTTAGCTGCCCTCGAGCGGTAGACTTTTAATATTCAGTGCAATGCACATTGTCTGTGGAACAGTGTGCTGCTCGTTTCAAATAGTGCAAATCAACGAACAGGAGACGGAACTCAGACCTCTTCTGTCTACTCCGGCAAAGAATGTTTGGATTGCTGCCAAGTAATCTTCACTTCCTGCTAATGCCAAGCAAATGGCCAAGATCGCTAACGAAACTCCACCATTCGTAAGTACTTGTTCGAGAAAGGAAGTATCGGAATAATGACGATGACTGGTAAATAATCCTAACATTACCTCGTCATCGTCTTCCTTGTCCCGTTCCTTATGCGATGAAGCTATAACCAAGCAATATACTTTTGTTGTGCGTTATCCAACTTGAACAAAAAAAATATACTAAGATCAAGATCAAGATATTTCGTAGCCCAAACCACCTTTACTGCTTTACCCATGTGAATTATTGAGTCAACCAGGCACATCCAACCTGTTGTGCAAAAATTGAATGGAGAAGGGGAATCTAAGTAGCTGACTTGTAAATATCTAAAATGGTGGCAGCACAAAAAAACCTTTGAGGAAGCTGACATCCTTCCTGGAAAGTGGCACTGAATGCCACCATGAAGAGTAAATGTGGTTTGAGTGTCTGCCAAGAGTAAACAGACTTCATGCAGTGATTCAAAAATGGAACAAATGATTTAAAAAAAACCTTCAGGGAACATCAAGTTAATAGGCAATTTGTCCTACTGATGAAACCTAGTTCACCACCTCGATGAGAATGTACAACACGCACCATATCGTGAAGGCGCAATGTGATTGCATCTACGAGCCTAGGAAAGGGATAGAGCTTATATCACTAATAATTTGAGGAAGAAGCAGCAGTAGGAACGTCCTCCAAAGGTTTTGAAAGAAATCTCTACAAGACCAGAAACAATAAAAAGCAGGTCACAAGGGGCAGATATATTCCAACCAATGGGACGCAGTAAGAAAAAGATAGTCAAAAGAGGCATGCAGTGATAAACCCATTAGAAGTACAACGCCATTGAAATTGATGTGTTGACATGGGTAGAACAACAATATTGCCCCTTAAAAATGAAAGGACTAATTCAGGTAGACACTGAAGGGGAGCTAAAAAAGGAAGACAATATCAATCTAAGAAGGGTACCCACCCCTGTTTCCGCTTCCGCCTTCAGGTTGGCAAAGACTTCCTGTGATGGCGTCCTCGCTTGCAGCAACTTCCGGTTCGGCGCTCCTTGCGATGAAAGCTCACCTCTTTTGCTTGCTTGGCAGGGGTGCCGAGTCGCCGGGTGTGAGAAGTTGGCCTTATATGTAGTGTTTCCAATTCTGGAACCACTGGGTATCAGTCCAAACAAACCCCAAAGATGTCAGGTTGTAAGTCAACCTTGTTAGACAAGCTATCCTAGTGGTAGCATGGACTAAGCAGCCTTAAAGGCTTAACTTAAGAGGTCGTGTTAAGCGAGCTGTTTTACCACATACAATCCTGTAATCAAATGAAAGGACAGCACACAAGTATATATTATAAAAATATATGTATTTATTTCTAAATTACTCCCCAGTACTCTTTATGAGGAAAGGGGCACAAGCATTAAATCAAAAGCACTGTTACACATATAAAGTTGCACAATTATGGATGAGGGCGGGTGGCCACTCAGACCATATTCTAAAAAATGGTATAAGTAACACTTATCGAACAATGGTTAGGCCTAGGGCCTAGAGATTCGCTGGGAGCAGTCAGGACTAGCAATGATGAAGTCGGGAGTAGCCCACAGGAGACGGGTGCAGCACGGAAAGTGCGGCGCGCACCAATGCACTGTCAATGGCGCGTAAAAGTCAGTTAAAGTGAATTAAAAGATACTTCTGCTGAACCTAGGAACACAAAACTTTAGACACAGACCCTAGAGGTGTGTACCAGTGTGGGAACACCGGCGTTGCAATGTTACCTCACCCACAGGCCGTGGGTGCACAGGGTCGAAGTGGCGTCGGGTTCTGTCACGCAGGTTCTTGGTGCTTGAAGCTGTTGCAGCTGCAGGCGCTGTGAAGCAGAAGTGTCCGGTGCGATCCAAGGGTGGATAGAAGTAGAAAAGTACCTGAAAGCAGAGGGGACAGAGTCTGGGTCACTCAGCAGTGACCAGGGTGGAACCAGGACGGAACCAGGCAATGTCGGGCGCAATCAGGCGGTTGTTGATAGGCTTCTCTCCGCTGTCACGTGGGCTCTGGGGCATCTGCGACGTCCAGGAGCAGGTCACGATCTGTCCCACGTAGGCTCTCGCCGTCAGCACCGTCGGCTTCAAGATTGCAGCAAACAGCACTTGGCAAAAGCAATCCACGCGGAACCGGGAGATTGCTTATCACTCGGACCAGGAGGGTCAGAGTGGGGGCTCCTTTTCACAGGAGCTGGTGCAGATCTGGAGCAACCAGAAAAGCGAGTCGTATTTCAAGTTTCGTCGGCACAGGGGCCACAAGCCAGCTGGCAAGTGACCGGGCCAACGCGTCGAGCCCACACAAGCAGAAGGGCCCCACGCAGCACTCGTCGAGTGTGGAGGGGTGAGCTTTGGTGCAAGTGGAGCTCGGGGCTGGGGCTTCTCAAACCCCGGTGCACAGCTTCGAGGATCACTCGTGGGCTGCACGGTCAGCGTCTCGTGGCCTTTTCAAGATGGCGTGCCCCACGCTTCCGGTCGCCTGCACGGGTCTCAGCTCTGCAGGGACTGTGGATCGGGCAGGTAGAAGGCAGGCAAGCTTGATCTCGTCGATCTCTGTCGCTCGAGTTCCGGCGGGAACTGCAACAAAGCAAGGGTCGAGGGCTGGATGGTGCCTGTTTGCACAGGGTGGTCACTCCTTGACCACAAGGGAGATTCTTCAGTCTTCTCACGTCGTGTAGAAAGTCGAAGGGTCCAGAATTCGTTTCTTATGTTTCTTCAGGATGATCTGAGTTGCATTGGGACTGCTCCCCCTCTTATTCGAATCTGGGGGGTTGGACATCCTGCTAGGTCCCCTCCTGTGGGTGGGACCCAGGAAGGGGGTGGTTACACCCCTCTCCTTTGATCCTGGCCGCGCTGGGACAGGGGCTGGGAGGCCCCAGAACCGGTTTGGCCGGATTATGCAAGGGGCAGCCTTGTGCTCCCCAGGCAGTGTCTGGTTTCTTTGAAACCTCCCTACTCCAATCCACTATCTCCTGTCTGGGGTGGTTTGACACCGCCCTGTGACAGGAAACTCTTTGTCCAGGCCTCCTCTGCCGGGTTTCGGTCAGCAGCAGGAGGCCAGACCCGTGTCTGTGGCAGGGGCATCCATTTTGTGGATCTGAGGCTCATTTTAAATCAACCGCGTTTCAGTAAAGTAACATGTCTTCTCCCTCTAGAAGGGTGGAATGCTACCCCCGTCGCCAGACCTGGCGAGGGGGTAGTATTCCAATTCGTATGACACCTTACACGACATGTTTTGATAAAGCCAAACCAAAGTTGCTATATAACCGCGAGGATTATAAGGCGCTTAAGAGTATATGGTATGGCATTATCCCGGATCAGCTTAGGGAGTTGTTCCCGACAGCTGCAGACAGGCTCAGCTCATGCCAGAGCACCATCTCACATAAAACCACGCACTCTGCCTCCAGGATTGATGAGGCCTTCCATAGGAGTGGCTTACAGGCTATATATGTGTCCAGATATAGGTTTAGATATAGGTATACTATATCTAAGCAAGGGGTGATTACACCCACTTGCCCCAGCTGAGTGATCAGCCAGTTGTGTCAATTTAGATAGCCAGCCAGGGGTGGCAAAAGATATGCTGCAGCCTCTGGTAGGCCTTGGATGCACCTATGCCCTGGGCACCTATAGTGCTCTGTACAGGGGCTGATAAGGTGACCCAAGCCAATCTAGTTATGCACCTAGGGTACATGGAATCCGTTTTACAGAGAGAGCAGATAGCCTGGGGCCCTGATTAGCAGGGAACCAGGCCAACTAAGTCGAAAACCAGCTAAACACAGGGCAAAAAATCTGGGGTAACCATAGTCAGGTAGCCACCTTCCTACATAACCCCCCCCAAACGAAAGGAGATAAGGCTATCCTCGGCCAGGTAAGCCTATATTGCCTGAGTGGCCATATAAGGAAGTACCTGCACTAGCATGGGTACCCCCTGTCTCATGGTCCACTAAGCAGTCCCTCACCCTAGGGGTATTAGAGGGTCTCCACCATAGGGAATCACTACCTTGGGTGTGTTTATGCAAAGTTAAAGGCTGGTTTGGATATGGAGTATTGAAGTGAGGCTCCACTATTTTTGGGCTCACCTTCCTCCAATTATCTTCCACCATATGTGCCTTTCTTTCTTCAACTGAGTTGCACTGAGCTCTCAGGGTCAACCTCTGGCTACCTAAAGCTGGAGGCTGGGTCCCTCTGTTTGGCTTGCTGGAGGGACAGTTCAGGTTTGGGCCCTTTGGGTCCCAGGTTTGGCTGTGCCCAACAGAATCCATCTGCGGGAGGTCCCTAACTGTTTTTAAGGGGGCTCCCTCAGGAGTTTTTAAAGTTTTCACCTTACTAGGCCTACTAGTTTTGGTGCCCCTAATCTGTTGATGGGGGTGCTTTATTTGACAGGGGGCCCTCTGGGTCTCACTGTCCTTCTTGTCCTCTGCAGCCCTGGGCTGACTAAGGCAAGGTAGAGAGGGGCAGGTTACCTGCTCCAGACTGGATCCCACCTGAGAAGGGTCCACTGCCATCAGAGGCTCTGTCAGGCCAGGCCTAACAACCTCTGGGGCAGTTCCTTCATCAGGGGTAAGATCAGGTCCCTGAGGAGGCTGATCCTGTCCTAATGTCTGGTGAGGGGAAGATTTATCTTCCTCCTCCATGCTCTCAGTTTGGGTGGAGTGATCCATCATTTCAGGCTTCACAACAACCGTATCTGTTTGAGTTTGGGCTGTGGCCATCACAGCCCCACCAACCTTTTCAGGAGGAGACTCAGTTTGGGTTTCTGCTGTTATCATAACAGCTTTGCTATTCTGGTTTGGAAGAGCTTCTGGTAAAGATGGGGCAGAGAGTTGCTCAGCCCTACCAACTTTTTCAGGAAGGACATCTTGAATTGGGGCTACAGCCAGTACAGCCCCACTAACCTTTCCATTGGAATTTACCATTCTAGAATGGATTTCCTGTTCAACCTCAGCCCAGGCTGAGATTTCCAAATCATTACCCAGTAGACAGTCTACAGGCAAGTTTGGTGACACTGCCACTCTCTTTGGGCCAATGACACCTCCCCAGCTGAGACTTACTACTGCCATGGGATGATTTGTTTGGATGCCATCAATGTTTGTTACCTGGTATGTGGCACCTGGTAAAAGTTGCTTAGAGGGGACTATACAGTCAGCCACCATGGTGATGCTAGCCCCTGTGTCTCTAAAAGCTTCAACTTTCAAACCATTGATGATGGGTTCTTGTCTATATTTGCTCAAGGTATTTGGGCAAACAGAGAAGTTGGCAAACCCCATGCCAGTCTCATAGACAAGATCATTTGGGGATGGGGATCTGGATAGGCCAGGGTCCACCTGGGCTCCAAAAGTAAACCCACCCAGATTCCTGGGTGTGCTCCCACTTCCTGGGGTATTACTACTAACAGTAACAGGAGGTGTTGGAGCTGGCTTTGGAGGTATGTTTTCTTTATTGCCATTCTTGGGACAACAGCTGTCTGTTTTGTAATGCCCAACCTGTTTACAGGCATGGCAATAAGGCTTTTTCTCTGTTGAAGAAGTGTCTTGGGACCCACCCCCCTTCTTGGAGTTTTGGGGCCCTGGGGAAGTGTTTTCTTTACTTTTATCCCCACCCTTATCTTGAGGCTTGGTAGACTCCTTCTTCTGGTTATTGTCCTGATTCTTAGGCCTAATCCTGGTTCTGACCCACTTATCTGCCCTCTTTCCCAATTCTTGGGGAGAGGTCAAATCTGAGTCCACCAGGTGCTGGTGTAAGAGCTGGTTCTGACAATTACTAAGGATCTGCTCCCTCATAATCAAATTATACAATCCTGTGAAGTCATGTACTTTGCTGCCATTCAGCCAACCCTCCAGAGCCTTAGTTGCACAATCAACAAAATCAGTCCAGTCCTGAGTCTGTGCTTTTTGGGTGTCTCTGAACAACAACCTGTATTGCTCAGTGGTTAGGCCAAACCCTTCAATAAGAGCACTCTTCAGAACAGAGTAGTTTTTGGCATCCTCAGGTCTAACAGTGAGGAGCCTGTCCCTCCCTTTCTCAGAAAAGGAGTACCATAAAATTGCTGCCCACTGATCCTCAGGGACCTGCTGTACCATGCAGGCCCTCTCAAGAGCAGTCATCCATTTGTGGATATCATCCCCTTCCTTGTAGGGGGGCACAATTTGTGTCAGGTTTCTATTGTCATAGGCCCTGTCTTTTTCTTTAGGAACTTTGCTGCCACCAGTGGCATCTAAGCCACACAATTTTCTTTCTCTTGCTAAAGCAAGTTTAGCTTGAGCCAAGGCTACCTCTTCCCTTTCTATTTGGAGTTGGACAGCCCTCATCCTGGCCCTATGCTCTTTTCTCTGGGAGGAAGTCATCCCTCTTTGAGATTCTCTTGAGGCACTAGAAAGATGAGAGTCCCCTGATGGAGATCTCACCCTCCTGTTGCCTGGGAGAATTTGGTTATGAGATCTGGAGTGGTGCTGGCCCTCTCCATTCTCATGTAGGTCCAAGTTGGCCTGGTTAAGCCTGGCAACCTGTACCTGGTTTCCCCCCTGATCCTGATCTTCAGGCTCTTCTAAATCAGAGTCTTCCTCTTCCTCCTCCTCCACTACTTCATCTGGAAGATCCTCATTCTCAGGGGAGTTTATCCCTTCACCTGTTTCTAAGGGAGCCTGACTCACCTTATCTAGGTCATCCTTTTCTAGGAGAGCTACTAGGGAAGGAATGGTAGGGCCTCTGCCCTTTTTTAGCCCCCTGGCTGTGCACAAGGCACTCAGGTCTTTGTGGCTAAGGTTGTCATATCTGGATGTTGTCCCTATAGGATCAACTATTACAGGAGCAGAGCCTGAGGCTCTACCTGTATCAGACATGACTGCTAGTGAGGTGTAAGTGATGCACTTACCTACACTAAGTGGTTTCCTACTGTACCTTGCTAGTGAGTTGTAGTCAGGGTGTGCTAATCCCTTTAATCTACAACTACTAAGTTCAGTAGAACTTAATATGCTAAGCTTTTGATTTATATGTACCTAGAGGTACTTGATGTGATCTTTCAATTTGATAAAGATTGCAATGGTAAAACAAACAGCAAGCTCAAATCCGCACCGCTGCACACCAATGTGAGAAGTTGGCCTGATATGTAGTGTTTCCAATTCTGGAACCACTGGGTATCAGTCCAAACAAACCCCAAAGATGTCAGGTTGTAAGTCAACCTTGTTAGACAAGCTATCCTAGTGGTAGCATGGACTAAGCAGCCTTAAAGGCTTAACTTAAGAGGTCGTGTTAAGCGAGCTGTTTTACCACATACAATCCTGTAATCAAATGAAAGGACACCACACAAGTATATATTATAAAAATATATGTATTTATTTCTAAATTACTCCCCAGTACTCTTTATGAGGAAAGGGGCACAAGCGTTAAATCAAAAGCACTGTTACACATATAAAGTTGCACAATTATGGATGAGGGCGGGTGGCCACTCAGACCATATACTAAAAAAATGGTATAAGTAACACTTATCGAACAATGGTTAGGCCTAGGGCCTAGAGATTCGCTGGGAGCAGTCAGGACTAGCAATGATGAAGTCGGGAGTAGCCCACAGGAGACGGGTGCAGCACGGAAAGTGCGGCGCGCACCAATGCACTGTCAATGGTGCGTAAAAGTCAGTTAAAGTGAATTAAAAGATACTTCTGCTGAACCTAGGAACACAAAACTTTAGACACAGACCCTAGAGGTGTGTACCAGTGTGGGAACACCGGCGTTGCAATGTTACCTCACCCACAGGCCTTGGGTGCACAGGGTCGAAGTGGCGTCGGGTTCTGTCACGCAGGTTCTTGGTGCTTGAAGCTGTTGCAGCTGCAGGCGCTGTGAAGCAGAAGTGTCCGGTGCGATCCAAGGGTGGATCGAAGTAGAACAGTACCTGAAAGCAGAGGGGACAGAGTCTGGGTCACTCAGCAGTGACCAGGGTGGAACCAGGACGGAACCAGGCAATGTCGGGCGCAATCAGGCGGTTGTTGATAGGCTTCTCTCCGCTGTCACGTGGGCTCTGGGGCATCTGCGACGTCCAGGAGCAGGTCACGATCTGTCCCACGTAGGCTCTCGCCGTCAGCACCGTCGGCTTCAAGATTGCAGCAAACAGCACTTGGCAAAAGCAATCCACGCGGAACCGGGAGATTGCTTATCACTCGGACCAGGAGGGTCAGAGTGGGGGCTCCTTTTCACAGGAGCTGGTGCAGATCTGGAGCAACCAGAAAAGCGAGTCGTATTTCAAGTTTCGTCGGCACAGGGGCCACAAGCCAGCTGGCAAGTGACCGGGCCAACGCGTCGAGCCCACACAAGCAGAAGGGCCCCACGCAGCACTCGTCGAGTGTGGAGGGGTGAGCTTTGGTGCAAGTGGAGCTCGGGGCTGGGGCTTCTCAAACCCCGGTGCACAGCTTCGAGGATCACTCGTGGGCTGCACGGTCAGCGTCTCGTGGCCTTTTCAAGATGGCGTGCCCCACGCTTCCGGTCGCCTGCACGGGTCTCAGCTCTGCAGGGACTGTGGATCGGGCAGGTAGAAGGCAGGCAAGCTTGATCTCGTCGATCTCTGTCGCTCGAGTTCTGGCGGGAACTGAAACAAAGCAAGGGTCGAGGGCTGGATGGTGCCTGTTTGCACAGGGTGGTCACTCCTTGACCACAAGGGAGATTCTTCAGTCTTCTCACGTCGTGTAGAAAGTCGAAGGGTCCAGAATTCGTTTCTTATGTTTCTTCAGGATGATCTGAGTTGCATTGGGACTGCTCCCCCTCTTATTCGAATCTGGGGGGTTGGACATCCTGCTAGGTCCCCTCCTGTGGGTGGGACCCAGGAAGGGGGTGGTTACACCCCTCTCCTTTGATCCTGGCCGCGCTGGGACAGGGGCTGGGAGGCCCCAGAACCGGTTTGGCCGGATTATGCAAGGGGCAGCCTTGTGCTCCCCAGGCAGTGTCTGGTTTCTTTGAAACCTCCCTACTCCAATCCACTATCTCCTGTCTGGGGTGGTTTGACACCGCCCTGTGACAGGAAACTCTTTGTCCAGGCCTCCTCTGCCGGGTTTCGGTCAGCAGCAGGAGGCCAGACCCGTGTCTGTGGCAGGGGCATCCATTTTGTGGATCTGAGGCTCATTTTAAATCAACCGCGTTTCAGTAAAGTAACATGTCTTCTCCCTCTAGAAGGGTGGAATGCTACCCCCGTCGCCAGAACTGGCGAGGGGGTAGTATTCCAATTCGTATGACACCTTACACGACATGTTTTGATAAAGCCAAACCAAAGTTGCTATATAACCGCGAGGATTATAAGGCGCTTAAGAGTATATGGTATGGCATTATCCCGGATCAGCTTAGGGAGTTGTTCCCGACAGCTGCAGACAGGCTCAGCTCATGCCAGAGCACCATCTCACATAAAACCACGCACTCTGCCTCCAGGATTGATGAGGCCTTCCATAGGAGTGGCTTACAGGCTATATATGTGTCCAGATATAGGTTTAGATATAGGTATACTATATCTAAGCAAGGGGTGATTACACCCACTTGCCCCAGCTGAGTGATCAGCCAGTTGTGTCAATTTAGATAGCCAGCCAGGGGTGGCAAAAGATATGCTGCAGCCTCTGGTAGGCCTTGGATGCACCTATGCCCTGGGCACCTATAGTGCTCTGTACAGGGGCTGATAAGGTGACCCAAGCCAATCTAGTTATGCACCTAGGGTACATGGAATCCGTTTTACAGAGAGAGCAGATAGCCTGGGGCCCTGATTAGCAGGGAACCAGGCCAACTAAGTCGAAAACCAGCTAAACACAGGGCAAAAAATCTGGGGTAACCATAGTCAGGTAGCCACCTTCCTACACCGGGTCTCTGGGCAGCCTTTTCTTTTTTGCAATGTGGTTCCTCACTGCATCCACCTCGATCGCCGGCGCGGGAACCCTGCAGCTTCACGGATGGCAGGTACCGGGTGGTGTGTGTCTGGCCGCGTTTCCTCGTATGGGGCACCGCTTGTGATTGTTGAGGGAGCGCGATGTAGCGCCCGGTGCTTTTGGTGTCTCTTCTCTGCGTTCACCTCTGTACCTCCGCTTGTTGTTACAGCCTCAGGGCGCCATCTTGCACTACTTATTGTTGTTGCCTTCTGAGGTGTGGGGGCCGTTTCTTCGTGTTGAGGCTTCTCTACCTTCTCGTTCCGTCCACTTCTTTTCAGCGCCGATCTTCCCCTGCCCGTTTTAGTGCTTTGTGACAGGATCTGGCTAGTTTGGCTGGTAGTTTTCCCTCAGGGATGCGGAGCTGAACGGACCTAGACGACCGTCCACATTGCCGTCCACGCGAGAGCGAGAACAGCCCAACCGGAAGTTCCCTCACGGACAGTGAAGCGCACGGGAACCGGCACCGGAGGAGAGAGCAAAGAGCCCACCCCTAAGCGGGAGCAAGCGGTGAAGGCGCGAACCCAGCGCGAGCACAGCGCGAGGCCAGCAACGCCAGACGGAGTGAGTGTGATCAAGCCCGGAAGGAGCGGCGACAGGGCACAGCGCTGCAAGGCAGCAGCAGACGGGTGCAGGAACGGAATTAAGAGCCGAGTAGCAAACAGCACAGCCATAATCGGACCAGCACAAAAGAACCCCACAGAAACCATAACAGCCATAAGGGCTGAGTCAGCACCAGACTGGCTAGCAAGCCCAGTCCAGCGAGGCAAGCAAAGGAAATAAGGGCAACTGAAGCTCCCTGCACCCTCCTGGGGTCACTAAAAGAACAGCGCGCACTACTCCCCACTCAGAGGAGAGCAAGCACCTAGGAGGAACGCGGAGCTCCTGGCCAACATCAGGGGCAGGGGGTCCAACGCACCAAGGGGCAAAGCGGCTCAATTGGGAAAAAAAAAAACGCAAGCTACACAAGGCACACGCTGGCAGGACTCAAGGCAAAGACCAGAACGAGGCACATCCGAGAACCCAGCAGATACAGACCGCAAGGTATTTCAGCGCCAGCGTCAAAAGCAATAGCCCTACCCAAGACGATCCCAGCAGAAGGGCGGCTAGGCAACATCCTAGCCAGGAGAGGCATTGGAACAATGGCAGGCAACGAAGGGAAAGCAGTGGGGGACCAAAAAAAGCCAAAGATAGACAACCAGGGATCCCCTCTGAAAAACAATAAGGGCGAAACAGTCACCCTAGAAACGATCCTACGGAGAGTAAACGAAGGGATCGAAGTGGGGAAAGACACAAAACTCAAGGTGGAGAACATGCAGCTTGAGATGGCGGCTATAAGAGCGGACCTTCACAAAACAAATACAAGAATTGAAGTGACAGAAGGCAGAATAAGCACAGCGGAAGACGAAACAAGGGATAACACCAAAGCCATAGCTGATCTGCAGAAAGTCACGAAAGCCATGCAAAAACAGCTAGCGGAGAAGGATGACAGGGCAAGAAGAGGCAACGTAAGGATCCTGGGAGTGCCGGAGGGGACAGAAGACAAGGCGGGATCATGCGCAGCAATGCTAGAGGAGATGATCCCCAAACTCACCGGCATCACATTTGACAGAAGGTTCGAGGTGCAAAAGGCATACAGAATACCAGCAGGGAAGCCAACTACAGGCAAGGGGCCGAGGGCAATAATATGCAACCCGCTTAGACTAAGCCAAACAGACGCCATCTTCGCCTTTGCTAGAAAAAACCAGAACCTGAGGTGGGAAGGAAGCAAGATTGTGTTAACCCAAGACTACTCCAAACCAACGGTAGAGTCAAGAAAAGGATTCCTGGCCCTCAGAGAGACACTGCGCAGAAGAGGCGCCACCTTCAGCTTCGTCGGCCCTGCCAGATTCAAAGTAACAGATAAGTGGAAAACAATGATTTTTGAATGCCCGTAGGAACTAAGGAGATACCTGCAAGGCCCACCAGTGGAAGAGATGGAGGATAACAGAAGCCCAGGAGCGGCGAAAAGAAGTGCCTCACCGGATGAGAACGCACACTCCGAATAAGGGAACACAATATACGCCAAAGGAAAAAAAAAAAAAAAGAAAAGGAACAAAACCACCAAATGCACAAGGAAACATATCTACCTCATTAAACCCAAGACGGGAAATAAAAGGAACTATAACTAGAATGAAGAACCCGACTGCAGATCCAGGACTAGCAGCTCGCAGTCGGCAGCGAGAACAGTGAACCCAAGGTCAACCAAGGCACAATCGGAACGAGACAATCAAGCGGTGGCAGAGTACGGTGCCTTGCTCTGTCCTTGGTCTCATTTTCTCCCCAAATCAAGCTACACCAAGGAAGAAAACTAACTCTACCTCAGGGAAAGACGCGGAGCGAAGGAACTTTGTCGTCGCACACCCACTCAGCAAGTAAGGGAGGGAGGGAGGCGGGAGGGACGGGTGGGGGAGAGGAAGTGAAGGAACCGAGGGGGAGCGGGGAGCACATACATGGGCCTACTTACTATCATCTATCTTCTCTATACTTTATCTTTCTCTATACACTCACATGGGGGAGCAGTACACGCAGGAGAAGGGGGTTGGTCCCACACACAACTCAGAGACCAAAAAGACGCAGAGGAAGGCCACTGCAAATGCGGAAAACAGAGCAGTTTAAATGACAAACAGCAACCAGAGTAGCATAGCGTCTGACATTAAAATAGTGTCCCTAAACGTCAAGGGTCTGAATAGCCCGGTGAAAAGGAGGAAAGTGCTCGAACACCTTAGGAAACTTAAGAGCGACATATATGTGCTCCAACAAACGAGATTACAAGCAGAAGACATCAGCCGCATAGGGGCCAATTGGATAGGTGAGGTGCAGGGCTCACCCGCACAGAATAAGAAGAATGGGGTAGTAACAATTGTAAGCAAAAACTCCAAAATAGAAGTTGTAGACTCTCAAGCAGACACGCAAGGGAGAATGCTTATAACGACACTCAGAAGAGCGGGGGAGACATTCCATGTAGCTAACATATATGGACCCAACAGTGATGACAGACCTTTCTGGGAGGGGGTGGGTGCACAACTGTATTCACTACCGCTAGGAGATCTGCTGATCGTCGCAGGAGATATGAACCAAGTCCTTGACCCAGCAATTGATAAGCATCCATATAGACCAAGCCAATCAACAAGCAATCCCCACATCCTTAAGAATCTCTGCTCCAAACTAAGACTAAGAGACCCATGGCGCATGAGTAACCCAGATGCCAGGGAGTACACATTCTACTCCAACCCACACAACTCATATAGCCGAATAGATTACATCCTAATGTCAGAAACACATACCCACCTCATAGACCACACAGAAATAGGACCCAGAACAGTATCGGACCACTCACACATAAGCCTAACACTATCGGGCAAGCACAACGACAAGCCAACCCGCAGATGGCGATTCGATGACAGTCTGCTCCAACACGCCCCAGCGAAAGCCAAGATAGAGGAGGCGATTAAAGAATACCTACTAATGAACGACAAACCAAACACAAACAGGGAAGTCCTATGGGACGCCCTGAAGGCCACCATCCGGGGTACAGTCATGACAGTCAAGGGCAGGATGAACAAAGACAGGAATAAGAAAATTGCAGACCAAGAGAAAGAAATTAAAAAACTTGAGAACAGCCACATAGCCAGAATAGAGGACAAGAACACACTCACAAACCTGACTAAATTAAAGTACGAACTGAACAGAATACTGAGCGAGAGGGCAGGCACTTGGATCAATAAATATAAATCTATTAATCTATGTACCGCAAACAAAGCGGGCAAAAACCTAGCATCCTACCTGAGAGGGAAGCAGAAACACCACACGATAGGAGCCATCAAAGACAAACACGGCATATCCCAGACCTCGAACAAAGACATCCTAGAAGTCTTCAGGGACTTCTATGAGGGACTGTACACCAAAGATGAAACACTGCATGATGACGGGGGAAAAGAGTTACTAGCGAACATAACCACACCCACACTGTCGGACCAAGAACGAGACATCCTGGAAATGACCATAACGGGGGATGAGATAGAGAAAGCCACGCAAAGCCTCAAAGATAATAAGGCACCGGGGCCAGATGGTTTCACAGCTGGCTTCTATAAGCAGTACCTAAACATACTCAAACCCACAATGAAGGAGGTATTCACAGCATGTGCCCAGAGCGGACACATGACACCCTCAATGGCGGAGGCAAACATAATAGTGATACCCAAGGAAGGGAAAGACACAACAGAGGCGAAGAACTTTAGACCGATCTCCCTCATAAATGTGGACTGCAAGATCTACGCAAAAATACTGGCCAACAGACTCAACACATACCTTCCGAAACTCATACACAACTCGCAAGTAGGCTACCTTAAAAACCGTATGTCACACGACAACACAAGACTTCTATGCCACATAATTAACCACTCCTCCCGAAGCGACAACGCAGCAGTCATGATAGCCCTAGACGCTGAGAAAGCCTTCGATAGAGTCTCATGGCCCTTCTTAGATCAGTGTATGGGGAAATTCGGGCTAGGTCCAAACTATAGGAAGATGGTGATGGCCCTATTCGAGGACCCCAAAGCAAGGGTGGTGGTCAACGGGGGAACATCAAACATACTCAACTTGGGAAGGGGAACTAGACAAGGATGCCCTCTGTCACCAGCCCTATTCCTACTAGCCATAGAACCGCTCCTCACGATGATCAGAACTAATGTGGATATTGTAGGGATACCAATAGGGGGAGAAACTTTCAAACTAGCGGCGTACGCAGATGACGTACTAATAGTCACAGAAGACCCAGAGAGATCCATAAAAGCACTTACTGACACCATTGACAACTACGCCCAGGTCTCGGGTTACAAACTCAACAGAGACAAATCTGAGTGCAAACCTTTAAACATCCACACAACAAGAACAGTATTAGGAACGTCAGGACTAACATGGCAACCGAAACCCATAAAATATCTGGGTATCCTCTTTGAGAGAGACCTAAGGATGACACTGGAACATAACGAACACGCTACAATACAGAAAATTAAGGACAAAGTAGAAGGGTGGTCCCCCAAGTTCACAACATGGTGGGGAAGGATAGAAGCAATAAAAATGATGCTGACACCGATGGTCAACTATATGTTAACCATGCTCCCACTGACTAACACAGAGAGCTTCCACAAGACACTTGACAAGATACTGAACAGCTTCCTATGGAGGGGGAAAAAACCCAGAATAAGCCTACACAAGCTAAGGCTATCAAAAGATCAGGGCGGCCTGAACATAACGAATTTCAAACGATTCCAGATGGCATGCATAGCTAGACAGGGGCTACACTGGCTAGACCCAAGACAGGAATACACCCCAGCATGGCTATCATTTGAGCGCGGACTGCTAAAAGGCATGAACCCTATAACACTCCTGACAGCCACACGACACCCAGCAGTGAAGGATAACCCCGTCCTCAAGAACACAAAGACAGCTCTTCTGAGCGTCGACAAACTACTGACAACAAGCATCAGGGGAGGACAATTTGAATCCCTCTGGCACAACCCCATTTTAAAATACAGAGATAAGGTTCTAGACATGCCTGAGTGGTACGGACATGGTATATCCACGGCCCAAGACCTTCAAAGACAGGGCGAGAACACAACTTTCGATACACTCAAGGAATCGCACAACCTGCAAAACATAGAATTATACAACTTCCTGAAAATAAAAGTAGCAATTAGGAAGGCAAACCTTAATAGCCAGACACCTTCGCTCTTACAGCTTGCAGCCAATCTCAACACACTAGGACACCAAATAGCACACCTATACAAAGCCCTACGCCCCAAAAACACCAAACTCAATGATAAAGTCACAAACTTCTGGGGGACTTTAGCAGGGAAGGAACTAAGCGAGACCGAAAAGGCAGAATTATGGAGATCGACCACTAGAAAAAAGATAACTGCTTCACTAAATCAGACCAAATACTGGTTAGTGCACAAGGCATACTGGACACCGGCCCGCCTATCCACCCTGGGGATCCGAGAGAGCGATACATGCTGGAATTGCGACAGTGGAAGGGGGGACTTAGAGCATCTCCTCCTCAGCTGTCCTCAGATCAAGGACTTCTGGGAAAGAACTGGGAAGCTTATCAATGAAATCACTGGAGTAGCCATACACATAGATTTCCCAAGTCTAGTCCTGGGCTTCGCATCCCCGTCCATCACAACAACAGAAGACCGCGACCTCATTGACCTACTGTTGACGGCTGCAGTCAAAATAATCCTAAGCAACTGGAAAGACACCACAAAAGCGACACCACAGGCGTGGCTCAACTGGGTCACATTCCTAAGAGGGGCAGATAACATCACAGCGAAACACTCACCGAAAACACACAGGCAATCAAACATATGGGGGCCCCTAGACCTCTACCTTTCATCACATAAACCCCCCTAGGCGCAAACACTAGACACTAGAAATCCAGCAAGGGACACACTATAGGGACCCACACTCTAACAAAAGAAACCTGCGAGGAAGAACACTCTCCTATCTCCTTTCCTACCTCTATCCCTCTCTATCCTCTCTATCGTCCGGGGCGTTATACCCACCAGGCAGTGCAAAAGGGGGGACAGAAGACAACGCCAAGCAAGACTCGGAAAACGGACTTCTTCCTTTTTTTGGACTATTCGAACTATCCGACCCCACGTACCATTACAAAGATCGAACTATTGCAGGACAATATTGCTATACCCCCCCCCCCCCCCCCCCGGCGCCTTCTTTTTCTTTTTTCCTTCCTTTCTTCTTTCACTCATGTATGCTCCATGTAAATATATATTTTTTATATACAATAAAAAATTACAGAAATCAAAAAACATCTTAAAATTCACCGTGATAAAAAAAAAAAGAAGGGTACCCACAACATATATACCAATGTCTTGTCTACATGAAACCTGAAAGAACGGAATATAGGTGGCTATAGACCGAGAGGAAATGAAAAACATACTTCTTTAAACATTCAAACTAAGAGTCTCAGTTACTAAGAAGAAAAGCTTTCATTCAGAAGAGGTAGGGCGAATAGAGAATAGGGCTACTGTAAGACCCATACACTGCATATTACCATGCATCAAACAATCAGAGCCAAAACTTTCTGTGTAAACAGAAGGGTCACTATGCTTATTAAATCTTACCTCAGAATCCTGGTGAAGAAATAAGATACAAAAACAAGCAGCCGACCAAAGGTGAAAGCTATCAGTCAGCAAGACTTCCTGCAGAAGAAAGCAGGAATAGAACTCCGGAAACAGAGCACTGGAGCTGTCTGCAGATAGGCCTGTTACCACAAATATCTAACCAATTGCAAAATAATCACAACTCGCAAGAGACCAACCTCTCTTGCCTTTCCATGTTTGTCTTCCAAGAAAGGATAATGAATCCTTAATCAAACCAGAAGGAGAGAGACTAGCTCGAACTGTAGAGATATGTATGGTTTGGCCACCACATAGGCTGTGCCCATCAACACTACCTGATCCTTACAAAGCTGTGTAAATATTTATGGAGACCAACATCTACAAATTACAACAGCAGCCAGTGCATCCTCCCAACCCAAGACTGCTAGTGTGCTTAGCTACAACCAGCAAAAAATAGCAATGGAAAGAGATTCCAGTTAACAAATTGGTGACTAGTGTAGGACTTTACCTTTCCCTGAAAGGGGAGCCGTCTCTTGTATCTAGAACCCAACGTATCCAAATGTGATGAATCAAAAAAGCCCAGATACAGCTTGAGTTCCTGGTTTCACAAATATATCAACCACCTAAATTAATGATAATAGGAATGAAGTAGCGGCCAGAGGCAAAAGAGGTAAATTCTTAACTGGTTAAAAAAAAGGCACCATACACCCTGTAATCGGAGTCTCTCCCTGATTTAGCCATAATTCTGTTGCGGGACAAGGGTTAGATTTGCATGTAGATTAGTCACGGTCCAGGGAGGAAAGCAATGTGGCAATGTCCGTATTTCACTGGAATCAGGTAGCCGTGCACTCCCATTCTTAGTAGGTGCAAAAACCCTGAGACTCTGCAATAAACAGAGAAACTGACCAAACAAAACCACCAGAAAACTAGTTAGAAGGTATCTTTGCATGGTAGAGCTTCAGGTATTTGTAACACCCTAGAACCACCTTACACCCCATTGAACAGAAATCAAAGCTGCCTTCTTGCCAAAAACTCTGAAGATTTCTCTCAAGGCAAATGCATCCTGCTGTTCCGAAGGACAAAAGATCTTGAAATCAGGAGGAAAAATCGAGAAGTTGGTGGATACCCTTTACAAAACATGATGAAGACAAGGCATCTGGTACAAACAGCCACTAGACACAAAGAAAAAAATTCAAACCCAAAGCCCCCCTTAAAGTGCCTTAAGAAGGCACGGCATGTATAGGAATGCTGTAGAATCCTGGGATGCTTAAGATATGCCTTCTTTTTTTTTTTTGAGAATTTTTATTGACAAGCAAGTCATGGAGATTAACACTTTCCATATACAAAAAAAAAGAATAAATCGATTTCAAATTAGTGCAAACTCGAATTAAATACAGGTACAGATCAATATACAACAAACAATAAACAAAAAAAGAAACACAAACAAGAAAAAGGGAGAAAGTTCCTGATCCATATAAATCAATAATGACATCATCTGCACAGAGCATCCGTAATCCGTATCAATGCGAACTTTACAGAAAATTGCCCCAAATCTTAACAAACTTTGCATTTGATTTTGTTCCTCTATTCCTGGCAATTGCACCTTCCATAGTATACATTTCATAAACAAGAGTCCACCACTTGGTCGTAAGAGGAGGATTCTGAGAGATCCAAGCCCTCGCTATCACCAATCTGGCACAAGCCAAGACAATATTTAACAAATTTTTATTGGTAAAGCTAGACAATAATACAGAAGCTGCAGATAGTGGAAAATTAATCAGTTGATTTTGAAGTAAGATATTTTCTATTTCTGACCAATACTTGGTTAATGATGAACACAAATAGATCATATGTATGAGGTCTGCTGCCACTAGACCGCATTTAGGACATTTAGTACGATCGCTACCTAAGTTATTTTGTGACCATTTAGAAATTTTTAATGGAGTATAGTAAAGGTGACTGATCGTCCTGTACGATTGAAGTTTCAAACTAGAAGAATGGACTACTTTACTAATATTAACTAAGGCGGCTGAGATATTCTGGGCTGTCACATTAAATCCTAAGCTAGTAGTCCATTTTAGCGCCAATCTAGGGCCTTCGTCCAACCTATTTTGACTGAGACACTTGTATCCCGAACTAATTAATGATTTTCTATTCGCAGAGTAAAAACAAGTCCATATATCTGAGCTGCTAACTTCTTTCAAATTCATTTAACGTATTAGGTAATTCCTAATTTGAATGCGTTTATATCGCATTTTTTCAGGCAATTTGTACAGAAGTTTCAATGTTGCGAATTGTAGAAAGCCATCAGTACCATATAGGTCTCCTAATGTCTCAATACCATAATTAGCCCAGTCGCGACCGATTTTATCGCTAAAAATATCGGGAAGCCCTGGATTATCCCAAAGTGGCAGCTCGGTATGGAAAAGAGAAGTATTACAGTTAGTCAACATCAAGTTCCATATACGTACTGCACCCCCCACGGTCTTAAATTTTACACGTTTAACCCCTTCGATGCTGGTGACAAAGCCAGCTCATCATGGGCGTTACCTGCGCTGCGCGCATGACGAACTGACTTTGTCACGTAACGCGTGATTTTCAAATTTCAGCGCGCAGCGGGAAAACCCGCTAGAGTGATAAGCGTGGCTCAAATCCACCCGAGTGACTTACCGCACTCACCTATAATTACCATATAGGAAGTCAGCCGGACAGTGGAGAAGAATAAACAAAAGTCTTTATTAGGCCAAACAACACTCATATGAGAGGGCCCTGTCCGACCTCACTCCTAGGAGTGCGAACGAGAGGACTGACTCTCTGCATCACAGCAATACATTATAATGCAATACAGTAACGAGGGGTACGCCCCTTGTGGAAAATTACTGAGCCCCGGACCATGAAACAATGCTCTCATAGAGCAGGCATCTGCACCTGCGAGGGATACATTATTATCTCTACTCAAGGCCATGGAGCTGGGCTTCGGCGTCTCCGGGCATGAGAATATTACTGATAAGGGGGCTTGTTAGTTTCGGCCACAGTAAGCTAAGAAATGAAAACTGCTGTCTTAGTACATTTCTGTATTCCTGCGGGAGGGGCATATGAGCGAGCAGGGTCCGCAGACACAGAGAGTTACACAAAATGGTGGCACACAGGCTAAGCTAAGAAACTAATATGATCACACGTACATTTGAATATAAAAAGAAGTAGGAATAATAATTCAGCATAGGTGCATATATGAATTACATTAGTTAGTCATATGATGCTAACTCGTACATCATCATAGGGTAATTAGAGTATCGAAAAGTGAATTCTATCAGACCCTCCTTTTAGCATCATTGGCTAACTATAGCCTCATTTATTTGCAAAAGGTAGTGCCGACATCCAGTCTAGGGGTAAGACTTCATATCTTAGTCTAGAACATCTTCCGCAATAAACATTAACCAACTTGCATCAGCCGGAATTTCAGTAATCATGGAAGTGGTATATTGACCAGGTAACTTCTTTTTAGGACGTATATTTGCAGCACACATTGAACAACATGGAGGGAGGCAATATATGCAAAGGCAGCAAGACAGAATTACACTCACCACTCCAACCAAACCCATCAATATTTTCCAACCCCAGGAAGAAAAGGCACCCCAGAGCCACCCTTGTAGAGACCATGTCCCATTATCTTGGTGTAGTTCAGTCGCTAATCTATGCAATTTTTGTACTGCCAAGTTAACAGTCGGGGCGGAGTCAGGGATATAAACACAGCAAGATGTCCCGATGACGCGACCGGCCCCGCCCCTATCAGCTAGTATGACGTCAAGGACCATCCTGTTCTGGATCGTGAATAATCTCATAGCCTGAATCTCAACAGATATGTTAGTCGTAATGTCAGCCTCAGTCAGAACCACCTTTTCCATCACCCTAGACAGTCGTCTAATAGCTCTACTGTTAAATATCGGGCCCCAGAAAGGTAGCAAACCCTTAGAGAAATCAGTCCATTGCTGATACGAGGTGTCCGTCTGGTCGACGTCATCTACCTGAAGTTCCCTCCTTTTACGCTGCTCTAGCGGCTGTTCCTGAGGACTGGGGAATCGTCGATGAGTTTTGTGGTAATCAGAGGGAGCCACATACACAGGAGGAATCATATAGGCCAGGTAGCACACCCCACCCCAACCCTCGGGCAACCACAAGTATCCATTATCACCACAAACAAAATAGACACTGGGTGGGGCAATCAAAGAGGGGCTAACGACCAGACGTATTGAAGCAGTCACATTACAAGAGCTATTACCAACTTTTATGGGACCCCTTCCCTCTATACAGAAAAATGGAGAAGGACCCACCACAGCCAGGGGTATCAAAGACTTGGAACTGTCGTTACTCTTTGGGGGATGCCTATAAGACAAAGTGGCGTTCAATTTCATGAAACTATCCCTAAGTCGATCAGTATCATTAGGTGTCAAGAATCGACCCAACTTTTTCTCACATGTCTCTATAAAAGTCTGGTCAAAACGTCCGTCAGTATATATTCGTCCAAGGGAAGCTGAAGGCAAAGGGCGTACTCTCATTGTCATTGTCCACCCCCTATTCTGCAGTCGGGGAGTTAGGGAATCTGGCTGTTGGAAATATTTAACAAGACCTATAAGGGTGTACCATCCCACACAACTATTTACCGGAGTCAAAGGAAGAGCAAGGAATCTATCTTTCTTATAAGCAGCAGAAGGCAAAAGCCCACAAACCCAGCAATCTGTCATGTTGGTAGTGGCATGTGCGTGATGCAAAGTCTTAATAAAAACATTGTCCTTATAATTTTTACGTATCATTCTCTCACCATAATCAACAGTAATCATATTGTGTTCAGGAACAGCAGTAGGTGTGGGTGCAAATGTATGAATAGGATAAGCCTTATCCAAGAAAAACAATATGCCGAGAGTCACTATAAAAGCAATCAAAACAATGACGATGACCACTATCTTTCCTCTTCGGGGAAGGGCCAACCAAGGGGAATCAGGCACAGGTCTCGGAGGAGCCGCAAAAGGCTGCTCTTCATCAGGAATGGGACGCCCAAAGGGATACATTTCGAATAATCGTTCAAAAATATCAAAAATCAAAAAAATAAAAATCACACTATTACTAGAAAAATAGTCCCAGACAATCCTCAACCGGCCAGAGGGGTTCTTCAACCCTTTAAAAAGGGATCTTCTCCCTGTGTCCTTCAAAGCCTCACAGGCAGGCTTTTACCGTCCATACCTATTTCCATCGACGTCATTCAACAATGTAGAAACAAGGGAAGCACTTAATTCGGGCCCCGCGCCACTCTATAGTCTCAAAGAGCACAACCTTCGGCCAGGCACCAGGGCTCTTATAAGTCCATCCCTACCACTAAATCTTCTTATTCATGAAAACCACTAAGCCCTTCTTCCAGTGCCCAGTCCATCATTTTCAACACTGTTACTTGTCTTGTTATTTCTTTTTCGGGGCCTCAAATTATAGCGAGTGCTCCCTGGCACTTCGGGATCAGTGAACAAAACAGGTGTATCTGTGGCAGACGCTGAACTTTCCGATATCTCTTCACTAGTAGCAAGGGGAGTTGCAGAGCTCACCGAATTGTCAATTCCGCTACGCTCTTCTCCAATCAGTGAAGCATCCGAGAAAGGAGCATATCTCGGCATTCGTTCAGACTCCTGGTCAGCGATGCCATCTTGTACCCATTGATCATAGGGCAACGGGAGCGGGACTCTCTTCACGTGAGAGGCGTGAGTCCACGCTTTCCTGCCGTCGATCCGAAGCGCCGTGCGCGTGGTGAGGAGCACCTGGCGCGGCTCTGACCACCTTGGCTCCAGACAAGACTTCCGCTGGTATCTTCTGACGACCACCCAGTCCCCTGGGTGGATGGTGTGTCCAGGCCCCTCCGGCAACGGCTTCAGAGTGTCTGCTACCTGCTGATGAATAGAACGAAGATCTTTAGTCAAAGCATACAGATAATCTGTCAACAGAGGGTAAGGAATTTCTGTAAAACATTTAGGTCGGGGCACTCCCCAGATATTGGCCGGGCGGCCAAATACCACCTCGTGCGGGGAGATGCCCATTTTTGCATTTACAGTGACTCTCGTGGAAAGCAAAGCTAAGGGAAGTGCGTCTGGCCAACGGAGACCTGTACTCTCACATATTTTGGCCATTTTCAACTTGAGTGTGCCGTTAAACCGTTCCACCAGTCCTGCCGCCTGAGGATGCAAGGCTGAGTGGAACTTCTGGGTGATGGGTAGACCTTTGCATATATTTTTCACTAATTCAGCATTAAAGGATGTGCCATTATCACTCCAGATCACCCTAGGTAATCCGAAGCGGGAAAAATACTCTTTGATCAACATTTTAGCAGTAGAAATTGCTGTACAATCCTTCGTAGCATATGCCTCCACCCACCTACTAAAAGCACATACGACTACAAGGACATATTTCAAATTATTGACCCTTTCCATTTCGATGTAGTCCATCTGGATCACCTCGAAAGGGAAAGAAGGGGGTGCAAAGTTTCCAGTTGGGACAGGAGTACCCTTTCCAGGATTGTGTCTCAAACACACCATACACTGACGAACCAAATTGGTGGCCATCTTAGAGATATTTTTATTGCTCCAAACCGGGTCTAACAATTTGCAGATACCCTTGGCACTCACATGGGCAGGCCCATGTGCCATCGTCACTACTGGAAGGACATACGCATTCGGTAACATCCATTGTCTCTTGTCTGTCACATCTGTCCAACATTCATCCGCATCCAGTCGTCCCTGCCCATCCTTCCATGCTCTCAATTCCTCATCCGTCGCTTTGCCTTGTATGTTCTTGACACTCTGTACCGTGTCTGCGAACATATGAACATCTGGGACCCATCTTGCTGGTCCTGCCACAAACATTCGTGGTAATTTTTCTCTAGCTGTTTCCTTCGCTGTCTCGTCGGCAAAAGCATTGCCTCTTCCCACATCATCCACTATCGTCTTGTGTGCACTACATTTTATCACAGCCAATCTCTTAGGTAGTGTCAGTGCCGTTAGCAGTCGTAATATCAGTGGACCGTGCTGTATCCGTTGCCCATGGGAGGTCAAAAATCCCCGTTCTGCCCAAAGTCGCCCATAGTTATGAGCCACGCCAAAAGCGTATTGGCTATCAGTATAAATGTTCACGTCCAACCCCTCACTCAACTCACATGCTCTCAGTAAGGCAATAATTTTGGCCGCCTGGGCAGAATTGTAAGGTATTCTAGAAGTCTCCACCACTGTCTGTAATGTTGTTATTGCATATGCTGCTGTCGATGTACCGTCTGGCAATTTAAAACAGGATCCATCGACATACAATTCCCCGTCTGGTTCTTCCATGGGCCTGTCTGTCAGATCCACCCTCCCCTTTGTCTCTTCTTCAGTCCTATACAGACAGTCATGTATGTCATCATCATTTGTGTCAGTATCTGTGGGGATAGGTAACAAGGTGGCGGGGTTCAATGTGGCATACCTTTTAATTGTTACATGGGGTGCAAAAAGAGTCATCTCGTAACCCGTCAGACGAGCGCTTGTTAAATGCTGCGTCTGTGTCCTGTTCAACAAAATATCCACAGCATGCGGTACCATTACTGTGAGGTCTGATCCCAGCACGAGCCCTGCCGATTGTCTTATGGAGACCGCAGCAGCCGCTGTGGCTCTCAAACAGCTCGGCAGCGCTCTTGCCACATTATCAAGCATGGCGGAAAAATACGCGCATGGTCTCTGCTTCCCCCCAAAACACTGAGTTAAGACAGACAACGCGCAACCTTCCGCCTCGTGCACGTAAAGAACAAAAGGCTTCTGGTAATCAGGTGTTCCAAGAACCGGCGCAGAACACAAAGACGTTTTTAGTGACTCAAACGCTTCCTGACATGCGGGGGTCCAGGGTAGGGGTTCGCGCACTTCTTTGGTAGTCAGATACAATAGGGGTTTTGTTAGTAACGCATAGTTAGGTATCCACTGACGACAATACGATGTTATGCCTAAGAACGCGCGCACCTCTCGCTGCGTGTTAGGGATCTGCATGTTAGTGATCGCTTTTATGCGCTCTGGAGTCAATCTCCTCCCCACTTTCGAAAGGAGGTGACCGAGATAGGTGACCTCCGTTCGACAGTATTGAAATTTTGGAAGGGACACTTTATGCCCCCTTTTAGCCAAATGGTGTAACAATTTTACAGTAGCATCCCGACAACCCTGCTCATCGTCCGATGCTATTAGGATATCATCCACATATTGCAACATGACGTTGCCAGGTGGAAGTTCCAGGTCATCCAATTGTGCCTTTAGAGCCTGACTATATATGCTCGGACTCTCCGTGTACCCCTGGGGAATTCTCTTGAAGCGGAAGCTTCGGCCAGCCAATGAGAATCCGAAGAGGTAACGGCTGTCTTCATGTACTGGAATACTGAAGAAAGCGTTTTTCAAATCTAGGACAGAGAAATATTTGGCCGAAGGTGGAATCATAGTCAATATTGTAGTGATGTCCGAGACCACCGGATATTGTGGCTCCACTACTCTATTTACTTGCCGCAAATCAATCACAAATCTATAAACATCAGGAGTATTATCTTTTTTTTTTATTTTATTTTTTAATTGATTTTCTGGCAGAGGTAGTACATACAAGGGTATAACGAAATGAGGAATTCAACATAATTCTTTACAAAAAAAACAACCATTGTACAATTTAAATCCAATTATCAATTGGTGCCCATAGCTTCCGACCAAAGGTCTTCTTTTTGAGTCCTTTCAGTTTGTAAACTGCTTTATCCAATCTATAAACATTTAACAGCTTTCCCAACCATAACTCAAAAGTTGGTGGATCTACATCCAACCATCTAGAAGTGATGCAGGCTCGATAAATAGACATTCCCATAAACATAAAATGTTCTTGATCTATAGTTAGATTCCGAGAGGGAAAATAAACACCAAAAATAATAATAGTAGGATGAAGCATAATCCGCACATGTAACACATTAGTCAAAAACTTTTCAATCTTTTCTATATAAACGGCCAGTTTAGAGCAGCTATAGAACATGTGAATTGAGTCGGCTGCTAAGGTTCCACAACGGCTACAATTAGTACCTTTTAGAGCTTTCCATTCTGCCAGTTTTGCAGGTGTGTAGTACAGATCTAAGGTGGACATAAAATGTTGACTCTTAAGAGAACTATTAATTAGTGTCTTATTACTCATCTCGAACACTTTTACCAAATCAATTCCTTCGATACAAAGCTTTCTCTGCCATTTCAGGGTATGATGATCAAGATCGTTCTGCACCCTATTGTTCATTAGCTGGTAAATAATACCAATACGGCTATTCTTCCTAGAACTTTCTAAGATATCAATAGTTCCCATAGTATCGGTAAGTAACACATTTTTTTTTTCCAGGAAGCTACGAATCTGTAGGTATTTAAAAAAATCATTCTTAGATAAACCAAATGTCTCTTGTAATTTAGAAAAGGACAAAAGGGACCCATTTTGATACAATTGACCCAGTAGATAAATCTGTTTCGCATGCCATCGATAGATTACCACATCTTGGAAGATTACGGATAATAACTTATTATCAGACAAAGGTGTATAATAATTCAATTTTGGGATTATACGTAGGGTTTTGTTCATTTGCCTCCAAGTTAAAAATGCAGCAAGGACCACCTTAAACTTTGTTTTTTTATAGTAACTGGGTTCAATGACTTTCAGCAGGCATTGCCGCGCATGGGTACCTAAAAGCATTTCAAAAATAGAGGGTGCAATGGCTGGTTCTGATACATAATCATGAAAAAGCAATACCCGAAAGGTTTTCAAAGCAATAGCCCAATAATACATTCTGAAGTTCGGGAGCCCAAGACCACCACAATCTAATGGAAGAGTACACCATTTTAAGGATCTTCTAGCGCGGTGGTACCCCCACAGGAACCTAGACACCATTCTATCTATTCTATTAAAAAGAGTCATGGGAAAAAATAAAGGAATGGTGCGAAAAAAATACAAAAATTTGGGAAAAATCATCATCTTAATAACGTTAGTTCGTCCGAATAATGACAAATGTAAATTATTAAATCTTTCTAGCGTTCTGTTAACAGATATGAGTAAGGGGTCTAAGTTTAATGCAACAATATCCTCAACCTTAGGAGATAGAGTAACACCAAGATATGAGCCAGTAGCATTTAATGGGATATCAGTGGGTTTACCCTTTTCCGAATGTAAAATCTGAGTTTTTGTAATGTTTAGCTTATAGCCAGAAACTTTCCCAAACTCACTGGCAAGATCAATTATTGTGGGTAATGCAGAGGAGACATCAGAAGTGACAATAGCCACATCATCTGCATACGCTAAAACTTTGTGGTCAACTTCGAGGAGACGGACAGATGGAATATTAGGTTCCAGAATAAGTCTACTCAAGTAAGGTTCTAAATATAACGCAAATAAGAGCGGGGAACAAGGGCAACCTTGTCTGGTCCCTCTAGTGATAGGGAAAGGTCTCGAATGGTCAATACCTAATCTAATTATACCCTTGGGTCCAAAGTAAAGTGAGCGCACCGCTAAAATGAATTGTGGGGGAAACCCTTTCGCTTCTAACACAGTCCAAAGGAATCCCCAGTCCACTCTATCAAACGCTTTTTCAGCATCGAGTAAGATAACCCCGACTGGGGACTCCTTTGCCTGTGCCCAATCTAGAAGTGTGATGACACGCTTAACGTGATCAGTAGTGTCTCTACCTCTGATAAAACCATGTTGAATATGAGAGACCAGACTGGACATTACCTGATTTAGTCTATTTGCAAGAATTTTAGAATAAATCTTACTGTCTGCCGTAATAAGAGATATGGGTCGATATGAGCCTAAATCTTTTGAGTCCTTATTCTTCTTTAGAAACACCACTATGATAGCGGTGGACCAGGAGTCAGGTGGTTTCCCTTGAAATGCTGAATTAAAAATCTTTACAAATTCAGGTTTCAGCATATGTCTGAATGTCCGGTAAAATTCGAGAGGTATCTGATCAAATCCCATGGCTTTGCCTGCCGCGAGACTCAGAATAGCATGTTCAATCTCATCACCGCTTATTGGACGACTGAATAAGTCAATGTCTCCAGACCCCAATAGTAGTTGGTTGGTACTATGAAGATAATTTACAGGATTTATAGTCTTATCTACTTCATTGTTGAAGTCATTATACAATGTTTTATAGAACTCCAAAAACGATTCTAAAATTCCGTCCCTGCGTTCGTGATAATGACCATTCATGTCGTTAACACCCTGAATTTCATTAATAGAAGATTTCTGACGGAGACGTTGTGCTAAGATTGTACCGGTGCGCTCACTATACTCATAGCGTTCAGTTTTGTATTGCTTAAAATCTGTTGCTACTTTATCAGCAATATGGGTCCGAAGACCAGAGCGTTCAATTACTAGACGTAATTGCGCATCTTCTATACCTATGTTATTCTTACATGCGGTCACAAGATCCATCTCAGCTAGCCTGATCTTGTTTAGCCTCTCCTTAAATTCTGTTTGAATTTTTTTCCTCTTAAAGTTTGCAAAACTAATTTTTTCTCCGCGTACGATTGATTTAAAAGCATCCCAAACCACTGGTGGGGAGGCCGTATCGTTATTTGTTAGAAAGTAGTCATTAATAATAGTCGCCATAAATTGCAAATATTCTTCATCTAGTAACAAATTTCTCTGGAATGACCAGGATCTATTTAAGTTCTGGCGTTCTATAGAAACCTGAATCTCAGCAATTATGGGATTATGGTCTGATATGACTTGGGGTAGAATTTCCATACTAATTGTCTCCAAAAACTGCGCAGAAGTAAGAAAATAATCTAATCGGGCAAATTTCCGATGTGGGCTGGAATAAAAAGTGAATCCAGGATCTTTAAAGTACATTTTATGCCACACATCCACTAGTCCGTTATTCAAAACCAACTCCCTAAGGGCTCTATAAGTTCTAGGTTTATAACCCGTATATCTCCTTCCTGATTTGATGTTCCAGTCAGCTGGCAAATGGATATTCAAATCCCCACATATTATAATTGGTTGCGTCCACATAGCTAGTTCTGCATTAATCGTATTAAAAACTTCAGCATCATCTAAATTTGGCCCATACAAACAACATATAGTAAATTTACACCCACCAATGATTAGCTCAGCAAGTCCCCATCTACCCCATTTGTCGGCTAGAGTTTTCAGACATTTCCCAACTCCCTTCCGCATACAGATAGCAATGCCTCTTTTTATACCCATCTGCTTAGAAACAAGTAGCACATCCAATCCTAGTTTATCCAATAGTGAACGCTTATCCCATGCAATGTGAGTTTCCTGTATGCATAATAAGTCAATGGATAGAGTCTGAAGCATTGAGCGAAACATTCCAATCTTTTTAAAGTCATTAAGACCGTTAATATTAATTGTGCATATTTTAACCTTTTTCTCCATATTGAAATAGTGATTGAAAGATATTAACAGACATCAGCAATATATAATCCTCACTACTACAGTTTGAATACCAATTAAACATCCTTGCAATGAATACCTCTGCCTTACACCCCCACCACCAACCCTTACCCCTTCCACCCCCCACCCATTGCCCCAGAACCCCTCCCCCCACCCTCCCCGTTATAGGAGGCATAGGAACTGCCAGTTCCTAAAACGTATGGGTGCCGTGTCCCTGGGCCAGAGCGTCCTGACAGGAAAAAAAAGGGAGAAGAAAGAAACAATTGGAAACAGAAAAGAAATAAGAGGAAAAAAAAAAAAAAAAAGGGGAGAAGCTTAACAATCCTACTTAAAAGAAAAGGGAAGAAAAGAATAAGAAGAAAGGGAAAAAAGAAACATTAAAGCTTCAACAAGAGTACTTTAGACTAATAGCCCTTATCGCCCTATTATATAATAGCCTTATATTCTAGAAAATCTTAGCTTCTAATTATTGTTCAAATAGAGTCCAAATATTCTTTAGCTTTGACCTCTGAAATGAAGTATTTTACTGTGCCTTTGAATACCGTCTTTAGTTTTGCTGGGCCTTGAAGAAAAACGGCAACCTCTTTCTTTTGGAAGTCCGGAATCAGTTGTCTCAACCGCCACCGTTGGGCCACTGTGGCTTGGCAATAATCCGGTCGTACAAAGAACTGACAGCCCAAACCGTCCGCTTTCTTGTCTGGTCTCGCAGACATAAAAATAGCTTCACGAGCAAGAAAGTTATTGAATGAGACCAGGATAGCCCTAGGATAATTTTCTTGGCCTTGTCGTGGGTTCCGCACAGTGAAAGGGTACCTATGCGCGCGTTGCACTTCTCGTGACCAATCCCAGTCTACCATTTCAGGAAAAGCATCATTCAAAAGATTGATAATAAACCTACGTGGATCAGACCCCTCTTTATTTTCGGGAATTCCCAGAAAACGTAGATTACTTCTACGGGCTTGGTTCTCCAAATTAGCAATCTTATCAGACAGATCCTCTTTCAGAGCTTTAAAATCGCCGACTTCCTGTCTCTGTGCCATGCTTTCTTCCTCCAAAACTGCGATTCTGGCTTCTGCTTCGACAACTCTATCGGTGGTCTCTGAACACATCTTGATTGCACGACGAACTGAGTTTTTAACCTTAGCACAGGTCATCTGCGTGCGTAGATTTTCGGCTTTACTTTCAGCCCTGTGGCTCATCATGGTGTCGAAGATCGTTTTCAAAGTAATCTCCTCACTGCCTTCACTATTGTCCTGTACCATGACTGGATCGGAGACGGAATTAAGATTAGCTCCCACAGTGTCAGTGGTGTCAGTGGTGTCAGTGGTGGGAACAGATACTGAGTTAGAAAGTAGAATATTACCCCCTCCAGGTGAATTAGAGGCAACATCTTTACTCCCCACGTGTAATGACCTCTTTTTCCAGAGTTTTTTTTTTATAGTAGTAGCTGTGTTAATATCAGGGCTCGGACTAAATTCGCCATCTGAAGATAAACTCTCACCACTGAGCTCAGCCCAATCCCTGTGTATGCCTGTTGCCTCATCCGAGGAAAGTTCGGACAGAGAAAAAAACTTTTCCGAGACCTCCAGGTTCGTATGCTGTGTGGAGTTTTCCGTTATCTGCTGCTGCTGCTGGTCAGTTTCTGCTGAAACTGATACCGATAATGAGGGCAGAGAACAAGAACGGCTAATACCGGCCCCACTGGGGACTACATTTCCCATAATGACCTTCTTTAAGGGATTAGTCAGCACCAAGTTTAGAGGATTATTTAGCGGGTTATTATCATTTTCAGCTGTAGTGGCACTTTGTTTAGACTGTGATTCCACCGCGTCTATGCCTTGCAAGTTAACTTCCATTATTTTTTTTCTGGCAACTTGTTTCTCAAAGAGAACAGGCAAAGTTTGAGACGTGGTATTCTTAGCACTTGCAGCTTCATTATGTTTTACAGGTGGCTTGTTAGTGTTCTTACCCTGTTTTGTTGTAATTTTAGCAGGGGTTGGAAGTGCAACTTCTGGAGCCTCAGCCATCACGAGCCCCTCACCGCCTGAATCCGCTCTTCTCTGCACTTGATCCTCGTCGTCTCTCCTATTACTACGGGTAGTTATGGACGGGGGTAGCGGTGTCTTTTTCCTCCCCTTTCGTGTGCCGCCTCCGCCTCCGCCTCTACCGGGAAAGACACTGCTCTGCCCCCAGAGCAGGCAAAGTGTAGCACGCCACAGCGGAGACCGCCGACTGAGCTCTGAGAACTTCAGCAACATTCGTATACTCCTTTCAAGGGGATAGTTTGTATCGTGTTCGCCACGCCAATATACAGACTCCGAGGTACTTCTCCGTGAAGATTGTGCAGCGCACACGCAGGTAACCAGCCGGAAACGGTCAACGCCTCATTTGACTCCGTCTTGCTGCATCGATATAAGCAAGTAAATAGCGGTAGGTGGCCGTGCAAAACCGATCAATCCGCACATGTCACAAAGGCGGTATCATAGTAATTTTTTCCTCGTAAAAACTGGGTTTATCCTCTCTCCTTTTCTCCCGGACGCCTGGAGCCAGGGAGCAAGCTGCTCACACAGCCTTCCACACGGCAGCCATCTTGCCTCGAGTCAACATCAGGAGTATTATCAGTAGCATCAGGTGACCGTCTTTTAAGTATAGGCAAAATAGGACTGTTACATATATTCGAATCAGTCTCTTCCACTACTCCAGACTGTATTAAATCTTGTATTATTTGTAACAAGGCCTTCTCTCCCTCCCTAGGTATTCTGTATTGTGGAACTCTGGGCAATTTGGCTCCCACCTTCACTCTTATTGTCACCGGGGCAATATCCATTTTCCCTACATCATTATCACTGACAGCCCACAAGCTGTCGGGTATGCCTCGGAACTCAGGTGGCAGCGGGTCGTCTTTTGAAAAGCACTGTAGTGGGCGGGCAACATTCGGGCCTAGAGTAAGGTACACGCCATCCGGAGAACAAAAGATGGTGGCATGCAATCTCTTCAATAAATCTAAACCCAGCAAATTTTCTCCACAATTCGATGTCAATAAAAACGGTGAATCAACAGTAAAAGGGCCAATCGTTAACGTGAGAGGTTTAGAAATGGGGCTAATCACCGGAGTTCCTGCGAAACCCACGGATATGTTATTCTTGCCAGACAGAGCCGCCCCTGGGACCCGAGAACGAGCCACTGAACTTTTCATTGCACCCGTATCCACTAGAAATTTCTGTTGAGACCCCATTAAGTCAGCTTCGACATAAGGTCCCCTCTGATCAACTTCCATAAGTACTGATCCCATGCTCTGTCCTACGCTGTCCTAGTTGTGGGAGAACCCTGTCAAGTCGTCCACCGAGTAATCATCGTTGTAATACTGGCCCCCGCTCCTCTGCGACTGTTGTCTATCTGCCCCGTTGTCAAAGTAATTGCCTCCCGGTCTCCCGCCTCCTTCTGATCGCGCAGCCTGTCTCCCAAAATCACCACTACCTCGTCCTCGTCCTCTTCCTGGACCGGTACCTGACTGGAGCAGTGGGCAATCTCGCCACCAATGCCCTTCCTGCTTACACTTGGCGCACTGGTTCGGTCCCAGCCTTTCCCTACTCTCACCTCTCCCAAAACCACCTCCGCGACTCAGCGCCGCACCTCTCCCCCTGCCTCTTGCCACCTGCTGCAACAAAACCCTCGTCTTTAAATCCTAAGCCTTCTTTTCCTGCTTGTCCTTGTTCTCATTTTCCCTGTGTTCGTAATATTGCGCCATACTTAGTATTCCCGAAGGAGAGGACGTCGTCCACGTGCTCTCCGACGCTTGCAGTCTAGCTGATATTTCAGGTAATAAATTTGTGACAAACCTGTTAACAAAGAGCCGTAACCCTCCATCCTGTGACACATCCTGCCCACTAAAATCCATTAACGTTTCCTCAAACCTCGTAAAGAAATCTGAGACCGCTTCATCCTTTTTCTGCTTACAAGCCGTCAACTTGTCCCAATCTACCTTTTTCGGGGGGATAAGGGAGTGCATATACTTTATTATGCGCCCTGGTAAAGCTAATATTTCAGCCTTCGGCTTCTCCCCTGGCTTACGCTCCTTATCCCAGTCCTGTAACTCCTGCCATGTACCTCCCAGTTCCTCCCTATGATCCGTACCTTTCACCTGCCGCCACACATCAACCGGGACCAAAAGCCCGAAAAACAATTCAACATCGGCTAACGTCATCACCGTAGAAGACGCCGCTTCCGTAAGCTCTTTGTAATAGGCGGTCGGATTCTTTCTGGAATCCGGCAGCTGGGCCTTCAATGACAACACCTCACTTCTCTTCCATGGCGTATACACCCATTGTTCCTGAAAATGTGCATCTATTCTATTCCGAGTAACAGCCTTCGTTACCGGATCCAGCAACTCGGGGACCTCGGGGTGGAAAATAGGGTGTACCTCGCGCATTGGATGGAGACCTGGGAAATGGGGTGTGCCAGCAGAGGGTAATTCATTCCGATATTGCAACAGCGCACGCAGACTACTCATCACTTCCTTCACCCCCGTGTTCGTTCTGTACGCTCCAGCCTGTATATCTCGTAAAACCGCCGGGGCTACACCTCCATACCCCTGTTCCCATAGCGGTATCAATACATTAGACATATGCCACAAAGCGTGCTGCTGCATCAAAGGCTCAAAATCCTTCATAGTAGACCAAATATCCTCAAACGAATAAATATTATTCCTTGCCCACTGACATGCCTGATTGGCCACCATACTTTTTTCATCTAAACCAACTGTAGAGCGTGTAAGCAGCTTCCGTACCTGTGAAAACAATCCGCTACCTGCACCGCGACTCGGTGTTAGCATCTCTTGACTGGGGGTGGTACTAGCTGAAACAGTAGGGAGTGCTAAAGAAAATGGTGAGGGTGCAGGTGAAGTGGTCTGGAGTAGAGAAACGAGGGGTGTCGAGGGCAGGGATAGTTGGGGGGCACTCGCTGAAGGACCTGGAACGGCACTACTAGGGGCCGAAAGTGGCAAGGAGGGGTACAAGGGCTGTGGGGCATAAGGGGGAGGGGGTCGGGCATTCAAAATGTCCTCCATCTCATCTGGGTCGTCCTCTCGCACTACATAACTTTTATTTTCTTTCAACCTACAAAGTCTATCTGCGCGCTCCATACGTAGTGCATTCTCATTCCCCACCTGTTCCTTCGCTTTCTGCGCCATAGTCTGGGTGGACTTTTTATACTCCTCTTTCTCCTCTCGCATCTTGCGTTTCCTGGCCTCTTTCTGCCACACTCGCAAAGAGTCGAACATACTCTGACGGCTACGCCTAACAAACAGTTTGTCTTGCAAATAATCCAACTTAGCTTCATCAAAAGAACCCGTCAAAGGCCATTGTAAATCCACATTATCAGCAGTGTACCGATGCCACAAAGTACCAAACAAAATCGGGACCAGTCCATGTTTAACATACATATCAAAACTCGGTGTCCCTTCAGGGGGTGCAAGTTGGCTCTCGGCCAGTCTAGTATCTGAGGGTCGACAACAGCATCCAAAACATCGTAACTTACTAAAACACGGCATCTTTACTTTGATGTAAAAGTAGCACTTCTCCACTGACTACTTTTACCTTGAATCACAACTCGAGTTCATTCACACACACACACATATAAACGGACATTAGAGAACCACGTACACATATACAATATCTCCAAACACGTGTTACCAAATGGGACAAGGCCCGTCGACCAAGTCCTGGGGAACCTGGACTCTACCGCAGACCAAACAGTACGCTAACTGTTCTGAGGACGGGGAACAGATCCGCCACCCGTGCGGCACTATGGATCGCTGCGCACTTTACCGCGGGAAACCCAGGCCTCACCTCCACTGAATCACCACACTAGGGGTTCAGGGTAAGTACCGGAGTCTACCCACAATGAGCCACGCCTTCACCACAGTACCATTCGGTCGGATCGCTACAAACAATTACCTCGAAATACGTCCCCAACCCCGTCAAGTCTGTCAGAGCACCAACTCGTACTCTGAGTTCCCCGGAGCACACTAGCCCCAGGAGCACACCGGCTCCTCAAACCATCGGAGACACTCTAGTCTCCCGGAACACTCCCGTTCTTGCAACAATCACAGGTGGACCACTCACCTTCCGTAGGCGGCACCGACCTCTACCGTTCTCCACCTCCGGCTGCCAGGACCAACACGGTCAGCTTCAAGTTCCGCCTTCTGGACCCCGGCGTAGGATCCGAACCGGGACCTCTCCCGATCAGCAGGGTGGGGCAGCGCTGCGAGAACCAAGCTCGGCATCAGATGGGTACCCGGGCCCACCGTGCCGACCAGCGGGTCCCCGGTCTTCTGCTACCCACTTACGGGTGAGAAAGATCCTTATCGCGGGGTCCCTATTCGGGCGCCATCTGATAAGCGTGGCTCAAATCCACCCGAGTGACTTACCGCACTCACCTATAATTACCATATAGGAAGTCAGCCGGACAGTGGAGAAGAATAAACAAAAGTCTTTATTAGGCCAAACAACACTCATATGAGAGGGCCCTGTCTGACCTCACTCCTAGGAGTGCGAACGAGAGGACTGACTCTCTGCATCACAGCAATACATTATAATGCAATACAGTAACGAGGGGTACGCCCCTTGTGGAAAATTACTGAGCCCCGGACCATGAAACAATGCTCTCATAGAGCAGGCATCTGCACCTGCGAGGGATACATTATTATCTCTACTCAAGGCCATGGAGCTGGGCTTCGGCGTCTCCGGGCATGAGAATATTACTGATAAGGGGGCTTGTTAGTTTCGGCCACAGTAAGCTAAGAAATGAAAACTGCTGTCTTAGTACATTTCTGTATTCCTGCGGGAGGGGCATATGAGCGAGCAGGGTCCGCAGACACAGAGAGTTACACAAAATGGTGGCACACAGGCTAAGCTAAGAAACTAATATGATCACACGTACATTTGAATATAAAAAGAAGTAGGAATAATAATTCAGCATAGGTGCATATATGAATTACATTAGTTAGTCATATGATGCTAACTCGTACATCATCATAGGGTAATTAGAGTATCGAAAAGTGAATTCTATCAGACCCTCCTTTTAGCATCATTGGCTAACTATAGCCTCATTTATTTGCAAAAGGTAGTGCCGACATCCAGTCTAGGGGTAAGACTTCATATCTTAGTCTAGAACATCTTCCGCAATAAACATTAACCAACTTGCATCAGCCGGAATTTCAGTAATCATGGAAGTGGTATATTGACCAGGTAACTTCTTTTTAGGACGTATATTTGCAGCACACATTGAACAACATGGAGGGAGGCAATATATGCAAAGGCAGCAAGACAGAATTACACTCACCACTCCAACCAAACCCATCAATATTTTCCAACCCCAGGAAGAAAAGGCACCCCAGAGCCACCCTTGTAGAGACCATGTCCCATTATCTTGGTGTAGTTCAGTCGCTAATCTATGCAATTTTTGTACTGCCAAGTTAACAGTCGGGGCGGAGTCAGGGATATAAGCACAGCAAGATGTCCCGAGGAATAATAATTCAGCATAGGTGCATATATGAATTACATTAGTTAGTCATATGATGCTAACTCGTACATCATCATAGGGTAATTAGAGTATCGAAAAGTGAATTCTATCAAGCGTGCATGTGGTTAAAGTAGTTTGGATCTTGCACTTTTGCCAGGAATCGTTTTGAATCACTATCAAGCATAAATTGATGAAAAAAATATTGGTTGTTAACAGTGAACAGACTACGGAGCCGGCCTAAAAAAGAAGCAAAAAAAGAAGCTCTGAAGTGAGGAAAATTCAAGCTCCCCTTTTCAAGTGGGAGTTTTAATATTGACATAGACCTTCGAGACTTCTTGTAGCCCCAAATAAAGCTAGAATGTCGTCTAATTAAAAAAAAAATTATTAACGCGACAAGGAATGGAACGGAAAAAATATAAAAATTTCGGCAAGATATTCATCTTGATCAAGTTCATACGGCCTAGGAGATTTAGCGGGATCTTATGCCATTTTTTCAAAAGAGTGGTCACTTCTTTTAATAAGGGATCATAATTTAATGCATTTATTTCGGCAATCTTAGATGATATCTTTACCCCTAAATATACTGCAGACTGGCAGAGCCCTTGCACTGGAGAGTTAGCCTGATAACTCATAATAACTTGAGTTTGATTTATATTTAATGTATAGCCAGAAATGGCCCTAAAGTTATTGGCTTCTTCCTTTATCCCTACTAGTGCGTCCACCACATTAGTGGTATAGATAGCTAAATCATCCGCATATGCTGTGATTTTAAGAATTTTGCCTTCATGCTGAATAGGCACAATCTTGACTTGAGCTTGCAAGGCATTAATAAATGGCTCCATAGAAAGAGCGAAAAGCAGGGGTGATAGCGGGCATCCCTGCCGCGTCCCCCGTAAAATTGAAAAGGTTCGTGAAAGTACCCCAGCATAGCTGATTTTTGCATTAGGGTCCCTATATAATGCCTGTATACTTCTCAAAAAACTCCCACTAAGGCCAAATTGCTTCAAGACTCCCCACAAATAATCCCACCCCACTCGGTCGAACGCCTTCTCTGCGTCTAAAAGTATCATACCGAGTGGGGTGAGATTAGTTGCAACCAATTCGAAGGCAGTAATAGCCATGTTGACATGGGTGGTGGTGCTTAAGATATGCCTTCTAAACCCACCTCTAAAGCGAGTTATGTTAGAGGCTGGCTCAGATCTATGGTATTGAATGTTTCACGGAATAGAGTCTTCTTTTTATGCTTAATGCTGGTATTGTTGATCAAAGGTGAATCCCAAGGTTGTGTCTCTGCAGTGGCTAAATAACTGGGAACAAACATCGCTCCTTAGCATTATTGCACGAAAGACTCTGCACCACATGCGACCCTTGGCTGGGCTTTACCAGTTATCCACCGTGTCATAGAGGTACACCTCCATAAACGGCCTCCAACCTGACTTGTTACACTTGCCACCAACTGAGCCAAGATATATGAGATCTGTGCCCCTGTGGACAAAGCTAATTCATGAACACATATTCTATCCTAGTGTGTTGATTAATAAAAGAGCAACTCCCACACGAGGAAAAACAGAACATATGCATGTGGGAGTATGTACTTGGTAAACCCATTTCAATTTAAACTTGATTAATACAGAATTCAAAGGCACACTCAAAATGGAAGACACCAATTCATAAAAACATAACTTCGAACATGTTTTGTCTGGACGGCAGAGAAAATTCTGAATGCGTAGGAGAGTAAGGTTGTGTCAGGTGATTTCTATTTTCGCCACTAGAGTCAGAGAACACAGCTATGGCTCAATAGTCCTGTGCCATCATGCCCTTGCGTCCAGTGTGTCTGTTACTGTTCGCTTTTCTCTGCATGAACCTCTGAAGGCGCCACCTGCCGCTCACACCATGAAATTTCCCAGGTTAGTATTGCAGCACTGCCCTCCACCTGTTGTAAATGGCACCAGAGGCAGCTGCCAGGGCAAAAGCAATAATAATAGAAGCCTGTTTTATATAGCGACAAATGCTGTATGATTTGATTAGCAAAGCTACTATGGCATGTGATTCTTAGAAATGTATAACCTTTAACATTTCTAACCAGCCTTTTCTAATCAGACTCCTATAAACTGTGTGAAGGGGGCAGGATGGAAAAATGACAATTCTGATCAATATTGGCCCATGTGAATATTGCATAATCAGACTTTTTAAATTGTGTAGAATACATGCAGCTCTTGCGAGAGATTTTTTAGGGAAATTGTGCGGACAATCCATTTTTTACCACAGTTTGTTCACACTTGTTGTGAACGCTAAGCCTAAGTATCTCCAGGTGAGGCAAGGGCTTGCGTGGCACACCACAAAATAACTGGAATATTTCATTAGTGCTCCTTGCGAACCTCTGAAATTTAAGTCATTTTATGAAAATTATGTTGTAAATTCCACTATTTGGTCATATTTCTCATTTTTTAAGGAGGTAAATCTTCTACTAGAGGCTCCCACAATGGCAGTGGGCAGCACCAGTTATAAAAGTGGGTTGATCAGGCAATGGAGGTGGAAGAGATCTTGCTAAAAAAAAATATTTGGTTCCTTCAGTTAGGATTTTTTCACTCTTTAAGTGAAGAGTGTCAATGTTCTTTCCTTAGGTCTGAGCCTGTCACCTCTACTCACTACTGACAATATGCCAAAGGCAGTCTTAATGCGCCTCACGGTGTAAGTTCTTGTAGGAAGAGTGGTACCTCTGAGTGAAAGGCAGAGATGGTTGATGCCAACAGGGGGTCGTACATGCCAGCTGTTGTCACATGGCGATGGAGTCCAAGGATAGAATGCAGAGGAAATCAAGGAGAGGTTAAGAAAGGAGGCAATATATTTTAGAGGGAGATGCACCACCATTTTTTTATTAAAGATGACAGATGGCCAGAAAATGAGTAAGAGGTGAGCCATAACTTCAAAGAGGCTGCAATTTGTAAAAAGTTGTCTAATTACGGCCCAGTCGGTGTCCACTGGAGGAGGTATAATTGAAGAATTTCCATATAGAGAGACGAAAAGCCTTTTAAGTGTTGAACATTCCCTAGAGTATGTAGGAATAATAGGGGGCCCTTTTATGCCTCGGATGCCACAGGAGAATGGAAGGACTTGCCTAGACCCATTACAAGAGAAGAAGAGGAAGGAGACGGCAAGCAGAGGTTCCTTTGATAAACTGACTTTTAAGGACATTAATATGGACATTGTGTAAGACTTTTAACTTGGTCTGTCTTTAGAAAAAAAAGATAGCCCTCAACACCCAGCATCTGACAGATTTCTGTGGCCACTATGGGTCTTAAGAACATTTACACGGTAGAAGTCACCAGCAGCCAAATAAGGCACGCAAAGTCTATGTCGGGACGGTCTGTGAGAAATAAATGGCTTTTAGTTGTCACCTAAAATGATAATGTTTTGCAATCTGTTTCAAGACAAAAGCATCATGCCTCTTCATTAACTCTCTTAAAGCAGGGGACTACCAGTTGGTTGGGCGGTCAAGAGGGTTAGTGGGGTGCAGAGAACCTTGTCTTTCTTTGCACATTTAGTGCATCCAACCGGGGTAAGAACTCAAGATTCTCCAGTATTAAGGGTGTCTTTCATAGATTCACATGCCTGAATCATTCCCCGTCGTCGGAGTGGGAGTCCCACGGTACATAAAAAAGCAATAATATGCCATAAATATGTAGTAAATACCAATAAAAACCAACCAGGAAGTAAAGTAGCAAAAGCTACAGTAGAAAAAACTTCCACATCTATGACTATCCCAGTCATGTTGTATAGTCCAAACTACAGCCAATCAGGCGCTAGCACCCACCAGAATGCTCTCCCCAGAGGCTCAGGCTCTCAGATTTTCTACCGCACGTCGTGTGAAAGGGAGTCTCCCTGAGCTCTGCTCAGTACTTCTCAACTTTACCAGTGTTTCTTCAGAATTGGAATGTCTTCAAAGTCTCTTTTTAGAGCTTGTGACTCTTGTGGAAAGCTTAGGCTTTTTAAAGAAGATCCCCACAAGAAGTGTATATATTGTCTATACCCTGAACATGAGGTGAAAGACTGTAAAATCTGCAGGACTTTTCCACAGAAGACCCTCAGAGACAGGGAAGGTCGTTTGCTGCTGTGGTTGCAGAAATTAAAAGGAAAGGAGGATGCTCTTTCTGAGATAGGAAGTGTGGCTTCTGTTTCCTCTGTGTCATCGAGAAAGAGAAAGACTGAGGAAAAGATTTCTTCTCCTGGGGCTAAGATGCAGAAAAAAGTCAAGGTTTCTGACTTGCCTTCCCCTTCTTCAAAGAAAAAGGCTTCTGCACCTTCTACTTCTGGATTAAAATCGCCCCCGAGAAAGTCTGCAAAGCCTGTGTCATCTAAAGGACACTCAGACAAAAAATGACCTCAGAATCAAACCTCGACGACGGACTAATCGTCGACGGCGGCTCCGTCGACAGGTCCTGTCTACAGTATGCATCTACGTCGACGGTTACTTTCTCGTCTCCGAAGCCACACATGATAATGACGTCGACGTCTTCTTCGCCGACGAGGGTGTTTGTGTCAATAAAACCCTTCTCGTCGACGACCATCCAACCATCGAGCGTCGACGTTTCTTCGTCTTCGACGAAGAAAATAATTCCATCGACGAGTACATCGTCGACGAAGCTAAGCACGTCGACGAAGATTTCTCCGTCGACGGATCCCTCGTCGACGAAGACAGCTTTGCCGTCGACGAAAAGTTCATCGTCATCGAAGACGGCACCGTCGACTAAGGATCCTCCGTCGACGACAGATATACAATCGAAACTTCATCGTCGTCGAGAGCATCGTCGACGAAAACTACTTTATCACTGATGGCTCTGTCGACGACGCAGGTCAAGCCTCCGTTGACGATACCGTCGACGATGGGCCCGTCGACGCCACTATTATCATCATGTACAGATATACAGGTGTGGTCTGCTACGTCGCATACTGCTTATGACACTTCTCAGTCGACAGGGGCATCATTACTTCAAAGAAGAAGCTCTACATTACAGCCTCTTTCCCCATTAAAGTTACCTGACCAATTACTATATTCAGAAGAGGAGGTAGATCAGGACTTTTCTGATGATGATGGCAATTTCAGAGTAGCCAGAAGTCCTTCAGAATTGTTCATCAAGACACAAGAGGAAGATCAGGAGGAAGAACAGTTCGTTGCAGCACAAAGGGGTCAAACATCTGCACCAATACCTACGGCACAAATGCCATTAGATCTTCTTAATAATCTACAATATATGCTGAGTGATTATTACCGCAGGTTCCCTCCTTCAGAGTCTGGAGAATCACGTCCGGCGACTCCAATGACGCAAGAACATGTCTCAGCTTCTACAGTACCGAGACAGTCGTCATTAATGCCAATACCTGAGGCTCAAACTAATGACCCTCCATCTCCAGCACAATCCCAGCATACGTATCAGACCGTTGATGATGATGATGATGAGGATGATGAGAGAGAGGAAGGAGAGGTTGATGAAGAATCTGAAATGCCGGAGTGGGATAATTATCAGACACAGACCCCATCACCAACTGCTCCTCAAACAGCGGACTCACCGCCTATTGACATTGGAGGTTTTCACCTGGTCATGGATAGAGCGACAAAAAGATTTAAGATCGCTATGGAGGTTGCACAGCAAGAGTGTTTTTTATATGATTTCAAGGATCAACCACACAAACAAGTAAGAACGATCCCAATAATTGACTTTATTTGGAAAGAAGGCTTGAAAATCATGTATACGCCAAATTATTTACCTGCAGTCATACCACGGCTGGAGAAGAAATACAAGGCACCCAAGGCATCTCCTGCATGCCTTGTTGGACAGGCAAAGATCGAATCTGTAGTTGTTCAGGCGGCACAAAATAGATCTAAAATTCCGGCCTCACAGGTCAATGCTCCACCGGACAAGGATGGAAGGCGCCTTGACTCTATTGGAAAAAAGGTGTCCACGATGGCTGCGACTACCGTCAGAACAGCAACTTCACTAGCAATCTTGGCGAGATACGAAAGACAGATGTGGTCAGACATGTCTCCATTTTTGGAAAAGTTGCCAGAGCCAGAAAGATCGGAAGCAATGAAAGTGCTTCATGAGGGTGAATGCGTCTCGGCAGAAATGATCGACGCAGCAGTGGATGTTGTGTCCACAGCTTTTAGACAGATGGCAGGAGCAGCTGTACTAAGGAGGCGCAAGGTTGGCTGAAGTCAACTGCTTTCAGACAGGAAGTCCAAGCAAAGATCATGGACATGCCTTATGATGGGGAGTATCTTTTTGGTCAACATGTCGATGAAGCCCTGCAAGCCATTAAAAAAGATACAGACACGGCAAAATCTCTGGGAACACTACAGTTTCGTAGATCGTCCTTTCGTAGCGCCAGAGGACGGGGGTCCTATTCAAATAGAGGCGGTTTTTCCCAACAACGTTCTTACCAGTCCTCACAAAGTAACCAGCGATACCAGCTGTATAGGCAGCAATCATACGGACAACGAGGCAACTATTCACAAGGCAAAAGAAGATCTTCCTATCGAGGGAAAAATTCTGCTAAGAGGCAATGAGAACAGTCACCTGTCACCACCTCTGACAACTATACCATCAAGAGTTGGAGGAAAAATATCCCATTTCTCATTAAATTGGTCAAAGATTACAACAGACAAGTGGGTTCTGGATGTTGTAACCAGAGGTCACGCTTTGGAATTTATCAAAGTTCCCCCAACTTCGCCTCCAAAAGGTCCCCCACCAGCTCGCATCAAGGAGCTTCTTTCCCAAATCAATATTATGATTCGACAAGGCGCAATCGAGACTGTTCCTCAGTTGCAGAGAGGAAGAGGTTTCTACTCAAGATTTTTCCTCATTCTGAAAAAGACAGGGGAATGGCGTCCCATCCTCGATCTACGCGCCCTCAACAAATATCTCAAAAAGATATCTTTTCGAATGATAACACTCCAAGAAATCCTTCAGCTTTTGTCCCTAAACGACCATATGTCTTCCCTGGACCTTCAGGATGCCTATTTTCATGTGCCTATTCTCCCCAGGCACAGAAAATTTCTAAGATTCAGAGTAGCTGGCAGGGATTTTCAGTTCAAAGTTCTTCCGTTTGGACTTCGGTCAGCGCCTCAAGTATTCACAAAGATGTTGGCACCAGTAGCAGCGCATCTTCGCCTAAAAAGGCATTCAGATTTTTCCATATTTGGACAACTGCCTTATCAAGGCCAGTTCTTTAAAGACAACTCCAATGCATGTCCAGAAATGCCTCTCACTATTTCAATCCCTGGGACTTACAGTCAATTAAAAAAAATCCCACCTTGTTCCATCACAGAGAATATCATTTCTGGGAGCGACATTAGACACTCAGCTCACCCAAGCCTTTGTCTCAAAAGAAAGACAGTGCAAGATTTGCAAGATGGCCCTCAACTTACAGAAAAAAGGGTACGTTTCAGTAAGGACTTACAAGTCATTCCTAGGGATGCTATCATCCTGCATCCCTCTCATACCCAATTGTCGTCTGCGCATGCGTCCTTTTCAAGAAGAGCTCAATCTTCAATGGATTCAGGTGACAGGGTCATTCGACGACAAGATCCGCATAACTTGCAGAATGCGAGACGCTCTTGCATGGTGGATGCAGACAGGCAATTTTGAAAAAGGACGTTCCTTTCTAACGGAAATACCAACTTACACCATCACCACGGATGCGTCCCTGGAAGGATGGGGAGCGCACCTAGAGGGAATGACAGTCAAGGGCAAATGGAGCAAAGATCAAAAGAGATTGCATATCAACCTTTTGGAGTTGAGAGCAATTTTCCTGGCTTTAAAATCTTTTCAAACAGTGATTCACAGATCAACAGTACTCATCAGAACAGACAATACAACGAGTATGTATTACCTGAACAAGCAGGGGGGCACAAGATCAGCCCTTCTCTCACAGGAAGCCCAGGAAATCTGGAGGTGGGCTTTACATCAAGGGATCAATCTGTCAGCAATTCACGTTCCAGGATTGTCCAATGTGCTCGCCGACTCACTCAGCAGGGCGACAACAACAAATCACGAGTGGGAACTTCATCAGACCACTCTCGACAAGATTTTTCAGAAGTGGGGTCATCCCGAGCTGGACCTATTTGCGACGATGCAGAATTGCAAATGCCCATACTTCGCAAGCTGGGTTCCCCACAAGGAGTCGTGCGGAGAAGCACTTTCGATGAGTTGGTATCAAATATTTGCCTACGCTTTTCCACCGATCCCTCTAATTCCCAGGGTCATTCAGAAGATGAAACGACAACCTTGCCGTTTAATCCTCATCGCACCCAGGTGGTCTCGCCAGTATTGGTTCACAGAGCTCCTACTTCTATCGGAGTGCAAACCCATACAGTTGCGGACTCTGCCGAATCGTCTAACAATGCAGGAGGGTCAGATCTGTCATCCGGACCCAGCCTCCTTGAAATTAGCAGCTTGGCTCCTCAACACGTCGAATTTGCTCATTTAAATATTCCAGAGGATTGTAAAGAGGTGTTAGCCAATGCCCGAGCACCTGCTACTATAAAGACTTACCAGCTAAAATGGAAAAGGTTTTGTAATTGGTGTATTGCGGCCCATTTACATCCACTTCAGGCGACACCAGAACAGAGTTTACCGTTCTTTCTCCAATTGGCTAAGTCTGGCTTGTCTCACTCCACACTGAAAGTGTTCTTAGTGGCCATTTCCAGATTCCGGCAAGATGGATCTAATTCTCTGTACTCATCTAGGATAATAAAACAATTCTTTAAAGGTCTGTTCCGCATGTTCCCGCCTGTTCGATGTCCACCTCCATCATGGTACTTGAATGTGGTACTTTCTCAGCTCATGCGTCATCCTTTTGAGCCCATTCATAAGGTGGATCTGAAATTTCTTTCTTGGAATGTTGCGCTTCTGTTGGCTCTAACGTCAGCGAGAAGAGTCAGTGACATTCAAGCTTTCACCATCAATGCTCCTTATATGCAGTTTACTTCAAATTCAGTGGTGCATCGCACAAATCCAAGATACATGCCAAAAGTCCCATCTGACTTTCACCTTAACGAACCGGTGTGTTTAAAGACATTCTTTCCTAATCCACAAACGACAGCAGAAAGAACTTTGCATTCTCTGGATATCAGGAGATGCCTAAAATTTTATCTTCAGAGAACGGCTACATTGCGTAAGACAGATCAGCTTTTTGTAGCATATGGCAGAATGTGACAAGGACACGCAGTAACCAAGCAAATTATAGCTCGTTGGGTGTCCTCAGCAATTGGTTTATGTCACCAGCAAGCAGGAAAGCCACTACAATCCTTGCCTAGAGCGCATTCTACAAGAGCGGTCTCATCATCAGCGGCCCTCTTTGCTGGAGTACCCCTGCGCCACATATGCAGAGCGGCAACTTGGTCCAACACGCATACTTTCAGCAAGCATTACTGCCTGGAGAGTAGCAGCGATGCAGATACTTCGGTGGGACGAGCAGTGTTGCGCAATCTTTTTAAATAAGGCAAGCCTCTGTTTTTCCCTCCTCCTCTATGCTTTACTACACGCCTATGTTATGTCTATATATTATTGTACCATTGACATATGCATAATTATACAAGTTGGCGTCTAAGAGCAAAGGAATGGTGTACTGCTATTTACTCTGATTCAGGCATGTGAATCTATGAAAGACACCCTTAATACTGGAGAAGAACAATAGTTACTTACCTGTAATCTGTGGTTCTCCAGTATTGGTGTCTTTCATAGATTCACATGCAACCCGCCCACCTCCCCTCAGAGGCTTTTAGGCTATTTTGGTTTACCTTCACTCCTTGCGAGAAAATCTGAGAGCCTGAGCCTCTGGGGAGAGCATTCTGGTGGGTGCTAGCGCCTGATTGGCTGTAGTTTGGACTATACAAAATGACTGGGATAGCATTAGATGTGGAAGTTTTTTCTACTGTAGCTTTTGCTACTTTACTTCCTGGTTGGTTTTTATTGGTATTTACTACATATTTATGGCATATTATTGCTTTTTTATGTACCGTGGGACTCCCACTCCGACGACGGGGAATGATTCAGGCATGTGAATCTATGAAAGACACCAATACTGGAGAACCACAGATTACAGGTAAGTAACTATTGTTCTGCCATGATGTCAGCCATGTAGGTATATTTTTAGTTTAGTCTTTGCACCAAGGTAAAAATGAGTACTTATTAACGTTGAAAAAGAATGATTGTGTCTGTCTGTGCCTTTATAGGGTTATATATAGGCTCAGTGTTAAGTGGTTTTTGTTATAACTTTATATTCAGCTTAGCTTGGGACAATGTGCCAATTGTTCATTCTGAAACATTCATTAGTTGTGTCGAATAGATTCCAACTTCCATTCAAAAGTCGGAGACCAGTGACTTTACTGGAGGTATTTTTTAAAGCGAAGCCACCACCTGAAGTCTCTGCTTCTGCTCAGCTCCCCCAAATTATGCAGTCAATGAAAGGAATGGTGCTGAGATGGGGGCACCCCACAACGTATGATCTAACGACCAACAGAAAGTGAACAGAATCACCCCAAAAATAACTACTAGATGAAGCAGGATAAAAAAGAAAAAAAAATCTAAGTTAATATTAGCAAACTGGGCACGCATCAATAATTCTACCAGTGTTCGAGTATAATGTGACTCCGTTGTTTTGGGCCGGCTGCCAGCGCGCCAGGATATACGGTATTTTTATTAGGCTGAGCCCGGTTCTGTCAAACAATGCGCTGAATCACTGCCCGAGGGCGGCCATCTTTCCCAGGGCAATACACTGTCAGGTCGCCTGCAGTCTCGGGAAAATCTGGCCTTGAAACAACTCCCACATTCTTTCTGTAGTGGTTTTCGCTGACACACTGTGGGCTCTGAAAAGTGTTTTCATAATAGAGTTATAATTAAGGATTGTGCTTGTAAAAGCAATGTGTGGCATGGCTCACCAGATTTTTTTTTTTGTTTGGAAGGCGCAGGAGGGTTTTGCCTGCCAAAAGGCAAAGCAAGACGAGCATAGAGCAGGGAAATCCAGCGCTCACAGTAGAAGATGGAATTATTTTGAACAGAAAAATATAAAAAAGTTCAGTATAAAGTTAAAGCGGAACCGATGAAAACAAGTTTGCACACCATTGGGTTAGTTTTTCTCGCCCTGTGTCGCAATACCAAAAACGCTCTGCCTCTAACCCCCACCCACTTTTATGTTTTTCATGATATGTCTGTCAGTTTGCTACTTTTTATGAGCTCTTTCCTTCCCTCGTCACAAAAAAAATTCGATGCCCACTTTTACAGAAATAGCTTCAAAGGATAAACGGGTTGATTTCCAGTTTTTCTTTTAGCTTGTTAGGTAATTAGTATCTGTTGTAAATGTAAGACATAAGATTACCATTTATTTTTAGCTAATTCATTTTATTGCACGTAACCTTCAAAATGAGACATACAAGTAATTATCCAAAGCTCCCCGAGTAGAACTATTAGTCATCAGAAGTTTGACGGTGATATTTTAATGGATTACCTCAACATTACACTCCAGGCTCCATAGACCCCACACTACTCCTATCTTTTCTTACAAGACTGAATATCCTACTCCAAGGCCAGACTGGCAGTAGTGGTCACCAGGCGTTTCCCCGGTGAGCCGACAGGGTGGGGGGCGTTTTTGTTACCTGGGGCCGGCTGCAATATCCGCCCCCAGCAAAAAAGCGGCTGAAAGCTCTTTCTGCTAGCACGCCCCCCCCCCCAGCCCCCCCCCCCCCCAAAAGGAGCCAGGCGAGCTCTTTGCCAGGGCCGGTTTTGGCTCCCATCCGGCCCTGCCTACCTCCCTGACACACCTCCATTCCTCCTTCCCTTTCATAGGGCTTTCTCCTGGTTTCTCTTTCACTCTTGAAAGATCATACACAATGGTAATACATCAATACATACTTGCGGTATAAGGTATGTGGTACAACCGTGGCTTTGAAAGGTTGCAAGGATCTCATTTGTCCTAGTGGGATTCCCTAACCTCTTTTGCCATGAATTGGACCTTATGGGGCCAGGAGACAGGGAACTGAGGACTGCATTATCTTTAAAACATGGAGCTGGAGACACTTTATGCTGATGATGTTTCATAACCTTACGCCAAATTGCTCTCCAATACCCATTAGTATGGATATTATGTAACATTTGGGCCTTTGAAAAATTTCTCTAATTTCCCTGCTCTGGAATAGCTTTTACCATGGACCCCAATAATTCTAGTGGTGCATAAATAATAAATATTATACGTTTTGGGAAGTAACATGTTGATATCGGTGTTTCTGAGCCACTTTCTGCATGTTTTTCTTCGGCCTATCAGGTTGAGATTTTGGCTGCTGAAAGCAGACAAAATCTCTGTGTGGAAAAACGAAAACTTAGAATTCCAGTGGACTTGGTAGCTCATGTTATTGGGCCCATCTGAATTACAGGTCTTTCGTAATGAGGGGCAAAGTCTTTGTTAATTCCGGATTTCCACCTGTTGGGTGCCACTTCGGATTTCCAAATAAGGTAACCTTTTATTGAGCCACTTATTGGCTGCTTTGGCATCAGACTTGGTTTTCCTTTTCTCGAGTAGTGTCTCTATTGCTATGTTTTTTTCCTAATTTGGAAATTGTTCAGGAAATTGGTGGGTTGAGGTAATGACCTAATTTTGCTGTTGTTAATATGGAAATTGATGTAGACATCAATGAAAATGAAATTTCGTCTTTATTAACAGGCTCGCCCATTGTGAACTCTACATCAACCTCGACTTGCAAATATGTAGCTAGGCAGGCCCTGAGACCTAGACCGAGGAATCGCTGATTGATGGGTCACAGGTGAGAGTGTGCGTAGCTGGCAGGCAAACACTCAAGCAGGAAACTCTTGATCAATCCCACGGATCGGCGCTGCAACATAACAGTGGTCAGGGAAGATTCCCCCAATAAAGCACACATGGCTGGAGGTGGTACGCACGCTCCTAAAAACACCATAAAGTCAGATGCCACATGAGTTAGGAACACATAGGCAATCAGGACTTGGCATGCGTAGTGATCACCCACTCCTCATGCCAGACATCTAGACGCGTTCACCTCTGGCCTCACTGTCCACTCGAGGTTGAGACCCACTTGTAGTAACCATTGACAATTAATTCATGACTCAAAGGCAGCAACCAACATTCCTCACCATATATGGTACACCGGAAGCGTTTATGACTTGTGATTATGTATATAAGAAGGACATCAACCAAATGTAATTTGAGATAGTCCTCAGACCTAGTGCCTGTGACTGTTCTCCCGGCTGAACTGTTCAATTAAACAAACTGTTCCTGTTTTGCCAAACACCTCTTGTCTTCTGTTTTTTCTAAGAAATTCTAACTCAAGCAACATTTTGGCAACCTCTGAGGTGTTTCTGCAGAAGTCACCTGTTAGAAATGAGGGTCTCTATTTGGCAGAAGTAGGTATCTTTGTCCAAATAGGGACCCTAGCTTCTAGCCTGAGTAAGGGGGATACACTTCTAAAATAACCCCTGCTCACCCCTTTGGTTATTTGACACGAGCAGACAGGCTTATCTCAGAGGCAGTGTGCAAAGCATTTACGAACACATGCAGTAATACAGTGAAAACACTACAAATGGACACCACACCAGTTTAGAAAAATAAGTATTCTTTATCTAAAACAAACCAGGCCAAAACGACAGAAATCCACAATACAGTACTAAAAATATGATTCTTAAAAGGTAGAAATTGTTCAGTTCCAAGAAAATGTGAGCTGCAACACTTTTACACAAAGTACCTTGGATGTGTCGAAAAATGCAAGCAAAAAGAGTCACAGGAAAGGTGATGCGTCAGTTCCTTACACTCAGGGAAAGTGATGCGTCGGTCCCTTGCTCCGGAGGAGGTGATGCATCTCCTCTGCTGCGCAGCAGCAAGGAACCGACGCATCGGTTCCTTACCAGAGAGGAGGTGATGTGTCGGTTTCTTACTGCGTCCCCCCAACGATGCAACAGACTTGACGCTTCAATGCGATGCGTGACGATCCGGTGCGATGCATCGGTTCTCCTCCAACCGGACCTGCATCGAAAAATGCAAGCAAAAAGAGTCACTGGAAAGTTGATGCGTCGGTTCCTTATGCTTAGGAAAAGTGATGCGTCGGTTCCTAGCTCCGGGGGTGGTGATACGTTGGTTCCTTACTGCTGCACAGGGGAGGTGATGCGTTGTTTTCCTACCAGAGAGTAGGTGATGTGTCGGTTTCTTACTGCGTCCCCCAACAATGCGACAGACTTAATGCTTCGATGTGATGTGTGACGATCCAGTGCGATGCGCCGGTTCTTCTCCAACCAGGCCTGCATCAGAATCAGTGCGGTGATCTCGAACGTCGGAGATCGGTGCACAGGATTAATCGCAAGGCAGACACTTCAACCGAGAGCAGGTGCTGTGTCTATTCTTCGGTGGCGGCAATGTGTCAGAAATCTTCTCTCACACCGCTGCGAAACATCGGAAACAGGCGATGTATTGATTTTTACAGTTATTGCAGTTTCCAGTCCCAGAACACTGGCAGGCACCTCTCAGCAGGTCAGAACTCCCAGCAAAGGAGTTTCGGGGTGGGGCTGAAGGTGAAGTCTTTGTGTCCCTGAGACCAGAATAGCAGGCAAGCTCGATTCAAGCCCTTGGAGCTCTTCCTCCACAAGGGACACAGCAAACAACAAAGTCCTTTCTTCTTTTGTCAGCAGCAAGTAGCCACTGCAGTACAAAAAATAGCAAAAAACGGTTGTGGTCCAAAATTACCTGCACTCTGGCAGCCCTATTCTTACTACAGAGTCTCACTCACAGGTTCAACCGTTATGAAAAATTCCAAATTTTACAACACAAATCCTCGAGATGGAGGAGCACACAAAATGCGTTTCGTCGAAACTTTTTTCATGATAAAATTCATCGAAACGTTCCTCTGCACAGTGGATGTCCCGTCACGTACACAGACGGGGAAACATTGCACTTGGATGGGATCAGTATTATCATGTGACCGGTTGCTTGATGGCCTTATGAATTTGAAGTGTGGAGTACAGAGGAATGTTTAGATGGAAAGACGATAAGAAAAGAGAAATTGATCATTATGTGGAACATTCATTTTTGAGACTTTATTTCCGAGGGCTAATTCAGAGATTGCATCGCATAACAAATGACTTAGTTTGACAGTGTAATTGAGCAACCCACCAGAAGTACTATGGTTCAGTGTAGAAACATCCACGAGCAGAACACACTCACCAGTACACTTTCCTCTGAAGAAGTCCTGTAAAATAGGGATGAAACATGTAGGCTGTATGTGATTTGTTGTCAAGACATTTTTTGAATACACATTTTCAACGCATGAATAAAAAGAAAAAGAACTCGCAAACAACTCTCCTTTGTTCATTTCTGATATGATTATTGTTGTCCCAGATATTGCACTGATTGAGTCTTCTTTGTGATTTCTATGTATCTCACTGAGAGCTATGGTTTTTTGTAAATCACTGAATTTTATCATGAGTAAAGTTTCAACTAAACGCATTTTGTGTGCTCTTCCATCTCGAGGATTTAAGTAGCCACTGACGGCCACCCCCAGACAGCAAACAGCACAGGGGCAGTATTCCTTCTCAACTTCTCCGGGTCTTCTCCTTGGCAAAGGTTCCTCTCGATTCCCAGAAGTGATCAGATGGACGGTATGTTTTAGAGAGTAGGGGCGGACGGGACACACACACACTCACACATTCACATGACACTCAAAGCAATGTATTCACACTTATGCACGCACACAAACACATCCATTCGCAACACTCTTCACCAAACATTCATACATACACACACACGCACCAAACGGTTTAAAAGAAAACAAACACCTGCAGCCAGCTCTGCTTCGGAAGTTCCAGAGGCTTGGGACTGCTGCCTTCCCTAATTGGCTGCCAGCCAGTGATGGAAGGCAGCAGTCCCAATGTCATCACAGAGCGGGATTGGGTCAGTGAGACTGCTGGCCCCACCCCACTCTGTGATGAAGTGTCACCGATTGCCAATCAACCCTGCGCGCTTCAGGGCTTAAAACTGAAGCCCCCAGGTGCGAGGCAATCAGTGACGCTACCCCTTGACACTGAAGGGAGGGCCAAAGGGACCTTTGTTGAGCTCAGGATGTCACGCCCACATGAGCTGTTACTTCCTTAGCCTAGAAAAGTTCAGCTCAGGCAGCCAGGAGCCTGCGCTGAATGATCTGAAAGTCAACAGTGTCTGTTCAGTCTGATAGACACTGTTCATGAGGGGAGAAAGATGGAGGGGTGTGGCTCCTCTGCCCTAATAAACCGGCCGTTCCTGGAAGTGATCTAAAAGTCTGGGGTCTGGGCCCCTCTTTATACTACAAAATCCTTTGTTCTCCGTGGCAGAGAAGCTCTGTGCTCAGTCAAAACCAGTTCTGTCTTCTCTGGTGAAGCTTCCTGGCATGAGGTGGAGACAGCATTGTGGATGGCAGAACAGGCCTATTCAGGTGAAAAAAATCTCCTCCCCCCTACTCTGAATGTAGCCCAGCCCTGACTCATCCAGACTCTCTGGACCCACTGCACATCCCCAGCCCCTGTCACTCCTAAAGCCAGACAGTCTATACAGATCCTAGCGGAGGCACACTGAATGGCTAAGCAAGAAAATAGCTACTTTCTGAAAGTGGTATTTTCAAACACAGAATGTAAAAATTACCCTTACTAAAAGATGCCTTTTAACATTCTGAGATGAGGCATACTAATCTTTATTTTTCTACCTTGTTCCCAGAGGTAGTTATGCTTATAAGATGTTATAAGCAACCTCCCCATTCTATCCTATGGGGGAAAGGTAGCCTTGCAATAGTGAAAAACGAAGTTGGCAGTAGTTCACTATCAGGACATGCCACACACACCAGGGCATGTCCTACCTTTCACATACACTGCACCCTGCCCACACTGGTACCTTGGGCCTACCTTAGGGGTGACTAACATGTAAGAATAGGGAAGGGTGAGGCCTGGCAAGTGGGTGCACTTGCCAAGTCAACATTGCAGTACTAGACTGCACACAGGCACTGCATTGGCAGGCCAGAGTTACATTTACAGGCTGCTTATGTGCATGGCTCAACCAGTGCTGCAGGCCCACTAGCAGCATTTGATTTTTAGGCGCTGGGCGCACATAGTGCACTGTACTAGTGACTGGTTAGTAAATCAAAAAAAGCCAATAATGGAAACGCCAACCCATAACAACAATTTACAAAGGGAGCACTTGCACTTTGGCTCTGAACAGCAGTGGTAAAGTGCCCAAAGCCTCTAGACCAGCAAAACGAAGTCCAGCATACTGCAAAAAAATAGGAGTCCAAAGGCGAAAAGTACTGAGGAAACCCACGCCAATGATGCCAGGTCTAACATCACCTTTGTTCAAAAGCTACCGGAGCTAAGGTAAATATAGTGTATATTGTGAATATAGCCCTTGATAACGCCCAGGACGCTGTTTTTTTGTGACATAGCTATCCTGATTGGGTGGAGTTGACACCTCAGTCTCACACTTTTTTCATTCAATGGTTTCCCAGAGCTAAAGAAGTTTCTTAATACCCGTAGTATCTGGAAGGAATGTGGGAGGGCATTTTAGCTTGACCCTGGGCGTTACAGGGCAGAATTCGAATAAGGGAAATCTTGGACCCAGGAAACTCATGTGTGGCCAAGAGGAGCCAGTGATTCCAGAGTTATTACAATAAATTTGTGCTTTCAAAGTTAGCAGCGGAAGTTTATTAGAAATGGTTTGATATGGTCTAATTTCTTAGCACCTCAAACAGAGGTTGCAGCTATATTAAATGTAGTCTTGAGTGGTACTCGTGTTTATTTAGGCATGTCAGGTGGGAAATAACCATCGCTTAAACCACTGGAAATACACGCACGAGAGGAATGAGTGGTTTCACCTTCCTTGAAAGAAGAAAATGGAAAGAGGCAGTTTAGTTGATTTTGGACTTGGCTCATTTTAAGTTTTTGATATCAGATTTATAACGTGATTTGGAGAATGGAGCTAATGTGGGTAAGATATTGAGCTCTCCGAGTGCTCCAAGATCTTCTTGAAGAGGAAGGCAAAAGTCTCTGGGGTGCAGGAGGAAGAATTCAGTTTTTGGAGGTTTTAACCTCAGAGAGAAAGAGGACGTCCGGGTTAGGATATATTCCAAGGTGATTTTTAGGTCATGTAACATGTAATTTTTAAGTGGGTCAGAGGTTGTAGATGGTCTAGGTTTTGCACCCAAGGCTCCGCCAGTAGCCACTAAGCCGACAGTGTTCACAAAAATATGACTTTCAGGTCTTCTGCCTTAACACATATTTGAATATAGGGTTAAGTAGGTGATTGACTGTATGTTTTGACTCATGTGCTAGTTGAGAAGCCTAAAGTAAAGGCATATTGAATGTTTGGGTCAGAGGTACTGGTCCCCCTGAAATCAGAATTTAGTTTGACATTATCTGGATATTTAATTACATGGAAAGGAATTTAATGAGAAATGATGTGACTGAGCTGGGTAATCGTTGACAGCCAGGGTGAAGGTATTGTTGACCATCTTGTATTTAGTGATTAACTGCTGGTATGGCTGTTGTATTACCAGTTCACTGTTAAAACCAATGTTTGAGTGCTGTGTTCTTTTGTGTGTTCATACATGTCAATTGCCTCTTTTGTTATTAAGCAGTGATCAGAATAGTTATAAGGTCCCTGGGGTAAAATTTTACAGTGCCTCTTTCATTCATCCGCCATGCCCTAAGTGTCTCCTCAGGCCAGGGAAATGTTCTCCCTGAAACTTCAATGCCCCGTAAGTGAACTTAGAATTCCTTATTGTGGTTGGTAATGTCTTTTTTCATGGTATCTTTGGGAGAGAGGTGTTTGGGGGCCTAGTGGGCTGGATGTCATTAGGTATCACCGGACACTGAATGAGGTTGATGAAGATATCTGTTGCGGTAGGCTCCGTTTTGGAATATTGTTAAATATGTTTAATATGCCGAGAGGGTTTTAACTTGTTGGATTTTGGTGGGTCTACAACTGTGGGTGGACTTTGGAACAGCATAGTCATTATGTGTACCTTTGATGGATGTGCTCTTGTCTGGTTGTATCTCTTCATCAGTCAGATTAGTGGGTACTAAAGTGATGTCCAGGATGGTAGGGGAGTCTTGAGTTCTCTATTTGTTACCATCCTAATTTGACTGTCATTCTAAAATTGTCATTCATGGTTATGAAACCCCTGCCAGGATGTAAAGGCTGACATGTCCTGTGGTTGAGATACTCATGTCTAAAAATGTGCAACGAACAAGTTTGACAGATCGTATGTAATCTGGGTTTTTGGACCAGGTGTCACAGGGTAACCAATATATCCTTACAATAGATATTTATGTACGAACTTATGAAATGCTGTATGCCACAGTCATTTCAAAGAACAGCGGTGGTTCTAACGTGACAAAATAAGACAAAAATGGCTGTTCTGTTTTAAGTCAGGGTCTGTAATATTTGTTGTGAGGGACAGCTGTCTGATCCAAATGGATATTTGTTATGTGTTTAGTGGTTGAGATGACAAAGCCTTAAGCGGTACCTATACCTCTATAAAGCACTTGCCAGAAATGGCAGGTGACGCTCTAGGGCATCTTATTGTGACTTATGTTTGGTCATAGTAATAATTCCTATTTCCAAAGTGCGAACATATCACCCCCTAAGGGGTTTAAGGAGCTGGGAGCCGTCGGAGATATTAAGTGAGCTATTGCCCACATGGTGCTGAACGGCGCAGCAGGTGATGGCAAGGGCGTAACACAGGCCCCCGCGTTGCGGGGGGCCCACCGCGCTACAGGGGCCCCGGCCCCCTCACAATACATCATGGATTTTAATGATGCACTCTGCGCACTGAGCACGGCCCCAGCTTCTTTAATAAATTAAATGGTGGTGGTGAGGCTGAGCAAGGCATGCATACCTGGGCCCCCGCTGAGGCTCTTAACTGATTGTTGCTCGGGCCCCGGTCGGGGCCCCTGAGGCACTTATAAATGGTGAGTGGGCCCTGGCCGGGGCCCGTGAGGCTCTTAAGAAATGGTGCAGGGCCCCAGCTGGGGCCCCTGAGGCTCTTGCAAATGGTGCTGGGGCCCCGGCCGGGGCCCTTGAGGCTAGTTACAATGGACTGTTAGGCTCTTAAGAAATGGTGCAGGGCCCCGGCCGGGGCCCTATAATAATAATAATAATAATAATAAATGCCTTTTATATAGTGCCTGGTTACAATAGAAAACAGTGTGTCCCCGCGCTTTAAGGAACAAGGACTGGACTGAGACAGGGGAAAGCTAGGGAGAAGAGAACTGAAAGGGGCCGAAGGTAAGGATCATATTTTCGGGAATAGATATGTTTTTAATTTTTGGCGGTTGCAAATGGTGCAGGCGGGGCCCCTGAGGCTAGTTACAATGGTGCGTGGGCCCCGGCCGGGGCCCTTGAGGCTCTTGCAACATGGTGCGCAAGGCTCTCTTTATTTTAAATAAATGATGGGGTGGGTGCGCATGGGCGAGGCGCGCACTGGTTTCACTTTCCGCGTTCCAGGCCCGGAACGCGTATGCGCGCGTTGTACAGGGTGGGGGGGCGGGGGCAGGGCTGGTGACCAATGCCTGTCCCCTGATTATATTTGTTATGACATTCACAATGAGCTCAGCCCACACGCAATTAAAAATGCGCGTTAGAGACGAGTAAGGTGTGGCATCCAAGAGAACACCCAGCAGCAACGCTCCTACGCAGGTCAGGACTGTCCAAAGTCCACTGCGTCACTGGCCGGGCCTTTAATTTAAATTATTTGCACCCCGGCCCCCTACCTGGCTAGCCTTGCGCTGGCTGCAGCCTCTGCCCGTCCCGCTTACGGCCTTGCGCCTAACAGAACTCTGAGCTGCAGACCAGGCCCAGGCCCCAGACCTCAGGTCAGGTGTCAGGTGAGTCTGCATCCGAGTCCGACGGTCCGAGCCTAGGCTAGTAGGCAGGAGGAGGAGTGGTTCACGGTTGGTGGCGAGCCAGGCGAGGACCGTCAGAGTCTCAGTGGGTGGCGGTGGCGGTGGCGGGTTGGTAATTTGGACTGATTATATCAGGGAGGATGGGAGGGCAGGCATCATGGTGGGGCCCGACCGGCAATAAACATCTTCAAATTGAACTAAACATATTAGTGTTAGTGTGTGTCTTATCTCTCTGCCTGCTCCAGCTCCTTGGCTTCTAGCCTCCCTGCCTGCTTGATCACCTCTCATCATGATTTGCAGTGGCGGTTTTACCATTAGGGCGTTTGGGCGTTGCCCCACCTATAATTATCAGGCAATTTATTCGAGCGGCGCGTTAATAAAAGTTTTATAAATTAACGCGCCGCTCGAATAAATTGCCAGATAATTATTGCCCTGCGGCCGTGGTGTGTGTCATGGACATGGACAGAATGCACTGTCTGACACTGGGTGGCGCTGGACTGACTCTGTGCCGGCACAGTGCGCACTCACTGCGCATGTGGTGTTTGCCCGGCAGGGTTTCTCCAGCTAGCAAACTATGTGGTTTTAAAAAAAACAACAGTTTAGGGGTTTGCCTGCCTAATGCAACGTACCTCAGTGCTGAAAAAAAGAACAACGTTTTTTTAAGGCTCAGCCCAATCCTGATGCTACTCTCTTTAGAGAGCAGCTCTCCTCTAAAGAGAGCAGCATCAGGATTGGCTACTACTGTGTCTCTGCAAGTTGGCAGCCATCAGTCTAGGCGCCAACGGGACCCCAGAGCAGAGATGGTGCGGACCCGGTCAAGTGAAGACAAGGTAAGTTTTTTATTTTATTTATCCCCACCCCCCTGGCCCCCACTGTGAGCGAGCCGTGACTGCTTTTGTTCAAACTGGGCACGCTTTCTCGCCATTTTGCATTTCATTCTAGATAGAATGGTGTCCGAGTTTTGCTCCAGACAACTATGTTTGTACTTTATTATTTGCACCAACGCAGCAGATCATCCATCAAATGCAGTGATGCGATCTGCATTCTAATCACATCTTTACTTAGGGGTAAGGCAGCACTACAGGCTAGAAAAGAACTAACTGAGTGAATACAAAACATTCTCATTTTCAGTGCAGGCTGCATGCACAAATGTTTAATTTCGAGCTTAAGGTGAAAGGGGACAGTGCAAACCTCGACAAGTAAACCATGAAATTTCTGCAGAGGTAGACCCATGTTTATTTATTTATCTGAAAGTTTTACATAGGGCTAGCTAGACTCGAAGGTGTCAGAGCGCTTTACATGATCGTGAGCGAATCTGGTGAATCAGGAACACAGAAATTGTATGAGGCGAGACTCATTAGATGTTCGTGGGCGGGCTTGTTTTCCTCCATGTTCCACGTGTAAGCTATTTGCATTGCTCCTTCCGTGCACGCTCCTGCACCAGTCCAGCTTGGCAGACCAAATGAGATGCTGTTGTCTATGGCCATGCAGGGCAGTGAGATAGAAAGACAGTTTTGTGCCAGCGCCTAGGACACCGTTGAAATAAGATGAATTTCCTGCAGCATTTCAGTTGTTTCTCTTGGCTAACGTTTTGGACTGCTAAGTAGTTGAGCCCTGGTAAATTGCTTGGATGAGATGTGAGGTGTGGGCTAGCAGAAAGTGGATTCTTTGAAAATGAATGATACCAAATGACAGTGCTTTGTACTAATAACTGACCTCTTTTGGCTCTAGAAATGCTTCATTCTCCAAATTCTGCAAGCTGCAAACAAATGCAGCTCCTTCCTGAAGCTTAGTTTGACGACAGTTCAGAAGGGCTACAATGATTTGATGATAGTGAATAATAATTCAGAATATGTTGAAATGTGTAGAAGCGTGGAGAATTCTACAGATTCCAGCGCTATCCACATTGAAATGGAATTAGCAATGTGTATATATAGTATCTGAACTGCGCATGGACAAAAGTATCTGAACTGCGCATGGACATCCCGAATAAAGGATTTGAGTACAGCTATTATTTTACGCCCTACCACTTTCAAATGTCACCAGCCTCCACTGATGATTTGACTTTTAGTGCTACCAGAAGGCTCCGGTACCTACCGAACAAAAGAACATCAATAATCAGACCTTTTATTTAATGCGATTTTATCTAGCGCGAACTTTACCCGAAGGTGTCGGAGTGCTTTACATAGGAACCAGTTTCAATACATAAGGACCAAACATGCACATTGTAGGCGTCCCATCCAAGCTATGTCAGGGATAGGCAGTGGTACTGAGTCCCTCATCCTTGTGGCCGATGCCACCATGAGAGGGCGACATCCTGTCACATTTTTAGAGAGGCTGTGGAAGTTTTTTATGGGCCTCGCAACCTTCAAAACCAATAGATTGGATTTGCAAATGTTCACCGCATTAGTGGAAATTTAATAGCCATGCCATCAATAAGCAATTGAAAGGTGATCACTCAACCTTTGTGAGGGTCTTCAAATCTGCAGCAACAGGTCTTGCTGTATTTTTAATACTTTATGATCCGTCTGAGCTAGAAACACATTTTTCTGTTAAATCTGCAGATGATGGATAACGTGTCAGATATGACAAAATCCAAAATTAGAGGGAACACAGCGGCCGCGGCATCGCATAATTTCAGTAGTTCTGGTCATTATTTGTCAGACATAAATTGCATATAGAAATCGATCTTTTTCTTCCTCGCAGCAGCCTATGGTAAGATGTTTTTGTCGGACTCAAGTGTGAGACGAACCTTAATATGGGCGCTTAATTCCATTCTGTCTTTGCACATTGGGATGCCTGACCCCAAGATATGCTGCCCAGAAGTCTTGTGATTCGCAAGGCTTCAGTTTGCAACGTGGGTGTAAAGAATCCTGATAGGCCAACACTGCTGCCTTCTCTTTGACACACTCTTTCGACTTTGTCACGAATTGACAAGATACTAGGGCTTGTTGCACATTCACTTGCACCAAGAAAAGTATGGGCATGGGGTATTCCCACAATGAAAAGACACCTAACAAGTATTTATTGAGAAGGAATTGCAATGATTTTAATCAATCACACAATAAAAATGTATTCATTCATTCATTCACTAAACAATCACCCTGAGGAAGACAGGTAATTGGGCGATACACACACACAGACATGGAAACTATGGAAGAGCAAAGTATGAAGGCCTTTTATCGTGGGCTGAGAAATCTTAGTACTTTCAATTGATAGGAGCTGGATGCACAAAAACTACTACACTTACAGGGCAGAAGACGATGCATCAATTAAAAGATTGTAATTGACATTTCGTAGGATTGATTGTTGGGCATGTTAAAGCGTCACTCAGGTGAAGTTCAGTTTAGCGCCCCTGCGCTGCGCTTTTGTTTTTTTCCGCTTCCCTGGTCGGGGAGGAGGGGGGGGGGGCTCCCTGTGCTTTGCAGGGGGGCTCCTCAAGATCGTTACGACACTGGGTGATGGAACCTTGATCCCTGCGCCTCGCTTCGGAGTCAGCCGCTGTGGTCTCTGCTCCACACTTCTCCCTCTTGATATGTTGTAGTTTTGTGTTTAGCTGCTTCTGTTTATTAAGTGTTTGTTGATGTGCATAATACAGCACCTATGTTGCAGATGTGATGATGGTTGTTGTTGACACTTAATTTTGTATTCTCCCGGTCCTGAATTCGATTTGCAGCCCCACCCCCCGTTTTTTTGCTATCTTTATTAACTTTTGAAATTCATGAGCAGTTCAGAGCCTCTCCGCGACGGATTGTTATTGTTCCGGTCTCTCAATAGTTTGCTTATTTCCGAAAGTTCCGAAGTATGTTATTGCCGGTCACAGCACTTGACCCCTATGGCACCTTAACATTACCTGTTGCTGATCTGACGTTTGTTTGGGTTGCCTTTGTCCCTTGACTGACGACTTCTAAATAGCAGCCCGTCTGCACCGCTTCAGCAGGTGACAACCTGATTAGTAGAAACAGCTCTGCCCTCTTCACCACCCCTCGTTAACGCTCATCCCCCGTGAAGAAACCCCCCAAATCATCTTTGTTAAAGGAAGGCGAAGAGGAGCTGTCCTTTGCAAGCGGTATGAAGTGTTTTAAGAGAAAGAGCCTTCTTAAGCTTGCATTATAACCCGCTATGTTCACTGGCATGCACTGATGCTGGCGTCCCGCTCCTGGGCAGGCCCCGCACATTTTTGGCGCGTCACTGCGGAGGCTACACGTGGTTTCGCTGCTGATGTGTTGAGCTCTCGCTGAGTTTGCTGCTTGTAGCTACATTCCAGGCACTGCTTCCCTTTTGTCTTCACAGGCTAAAGGTTATGAACCGTAAACGACGAGGCAGCTTCCGAGACAGTTTATGGCAGTGGAGGGGAGCAGTTATTGACTGGAGACTAAGGTCGTTTGTTTTCTGTTTACGTGATTTATTGGTCGGTACTCGTGAGGTGAAGTAGTACACCCGTCTTTTGAATATCAAAAATGCCTTCTATTATCCGAGCAGCTTATTAAACTCTCTTCAAATAAAGAGGACACCGCCTTTTGTGATAATTATTAGATACCTATGCCTTGGTCAACCTTTAATTATGGGTTGGGACCATTCGTACTCCACATCACTGTCCCTTATGCTGTTGGCACTTTGCACTCGTATTTTTTCTGTAAAATATAAAAAGACTAAACTTTCTATGTTATGCTATTTGTTCCTTTTTAGATCACCTCTGTTCTACTCCTGTAATGGCAGCAGGCGTTTACGGTGTAATATACACCCAGGCCTGGCTCTAGGATTCAGGATCTGGGTGGGCCATGAAGAAGTATGAGTTGGCCAAGATGATGAATGTGTAGTATCCATCATTCCGGGGAGTGTACTGCGACATAGGTATAATTCTGATGGAATGTTCGGATTCACGTCTGATGCTGGTCCTGGGGTCAGTTTGACTCCAGGGAGCTGTGGGTTGAAGTGAATAAAGGAGTTTTTTTATCAATCAGCTGTGTCCAGAGTGATTACGACAAATTGAGTGACAAGTTTCACTGTAACCATACCCACGTGTGCAGAAGAGTCGTACAGCATTCAGATTCCAGCCGATCAACTAGCTGTACCGGGTTCACAAAGGTCTGGTGAATGAGAGCCTGTGCCCTGACGGTTTCTGGCCGACAGTACTTATTGATCATCGAGTATTCTTCCAGGTGGGAAACATCAGTTTGTTTGACACATAACCCTGTGCTGTGGAGGAGCGACCCCAGTGCAGCGTAAGGCGAAGTTCAGGTGTTTTCAGATGCTATTTTAGTTTGGGGCGCATGATGACATTGAAAGATTCTTCCCTGTGCCGTTTTGGATTGGGTGCATAAAAATTCATGGTGAACGCCATTTTGGTTCGGTGTGTGACTTAATCAAGCAACGCTTCCTGTGGAGGAGTGTGGCTCAATGGTTAGAGCGGCAGACCCTGATTCAGAGTTCTGGCCCGGGACCAGGGTTCAATTCCCACCTCGGCAGGTCTTGGGCTCAATTTCCTCGGACCTGACAATTCTCGCCTCGGTGCCTATTCTAATCATGGGCCCCACGCTGTAACTCTGGGCAATAGCTTGCTTAACCTCCACACTGGCCCCAACAGCGCTAGGATGCCTGGTTTCACCCTGGGGGTGCCCAGGAGTGGACACTTCACAGGGAAAGCCAGGAAGGGTTCCACAGCGGTATGAGTAATAGCGCCAGGAAACCGCTTGGTGACAGTGCGCTCTACAAATACCTTGACATTTACATTTACATTTACATTTCCTCACACCATTTTGGATTAGATGCTCAGGTAGCATTCAGAGAACTATTTCTTTGGGGGTGCCATACTATTCCACGCACCATTTTTGATTGGGCACACATGAGCGTTGGCAGCACAACTTCTATTATCGGGGTGCCATCCTACTCTTTGTGCCATTTTGGATGAGCTGCGTATCGGCAGAACAACTAAATAATCATACAAAAAACAGTTGGAGCACACGCATCGCCCCTGCAGAGCTAAAGTCTATTTAAAATACTACTAATACAACTATTGCTATAGTAATTCTAGTATCTTTTATACTACAACAACAACAACTAATATTATACTTGCTGGAATCATGGTGTTGTGGGGAGGAGGGGAACATTGTCAGGGTGGTGTGGCGCAACATGTCTCATGTTACAGAGGTACTGTTTGAGTGGTAGTGCTACACCAATGGCTGGGAGCACACATCTCGTCTTTAAGCAGTGAAGCCATATGGAGAGCGGTTTAGTTCTCTGTGTAACTTTCCGTATGGATTTCTGATTATTGCAGACTGCGATGTAAGGTGGCAATACTATGGATTTTAGTTTTTTCGAAAACAAACTATTGGCATGATTGTTTTCTCATACGATTGAAATATTGTGCGATTTTATTTTGATGATTTTTCGTTATTGTGTGTACTTCATAGGTTAATAATACATGGTATTACATTTAAAGTTAATGAATAACATGCAGAGTGTTCCTCCACCACCTCCACAATTTTTGCAGATCCCAGGAGATCCACAAGTTAAGTGGAAAACATGGTGTATATAGCGTTCACTAAGTATTTAGGTGCCGTTGGTGTAAATAGATTCAGTGCTCAAACCAAGAGGTTTATATTAGAACATAATCTGGTGTTTGAGGGGCAGGCTGTACTTGAGCATTTGCTGTATTTAGGACTTGGAGAAGGAGACGATGGTCTAGATCAGTGGTTCCCAAACTTTTGACTCCTGAGGACCCCACCCCCATTGACTCACCACTGGAAGCCAGGAACACCCAGCAATTTGTATGATTTAAATTTCAAACACTAAAAGAGTAGTAAAAAAATAAACACACATGTACACACAAAAGAAATACTCGAATTACTAAGGATTTTAGTATTTTATATTGAAAGAGTTTGCAAAAAACTGAACATTTTATTGGGAAGGTTGGTGCTGCATCTTCGTGATTGACTTTTAAATGGTTTGTTTTATTTCACAGTGCAATGCTCATGCTCCTGCCAGGAAACCCAAAGCAGCCCTGACTAATGTTTTCAGACCAGTCCCCATACAGTGCACACCAAGTGCAGTGAGTGAGCCTGACCATTACAAAGGGGGCTTTGGGAAGCCCCCCCCCCCCCCAAGAATATTTAGGCTGCAATGGTGCATGCTACAACACATTTATCATTATATATTTAATTATATTAGCTTATAAAGAATAGTAAATTATGCCTTACTATGCACCAGGATACAGCAATCTTTGTTGGGGTTCTTCAATGATTCCCTTATTATCACCCTTCAACAGTGCCTCTCATTTCTCCATAGCACATCTGTCACATATATTTCATTTGTTTTATAGCATCTCTCATACCATTGTAGGATGTCAGAGCACTTTACATCGCACACATATAGAGACAATGAATCATACTTGTAAATCAGTGTAGAGAAAATGTTACATAAGGCAAAGGGGGTGTAGGATTCACATGTCTTTCATACTGGTAGGCATTTTTAAAGAGTGCTTGGTCTGGAAAAGCACAAACTCGGGATTCGGAACATAAAACAGTGGTTAGCATTGACTAACAATAAAAATGTATTTCCACACAAATAAACCCCTTAAGCAGCATCAGGATAATGAAAGACTGGGAAAAACATAAGTTACTAACTTGTACCATGCAGTGTGTAAGCAGCTCCTTGATAACAGTTTATAGGTCACTGTGCTAGATTATGATTGTCTCTTATGAGCTGCAGAGTAACAAAAGAATCTCTGTGACAAAAGCAGTAACCCACTGACCTATGCACATAAAATACTGTTTTTTAAAATGCATGGCACACGTTCTTTGCAGCAGGCATATTAACCCACTGTGCTACATTAGATAAGTCAAACCTGAAACTGGACAAAACTCATCTCTCTCCAGCAGGTACATTAATCACTGGTATTATCTTGACATTTTTATTGTTGCTCGAAAACTACTAATTCTACAAGGAACTTTGCAGTTCTTTTAAAACTGCTGCCTGCAGGCCCCCTGGGAATGTGTCACGGACCCCTGGGGTCCATGGACCCCAGTTTGGGAAACACTGGTCTTGATGAATTTGAGGATGCTGTATTGTATCTAGACTAGAAAATCAGTTTGGTATACAACCAAGTCTAGTTGTTTTGAGACACAAAGTCTTTACTAGAGAGCAGCGAACTGACAAGGATATTGATGTGTATATTGCAGCTTTGTGCATATTAGCTGCTGAATGTGAGTTTGAAGGATTCACGTCTCAGTTGATAGGAGATCAAATTGTTGTGCGATGCATAGACAAGAATGTACAAGAGAAATCACTCACACTTAAAAATCCTTCTATGCAAGTAACTATTGGCATAGTGAAAATTATGGAGTTATCTCAGGGTTCGTCACAGTAGTTAGTGAAGAACGATAAATAGGCCATGGGTGCAGTTAATGAGTTGAATGTAAATCAAAACACTACAGTAAAGTTCAACAAAGATTCCATGCCATTCAGAACGAGAAAGAAGGGTAATGTCTTCAATCAGAAGAATGTTTATTTTCGTTATGGGTTATCCTCACATTTCCCGAATGGATGTCCTTGTCCAGCAACGAATGTGGCAAGTGTTGTAAACAATGTAATTTTGCCAAGTATGTCAGTCCAAAGATAAAATTAATAGTGCGAACCAGGAGGAGAAGGATTATGAGATGAATAAAAGCATAGTAGATGAATTATTTAGTGCTTGTTGTAAAAAATTAATCTGACCAGTATATTGATCCCAATAAAGGTATTTATGCAGATGGTAAAGAACTGACTTTATGGATTCAGGTGCGTGAATGACTGTGATCACAAGAGAACTGTTTGCTGAGAAATTGGATAACAAACAACTGAAACCACTGGATAGAAATCTGGTGTCATATGAAAGAAGGAAGATAGATTTAAAACAATATTTTGAGACACATCTGACATTTTAAAATCGCATCATGCAGGGCAAAGTGTATGTTGCTAAGAAAGGCTTGAATATATTGGGGTGGTATCACCATGCATTATTCAGCATGACATTAAGACCAGGGACATTGTGGGGGATAAGGACCACAGTGAGGCAAAGGTTTAGACTAACATGTATTAATAAAACTATTTACTGACAATCTGGGCCACATTAAGGGCTCGAGGCAAGAATCAAGGTTAAGGAGAATGCCACCCCAGTAAAGACAGAGAGACAATTTGGCTGATGAGTTTAAAAGAATGTGTGAGGCAGGGGTTATCAAACCCATTGAATCATTGTTATGATTGTCTTAGTTGGTTGTGGCAAGGAATAAAAATGGGACTGTGAGGGTGTGTTGATTTACGTAGCCTCAACAAAGAAGTATAGATTGATTCCCATCCCTTGCTGAGAACTGATGACATTATAACTACACTGTCAGGTGCTAAGGTATTTTCCAGTATAGACTAAGCTTCAGCATATCACCAAGTGGAATTGTATATCTAATACAGACATCTTACTGCTTTTGTTTCCCCTGTTGGCTCTTTTCAATTGAAAAGAATGCTGTTCTGATTAACCTCAGCAGCCTCGGTTTTCCAACACATAATGGAAAAGATTTTGGAAGGGTTGGCAGGCACTCTAGTTTTTCAGGATGACATTCTTGTGTCAAGCAAAACGAAATTGAAACATGATGAAAATCTTAATGTGGTTCTGACAAAATTGCTGGTTTCTGGCATAGTGGCTAACAAACAGAAGTGTGTTTTTGCAGTTGGCTCCATTGAGTATTCTGGACAGTTCATTCCTCAGGATGAGGCGGAGCCACACCCTGAGTTCATTGAAGCAATTGTCCGGACCCCCAACCGCACTCGAAAGGACCAAGTCTCTTAGTTTTTAGGGGTATGTGAATTTTATTCTAAGTTGCGCAGAATTTTGTGGCTAAGACAGAATGTTTAAGATCATTATTGAGAAGGGGAACTCCTTTTTTGTGGGATGAAGAATGTCAAAAAGAATTTGATCAAGTTAAGAAGGAACTTGCTTCACGGAAAATTCTAACTCCATTTGATGCTAACATAGAATGCATTGTGTCTGTGGATGCAAGTTTATGTGGTTTGGGGGAATGATTACCCAAATGTGCCAAGGTTTTGCTTCCCATGCTTTACGACGAAGTGAAATGAATTACTCGAAAGAGAGCTATTGGACTGCTGTTCGGCAGTCTAAAGGTTCAAGAGCTTTCTGTGGGGCAGGTCATTTAGGCTAATGATGGACCATAACCTCCTCATTTATATCCTTAGTGGCAACATCATTAAAGATCATACGCCAAGGATTACCAGGGTGTGCTCTATTCAACTCTAATACAATTTTAAGGCTGAATATATATCCTGTGAAAAAAATGTTAGAGCAGATTTTTTCTCAAGATCACCAATGCCCATAGGGATGGAGGAGGTTGACAGGCCAAAGGAAAACGTAGTGTTTGATTGCGGCTGTGGACAAGTGTTTATCAGGATGATTTATTGAAGAAGAATGGTTTGAAAAGTTTTTGAAAAGACAAAGTGGTGCGTGCATTGGTTGTATACATAGTTAAGGGGTGGTCTAAGAAGAAAAGCCTTCCTCATGAAATTCAAACGTATTAAAGTATCTGAGGAATTGTCTTTGGAGGAGAAGAACATGATAGTATGGGGTGACAAGTTTATCCCTCTGGAGAGTTTAATAACACGTAGAGTCGAGTTAGGTCAGGAAGGTCATCTTGGCCAAACCATTACGAAAAGGAGAATCTGCAGTGTATTCTGGTGGCCATTGATGGATGTTCAAATATCTTAAGTGGTTAAAAGGTGTGTGGTTTGCTGTACCAGTGATAAGGTGTTCAATACATATACTCCTCATTGTCAAGCAGTGGAATTACTTGAAGGACCATTGATGAAAGTAGCAGTAGATTTCATTGGGCCATTCCATGTTCTGCCAAGCAAATACAAATTAGCTGAGATGGTAGCAAACTATTTCAGCAAATGGTGGGATGTACAGTTTATGACAGATCCCAACACAGATGGGTATGTTAAGTATTTCGAAAACCTATTTGCCAAGGAAGGTTTTCCGAGAGAAATAGTGTCGGATAATGGAGTAACATTTGTTTAAAAGGAAATGAGTGGTTTTCTCAGACAATCTAATATCGTCCATCTCAGAGTTTCTCTTTATCATCCTCACACAAATGGTTTTGTGGGACGGATGAACTGCATGTTGTTTGATTGTGTACAATGGGTGTTGAGTGGTAGGATGGATGTCATGAAGGCAATACAAAATATGCTAGTATGCTATGGGCACATCACATCACATCACACCACACCCATCTGCAGTTTAGGAAAAAGTCCATTTGAGATGGAGAATAGCCGCATTACGAGTTGCTCCTGAAGAGAATAGGATTTCAGAACCAAAGCTAAAGAGATGTTGGATAGTAAGGGAGGGAAAGAAAGTAGGGATCATTGTACAAAGAGTAAGGGACCCAAATTGCAAGTGGGTGATTGGATTAGAATTCAGCACGCATACAAAGTGTCTACAAGTTTATCTAAATTTTGTCTGCTTGTGAGGGTGCTATGTCTCGCTATGCGGTCAGGATCAAAGGGAATTTTGGAATTTGGTGGAATTTGTCAAGAGTATACAAATTGCCAGATCAAGTCACACTCAGAATGGTGGGTCATGAAGGGGTCACAGGTGATGTCAGTAGTCCACTGAATGCGCCATGCAGAAGGGGTAGAAAGGTGAATGCTCTACAAAGGTTTGGGTGATGATTGATCTATCAGGAACGTCGCTGGACAAAGGTTTGGATAGAAATTAACATATTGTAAGTATATGTTGTCATAGTCAACTTTGTGACGTACTTTTTTAATTAATTTTTTTATGATGTATTTTTTTAATGCAATGTAAATATTAGGTTATTTGAAATTTGCTTCATAAATTGGGTTAGTAACTAGTTAAGTTGTCAAATACGATTTTTTCTATAAAATTCGGTTACAGTATTTCTGTATTTCATTTGTTATGCATATGGTAGGTTTGATTTATTTGAAAAGAAAGGAGATGTTCTGTTCATCATTAAGGGACTGTATTGTGACATATGTATAATTCTAATGGAATGTTATGATTCAATTCTGTTGTTGGCCCTGGGGTCATTTTGACTCCAGGGAGCTGAGGGTTGCGGTGGATAAAGGGGTTTCTTATCACTCACACCTGTGTCCAGAGTGATTACTACAAAATGGCTTTGCGTTGCATCTCCGGGGTGTCTGAGACCTAGGTCTGGACATGCTGGATGGTCTTGTATGGGAATGAGCTGCATGCTCTTCCTACTGTTGGTGTCATGCTTACTAGTTTTAAGTCTATTTCACCCTTCTTGCTCTTCGCTGTACCCTCCTTTCTCTATGCCTCATTCTCCTTTCTTTCCACCTCATCATCCTCTGTCTCCACCTCAACTTGCTCTTCTCATCCTCTGAGTTTAAGAGGTGCAGTCTCTCTTAACCTCACTTTCCTCTTTTTCTGCCTCCCCCTTCCTTCGCCATCTCATCCTCCTGTCTCTCTGCAGTGGCCTCCTCTTTCTCTCCTACCTCAACCTAATCTTTTTCTCCCCTCACCTTCATCCCTTTCTGCCTCATTCTCCTCTCTCTTTACCTCGCTATCCTCTCACTGTCCTTCCACTTCCACCTTATTCTTGTCTCCACTTCATTCTTCTCTCTCGCTTCCCTTTTCCTTCTCTGCATACATTTCTCTCACTCTATCAATCACCTGCCTCCTTCTCTTCACCTTGCCACCCTCACTCAAGTCAAATCAAAAGACTTTATTCGGTTATATTTCATAACCAGAAAAGTACATAAAATCACATTAAAATTATACATCAAACATTGATTAAAAGAATAGAAAGAGGGGAACAATCTACACAGTATATATATACACGGGCCCAAATCATGTAATCATTGTCTTACGCAAATAAGATATGCTTTTAAGAAATACCACAACGGAAGAAACAGAAAAAATGTCCTCCAAGATCTGTATAGCTAGGAATGCTGGGCGACACTGTCTCAAATTCATATATTTTAAAATTGGCATTATACATCTCTTCCTAGATATCACATAAAATCTACAGAAGAATAAGATGTGTATGTCCGATTGATCAGAGACATTGTCGCAAGGGCATTTGCACAAAACCTTAGACCAGTCATTTGTGGCTGGAAAGCTCAATAATCTGAACAAAATTCCAAATCTGAATCTGGTCAGTAAGAACCTTTCTTGCTCTTTCATTTGCAGATTTAAATAGGGCTGGATGGTCCTTCCTTTAGTGATCATCTGATGAGCAATCACAGTCTTTTTTGCCAGTTCACCTGATTTTCTTTGGTTCACAGGGAAATTTAGGCACAAATGTTTCAATTTCTTCCTGGTAATATTGAACATAGTATCTGGCTCGTCAAAGAACTCCGGGTGCTTGATATTGTTGCAGACAGTTTTTATATAACATAACCATTTTATCCTTTTTACCCCGTCCAACATTAATGCATCCCCCAGTATGAGTCTGTTTAGATGGCATTTCTCATTGGTCCAAACCCGATACCATAAAAGCATCGGTTGGATCTTAATTAGATCTTCTAAGTAGGGGATACCCAGTTCTGAGTGACAATTATAGTTGGACGTGCTCATTGGGAGTGCCAAAAGGTATCGTAAAAAAACGTTTTCAGTTACTTGTAAACTACTAACATTTAAGTTTCCCCAAATACCAGCCCCATATAGTGCCACCGAAACACAGCTAGACTTATATATATATATAAGCTCCTTAACTGGCTTTTTGCCCATCTTTCTGCTAAAGGTCTTAAGGGCCATTATGGCTTTGGTGAATAGTAAATTCCTGGCCTGTATTGCACTATTCCAGTTCCCAGTATGCTCAAAGAGAATCCCCAAGTATGGAAAAGTTGGGGTGTGCTGTAATGGGGTTGATCCAATGAACATGGTTTTTTCCTTTGGCGGGCATTTCCACCGCAGTTCATTACAAATGTCTTAGTGCAATTTATTTGTAACTCAAGTTTATTCATAAAGGCACTACAAGACGAAATCATGGCCTGCATGGCTAAGGGGGTTCTTGCCATAAGCACAGTGTCAGCTGCATAAATAAGTGCAGGTAACCGACGGGCTGAGGCGTTTGGCATATCATTACATTCCTGTAGAAGTGTATCCTCTAAGTTATTAATATAAATAGAAAATAAAAATGGAGCGAGGACACACCCCTGCCTCACGCCCCTTCCAACACTAAATTCCCTTGTGCACTCCCCATTTATGCCAAATCTGACCATTGCACTGGCCCCATTATACAGTTCTCTTAAAAAGCTAATAATGTTTGCTTCTACTCCCAGACTGGTTAGAATGGTCCATAGTTTACCGTGGTTTACAAAATCAAAGGCCGAGGTAAGATCTAAAAAGGTTAGAAAAAGTCTTCCACCCTTGACCGTTGTGTATTTCTCTATCAAAATTGATAGATTAAGTACTTGCTCAGTAGTGCCAACTCCTTCTCGGAACCCATATTGAAGATCACTAATGATATGGTGTTCCTCTGCCCATTTCTGAAGTCTATCTAAAATGACTCTCCCAATAATTTTAATGGTAGAGTGAAGCAATGATATGGGCCGGTAACAAGCACAACTAGATCTATCTCCTTTTTTAAAAATCGGGTTATAATCGACTTGTACCACGTATCAAGTAATCCTTTGGAGCTTGCAGCATTAAAGATTCTAGTGAGCAACGGAGCCCAGAAACAGATGTTCTTCTTAAAAATGTCTACTGGAACACCGTCGGGGCCTGGTGCCTTACCCCCGAGACTGGACTTAATACCCTTGATTACCTTATCCAGAACAAAGTTAAGTTGCTGCCCTTCTGCATACTTTTTCTTAACCACGGATTCTCTTGTTAAATCAGCGATAGCTGTTACTGGGTTGTAGAGAGTTTCAAAATGCTTAACCCAATCTTCTTCATTTACAGCTATCTCCATACGGGCCTTTGAGCTATCTATAAAAAAAGGGGCGTTAACTGCTTTCCAAAAAGCAGTCATGTCCTTTAATTCTGAGGCCTCCATAATGGCTGTCCAAGCTTTGTTTTTCATCAACTGTTTTTGGGCTTTAAGTGCAGATTTATACTCCTTACGTAGGGTCCTTATCAGGGGTTGGTTTCTCACTCGCTGTTGCAAGGCCAATTTTAGTTGCTTGTGAGCCTTACTACAGGCCGGTGTAAACCAGCCTTTGGTTTTCCTTTGATTCTTATTGACCTTGGAATTAACCCATAAACCCTTTTTTATACCGGCATTTATCTCTTTAAAATTAATTATAATTTGTGCGTCCTCAGTTTCCGGATCCAAGCAAGCCTCAAAGTTTGTACTACAAGCATTGACTAGTTTGCTGAGGAAAACCTCAGGGACCACCCTAGACCATTTAAGGGCATATCCATTTTGCCTATTTATGTGTACATCAACAGAAAAATCCTCAGCTCTTTTGTTATGTTATGTTATGTTAATTTCGATTTATATAGCGCCAAATCACCGACAGGTCTCTTAGCGCTTGCTTTGGGAACCCGTCCTGGCTTTCCCTGCGAGATAACCCCTACTGGGCATCCCCAAGGTGAAGACCAGGCATCCCATCGCGGTGGGGCCGTAGTGGAGATTAAGCAAGCTATTGCCCAGAGTTGCAGAGTGTGAACCCATGATTCGAGTAGGCACCGAGGCGAGAATTATCGAGTCCGTGGGCATTTTGAGCTCAAGACCCTGCCGCGTCGGGAATTGAACCCTGGTCCCGGGTCTGACCTCTGCATCAGGGTCTGCCTCCTCTAACCAGTGAGCCACACTTCTCCACTAACCAGTGAGCCACACTTCTCCACAGTTAGTAGTGCATCCAGTAGTTCTATCCTTATCGGGAAATGGTCGCTAAGGGAAAAACTTAAAACATTTTGTTTGGCAATACAGTCCCGGTAACATGATGAAATAAGGATAAAATCAATAGTTGACATCAAACCTCTTCCATTAAAGGTTGGGGTGAATGGGGTCTTGTTATGACATAATTCATTTGCGAACCCTAGATCGTAAGTAAACAGAATCTCATTTAGTGCATTCCCCAATGTTGAGTGCTCAAAATGGGATGTTATGGTATCCCTATCCATGGATAGGCCGCAATTTCCTGTTCCAGATCTTTTACACAGAGAACAGTTAAAATCCCCACCCCATATTACCATGAACAATCTATTCGAACTATTGATAATACCATTTAACTCACTCTATTCCCCATTATCCTTCCTCTTTTTGCCTCATCCTCCTTTAGTTCCCTCTCATACTCCTACCTATCTTCCGCCCCTCTGTCTGCTTCAGCATCCCCTCTTTGAAACACCTTTCACCATCTCATCCTCTCTTGTCAATCTTACCTTTACTGCTGGTTCTATTAGGTAATGTGTGTTTGTAAAGGAAGCTTAAACTGCTTCCTTACAAGCCTTTGTGCTTGTGTGGGTGTGCGTAAAGGGACCTCGCAGTACTGCTGCCCTGCACCTGCTCCCCAAAAGCAGCTATACATTCTAAACAAAGGCCACACCAAGTCCTGGGTTATACAGTATGTGTGTGCAAAAGATTTACAAAGACTTGGATGGCTTGCATGTTTTTAAGTGATTGTAGAGGGCTGTGTGGCTTTTTGACGTTGCTAGTAGTGTCTACAACTGTCCATTTACTACAAATAACTGTAATAACAATTGAAAGAGCAATCCAACTTGGCAACCGACCAAACATCAAATGTGAGCTTGTTTCTTCCCTCAGCTTCTCACTATGCCAAGAGCACAGATTTTGAGGATGACAACTGGAATTGTAATTTGATGGCTAGTTTTTCAATCAATATTCCTCTGTCAGTCCTTTCAATAGAATATATTCATAGAATATATTTTAAGGTGAACCAAGTGAAAATGTATAGCTCCTGTGAGTGCCTCAAGACTGATCAGTCTTCTCTAAATTGTGACTGGCATGTTCCTTCATCTTCCTCTCTCCCTCTAGTCTCCCTTATTCCATCACCCTCTATGTCTCCATCACTGTCGCCACCCATCACTCGCCTCTCCCTTCTGTTCTACTACTGTCCTCTTAACACTCCTTTTGTGCCCCAGCACAATTTAGCATTTGTTAATCATGCTCCTTTCTGATTACTTTACATCCTAATCCTTTCTCAGACTCATTCCACTCCTTCGCCGTTCCCTACTCCTCTCTTTACTCACCTGTTGTCCTTTCCTCAGTTCAGGTTTATCAACCAACCATTTCCCTTCACCTCTTTGTTCATCGTTCTTGCACTGTATCCTTGCTAGATCCTCCTTCATCCACCTCTAAAACCATCTTCATCACATTATATACTTTATGACACACCTCTCTCTCCTCCTCTTTAATCATCCTTTCTGTCATATTTCTTCTCTTCCCTTCTACTCACTACGTTACTCTTATTTCGTCCAAATTTCCTTACCATTCTTCTTTCTTGTCCTTCCTTTTTTCCTTAACCCCATTTTTTCCATCTTCACACTCGCCTCTAATTATCCTTGATTTCTCATCTCTGCATCATTCCCATCACCATTTCCTCTTGCCAAGTTTCTAGAATTTTCAATTAAGTTCACTACCCTTTAGACCCACAGTTGTTAAAGCTGTGGACCTTGGGTTTTTAGGACTCCTGATGAAAGGACACCTTTCTAGTTAATAACTAAGCGGGTTATGTGCTCTGCCTTTCAAAATGTGCCAGGCCAAAATTAATTGAAGCTCAAATAAGTATGTTATTTATCCTGATCAGAAACACCCAGAGAATGTTTATATTGATGGCAGGACATACACATTTTCTACAGCATCTTCTATCTCAAACTTCAGTCGAAAATTAAAGGCTAAGTAGAAATATTTGAACTTATGAATCCACAGACTGTAAGAACGTCTTAGCAGCAAATGAAACCACTTTTGTGTATTATTGGTTTAGGACCATAAGGCTAAAGCAGTCCTGTAATCCATTTCTATCAACCTGAGGGAGAATTTGTTTGGAGAAAATAAATGTGCAGTTTCCTGCACCACAAAGGGTGCGGTGTGTTTTCCCCTAAGCTCCTTCTAATTATGTTAGACTCAGCACTTCTGAGATTAGGAGTAGGCAGAACAGTGGCAGTGCATGATCCCCTTAGTGCCATAGAATAGCTGTCAATACTGTTCTTTGTATAACAGGAAATTGCACTGCTCCTGCCCGTGCTTTATCTGCGTTGTGTTAGTGAAACTTGGAAAAGTCTTTTCAATTCTGAAAAGTCAAAACGAGTGGCATTGGCAGTGTGTTTTTTGACGTTTAGTGTCACAAGTTAAGAATAGTGTCACAGCAGAAAGAAAATAAAGCAAACCAATACGAAGATATAAATTGATTGTATGCATATTTTCAGTTATTTTTCATAACAATTAACCATTGCACTCCTACAAGAGTGACAATTTGGACTACTTCATGCCATACAAAGCTAAAATAAGGGTGTGAGAGGCTGGTATTATTCATTTTCAATGCAAATTGTCTTAATAAACACAGTTGTGCTCCTTTGAAAATGAAACAGACAGCGCTACCATGTGGTGGACTGTCACCAGTGCTGACAATTAAGTGCTAGTGCTGAGCACCGGGATCCACTGGCTCAAATTAAGCACTGCCTTCCTCCTCATGAAAAAAAGCCTGCCACAGCTTGTAAGCACACATGGTAGCGTTTTATTAACTTTTTATCCATTGGTCTTGAAACATTTTTTTGTTAAAATCTGCAAATTATGCAGAAGATGATTGACTATGTAGCAAGGGCAGACTTTTTTCAAATAAGGTAAGCTGAGCCCTAAGAAAAAATCACACACCATAAAATAAATAAACTTAGTGGTTTGAGAAGGTGAAACCGGCCTTTTCCACATCCAGTCAAAGTGGGTGAGAAACAGAAACTCTCGCCCACATGCAGCCAGCATTCAACAAACATGCATCTTTACACCGCTCTTGCTGTTGACGAACAGCATCTTCTGCTCACTTGGAAGTCTATCTACACTCATTTACTTTTAAGTTAAGTGTTACTTGCCGATAAGGTGTACCATGAAGGGGCGTCTTCAATTGCTAACTGAATTGTAAAGAAAATATTGGTCGGATTTGCTTTGGAATAGTGTTTAGGATCCGTGGAGTGTAGCTGTGGGCAGCTTGTTTTCTGCTCCTTTTCTACTTGGGTTCTTTTTCTCAAACATTGCATTTGCTACTTGATATTTTGAACTTGTATGTGAGACAGAGTGACAATTAACTGTTTTTGCATATGACGCAGCAGATTTCACCCTTTCACTACCTGGGTGTGTTTTCTAAAAAAGTAGCATTAGGTTGTTTATGCACATATAGCTTTTTGATCTCTTGTATACCCATACAAACTATATGGCTTTGTAAGAAAATGTTGTGCTACGTATTGGCACAAATACCATATTAATATCTAATTGCAGATTGCAGATATATTGAAAATGTAGAGATATCTTTTTTTTACATATTCTTTCATATGGATAAGCATACATCCCATTACACTAACCAAGGAAATGTTGCCCTGAGTGTCTGGAGTTTTGCAAAACCAACCAAAAATTGTGGGGTTTCCAAGGGAATGAAGAATGTATAATTAATGTGGATCACAACATTGTGGCAGAATCACTGTTTATGGTGCACTGATCGTTTGATGATAGATATTAAACTCAGGGCTATATGGAATGATATTTTATATTTTTCAATTCAGTACAACCCAAGGGATCTATTAGTGCAAGCTTTCCCACCATTCCCTGACTGACTGACTGACTGTCCAGTAGTAAGTACACTCTGAAACGGGCATTTGTCAGATATTTAGCAATTGTTTTCTTAAACCTGGCTAATCCCTCCAGGCTCCCTTGTGTGCCTCTGCTTTCACTATTTCATCTTCAGTCTTAGCCTCTGGTGGTCCCACTGCTCAAGAAGGGGGGCGTGTCTTCCTACGTACATAGGAGCAACACTCATTTGGACGGGAAGCCGTACCAATTTTGTGGCCTGATTCTTTATTACTAACGGGTCCACCCTTGAGGTTAATTGTCAAGGTGCGCTCGACCTTGTCAGAGAGCTCATGAGATTGTTGTAGGACGGGAACAGGATGCTACAAATGTAAAATTCCCTCTTGGAATCCCTAGCCAGATTTTCTTTATTGTGGGTTCCAAAGATAACATTAAAAACAATTGTAATATCCAGGAATTATAATTATTCCCACGTCAGAGATGTTAAACATATTTCAGCCAGCGCAATGAAAGGTCACTGGCTGTCTCCGGACGACATTCTTCAGTATCAAATAGACTATTCATACAAAACCATTCATTGATGGAATTCATGCAATTTTAAGATTTATTTGTCTTTTTTTACAAAGTTTTATATAGCGCAAACTTGACCCAAATCGGGTATCAGAGCCCTTTACATAGCACCTGATGCATCACATGAGGACACATTCATTTATTTTGTTAAGAATGGGGAGATGAAGTGGTTTGCCGAGATTCGAACACAGTTCCCCAGATTCGAGGCTGACCGCCCTAGCCCCTTAGGCCAACTCCTCTTCCTGGGTTGCTTCCCCTTGACAACAACCCTAAACGACACTGTGTTCTAACCCATAGCGGCAGACAGGATGCAGCCTCCTGTAGTCACACATTTGTCAATGCTCTGCTGCGGGCATCTCCACCAGAGCCCCTGAAGATTGTGCAGGTGCCACAGGCTATCGCTGTATATGAAATGAGGAATAACGACTGCAGAATAGGTGGAAGCATGCACAGTGTGTCGTCAGAGATACAAAGCATCAACAGACAGATTTCCTACCAATGACGTTTTCTAAACCATGCCCTCTTTACCTATTGAGTTAGGATATATATGTTTTTATTGACCAAATTATTAATACTGTTGTTTTAAATAATATTGTTGAATGAAACAAGATCTAAATGCAAATTCTTTTTCTTGGATGAGGTTTGCTCTTATTTTCCATTTAATGAATATTGTCATCCCAATCCCACTGTTTAAAATAATTTTCTACTTCATTTAAATAAAAAAGAAGAGCACTCGCTAGTTGTGCCCCGATTTACCATAAGTCTTTCTTTTAAAGTGTGAAGAATCCTTCCGATGCCAAGACCGTAACAGTTCTGTATGTTCACTTCAGTTCAATGAATGTGACAGGAAGGCTGGCATTAAGGTGGGGCTCTTAAATCGCAGACCCTTTGTCAACCAGTCATGACTGTCTGAAGAAAAGACAATACATATTTCAAAGATGAAACTCACCAGGAAGTTTCATTTTGCCTGCGTCTCAGCTTGGCACAGTGATATCACCGCTCTGTTAGTTTGTTACTTTTTTCTTTTTCTTTTCCTGTTTTTAGGTCTCGCCTGAGCCAATGCGCTTGCGCATTGCTCCGGCGAGATTATAGTAAGCGGAAAAGAAAAGTCTACCAAATCGGCTGCGGATCGGATACAGTTCATGTGATCTATGCACGTGCACACCATCGCCAGCCACATAACACACCACCATTTGTCTGTGCCTCGGCATCAGACTTCAAAGGCTGCCGCTCCCCCGCCCCTGCGTGCACATCGCGCACCACCATTTGTCTGTGCCTCAGCATCAGACTTCAAAGAAAACTGCTCCCCCTCCCCCCCCCACATCAGACTTCAAAGGAATGCGCTCTCAAACTTGCTGGCCTCGCTCTCGTGAGCCTTTATTTACTTGTTTTCATGGTCTGTTCTTCATCCAGCTCTCTCTCTCCTTACCTCTGTTTCTTCCCCTCTCTCTCGCTTTCAACCTTGTTGTTTCATATTGTTTGCCCTGGCTCTTCTCTTCCATACCGGCTCACTTCTGTTTCTTTTGCTCTTATGAATTTTGGCCTATCTCCAACCTCCTCCCTCGCTGATCTTGGATCTCGGCCCCCTCCTCCTTTTTCCTCTCTCCCTCGCCTCTCCTGCGCTTACTGTTCCTGTCTCCTATTCATTCATCTTCCTCATCCAATTTACCACCCTCTCTTCATCTCGCAAACATACTTCCATTCTTGGCTAAGAAAATCATTGCAGTATTGATCTGTGCCTACTCGTCTCTCTTCATAACACATCCCATGCTTTGTTAATCAATGTTATATACATAACAAGGGTTCTGTTTACAGGTCTATTAAGAGGATACCGGTGCAAATATAAATACATCTCATCACCACAGCCGACCTCCTCTCACACCCTAATGTGCCTTGAGACCACCAGAGCCTGAAGTCACTAGTTTTTAATGTTGTTTTGCTCGGCTTAGCCTTCATCCTGTGATGTAACAATTCATTATATATGGCTTGCAGAGACAAGGTGCAAGTATCGATTTTTAGATGATATTTGATTTACTAATGTCAATAATATTCCTATTTCAAGGATAGCTGGGGGTTCAATCAATGATTTCCTTTTTGGCTTAACTATTTTAATATTCTCTATCAATGCCTGATACATTTCCTGCTTACTTAACTGTACGCCACAAAACATGTTGCTACTCGGCCTCTACTGGAATCATGTAAATTCCAATGGTTCCAATTTTGTTCTGCCTTCATTCTCATAATGTGTATAAAACCAAATTTAAGGGTTTTGCAGTGTGTCAAGAGACTGGTACTGAACACTGAATTCAGCCATCATCCACACACACACAACCCCACACACACACAACCCCCACACACACAAACCCCCGCACATACACACACCACACACACACCCCACACACACACATCCACACACAAACACCCCCACACACAATCCCACACTCACAGAACCCCCCCCACACACACACCACATACACACCACACACACACAACACTGCACACACAACCCCCCACACACACACCACCACACAGACAACCACACACATGACCTCCCACACACGGCCCCCCCACACACCCACACACACACCCACACACACACAACCCCCAAACACAATCACACACACACATTACCCCAGACACACACATAACCCAACACACACAAGCCCACACGCACAACACCCCCCACACACACAACACCACACACACAACACCACACACACAACACCACACACACACAACTCCCCCACACACACCCCCCCCACACACACAACCACACCACACACACACAACCACACCACACACACACACACACCCACACACAAACCCCCCACACACACAACCCCAGACACACAACCACACACACAACACCACACACACACAACCCCACACGCACACACAACCCCACACACAACCCACCACACACAAACCCCCCACACACACAACCCCACACACACAACCACACACACACAACCACACACACAACCCCCATGCACACTACCCCCCACACAACCCCCACGCACACTACCCCCCACGCACACTACCCCCCACACACACAACCCCACACACACACACAACCACACACACACACACACACAAGCACACACAAACACACTCAACCAACCATACACACAACCACACACACAACACACACCACACACAACCACACACGCACACACACACACCACACACAACCACACAACCACACACATAATCACACACAACCACATACAACCACTACCACAAACACAACCACACACACAACCACAACAACACACACAACCATCTTTCTATCTATCTGTCTATCTATCTATCTATCTATCTATTAATCTATCGGCCTCACTCTATCTATCTATCAGCCTCACTCTATCTATGCACCCTCGCACACTCTGCACCCTCGCACACTCTGCACCCTTGCACACTCTGCACCCTCACACACTGCACCCTCACACACTCTGCACCCTCACACACTCTGCACCCTCACACACTCTGCACACTCACACTCTCTGCACCCTCACACACTCGGCACCCTCACACACTCTGCACCCTCACACACTGCACCCTCACACACTCTGCACCCTCACACACTCTGCACCCTCACACACTCTGCACCCTCACACACTCTGCACCCTCACACACTCTGCACCCTCACACACTCTGCACCCTCACACACTCGGCACCCTCACACACAATTACACTCTACTGAATACAACATACACTCCACACAATACCACTCAGTGCCACATAATTACATGCTACATAATGACATTGTGCTCAACGCAACATACACTCCCAATACCACTCAGTGCCACATAATTACACACCACATAATTGCACTCTACTGAATGCAAAACACACTCCACACAATACCACTCAGTGTACACATACCAATTTACCATTTACCATTGTTTCTAGCCCAGTACGCTCTCCTTGTTCTTTTCCCGCTAGGTGCAGATCAATTAACTGGACCGCGCCCCCGGACCCGCTCAGAAGCACGTCCTGTTTCCGCCCATTACAATGTTAGTATACCACCTTTTGACACCGCGCACCCGGCCTACTCCCTGTCCCACTACCTCCCTCCTCACCCTCCCTGTCTTTCCTTTCAGCAAGTCTAGTAGACTCAGCCGCCCCGGCCGGCTCCCAAGGCACCCGAGACCCAGGGTGGTGCCTCTTTAGGTATGCTCCCCATCATCACTTGCTCATGCCTTACCGCATATCGTTAGCAGCTGGTATCTTCACGGTCCTTCAACATGTACATAGACTGGTTCCACGCCTAGAATGTTGTCGGCTTTATTGAGTGCGCAGCCCTATACTTCTGCATCATAGCTCACTTCACTTACAGCCGTACAAGACTTTAACTGCACAGGGGATCATTATACCTGATCATCTAGGTATTACCTACCTCGTCTTTGCGCAACTCTTGATCGTTTGCTATGTATCTTCACAGATCCTATGTTGAGATCTTCACTAGTCTCACCCAGTAACTAGTAACTCCATTCTTCCATAGCCATACTCCACTGGCTGCACGCATCAGCCTTTAACGCCTTCCTGCTTTGCCCAGCCCCCACCTTTCATCACCCTGATCTCTACCCTTTCCCCTGCAGCACTCAGCAAATTTGACAACACCGTCCTGAAGACGATCCCTAGTTAAGAGGATCACCACAGCGCAATTTTTTGGCGTATTTCTTCTGTTTGGCTCACGACAAAAATGGAAAATAATGAATGCGATTGATGTAAATTGTTATTCTTTGAGCCACCACTGTATATATTTTTCTACCATTGTTCACCTTGCGCCGCTCACGTTGTTCACTCTGATCACTTGCGTCGTCACCTGTATCCACTTGTATATATCACTATACACCAAGTGCTTTTGGGTTGTCATATGATTTTCTCTATACAGTGCTGCTTTAACTGTATATCCCTATGTAACTGTGTTTGATATATTTTGATGATTAATAACCTTAAGACAAGCCAATTGAGTCTCCTTGTTTCCTGTTTGTGTAATGCTTTCTGCATACATGCATAACTGTCTTTGAACTGATACCTGTTGGGATATTGTTTTTTACGTATATTCTATACCCAATCACGACGTGGTTTATGGGTTCCACTCCTGTTTGTTTTGTTTTGTTTCACTACATAATTACACACCACATAATTACACTGCACTCAATGCAACATACACTCCAAATACCACTCAGTGCCACATAGTTAACCGCCACATAATTACACTCTATCGCATCACCACAGCATCACTCAGCACCATCACAGCATCACTCAGGGGCACCACAGCATCACTATGTGCTACCACAGCATCAGTGAATGCCACATCATCACTCGTCGCAACCACAACATCACTCAGCATCACCACAGCATCAATCTGTGCAACTATTCAACAACAACTGGTTCAAATATGTTCTCTCAATGTCTCAAGCTTTATTACAAATGTCACAAAAAGATGTTAATATTTCACTTCTGTTATTGGATTTTCGTCACAATAAAATACACTGAACATAATCTTCACAAAAGTTATTGATCATTCGTGATAGGTTATTTTACATATTAGTTATATGTATTTTTGGTTAGTTAAGTCTTGCATGCTCTTTAAATGATTTGTCTCTGAGTGCCGTGGGCTAGATGCTTTCAACTGTGCTTCGCCAATTACACTGATTCAGACTTCCGATTTTCTGGCGCTATATGGGGTCTGGCTTTTGCTTTATAAAAAAGAATACAAATTAAAAATAAAGTATATATTTAATAATATATATTCACTGGGGGAAAAAACAAAGGTTAAAGTGACGTTGGGTGAGAATTTCAGTGGCAACGTAATGTTTTAAACTGAAAATACTGAAATTCACCAGTTATGGTTATCTTTAGTAACTATAACTCGTGCCCTAAGGTAACTATAACTCATGCCTCTGCCAGGCACACTTTTGTCATCAAAGATGGCATTTCAGATGTTAAAATTATGTTATCAATGATAAAATACAACATGTCATGAGTGATATAATATGGGAGGTTATTAGCCATGAATGGCGCAGGCGTGATGGCAGGAGTTACAATTACTAGAGATAGCCCCCGGAGGGGAGTTGGCTGCCTGCGGGAGGTTGGACGCAGGGCCTGGCTGTGTCCAACCCCGTAAGCAGCCTATCCCCTGCTGGGGGAGGGGATCCCTCTGCCGCCTCCCCAAGCCGGCAGTGGCTTTTGCTGGCCCGGAGGATGCGGATTCACCGCCATCCTAATCGCCCCCTTGGTTGGCACTAGCATTCCTGTGGCAACAGGCAAAAATTAGAGACCACGTGTGAAAATGTATGTACTTGTATGCACCAGTGGGAGCTGGGTGGAAGAAAGACTAAACACCGCCAGCTCACAAACGAACAGTGAGACTGCTAAAATACGGCTGGAAACTAAAAAGGACATCCTAGTCCTGCATTAAATAGTGCAAATGGCTGACTGGAAGCATTGTGGTGCTTTGGTATGGGTACCTCCAAACTCTAAATTGTGCTTTTTGAGTTAGCAATGAACAGTGTATACAGCACTTACGGTTTGCCTTATAGGATATGGTATTGCTTAGTGTGGCTCAAATTGAACCTTGGACCAGAATACATAGAGTTGTTTTGTGTGTCATGCGAAGTTGTGTGCCATGGAGTATAGTAGCTAAATAAATATACTGTTTTTCATTCTTTTTAGAGATAACCAGATTTTTTTTACCCTGGGTAGAATGGGCAGAGTTTCTTATAGGTTGCAAATCTAAAACTCATAGAATTTGTGCCTAAATGAAGCTCTGTAAAGAGAAGTGCTCTCTGGCCAGAGTAGGACAGTCCCAGTATGCCCCTTGTAACCCCCAGCATGCATTTGTGGCACTTCAGGGACCACACAAAGAATGCCTATTCTAGTCAAAGACCTCATCGATTGCTCTACAGATAGACTGACCAGGCAAAATCAGTCACTTTTGCCCTTCCTAGTTCAGCCCTGTTAACAGAAAAGCTATAGTTGTAGTAGGAAATAAGTGACTATCCCATTGTGTGTGCGCGCTCAGTGTTTCCCAACGAACTCTCTGAATGCACCTTGATCAGTGCTGGGTTTGTGTCACTGGTGCTTAATGATATACACACACGCTAAGCCTCTGCAGCAGAGTCCAGTGATGGTAGCCAAAGGGAAGAGCCCTTTTACCCGACATGCAAATATTTACTAGCCACTAATGGCATATTTTAACTCTTCATGGGTACTCCAACTTGCCTCGCCTCAAGCTTGTTAGCAGATGTAGCATTGGCCAGGTCGCAGTGCCATGTTTGCACAGCAGGTGCAATGAGACATAGTAGCCAGTCCTTCTGGCTGTCCTGGATGCATCAATCCGAATAAGCACAAAGAGGCTGGTGGCAAGAACTCACAGAAATTCGATATTACCACAATTCAAGCAAATGTATGTAAAAGCAGAGCTAGAGGTCTGTATGGGACAGCAGTCCTGCCTCTCTTCATTCGTAAAGTGCCGGCATTGCAGTGCCAGTTAAAAGTAGGACGATGAGGAAGGGACATTACTAGAAGTCGCAGTGCACCAGGGCCTGCTCTCTGCTCTCCTTGCAATGCCCATTGCTGTCAGCACCAGGGGCAGCTGTCCTTGAGGGACAGCTTCCCCTGTTAGAATGGTTACTGGCTGCCCTTCACAGTCAATAACTTTTCAGTATTTTGCAAGATGGATACATTTCCTTGCCTGGAATAATTTGCAAGGTTAAAATGGTGAGTAGATACTACATTTGTGGCTGGCATTGTCATTTTAATACATTTCGAACTGGAATGTTGCTTTTTTTTTTGTAGGTTCTTATATAGCGCTCGATCACCTGGGGAGGTATCTCGGCGCTTGCCTTGGGAACCCGTCCTGGCTTTTCCCTGTGAGATAGCCCCTACAGGGCATCCCCAAGGTGAAAGCCAGCCATCCCGCCGCGGGGGGGGGGTGGGGGGGGGGGGGGTGTGGAGATTAAGCAAGCTTAATGCCCAGAGTTGCAGAGTGTGACCCCATGATTAGGTCAGGCACCGAAGCGAGAATTATCGAGTCCGTGGACATTTGAGCTCAGGACCCTGCCGCGTCGGGAATTGAACCCTGGTCCCGGGTCTGACCTCTGCTTCAGGGTCTGCCTACTCTAACCAGTGAGCCACACTTCTCCACTTCTTACCCAGTCCTTCACTATTTACAACAAGCTAGACATGGCTGAAAAACATTGGTACCCATGATGCCCACGTCATCATTTGGAGGGCAGTCAGGGCCGGACTGGAAACCAGAACCGGCCCTGGCAAAGTGCTCGGCCGGCCCCCCTCCCCCCCTCCGGGAGGAGGGGGGGGGGGGGAGGGGGGGAGGTGCGACCGCGCTCTTTGACAGGGCCGGTTTTCGGCCGTTTTTGTTACAGGGCCGTTTTTGCAGCATAAAGGCCCTGTAACAAAAACGGCCCCAGGGGCCCAAAACCGGCCCCCAACCATGCGGCCCACCGGGGAATTGCCCGGTGCCGCCAACGGCCAGTCCGGGCCTGAGGGCAGTGCGCCATTTTATTTATATGTTATGTGTTTTCCCTTTGCGTTGATAAGCTGCAGTCAGTCTAGTGTAGGTGCTGAATGCTGATCTCTGATAGGCTGGCTCGTCATAGGCCGCGCGTGTGGATAATGGCGGTCGTACAGGAGTCCTTGCCAGAGAGAGGTTCTTTCTGCAAGCTGAGCATGGTCCATTGTCTGCTACTGAATATGTACAAAGCGAACAGGTTCTTATTGATTCAGGCTGGGAAATGTTCCCTCTGGGCATCGCTTTAGAAGCACCGTGTAACCTAACGTCCTCTCCTTGCAGCTGTGTGTTCTCTCCTGGGCTCAGTTCCACCCTGCTATTTATTTATTGTCTTCCACCTGTACTGTTCTTATTTTGCGTTCAGCGTTTGACCTTTCGATTCAGCTATTGTGCGTGTTTATTTTTTATATTCAAGTTGCCCTTAAATTCAACTTTCTTGCCAAGCCTGTCGTGGATATGTGCTTCTTAACCCACGCGTTCCCATTGGAAGTAGGTTGAAAGTTTGTTGCTGGCAGTGCCCTTTTGACAGGGATTGCCTATTCTTGATTTGTTGCATTTAATTTTACGTCGACTTGTGGTGATGTTGTTCTGTATTCTTGGCACATAGTCCCATGGAAATACTCCCTTTCTCTTAGAAAATCTATCTTATGTTATCGCTTTGGCATTTGTATTGTGCTTACCACAAAAAACGGGGCATCGTAGCACATTTTGAGTCAACCATAGGAATACGTTTGTTGTGAATACAGTATAGTCTAATAAAAGCTCGCTCTTCATGTATTCATTTCTGGCTAGTGTGTTTGGAAATGTGATGTGGTGAGAGATTTAGGGCTCCTTGTTGATAGGAGCACATGCCCAGTTCCTTTAGACAGGTGCAGTGTCCAGAGCATGCTTTTCACAGCTGAACAGCCTCAAATGCCTGACGCTTTAACTTTGTGAAGAGACCAAGAATTGTTTGTGATATATCAAGATTAGATGATTGTAAAGGAGTCTGCAGGTGTCTTCTACAATATTTGATGACCACCCTCTAAACCCCAGCAGACCATCTTGATTCCGGCTCATGCTGGTGATCTTGTCTCGCCCCGTCAGCGTAAGCTACTAAGCTGTATGAGTGGCCGATACTGATGTCACAGTGACATCAGTAGCCCGAGGTGACAGGGATACGCCTCTCAGAATAGAGTGATGTTCACCATGTTCCCTGGCTCCAATATCTTTAAGAGCAATTTACTCTGCTGGGGAGGCAGGATTGTTTTGACAATGCACAGGACATTGCTGCTGTCTCCAAGACATCCCTAAAAGTGGAATTCCTTTCTTTGTTGGCAAAGACAAGGGAAGACCAAGAACTCAGGAGAAAGAGTGTAGCAGCTCATTATTATTTAACAGCAACTGTTGGTATGGAGGCTTATCATATGCCCTTCAACACCACTGACCGTGTTTTTATTTGATTAGATCTCGATTTGGCATTGCTCATCTCTTAGTCTCCTATACTAGATGCACCTATAGTGACTCAGATTTGGACTTATGTCCTTGTGATTCACAGTCTAATCTATCGATGTCACATTTCCTGTTATTTTGTCCTTTATATGATCTGCTTAGGAAGACTTTTCTTTTACCGTTGCTTAAGTCTCTTAATATAAGGAAATGTGGATCAGCTCTATTTCATCTTCAGCTATTACAGTCTGAGTATATCTGTTTGATGGTGCACACGGTTTTACTGGCTGCTATTCGATTGAGGAACATGGTGGGTAAATGATTTTATATTTTAGCTGATGTATTATTGTGATTTTCTCTTTTTATCTGAATGCTCTTTTAATTTTATATATATTATAACTGTTGGTTTTAAAGGTTTTATGTGACCAGGCGCCTCATTTATTGATTGGAATGTTTTTGCTTTGTTGTTTTATGGTTTTAAATAAACCGAATAAAGATTTACAACAATTGAGTGATGTATATGGTGTAGCCCTGATGGCAGTCTCTGAGATCAGCAGGCAACTGGGGTGGCCCCCAAGGGACCCCACCTTCCTGCAGAGAGGAGCCCACAGAAGCGCACCCCAGATGGGGCTGTCACGTCACTCCCCACCACCTCCAGTGACTTTCCCACCCGGATATCCATTCTAGATGGAATTGGCCCGACAGGAAAACTGCTCATCCGGTCCTTTTTCCATCTTGTGTGGGTTCAGAGGGATTGATAGGTCCGTAATGAAGGCCCCTACCCTGGAACTGCCTATCCCTGAAAGAGGATGAATACAAGGTCCTCTCAGCTGCTGCAAATCGAGGAAGACTGTACTATTCCCCAAGTAGATTTACATGCTCCCAGGCCTGGGTTTAGAGGCCACTTGTCAACAATTATTTGTGTGCAAACTATTAACAAAACATAATATAGCAATGGTTTTCTTGTGGTCTGCTATTAGCTGCCTGTCCCTCATCACCATTCACCTAAGCCGTTGTTCAGATAACAATACAGAACACACTTCCCCGGAATGTTATGTCCATGGAAGCTGCTTCCCGACAAGAGCGTGTGCCTTCCTGACGGTGCTTTTCCATCGAGAGGCAAACTCTTTATATATTAGTTCAAGCAACCATTGACCACCAGGGTAAAGAAAATATAATCCTTTCTGTGACAGAATTAAAAGATTGTCTTGAAAAAGATGGTGTGACAAGCAACCTACCATCGAAACGCGTCGACGCATCCAACAGTACAATCCAGAATTAACAACACCTTTCTCCCAATACAAATTAATTGAATGTATAAGAGACTGTGTCCTAGACAGATTTTCGGATGTACAAATAGTAATAGATAAGTTTCAGATCATACAACTTGTTTCTGTCTGTCTTAATTATGCTGGCCGTAATTATGATTTGTAAATAATTGCATTGCTTTGGGTATTATCAATTTGTATTGTTTAATTACATGATTTTATAACAAAAAAAATTTGTGCAATAATGAATGTTTTTTAAATTGTTAAATGATGTATTTTTAATAAATGTTGTACCTTGATACATTTCAATCGTGAAATTACTATTGTTTAGTGCGTAAAATTTGTATAGACAGGATCGTGGGTCTAGGGAAACACACTGTTTATAATAGGCAGAAAGACTGCACCTCAAAAAAGCATCAACAACAGAACATATTTACCAGCACAACAAAAAGCCACACAGCGAATGTGCACAAACATTTTTGTCTTGCATTGCAATGTCTAGAATTCTGTTTTCATAATGAGATTGTAAAAGGTGTTAAGAGCAAGCGCTACCTTAATAGCGCATTTGAAAATGTTTTGTGATCCAGCCCTTGAAGTCTAATTGTCACACTCTGCGAATTGCTGGTGAACGGTTTAGATGGTGTTACAGAACAGCAGTACATTCACGCACTTAATATGTTCATCTGTACTATTCTGTGTAAAGTATGGCATTCCTAAATGTTTGAAACACACTAAAAAGCGGACAACCTAAATCAAATATACAATACTGTTCGCGTATATTATAATACGTAGATTACCCGAGAAAATAGCCACTTGGACCTGCCCAAAGTCCTAGAGTTTCCGGGTTAAGCCTTGAAAGGCCACACGGGTTTAGCAACTGGGCTTTGAAATTCCTATATCTGTAGCACTGTGCTGGGTTTTGTGCGCAATCCTGCTCTTACAGTGACACTTAGTGGCAAGCTAGGGAAAATTAATACCTTCCTGAACTAAATATATCAGCCCATCCGTGGCAGATTTGTTTTTCAGTGTCATTATTGGAATTTGAAGCACAACCATGCACGGTTTTTAGCTTGTGTTAAAAAATCGAGAGATACTCAATTATCTGGGTCTGCTGCTTGCTTGTCCTGGAATGGTGCAAACAGGTTTTGCTCCAGTGAATGTTGTCAGACCTAAAATAAAGAAACATAGCGAAATCATTGCAAAATATATAGGCGGCAACCGCTGTCATATTGCATTTAAATAGATTATTCACATAGACTTACACAACAACCACAATTTCATTCATCAATCATATAACTAGTCAAAATTCGTAAATACGTTTACAGTATGCTAAAATGTAATCTTGAAAAAAATATACAGTAGAATGTGGTTTCATAACTCACATCAGCTTGCCTCCTAGACCTGCCTTAATGAAATCAGTACTCCCTGCCCCCTCCCCTCCATAGTTTGATAAATGTGTCAAGCGCAGCCGCTGCAAGTGCCTCATTTTCGTTTGGGCATCGTAGTGGAGGACAGGGATTGGACACTGTCAAACAAGTTCACTAACTTCAGTGGGTTCTGTTAATTCGATTAATAATACCTTAAAAATGGCTCGGCTAAAGTCTGCAGGACAGAAACTAATGCGTAATGTTAGTCACGGGGTTCACCCAGGCAAAGACTACAAATACTACATGAAGTCATTTGAAAGCCAGAGAGGCCAAAGAGCTCAGCTTAGGCAAGAGGATTATTTGAATTTCAAAAGTATATCAATTGACGTGAGAACTTTCCGTGTCTAGATTAGGTCTTGACTATTGACTACGTAATAAATGGGACGATCACCATTATTTTTTGTATTATTATTGAGGTTTTTACTTTTACACAATTTGTCAGAGTTACGGTATCATACGAATGAAAACTGGTACAGTTTGGTATATCAGAACAATCTGTGGGCTACAGCCCGCTGTACAACTCGAAGAGGTCTCGGATAGAGGATCTTCATTCATTACAGCTCTTACTTTATATCTGGTGAATGAAGATTTTAGCAACATTTTTGAAGCCTGTATCACATTTTCAGTGGTCCAGCACAACATCTCATCATACAATGGATATATTTCAAAACAATTCAACTCAATTGTTTAACATAATGCACAGACTCCATTTGATTTATTCTGAATACATTTCTTTATTCATGCTCATTTTCTTTTTGTATTTTGTTAAATGTCTTTTCTTTAATTCAGATGTAGCCAATCAAATGTAGCCTGCCTACATCTCAATTAAAGCAGAGAGACATTCCTTCAGATTAAATCTAATGGAGTCTGTGCATTATGTTAAACAATTGAGTTGAATTGTGTTCAATTTATGTTGCAATGTTGTGCTCGACTACTGAAAAATAGCTAATTGTGTAAGGGAAACGTTTCTTTTTTCCTGTAAAGGAGAAGAAGGGGGCTGTTTTTCCCGGTCCTGGCACTATTTTGATTTATTGTGACTTTTAACTCACTAAAGGGGTAGGTGCGATGGTTCACTGCCTCAGCCTCTTTGTGTACATTATCTATTGATAGCCTGTGTAAGGAAATGTAAATTCAGAAAATAGCAACTAAGTCCTTAATATACAACTAATAAAGTTTGCACCATGGAGAATTCAAGGCCTCAGTCAGTTGGTTCTAAACTCCTGTTAAGGAATTAGCAAGAAGTGGAGGTACAAAAAAGTTGGTCTTGTGTGGTTGCAAACTTGACAATACACGTAGGGGGTGAAGACATTGAGGAACGAGACTGCTCCAAGTATCAAGATCCCTTCTTCTAACGAAATACTTCTGTCTTAGAAGCACATGAGAGAACTTTAGGGGAACTCCTCGCAGCTACCTTAAAAATCAACAGTGACTTTTCAGAGTGCCAAGCAGATCAGGACTGGCCTTTTTTTCCATTGGGCATTTCCCCCAGAGGATTGGAGCCCTCGAAGGCTGGTTTTGAAAGGCCAGGCTGCTGCTGCACTCACTTACCCCAGCTTTCCGAGATTCATTGTAGCAGGCACAGAGGGCTTCAAGCGAAAGGTAGAATGAGTGGGAGAGGGAAATCAGCAGTGAGCGAGCGACGATAGAGGGAAAGAGAGATTGATAATTGGAAAGTAAGAGAGACCGGAGAAATGAAGGGAGCAGGGTTGGTTTGAGTATTTTTTGCCAGGGCTACTTTTGGTTCTCCAGTCCAACTTGGTGCTAAGCCTCTTCCAGTTTCAATCCATATGTTAGACGGACCGGGAGGGTCGGCCGAGACTACGGGGAGAGGTCTCCCGGGAGAGCCGTCTCCAACGACTGTACAGACAAGTAACTTCCCCCCCCACAGACGGACACCACACAAGGTTGAAGGTTAACGAGACTTTATATGCAATTCTTAGGTTACGATGAGGTGATACAAGGAGGTCTGGACTCAGGGGTCCCCTCGGTTCTAGTCTCTGGCTTAGGAAAGGGGTAGCGGGACAGTCTTTGTTACCAATGAGTGGAAAATAGCTCTCAATCCTCGAGCTCGGCGTTCTAGATGATCGGGCCGCGGCGGAGCCAGCAGGTCCCGAGATGGACGAAGGAAAAACGACGGTCCGCGGCGGAGCCTGCAGGTCCCGGTGAAGATGACGGTTACAACGGTCCGCGGCCACGCCAGCAGGTCCCGACGACGATGAAGGATATGAAGGTTGCGAAGGCTGTGGCAGCGCCAACAGGCAGGACGATGGTGCACAAGACAGAGCTACGGCAGCGCCAGTAGTCCGTCAAGGATGAGTTCTTCTTTACGTCTCTCGACTCCAAGATACAACTGCCTTCCTGCTCTGGAGCTGCCCCAGTTATAGGGCTGGTGTGCTTTGATGTCCGGACCCTCGCACTTGGAGGTCGGGAGGTCCGGGATGAGGGAGTCCAGACACCCAGCAGGGGGGTGGAGCCAGCGCCCGGGGAGGCGATGGGCGAGCGGCACTTGGCGGGGGAGAGCCATCGACACCTCTTTCTCCCATTGACTTGCCAAGTAGCCCGCTCACCTCCTGGGTGGATGGTGGTGCCGGGATGTCTGAGGCCTGGCCAGGCCCCGGGTTGGGGTCGATCGGGGGCCAGGCGGCCTCGTGGTGGAGTGTTCAAGATGGCGCCCCAGGATAGGCGCGAGGGCCGGCAGTGGATCGGACCCACGAGGTTGACATGCTCGAGGGCAGGGGTCCCTGAGGGGACAGAGGACGTGCAATGGTGGTGTGTGGTACTTGCGGGCCCGGGCTCGGGCCTGGTTGGGCCGGGGGAGAGCGGCCCTTCATGGGGCCTGTCCAACATGCGTCCCCCCCAGCTGAAGGCGGGGAGAGTCACCCATCCTCTTGGGGACTCTCCTCGTCGAGGCGGAAGAAGCGGGACAGGCCATCCGCGTTGGCGTGATCTGGCCCAGGCCGGTGTTCAACTGTGAAGTCCATACCCTGCAGGGAGATGGACCAGCGTAGTAACTTCGGGTTTTCCCCCCGCATCTGCATCAGCCACTGCAGGGGTCGGTGGTCAGTCTGCACCCGAAAGTGGGTGCCAAAAAGGTAGGGCCGGAGTTTCTTGAGGGCCCATACCACAGCGAAGGCCTCCCTCTCTATGGTGCTCCAGCGTTGTTCCCGTGGTAGGAGTCGCCGGCTGATAAAGGCCACCGGTTGATCAAGGCCTTCGGTGTTTACCTGGGACAGGACTGCCCCAATGCCCTGGTCGGAGGCATCCGTCTGGACAACGAACTCCCGGCTGTAGTCGGGGGCCTGGAGCACGGGGGCAGAACACATGGCGGCTTTTAGTTGTTCAAATGCAGCTTGGCACTCTGGGGTCCAGTTGACGTTCTTGGACTGGTTCTTTGACGTGAGTTCTGTGAGGGGCCCTACTATGGTACCGTAGTCCTTCACGAACCTTCGATAATATCCTGTGAGGCCCAGGAAGGCTCGTACCTCGGTCTGAGTGATGGGGGGCTGCCAAGACTGGATGGCGGCAATTTTTAGCTGCAGAGGGGCCACCAGGCCGCTTCCCACCTGGTGCCCGAGGTAGGTTACAGACCCTTGCCCAATTTGACACTTGCTGGCCTTGATCGTGAGGCCAGCTCGTTGAAGGGCTTGCAGCACTGCTCGGAGGTGGTGGAGGTGCTCGGGCCAATGGTGGCTATATACAGCGATGTCGTCTAGGTAGGCGGCGCTGAATCCTTCGAGCCCCGCCAGGACCTGATTGACGAGCCGTTGGAATGTTGCCGGGGCATTCTTCATGCCGAAGGGCATGACGGTGAAATGGTAATGGCCATCGGGGGTGGAAAAGGCCGAACGTTCCTGCGCCCGGGGTGTGAGGCCGATTTGCCAGTAGCCCGCCGTCAGATCGAAGATACTGAGATAGCGGGCAGCTCCCATGCGGTCGATTAGTTCATCTGCCCGGGGTATGGGGTGCGCATCTGTTCTGGTGACCGCATTCAAGCCCCGGTAGTCGACGCAGAACCGGAGTTCCGGTGTGGTGCCGGGTGCAGCTGCTTTGGGGACCAGTACTACAGGGCTGGCCCAGGGACTGTCTGAGGGCTCGATGACCCCGAGTGTGAGCATCTTGGCCACCTCTTCCTGGATGCAGGCCCGTACCCGATCTGGCACGCGGTAGGCCCGGTGGCGGATAGGGGGGCTGTCCCCCGTGTCCACATCGTGCACACACCAGGGAGTGACACCGGGGGTGAGGGAGAACAGGCTGGCGAACTGTGAAAGGAGGGCTTGACACTCCTGGCGTTGTTCTCTGGTGAGGGCCTCCGAGAGTCGGACCCCATCCACGGAGCCGTCTTGTTCCTGAGTCCGTAGGAGGTCAGGGAGAGGCTCGGAGTCTTCTTCAATCCCATTGTCTGTGGCCATCAGGAGGCTGAGCTCTGTTCGCACAAAGTGGGGCTTTAGTCTGTTAGCGTGGAGGACCCGGAGAGGGTTCCGGGAGGATTCCATGTCGATGAGATAGGTGGCAGGGCCCTTGCGCTCGACTACTTTGAAGGGCCCCGTCCATTTGTCTTGCAGGGCGCATGGCTCAGTGGGGGACATCACCCATACCTGTTGGCCAGGTTCGAATTCAATGGATGAGGCATTCTGGTCATACCATTTTTTCATGTCCTCTTGACTGGCCTCTAGGTTGGCTTTGGCCAGTTCCCTGAACCGCCGGGTCTGGTTGCGGAGGGTTAGGAGGTACCGGAAGACATCTGGAGGGTTCTTTAACGGAGGCATCTCCCAGCCTTCTTTGACTAGGCTGAGCGGCCCCCGCACTGGGTGTCCATATAGCAGTTCAAATGGGCTGAAGCCCAGGGATTTCTGAGGGACCTCTCGGTAGGCGAAGAGGAGGCACGGCAGCAGCACATCCCACTGGCGACGGAGGGGCTCTTCTAACCCCCCGATCATCCCCTTTAGCGTGCGGTTGAACCGCTCAACAAGTCCGTTCCCTTGAGGGTGATAGGGGGTCGTGAATCGGTAGGTGACCCCGCACTGTTGCCAGAGAGATTTCATGTATTTAGAAATAAAGTTCGTGCCTCTGTCGCTGACGACTTCTCGGGGGAAGCCCACACGGGAGAAGATCCCCATCAGAGCCCGGCCGACTACCGGGGCTGTCACAGTCCGCAGAGGAACAGCCTCAGGGTAGCGGGTGGCGTGGTCCACTAGCACCAAGATGAATCGATGGCCTTGTTTTGTGCGCGGGTCCAGGGGCCCCACAATGTCTATTCCAACCCTCTCAAATGGGGTAGTGACCACCGGAAAAGGTTGCAGGGGGGCCTTTAGTTTGCGGCCGCTCTTCCCACTGGCTTGGCACGTGGGGCAAGACCGGCAATGCTGGTGCACATCGTTCCTCATTTTGGGCCAGAAGAAGTGGGTCACTAGGCGACTGTAGGTTTTATCTTGTCCCAGGTGTCCTGCTAGGGGGACATCGTGGGCCAGGTTTAGCAGAAAGTCTCTAAAACGGAGGGGTACCACTAATACTCGGTTGGCCCCCAGCTCGGCGATTCTTTGCTCGCTGTATAGCAGATCATTGTCCCAGTAGACCCAATGAGTTCCGGAGGTATCCCCTGCGCTTTGGGCGAGCGCTTGCTGGCGGAGTCCCTCGAGGGAGGGACAGGTCTTCTGTTCTTGGCGAAATTGTTCTTGCGTGGGCCCCCCCTCTTGAGGCCACTGGTCGAGGTTAGCGAGGTCGGAAGGTTGAGCTGGTTCGGGGGGAATGTCCTGGTCGGTGGTTTCGGCTGGGGCGACCGGAGGCGGTGGCGCCGGCCATGCGGGTTCTTCCGGGCGGTGGTTGGCACGGGTGGCCATGGACCGGGTGGTGACGCACGCCCAGTCCGGAACGCCTAACATCCCTAGGTGTTCTCTTCGCTCCACGGCTGCCCACGGAGAGCTTTCAAGGTCATTTCCAAGGAGGCAGTCTACGGGGGCATCGTCTCGGACCGTTACTTTCAACATGCCGGAGACCCCTCCCCATTCGAAAGGGACGCAGGCCATCCGACACAGACTTTCCGAGTTATCGGCTGATCGTACAGGGCAGAGAATGTTCGGTAGATACTGTTCTGGGGTCACCAGGTGACAGCGGACGGCTGTTACACTGGCCCCGGTGTCACGAAGGGCTTCGGCCCGGCGTCCATTGATGCTCACCCATTGGCTGTACTTCTGGGTGTTAGCGGGTAGGGGGACCCGCGGGACCATGTCTTTCCCCCCTAAGCAGGCTAGAGCCATGGCGGCTGGCTCCCACTCTTGATGCTCTTGTTCGTATTCTTCCTGCTCCTCGGAGATCTGTTCTTCCCCTAGGGCCGCAGCGGCCACTTGGCGGGGTCTTGGGCTCTGGTACTGCGGGCAGTTTGGGTCGTTTGCATAGTGGCCTACTCGTTGGCATCGGTGACACGTGACATTGGCTCTGTACCCCGGTCGCGCCGGGGTGCCGCCCCGGTTGGCCGGGGGGGTGGTGCTGGTAGCGGGGGCGACCGGAGCGTTGTCTCTTCCTCGTCCTTGCCCCCCTCCTCCTCCTCTTGGTCGGTGCTGACCATTGTTGTTCCGGTTCTGTTCGTAGGACCCATTCCGGCCCACTCTGGTGATCTCCCACCGGTCAGCTTCGGCCGCGAGCTGCCGGGGATCCGTTAACTTACTGTCGAGGAGGTGCTGGCGGAGCTCAATGAAGCAATTGTTCGACAGATGCTCCCATACCATCAGATTAAACAGTTGTTCGTAGGTCGTGACGTTGTTTCCTCTGATCCAGCCCTCGAAAGCTCGGCTAAAGTACGTTACATAGTCCACCCAAGTTGTACCCGGGATGCGGGTGCAGTCTCGGAACCTCTGACGGTACATCTCGGGTGTGAGGCCATAGCGGGTGAGGAGTGCCGCTTTCATATGGTCATAGGAGGTCATCTGGTGGTCCGGGAGCTGTAGCAGGGTATCGCGGCCCTCATTGAGGAATCTCCCCCATAGACCGGCTCCCCAATCGCTTCTATCGATCCGGTGTGCAGTCATAGCGATTTCATAGGCCTTAAACCATTGCTGGATGTCGTCCTCTCGGAAATATTCTCGTACAACATCCTTGGGGATGTGTACCTTTCTGTCTGTGGTCCCTGGGGTGTGGGGTCGCTCGGGCACCCCTACTTCTTTATTCTGCTTGCGCAGGTTGATCTCGGCTAGGTTCCGTTCGTGTTCGTACGCCAGTTTCTTTTCCTCGAGCTCCCTTTGTCTCTGTTTCTCCTCTCTTTCTTCTCGGAGACGCAGGTGCTCTAAGTTGATTTTTTGTTCGGCCAACTTGAGTTCGACGTCCATCTTGAGTCGGGCCATTTCTAGCTCGTGTAGTCGGGTTCTTTCTCTTTCCTGGATCTCGTCTTGCGAGAGACCCGTTCTTTGCCCTTCAGGGGCCGTGGGGGTTTTTTCTGCGGTGCTTTGATCGGGGGTTCCGGCAGCCCCGGTCTCTGCCCAAGATTCTAGGGCATGCTTAAAATCGTCTTTGGTGCTTAGTCCGGTGGTAGCGATACCCAGTTCGATGCAGAATTGTTTTAGTTCACGATGGCTGTACTCCTCCAGTTTCTCCATTTGGAACTTCTCGGTTGATCCGCTTTCTTTAGTTGTCATTGTGATTTCGTCGTGGGGTGAGCTACTCTCTGTACGTTATGCGGTGATTCGGATCGCGCCGCTGGCCACCAATGTTAGACGGACCGGGAGGGTCGGCCGAGACTACGGGGAGAGGTCTCCCGGGAGAGCCGTCTCCAACGACTGTACAGACAAGTAACTTCCCCCCCCACAGACGGACACCACACAAGGTTGAAGGTTAACGAGACTTTATATGCAATTCTTAGGTTACGATGAGGTGATACAAGGAGGTCTGGACTCAGGGGTCCCCTCGGTTCTAGTCTCTGGCTTAGGAAAGGGGTAGCGGGACAGTCTTTGTTACCAATGAGTGGAAAATAGCTCTCAATCCTCGAGCTCGGCGTTCTAGATGATCGGGCCGCGGCGGAGCCAGCAGGTCCCGAGATGGACGAAGGAAAAACGACGGTCCGCGGCGGAGCCTGCAGGTCCCGGTGAAGATGACGGTTACAACGGTCCGCGGCCACGCCAGCAGGTCCCGACGACGATGAAGGATATGAAGGTTGCGAAGGCTGTGGCAGCGCCAACAGGCAGGACGATGGTGCACAAGACAGAGCTACGGCAGCGCCAGTAGTCCGTCAAGGATGAGTTCTTCTTTACGTCTCTCGACTCCAAGATACAACTGCCTTCCTGCTCTGGAGCTGCCCCAGTTATAGGGCTGGTGTGCTTTGATGTCCGGACCCTCGCACTTGGAGGTCGGGAGGTCCGGGATGAGGGAGTCCAGACACCCAGCAGGGGGGTGGAGCCAGCGCCCGGGGAGGCGATGGGCGAGCGGCACTTGGCGGGGGAGAGCCATCGACACCTCTTTCTCCCATTGACTTGCCAAGTAGCCCGCTCACCTCCTGGGTGGATGGTGGTGCCGGGATGTCTGAGGCCTGGCCAGGCCCCGGGTTGGGGTCGATCGGGGGCCAGGCGGCCTCGTGGTGGAGTGTTCAAGATGGCGCCCCAGGATAGGCGCGAGGGCCGGCAGTGGATCGGACCCACGAGGTTGACATGCTCGAGGGCAGGGGTCCCTGAGGGGACAGAGGACGTGCAATGGTGGTGTGTGGTACTTGCGGGCCCGGGCTCGGGCCTGGTTGGGCCGGGGGAGAGCGGCCCTTCATGGGGCCTGTCCAACACCATACAATGCATCTTCGAAGTACCTAGTCTGAAGAGAGAAGGCAGCGTTTTGGAGGGCCAATTTGTCCCACAGCATCGCTTGGAAGGTGCTAACCAGGGTGCTTCTCAAACACGTAGTAGTGACTAAATCAATTAATTAATGATTGCTAGGTCAGAACTTTATACATTGTATCACAAAATTACCTAAACCTTGTCTGATAAAATGGAATCAGATTTCGACCCTCTGCCTAAGACTCAGTTTCATTTACTAGAAGTTTAGCAAAAAGTTTGCTTCAAAATTGAGCAAGGTAATCATACAATAGTTAAACGGAGCAATGGGTCATATTTCTTTAGAACTGGCTATTGGATAGAATCCTATCAAGAAGGAGGGATAATCTTACTTTCCACTGAGGCCTTGTAAAGTGGAAACAAAATGGCAGCCCAAAAGTAAGTATTGGCCATAAAAACTCTATTTGCCATACCAGGAGAATCATTCGAGGCTACTCCTGTGAAGCAGCAGTGGGGCAGAGAGAGGGGACGAAGGGCATGGGGGGGTTTAAAAGACAAAAATAAAAAGAACACTAACCTGCCGGCCAGCCGCCTGGCTGGCCACCTCCTCTCCTCCTTCCTCTCCGTCCTCTTCCTGGCTTGTGTGTGAGCAGGAAGCACCCAGGCTCCCCTGAGTTTATCACAATGTTGCAATGCTGCGTTGTGATTGGTCTGAACGCCGTGGTTCACTCAGACAAGTAATGGGAACCTGGACATGTTCTCCACCCATGCCGTAAAGCAGCCTGGGTGGAGAACATGCAAAGTGCGCATAACTGTTTGGCCGGCCCAAGAAAATAAATCTGTGCCACAAACTCCTTAATCAATTGTTTACCCTTCTAGTCATCAAACAGCTTAATATGTGGAAGGTGCCATTTAAATATTCAGATGCCTCGAAGACCTGAGGAGTCACCCTTTGTGTGGTACTTAGTGGCCAGTTCAAAGCAAAGATGATCAGTCATGCTCTGAGCAGCATGGTTATTCTCCATGCGATTAATAATTCTAAATGATTTACATAGGAACATCTAATGGCAGAGATAAAAGTACATTGTGGAACAGTGGACACCTAGGTGTCTGTGCCACCTACTCAGGGAGTACGCGACTGGTTAGAAAATTAGATAATATTAAGATTAATAAAGTATTTATATAACTAAAGAAGCAAACTTGAACATTTTAAAACATTCTGTAAATGATAAGGAAATTGAATGCTAAAAATTACCTTGTTATCCTCAGCTTGATTAGCTGGGGCTGCGCAAGTACAACAAACAGAATATAATATATGGGTGACCTCAATTGAAGCACCGACAAAAAGCATTCATTAAGAACATAAAGACAACGTAATATGCTAGTATTTAGCTTATCTCTTTGCCTTTACGATTTAAAAAACGAATTTAGAAAAGCTCAAACATTCCCATTAACATTTAGATTTTTCCATATTTGATTGTGAATTAAATATTGTAATATTTGTGTATATGATGTATATTTGTTTTTGTATTTTTCTGTGTTTTTTTGAGGCTCACACCATAGAGACTGCTTAGGTCGGGGGTTCCATGCTTCCAGTAATGACTCAATAGGGGCATCCCTTGATTCCAGTAACGATTCAGTGGGGGTCCAAAGAAGTCACAAGGTTAGGAATTATTGATCTAAAACTACAGACCGATCAGAGGAATGATGCGTGGAAGAAATACTTTTGCCATATTTGAAGCAGCCTTTTGAATCCCTCAAACTGAATGCATGAAGAGAAGTTAGACATATTTGGTCTATCTTGTAAAATATCTGCAAGAAAAGTGAGGTATGCTGAATTTGCCACTGCTGGTCTACTTAATTGACCAAGTAATCCTCTTACTGAGAGTTTGACTTTAATTTTGAATTAAAATCTCCAGTTAAAAACAAGGGAGCCTGAAATGCCTAACAGTAACAACACTGTAAAAGATCCTTGGCTTCAATTGCGTGATTTGGTACAAATATGCATTGACCAAGTGTAAATGGTCATTTACATAGTTGACCTACCTACTTCTGACCAATAGAGCTTGGAAATACTTGCTGTTAGTTTCCAGCCTTGGTCACTGCAAAACCGACTCTTAGATAAATAAATAGCTAAATCCCTTTTGCATGACTTTTGCTGTTTGTTTGAGATGTGGATGTCGAAAAAGAGCTAAAACCTGGGATTGTTGCTGGTGTATCCTGCAAAGTCTTTTGTACACAGAGAATGCCATAGCCAATTGTGGAACTAAATATAGCTGGGGCTCTCAGTATTTTCTCCAAATCTGCAACACTCCAGGGAAGGACCTTTACTTTGGAGCCTGGTGCTGGGGGTGGGCTGAGATTCTTTGGTCGAGCCTGGGCAGCGCATGCTGAATTGGTGTATGGAATAAGGCCCTGCCCACTCTCCGCCCATATTTGTCATTGATTTGTGTCCTTGCCCTTCATAAATGCTGACTTCTGATTCGTTAATAGGCTTCTTAGTTCTCCTTTGTACCGCCTTGTCTTCATTTGTAACCTCCCATGAGGACTGGCCCTTTTACTTCGGTTGTTACACGGTGCGTCTTTTTTAGTCTGTAAGCACTGTTTTCTTTAATGAGTTTCTCCTACTGCAGGCACGAGATGCTTTCCTGCAACATTCAGCGTGTCATGTGTGCTTTCACTTTCCGAGCAGCCCGGGGCGGCAGCTTCTTTGAGACGGTCTTGCATTTACAAGAGTTTGAGCTATTGGCATTGTAAATGACAATGTCTTTTATTTATGTGTTTATTTAACAAAACGGATAAATAAAAGGCATTGACATTTACAATGCCAATTGCTTAAACTCGCTCAAAGCGAGCCCTATTGCATTGCAAATGCTTGTAAAGTGAGAGCCTAGGGACACTTTATTATGTCAAGAGAAAGGGCCAAGGCCAACCAGGGCCAGTGTAATACTGCACTTTTGGAAGCACATCCCTGAGGGCTACTCATATGCATGGTAATTAATCTTCAGGAAATTGGACTGACTATTAAGTTACTTTTCTGATCTAAAATTAATAGTCTGCAGGCCCTGTGCCCCCTTAAGCTGAGATACATTTTCATATTTTGAGGTTCTACGCCCCTGAAAATGAACCTCTGGGTAGCTGCAACAACGAACCTTACTGACCCTTAATCCACTAAGATTAAAAAAATATGTCCAAGGTCTCAGCATTTCTCCGCAGGAGCAATCAAAAAGAACAGGAATTTTGTAGATTCCCTATAACAGTTTGGGGGCGAAGGCACACATTGTGTACTATCCAAATCAATTGAAGACCCTGCTCCAATATAGGTAAGAGCTGCTGAAGACAAACCTCCTTAAAGCACATTACATCAGAATGCAGTAATATTACTCCTCTGCTTCCCAAACCCAGGTCGCTCTCCTATCACTCGTTAATTGTGCACACGTTTTAGACCATGTACAGTGCTAATCTGCCCTTTGGTTGGGTACACTCCATACAAATATCACATACATACAAGAAGTGTAAAAAAAATCATGAGCCACAATACACAATTAAGTTAACTAACATCACCACATGTAGTGGTTCGTGCTGAACTTATTCCATTCCTAAGAGTTTGAAATAGCTGGTGTGACCATAGCCAATGTTTGCTATTCAATTTATTGGCATTAGAAGGATGGGAAGCTGAGTAGGTCTTGACATAATTTGAAGTCCTGATCTGTAGATCATTGCATATCACAATGGTGAGCATTTTGACTTATGAAGCAACTAGTGCTGGTTAATGGGAAACAGCGTAGCAAGGGGTGGAGGTGAAGTGGACCTGCAGAACACAGTGGACACCTGCAGGCAGGTAATAGTTTGTGGGTACTCACACACATTTGGGGGCAGTCTTCCACTCTGAAAATGCAGGAGTGTCTTCACGAGGGTGCAAGGCAAGGGGTTTCTCCACTGGCAATTTTCATGTTCTCAAATGCTCACTTCGGTATGATTTACTCATGTGGATTTTCCACCTTGGAGAATATATTCACAAGTCAGATTTGCCAGTTCTCTTGGAAAATTAATGCAGTCCTACATTTTTAGGAGTACTGTTTGGATTTGCCAAAAATCTTAAATATGTTCTGAATGTTGTGGTAGACCCACAAGAGAATATTTGTTACTTTTTCTAGCTGCCTTTTGTGAGTCAGGCCAACAGCGAAGGTGTTTGAGTTAGCTGGACAGCTCTGGGGTTATGCACAGTGGTGTAGTAATGGTACATAATGGTTACATAAGCAAGAAAAAAGTTCCCTAGCTATAAGTGTGTAGCAAAATTCAACCACTTTTTGGGACCACAGCCCCCTCCCTTATGTTCACAGTGCTACTGCACTTGCTGCAGGGTTGATAGATACGCCTCTGGATATCCCAGAACGCCGGCCACCATTGCAAATCTTCCAGACATGCTGTAGAATAGAGTAGTTACTTTAGTCCCAGGGTTCAAAGGAACTCCCGAGTCTCCGTATCGGGTAAACTTCCTCCAGAGGAACTAAGTGATGTTCTGTAGTACTTCAGGGCAGAATCTGATAAAGCGCTTTGCCTAAGGTTGCCAGAGGAAGTGTTTAACCTCTAGAGATACCCTTCAGTGAGGTCTATTGTCTTCTATAACCCTTATAAAATGCTGATGCTGCAAAATCTTCCAGTTTCGTTCATATACAGTTACAGCATGTTCACTGGGCCCTAAGGCGCTGGCTTCAGAAATCTCTCTGTAACCATTAGATCTTTGGATTCTGCCATTTCTGGCTCAGCATTTAATCCTATTGAGGTTGCTGAAATGAATACCGTCTAGTTGAGCAATGCTAACGTGTTGTCACACTGCCATACACCCAGTATGTATTATGCTCTATAGGAAACACAAAGTTATTTTTATGAATCCCTATTTACTATAATTTTCGATGTGTGTGTTTCTGTGTCTGCCTACAAAGCAAGAAAAGAGTTGGTAAACTTAATTTGTGCCCTCAGAATAAATGTGCCTGCACTATTTTTTTTGTATCAAGACATCTATAGGGTATGTATTATTTATAAAGCGCTTAACCCCTTAGGTGATCCAGGCGATCCATGCAGTGAAGGATTCAGTCTGCCAGTGTGATGAGCAATCTCGTGCTAAAAGAAGCGTGGTCAGTACATTTTGGGTGGAGAATGTTAGGACATTCCCAGTTCTGGAACCTGCTGCAACAAATTTCTGTCCACCTGTTGTTTCTTTTTAATGCTTCTGGGCTTACACTTTTTACTGGGTTTGTCATGATGTTATCCTCGTAATGCATGAAATGTTGTTACTTACGGATCCTGGCTGCAACATACTTGAACCTAGGCGTTTGCTTTTTTTGTTACTTTTGGTTGATTGTATGTGCCCCGGGGGCATAGTGCGGGTTTGGGTTGACATTTTTGTACTCCTTGGGGTACATAGGTTTTACAGAGACACCTGCATATGGTTGTGTGGTCCCTTCTATAAAATGCACATTGTGCAGGTGCTGTTTTCATGCCTGTAAAATGTGAAGGGGTCACATTTTCAACAATAATGTGTAGCACCATACCTATGAGGGAACACGTCTGTCTGTACACACTCTTTGTATTACCAACATATGACACTGCTAAGTGTACAGTCTAAGTAGAGGGGCACACAAAGGCGACCCATGGCATGGGACATGGAGTCTCTCGGTGTATGGAAGCAGTACTAGAATGCACACCTCTGGGAAGAAGGTTTTGTATGTTTAACTAAAATGTGCATCAATAAACAGTTTCTCTGCATTTGAATTCACACGTGTATTGTCCTAGAACTTTTGCAATTGAAACAAAATAATTACAATGTGTTAAAGTGTGTTTTCTGGCTTAGACTAAAACTGGTCCCAGTGAGACTTCAGCGCAATCTTTATTCAAAATGAATTCCATATCATATTGTTCATTCTTTGTTTATTTACTCTTTTGACAACACTTGCAGCAAGATGTGTACCGGTTATTTTGTAGAACATTGTGCTCAAAGAACTCACTAGAGGAATCCTTTGCTAAATTTCAAGGTTCTTACTTCTTGAACACTGTATAGCATTAATTTAAAATTGCTTTCTGTTGTTTATGAGACTTGTTTGTTCAAGTACCGCTGGATGACATTAGGTCAGGATAGGCGAATCAGTATTCATGTAGTGGGTTAGTGCGAAGATGGTAGGGTTATTTGACGTTTTAAAGAAATTTACATTATGATTTGTCACTAGGATGCTCACACCATTCTGACGTTGATCTTCTATTCTGAAAATGGCTATAATAAAAACCCTGGATTTAGGGGTGAGCCAGAGACGCTTTCCCGAGCCCCTCTGGATACTGCCCAATTTTATATTGATTTTCTGAACACATGAGACTTAGCGCTGATTTAGATGTTGGTGGACCGGTTGCTCCATCTCAACTATGATGAATATCCCATCCACCAAAATATAAATCCAATAGCATAGGCTGTGACTGGATTTATATTTGGGCGGATGGGATATCCATCACTTTTGTGACGGAGTAACCTGTCTGCCAACATCTAAATCAGGCCTTAAGCTTTTCCTTGAATGTTGTGCATTATTGCATTATTCTATATTTGAAAGTCTTTATGTCAAACGATTTCTAGGTATTTCAATGACATTCTCCACTGCATCTGCGTTTTTCTAATTTCTGTGAGGGGCCTTTTGAATGTATAATAAATCTTCATAATTTTTCTAACTTTCTGATCCCGAACTTCATTTTTGAATCAGTTCTTCCTTATTAATTGTATTTTTGAAATGCTGTTCCAATCTTATCTCTGTCACGCATGACCTCATAGATTTTGAGGTTAACACCATTCCTGATTCATATAATTTGGGCACACCATTGTTATGCAGATTTTCTAGAAGACTGTGCATCTACATCTGGAGGGATCTCTGCCAACAGTGAATCCAAATTCAAGTTTTTTGGGCATGTATTGATGAGGGAATTACATCACACACATGCACAAACTGCACTTGGGATAGGACTTTTTTGTGTAGTCAGGTCCATTGCCCTGGCTCGAAATGGGACATATCCTCTGCGGGTGTGCCCCCGGCGAAGACCTGACTGACTGACTGACTGAGGGTACTTGTAAAACGCACTTATGCCGAGGCGTCTTGGTGCTGGATAGGGTGATCTGAGAACCCACCGGCAGTTAGCATTGTGTAAAAAGCATGGTTTTGATAGCTTTCCTAAAGATGGACCAAGACAGCTGTAATCTGAGAGACACTGGGAGAGAATTCCATAGTTTGGCTGCCAGGAATAAAAAACGCCCCCGCCCCGCCCCCAATCTGACCCTTTTCATCTTGGGAGGAAGAACCAACCCACTGTCCAAGGACCTTAGACAACGTGAAGGAATGTAACCGGGGAATAGTCGTTGCACGTCTTCCGCCCGCCTCCATATTTTGCTTTGTGCACTAGGCATAGGGCTTTGATTTCCACCCGTCATCTCACTGTTAGCCAATGTAGTTGTTTAATACTCGCCGAAGTGGAATGATGCTTAGGTAGACCATACAAAACTCTAGCTGCCGCATTTTGGAGTGACTGAAGCTTATTCAGCTGTATCACTCCAGCACCCAAATAAAGAGCATTACAGTAATCTATCCTTGATAGGATAAGGGCGCCAACCACCGTTTTCATAAGGGAGAATGGGATGAAGGAAGAATTTTGTGTAGTATCTTGAGTGTGAAAAAACAAGTAGAGACCACTTGGTTAATTTGGGGAGCACAGGTCAGATCTTTATCAATAAGAAAACTGAGGTTTCTGGCCTTGGCCACCGGTAACGGGCAGATGCCGGCTTCAGGGGGCCACCAATGGTGGTTCCAGAATGAAAGTTGTTTGACAAATTCCAGAATCTAGTTTTTTCCAGTGTTTAATTTTAAGAAGTTGGCATTCATCCAGGACATAACAGAGGAAAGACAGCTGCTAAAACGTTCAGCAGAACTATTGTCATTTTGAGTGACTGACACTACCAATTGTGTGTCGTCAGCGTAAGACCCAATCGCTAGTCCATGACTTTTGATTAGCCTTGCCAATGGTGTTACATAGATGTTGAACAGGGTGGGTGAAAGTGCCGAGCCCTGGGGGACTTCACCCGGGAGGATGAACTGTTCCGATCTAAGACCTTCCCAGTATATTATTTGTTCTCTGGACTTTAGAAAGGAAGAGAGAAGGGACAAGGTCTTACCGGTGACTCCCACAGACTGCAGCCTATTAATTAACACTGTATGATTTACAGTGTCAAAAGCTGCCATGAGGTATAACAGTATTAGAGCCACCCTGCCACCCTCTTCCAGCACCTTTCTAATCTCCTCTGTCGCCAGGATCAGAGCGGATTCAGTAGAATGCTGTGCTCTGAACCCATGCTGGGTGGAGTCAAGAATGATATTCTCTTCAAGATAGGCAGTCAATTCCACATTAATGGCCTTCTCTAGGATCTTAGAGGGGAGAGGTAAACAGGAAGTGGGGCGGTAATTTTTGGCCTCCAAAGGATCAGAAGAGGTTTTTTTTTAAATCGGCCTTATACAGGCCTTTTACCATCCTGCTGGAAAGATCGCAGTTCTAATAACTAGATTAAGCAGAGGGGTCAGCGATGCACAAACTTCATCTGAGGCTAGATGTAGGATGTATGGATGGCAGGGGTCAAGTGGGGATCCTGACTTAGTAAATTAAAGTATGTCTGCCACTTGCTTTTCTTCAAGCCTGGTGAATTGTGCTAAACTATCTTGGTCAGGGTGGTTTTCCCAGGTGTGTGACAAGTTTGTGCTGTTAACGTCCTCTAGATTCAAAAGCTCCTCATAAACCATTGTGCCCTTTGTCTGGAAGAAGACCGCAAGGTTATCGACTAATGCTTGGTCAGGAGCAAAGAGAGTATCTCTAGGACAGTGGGACAGTCTGGTAACTGTTTTAAACAATTCTTTGGGGGAATTTGTGGCTTCTGAAATTTTTTAAGTGAAATAGGCTGTTTTAGCTAAGATTATGGCTTCCTTGTATTCTTTTAGTGCAGAGCCATAGTCGATCTTATGTGCTAAGCTATATGCAAAAAGTTTTCTTTAAGTCTGCATTTTATTTTTATTGCTTTTAACTCTGCTCAATACCAAGGGGAGGATACCAATCTTTTCTTGGTCGTTTTAGTAACTTCGGGTGCCAGTGGATGGATAGCCTGGGTTATCCAGTTATTAAAATCCGTGGCAGCCTGATTGGGGTCCCTACTGACCAGATATGTTCCGAACAGATGCCTACGCTCCAGTGAGCTCAACCAACTGGCAACCCCTCGAGCCAAGAAGGCTAGATGGGGGAGCAAAGCTTTTTCCATACTGGCACCCCAGATGTGGAATTCACTCCCCCTGGAGATTAAGTCACTGCCTTCTCTTGACCTTTTCAGGAAGTCACTGAAAACTTGGCTTTTTATCAAAGCATACCAGTAAGCTCTGTTTCTGACTCTGACAGTCTGATATTTGATTTAGGCGCCTTGACGCCCATTGGGCATAGCTGCGCATTATAAATGCCATTTCATTCATTCATTCATTCACTGCTGGTTAGATTCTCTTTCAAGGCCGTGGTTAGCTCTTGTTGAGAGACTTTTTTCCAGGCACGCACCTTACTCAAAAAGGGTTGACTTCTACGGCACACTTTATTATTAGGAATGTTAATGTTAAAGTTGACCGCATGGTGATCTGACCAAGGCATGGGCAGCGCACTAATCACCTCAATATGAACACTATTAGTGAAAATGCCATCCAAAATATGTCCTGCCTGATGTGTGGGTTCTTGGACAATTTGCTTCATTCCAAAACTAGCCATGATATCTGTTGAATATAAAGTGTCAGAGTTATTCATTACCTCAACATAAAAGTTAAAATTCCCCCAACAGTGTAAAGGAGTCCTTATTAAAACACGACTCCATGTGGGTTTGTACAGTAGTAACAAAAGATGTCCTGGGACCAGGGGGTCTGTATAATAGAATTCCTTGAAAAACTTCCATATTGTTAAGTTTTATACTTAATACTTAAGAACATAGCCTCTGCATCCAGTAGCGGCTCTGGTGACATTCTCACCATATAGCAGGCTCAATAGATAATGGTGATCCCTCCCCCCCCCTCTTTTTTTCCGTCCTGTCCATATTAGAAACAAAATAGTCAGGTGGCACAATATAGTTCCAGTCGGGGTTACTCGTATCATTAGCCCACGTTTCTGTTAGGAAAATCAAATCAGGATTTTCAGCTTGAATAAAACACTCTAGATCGTTCTTATATTTTGTAATTGACCTGGCATTGATCAGGACACATTTGATAGACTTGGGGCTTTTAGATGATAACTTTTTAGAATGGGCTTTGAGGAGTAGTGTAGAGTCGTCCTCCATAACATTAAGCCGCCTGGTGTTATTTAACTGTGTGACATCACTAGGCCAGGTTGCCTTAGAGGACCTTGACTTAATCTTGGTAAACAACCTTTACAACAAAACTTTTACAATGCACTACCATTACGATGCAACTTTTACAACGCAGACCATTACAACGCATTGCGCTGGGGGGCGCTCTAGGATAGGGACTAGGTTTAATGTACTATCCAACACCTTCCCTACTATCCACGGGGACTGGAGTTGGAATAGTAAATTAAACTATTCACTATCCAGCGCCCCAAAGCACTATGTGTTGTAAAGGCATGCGTTGTAAAAACCTTGTTGTAAAGGCATGCGAGGTAAAAGCATGCATTGTAACGTCATACATCCCTTAATCTTGCATTGATTGCAAGACACCTGAAAAATGTTAATAGGATTTAATTCAGTATTTAAAGCAGGACACTCACTACAGTTAAGGCTGGCTCAAGAGTTCCTCACGTGTGTAGGGCACTCTAAGAATTTGGCCAGGGCTTCTGGCGCTGGTCGCGCTCCCGGCGCCGATGGGCGCAGAGGGGCTCGCCTTTGGCGCGCCCGCTGCGCTGTCATAGCATCTGGTAAATTATAACCGGAAGGTGAGTGTGGAGAAGGAAAGACTAGACCACTACACGGGTCTGCTCTGACAGACGGGCACCGTGATTAGCGGAGGAACCAGTAACACAAAACAGTCAATAGTAAGTTGTTGCAGTAGTATTTTCAATTTTACAATTTTAGCAGCACAGTGTTATAAAAGCATTTATTAAAATCCAATTTGCAGCATTTGGTGTGAAAACCAAAGGAGGTGCCAACGCTAGTAATCAGCGCAGTGCCCCGATCTCCCTAGAAGACCTGAACTGTTATTCTGTTAATGTAGTACACCACATGGTACAACTGATGTTGATGCTATATGGATGTTTTTCAAAGGTTTTGGGTCCTCCACAAAGGAAAGAAACGTTCAAACTAAAAATAAATCTGTGACAATTGATCAGTCAGTCAGTCAGATGTGGACTTTAGAGGACAAACCTCTTTATGGGATAGCATACCGTATTGATTGATATTATCAATAACTTATCAGCAAGACACTATTAAACCTTTTTACAACAGGTATCAAATATTCCTGTGTACAACTGGTAGTTGCAGTCAAATTTCTCTTTACAGAAAGTACAGTGTCCAAAGGTACAAGAAATGCTATGTCTGGTAAAATCCTTATGTATCATTAATAATGTGATTCCAAATGTAGTTCTAAGTAGGTGGTTTGCATTTATCTTAGCAGTTGTTTCACAAACGATATCACAGGCCCAAGTTGCGCTATTGTTTTGGTGCAATTTTACACACACTTTTTCTCCCGATTGCCTCCTCATGGACCCGTCTGCAGTGGCATAATACAATCACTCGGCCACCTCAGAGACTCTTGGAGTTCGACATGAGCTGCTGACAACACAGCTCGTAAACCAGAGTGGAAATGAAAGATCTGTATGTCCAAGCTGTGCTGACACAGCTCATAGAGAAACCCATACTGTTACAGAGGCATGCACATGTAGACTGCTCTATTTTATTTGAAATAGACTCGCAGATTCATTCTGTGTCTCTGTACAGCATTTCTGATAGATCAGAGGTATATTAATTCTATTGTGGAAAAAACATGCAGGGGCCTGGTAACTAAAGTAAATGAACAAGTGTAAATTTAGTCCAGTATAAGCATATTCCTGAACGTTTATGATAATCTACACTTTATGCTATAAACCATTTCTAAATGTAGAGTTACACTTAAATGTAGATTTACGTGTCTCCACCCACTCAGCTCAAGTGAGTGAGACATATAATTACAAGCAAGAAGTTACTACTACTAACTTTTGACACATTGGTGGATATCTTCACCACCATGGCAGAGATCTCCCTATACCAATATATAGGGAAAATTATTAAAGTGTATTTTCAAAAATGCCCACCCACAGTAACATTTTTATGTTAATATGTATTAAATTGTATTAAAAGATATAAGGTGTTGAATGTATTCATTTTTTACATTTTTGTAGCAACGTTTTAAAAGTTTATTTAAATGTTATCAAACTAATAAAAATAGTTATTTAATAATGAAGTGCCATTATTTATTATTTTCTATGTGAGTGTGTTGCAGTACCTGTGAGTGCCCAATTGTGCTGCTAGACTTACTCCAAGGCTGTGCTGGAGTACATTTACTCTTATTTTGTCACCTTTGGGATAGTAGTAAATTTAGAATTGTAGTTTGTGTTTAGCAATGTGCCTACTCTTTTGGTGATGAATGTTTGTAGTAGCCTGTCCCTCCTAAAACCGTTCCTTACATTTCCCTAAACTCCTCCCATTTTTTTGTAGATATTCCCCATTTTCTCATCACTTCCTCAGTCCTTCCCACATTCAATACTGAGTAGTAAACTTCCATGTGTGTAGAGCTCCCAGTAGAAAAGAAGGGAGAAGTAGAGCTATAGATTTGCACCATAGGTTTGTGAATTGCATTTTGCAGTATGTAAATAGTACCACTTTAGTACGACTTTACATACTAGAAAATGCAGTTTGTGATTCAAGCCATCAGAGTCATACAGAAGCCAGCTTGAGACATTTTAAAATCAATCAACCAATCAGGGTTTGTGAAGCGTAGCTGCTCACCTGTGAGGGTCTCAAGGCATTGGGGGAGCTGCACATCCATCTGGGCGCTGTGTTCATTCAAAGAGCCAAGTCTTGAGATCCTTCCCTGAATTGGTACAATGATGTGGATTGCCTACGGCAGAGGGGCATGTTGTTCCAGGTTTTGGCAGCGAGGTAGGAGAACAATCTTTTTCCGGCTCTGGTCCTGCGGATCCGTGGGATGGTGGCCTGTGACAATTGTGTAGAGCAGAGGGGTCTGTTGGGTGTGTGGAATGAGAGGCGGTGGTTCAGCTATGCTGGTCCGGAGTTGTGGAGGGCCTTAAACGCGTGGGTGAGGAGCTTGAAGGTTCTTCTTTTGTCGACTGGGAGCCAGTGGAGTTCACACAGGTGTTGTGTGATGTGGCAGCGGCGGAGGATGTTTAGGACCAGTCTGGCTGCAGCGTTTTGAATGTTTGAAGCTTCGAAGGAGTTTCTGGGTGACGCCGCCGAGAGTGTGTTGCCGTAGTCGATTCCCTGATGATGAAGGTGTGGGTAACCGTTTTCCTGAATTTGGTGGAGATCCATCTGAAGGTCTTTCAGAGCAGGCAGAGCGTGTTGAAACATGACGAGGGGACAGCGTTGATTTGGCGGATCAAAGTGAGCGTGGAGTCCAGTATGATGCCAAGCTTGCGTTTTTTGGGGGAGGGGGAGGGGGAAGTTCCCAGTGCAGCGGGCCACCAAAGAGTGCAGAGATGTTTGTAAACATGCCTTTTGCATTAGGGCATGTGCTGCGGCCCTTTACCGGGCCGCAGCACAAGCCTAAATTTTAAAAAGCATGTTTCTGACACTCCCTATACAATGTGAGTCGGACGCTCATCCAACTGGCATTGTAACGACGGCCTTAGTAGGGATTCGTCAAAACCCTATGCACATGCCTGGAATCCTATACAAATTGTAGATTTCCATACCTGTTCCTCTGCCCTTCATTTTGTGGATTTTCTTCAGGGCAGGTTATTAGCATGAGAGAGTGCTGCCAATTCGTACAGAAAATATTCTGTGTTTTTCTCTTAACCCCTTGCATGCTTGTGACGGAACCGTTCCGTCACAAGCCGCAGGTGAGCTGTGCTTGTGACGGAACGGTTCCGTCACGGCCCGCTCGGCGCGCCTGCGCGGCGCTGATTTCGCGCCTGCGTGGCGCTTTCCATTTACCGGGCGCGTTCGTGACGGAACCGTTCCGTCACAAGCACAGCTCACCCGCGAGCCGTGACGGAGCGGTTCCGTCACAAGCACGTGACCGCCGCGTGGCCGCCCTACCCCCTTAGCGCTGCGGTGGAATAGCCGCCGCAGCGAAGGGGTTAACAGAGAAATTAGTGTTCGAGGCATGTGGGCTGCTGAATTCATATCTGTGCATAGTCCGCCACCTAGTGTTGGGTCCGGATGATTGCACATTGTTGTCCTGGAAGAGTCTTCGAAGTATCACGAGATAGGTGGCTCCTCCCCTGGACTACAGTGCGCATGGGCATCGCCTCCATCCCCAGATTGTTTTTTTCCGCCATAGGGTTCGGATGTGTTTTCGGTTCCCTCCTTCGGAACCGATAGTTGTTCGATTTTACTTGAGACCAAAAGGTCTTTAGGCTGGGCGTCGGTATAGTTGCGTTCGGGTTCTCTTACTGACTCTCAGCTCCAATCTCCTACTGCCCTTCCACGTGCTTCGACGCGGACGGGCCTACACTACCGCATTTGCAATGGAGCGGACTCCATTCAAGAAGTGTCCGCTGTGTCACTCGAAATATTCGCACCTCGACGTGCACCCCGTGTGCAACACATGCTTGTCACCGGATCACCGTGAAGACACCTGCATGGCGTGTTCAAAGTTTAGGAGTAAGAAAACTTTGAAGATTCGCCGGGCTAATCGACTCCAGGCACAGTTGTCGGCTTCGGCACCCCCACCTGATGACATCTTTCAGGAATCGATCGAGGAGGGGGACGACGTGCAAGAGTCGGACTCTGGCCCCGCGTCCGAGGAAGAGACCTACGACGCGGACGAGGAGGCCTGCGACGAAGTCTCCGGTGAGGTAGGGGACGACGAACTGATTTGTGCCACGATGGGAGATAGCTCAGAGGAAGAGCATCCCCAACCGGACTCCGGGGTTTCCCCCCGTCATACGGCCCAGGTCGAGGGATCGCCTTCGGGCCTTACCCGAGATCTTACTATAAGTCCTACGTCCCCGCCTCCGGGCCCGGTCACGGACATTTCTAGCAAGAAACCGAAAGTGAAGCCAACTGGTCCCGCACCCTCGGATGCAAAACCGAAACCGAAACTGGCGTTGGTGAAGAAGGTTCTGGAGGCGTCAACTTCCACGAAACCCAAAATGGCCGACTCAAAGAGCCACGCCAAGATGGCCGACCACAAGAGCCGCGCCAAAATGGCCGAACCGAAGTCCTCTGGGTCGGCACCGAAGGTGAAGGCTTCCGACGCGGCTGCGTCGGCACCGAAAGGGGTCGCGGACCCGAAGACGGCTTCGAAGAAGCGTCACGCCGACGGTGCGACAAGCCATGGGGCGTCGGCACCGAAGAAGAGGCCTGCCGGCGACCGGGCTCTCGGAGACGAAGAGTCGCTCGAGACGGTTCAGCCCTCGGCATCCCTTACAAAGAAGGTGGGAGAATCCTTGAAGCGGATCCAACAGTCCACTGTGGTTCCCAGCCAGGACACTGTCGTGCCTAGGCCCACGCCGAAGCCTGCCAAGGAACAAACGCCCATCCGTTTTACCCTTCCTCCCAAGTCGGCGCCGAAGGCCTTCGCGCCTAAGCAGGGCGGACATTCTCAGGAAGTATTGACGCCGAAAGCTGCCTTGGTGGTGTCGAAGCTTCGGCTCCAACCGCTCGCGGTGGAGGAACGTCGGGAGGTGACCATCGACGCCAACACCGGAAAATTGTCGCTCCTTAAACGAAAGATTACGTCGGAGCCGCCATTGGAACCTTTTAGGATTCCACTTAAGAGCAAGAAGTACTCTGCGGACTCTTCGGCTCTGATGGAACCTCTGTCTCCACAAGCCATGGAACGCTCGCCGGCCCATTCCCCAGTGCCTGATGTGGACGAGGAGGACGACGAGTACAACTATCCTGCGTACTCGGATCCGGAAGAGGAGCAGGTGCCCTGGACGGCAGGAGGCGACACGGTCGACCTGCAGTCAGGCCAGGACACTCAACTTTTCGCCGCGAAGACGTCCCCGACGGAGGACTCGGCGGCGTTTAATGCATTAATAGAGAGAGCTGCAGCGAACCATAACGTCGAACTGCACTCAGACCCTGTGGATGCGGACTTCTTAGTCGACACCTTCTCGGTAGCCGAAAAGCAAGTCAAGACGCTACCTATGCTCAAAGGGGTGCTGAAGCATGCACAGGAGGTATTCAAGGAGCCCACCCGGGCGCGGGTGGTCAATCCTCGCATCGACAGGAAGTATAAGGCGGCGCCCACGGATCCCACGTATATTAAGGGACATTTGCCATTGGACTCCCTGGTGGTGTCCAACGCTCGAAAGAGGGCGAATTCGCAGACTACTGGTGATGCTCCTCCCCCAGACAAAGAGTCAAAAATCTTTGAGGCATCAGGCAAACGCATTGCTGCACAGGCGGCAAACATCTGGAGGATCTCTAACACCCAAGCCCTGCTTGCACGTTATGATAGGGCCCATTATGACACATTAGAGGCCATCCTACAACACTTGCCTGACCAATACAAGGAGGCGGGAGAGATGCTCATTCAGGAGGGTAAACTCATTACTAATGCATCCATCAAATGTGCCCTAGATGTAGCAGACACTGCCTCCAGGGCTATCAATACAAGCGTGTTACTTAGACGCCATGCCTGGCTTCGAATTTCTGGGTTCAAACCCGACATACAAACCACATTACTGGGTCAAACGGTGAATCCTGACCATCTGTTCGGCCCTGAGGTGGATGCCTCCCTAGAAAAAATGAAGAAAGATACCGAAACTGCCAAGTCTATGGGGGCTTTACAAAGTCAGCAGTTTCGGGGTGGTTCCTTTCGCCGCTCCAATTCAAGAGGCACCTCAAGAGGCCAGGCGTCCCAGCCCACGCAATACTACAAGGGTAACACCCAGTCCTCGTATAACAACAACAAGGGCAGGGGTGGCTACAGAGGCAATAATATCAAAGGCAGGGGACGTGGAAACAATGCCTCCAGGTCCACCGCCTCCAACAAGCAGTGACGTCTTGTCACTTCCCCCCGATCACACAACACCTGTCGGGGGGAGACTACAGCAGTTCCTGCCGGCGTGGAGGTCCATCACCACGGACAGGTGGGTGAGGTCTCTTATCCAGTACGGGTACTGTCTAGAACTTACGTCCATTCCACCGGACATACCGCCAAGAGGCCGTGCTATGTCCGACGAGCACTTGACCTTGTTGCAGCAAGAAGTACTGATCATGCTGCAAAAAGGGGCGATAGAGCTCGTTCCATTGCAAGAACGGGGAACAGGGGTTTACTCCCTGTATTTTCTAATCCCCAAAAAGGACGGATCACTCAGGCCGATCCTGGACCTCAGGCCCCTGAACTGGTACATCAACTCAGAGCACTTCCATATGCTCACATTGCAGCAGGTGCTTCCCCTGCTTCAACGGGGGGACTTCCTAGCAACGCTGGATCTGAAGGATGCCTATTTCCATATTCCCCTGCATCCTTCACACAGAAAGTATCTCAGATTCAAGATCTTAGACCAGCATTACCAGTTCAGAGTCCTGCCGTTCGGGGTCACCACGGCACCAAGAGTTTTCACCAAATGCCTAGCGACTGTAGCAGCGCATCTCCGTCGCCAGCACGTCCATGTCTTTCCATACCTAGACGACTGGCTTATTCAGGCAAAGACGGAACAGCAGTGCGTAGACCACGTGTCACGCACCATTCACCTCCTGCACGATCTGGGATTCTCTCTGAACTACCCAAAGTCCCATCTCCAGCCCGCCCACGTGCGACAGTATCTGGGCGCGACGATCAACACTCTGGCGGCCACTGCGCAGCCGAGTTCAGTGAGAATCGCCGGTATCCAGGCGCTGATCCAACGGTTCAGACCCCAGACCTCGCTTCCAGCGAGGGTGTTCATGCAGTTGATAGGCATGATGGCCTCCTGCATCTCCATTGTCCCGCACGCGAGACTACATATGCGTCCGCTTCAGGAGTGCCTCGCACGTCAGTGGACTCAGGCTCATGGGCAACTGACAGACCTAGTGTTGGTGAGCGGTCGGGCGTACAACTCTCTGCATTGGTGGAATCCACAAAACCTTTGCAAGGGCCGACCATTCCAAGAGCCTGTCCCACAGATCATCCTGACAACGGACGCCTCTCTCCAGGGATGGGGAGCGCATGTACTCCATTACACGGTGCAGGGACTATGGACACTTCAGCAAAGGAAGATGCACATCAATGTGTTGGAACTGATGGCAATCTTCATGGCCTTAAAGGCGTTCAAAGTACATCTGTGCAACAAGGTCGTGTTGTTCCGGACGGACAACATGACGGCCATGTACTACATCCAGAAGCAAGGGGGAACACACTCTCCACAGCTGTCTCATCTGGCTCAGAGCATGTGGAAGTGGGCCATTCAGAGGAACATCTTCCTCATGGCAGAACATCTCCCAGGCAAGGACAACCAGATGGCGGATCTGCTCAGCAGACACAGCCATCAGATGCACGAGTGGGAGTTACATCCATCAGTACTCCAACCGTACTTCCAAAGGTGGGGTCATCCAGAGATAGACCTGTTCGCCACAAAGGAGAACGCAAAATGCCAAAGCTTCGCCGCCAGGTTCCCACACCCCCAATCACAGGGCAATGCGATGTGGATGAACTGGTCAGGCAGATTTGCGTACGCTTTTCCCCCAGCACCTCTGATACCGCTGGTGGCACGCAAGCTCAGGCAACACTCGATGACGCTCATCCTGGTTGCTCCAACGTGGGCTCGCCAACCATGGTACACCACGTTTCTGGAACTCTCCGTGGTACCGCATCAAAGGCTTCATCTCGCTCCCAGCCTTTTGACGCAGAGCCATGGCGACATTCAGCACCCAGATCCGCAACAGCTCAACCTGGCGATCTGGCTCCTGAAGTCCTAGAGTTTGGCTACCTCAATCTTCCTCCCGACTGCATGGACATCATTCGGGAGGCGAGAAAGCCCACTACTAGAGCTTGTTATGCGGCTAAATGGAAGAGGTTTGTCGTCTACTGCGTGGAGCACAGCATTGACCCGCTAGACGCTTCCATTCAAAACATCATATGCTACCTCTTTCACCTGTATCGGTGTAATCTTGCTTACTCTTCCATCCGCATTCACCTGTCGGCTATGGCAGCATACCTCCAAAATAGGCAACACCTGTCACTCTTTAAGGTCCCTGCTATCAAGGCTTTTCTGGAAGGACTCAAAAGAGTCATTCCACCAAGGACTCCACCAGCTCCGGAATGGAACCTCAATGTGGTTCTTACAAGGCTGATGGGTCCCCCCTTTGAGCCACTACACTCTTGCGAACTGCAGTTTCTGACCTGGAAGGTGGCTTTCTTAGTAGCAATCACATCGCTACGGAGGGTTAGCGAACTGCAGGCGCTCACCATCCAAGAACCTTTCTTCCAGGTACATGCCAACAGGGTGGTGCTCCGCACTAACCCTAAATTCTTGCCCAAAGTGGTCTCACAGTTTCACATAAACCAAACTATTGAATTGCCGGTGTTCTTCCAAAACCCAGAGACGCTGGCGGAGCGGATGCTCCACACTCTTGATGTGAAGAGGGCCTTGATGTATTATGTGGACAGGACAAAAGATTTCCGCAAAACCAAACAACTTTTTGTTGCTTTTGCCACTCAACACAAGGGAAATGCAATCTCCAAAGCAGGAATAGCTAGATGGATAGTAAAGTGCATTCAGATCTGCTACGCTAAAGCAAAGCGCACTCTCACTATACCACCGAGGGCCCACTCCACTAGGAAGTTGGGGGCCTCTATGGCATTCTTAGGTAACATTCCCTTAGAAGACATCTGTAGAGCAGCCACATGGTCTACCACTCATACTTTCACTAAGCACTACTGTGTAGACGTGCACTCAAAACAACAGGCAGCTGTTGGTCAGGCTGTTCTAAAAACGCTTTTTCAGACTGCTGCAGCTGGCACGGGCGGCCGCCGCTAATGGAGGGACTGCTATGTATTCTATGCACAGATATGAATTCAGCAGCCCACATGCCTCGAACTGCAAATGCTACTTACCAGTATGCATCTGTTCTTGGCATGTAGGGCTGCTGACATTCATATCGCCCACCCTCCTCCCCGGCGCCTGTAGCAGCTGCAGTATGTATTCATATACAAACATATGCTCATAGCATGGTCATCACTCACTTCTTCACTCCATCTCTGCCTATGGCTAAAAACAATCTGGGGATGGAGGCGATGCCCATGCGCACTGTAGTCCAGGGGAGGAGCCACCTATCTCGTGATACTTCGAAGACTCTTCCAGGACAACAATGTGCAATCATCCGGACCCAACACTAGGTGGCGGACTATGCACAGATATGAATGTCAGCAGCCCTACATGCCAAGAACAGATGCATACTGGTAAGTAGCATTTGCATTTCTTCTGGAGAAACCTATTCCTTTGTAATACCATTAGAATTATGCATACTTCCTACACTTTTCCACAATGGAAACACTCCAGTTATTGCTTTTTACAGGAGTTATTTTTCGTGTTTCCTGAGTTCAGATGGTGAGTACTCTTTCCATCTGTGGTGGTCAATAGCCGCAGATCATTACTTGATGTATCAGGAAATGGGGATCTCAGAGGAGTGCTTTAACGCAAAATGATGGGGCAAGGTGTACATTTCACAGACATTCATAGGCCTTGAGCTGAATGGAACCCCTGCCCCCCAAAGTCTGGGGGGGGGGCTGAAGGATTGGGGCCCCCACTACACTTCAGGGGCTGCAGCTGCCTGCGTTACACCCCTGTCTGAGAGCGAGGTGGATTTTTTTTCATTCCCTAAATAAGACTTTGGTGAGTAAACTCCTTGCCTTTAGTACACCTTTAGCAACTTCTTCTGAAAATGTAAAGTAGGAACTATTTCTGTATATTGTCCTGCATCCCTTAACTACTGTAAGGCCTGAAATCCTGTATGTGTCCATACAGAAAGCAATAGCTGCTTCCGTGAACTGTGCAAATTGTAAGGGCTCAGCTGCTGCAAGTCAAATGATTTCTTTCCATCAAAGGGTTTGGTGCTGGCCAAGCGGTGTGGGGTGTCAGTGGAACTCTTTGATGTGTAGACTTCTTTGTGCTGCCGCCCAGCTTGCGTCTCTTATTTTGTATAATGCATGCGCCTTCCATTGTTAAATTGCATTAAGATGTCCCTCCCTCCCTGGCTCTCCAATTATTCCACGCCAAATGATGAGAAAGTAGGGTGGTAGCAGGTTGCTGTTGGCTGTAGGATCTCTTTACAGCATCACAGTTTGTGGTGCACCTTCCATCTTGCTCTTGCATAGGGCATACACCTACTGTTTGTGACCTGTAGCATTTTTCTAAGGCATGTCTAAGTCGTATGGTGCAATATTCCGGTGGTTAGTGATCGCTGAGAACAAATACAATTTTCACATGTGTACAGAATTCATCAATAACACAACTCCTAGTGTATTAATCTGCTCATAAAATGTATTTTAAAGTAAATTGCAACAAATATATGTTTTTTAACCCCTGAGGAAACGAGGTGTAAACATCTAATTTTAAAAGTGATGTATTGGAAATAAAAAAAAAGGAAAACCAAAGGGCATATATGTTTAAATCACTGTGTAGGGAGGGGATCACTGTATTGACTTGTAGAAGGAAATTCCACACCCTGGGAAAACCCCTAGTGCTGTTAAATGGATTGTAACATAACAAGTAGCGCTGGGCTCGTCATCCCATAAACTGACGAAGAACTCTTAGGTTTGAGAAGTGTTCATTTGAAAATAATAATTATGGAAGCTTATTATATGTAAAACTATGTCCTAAATATTCATTACGGTTATTTTGAAAACCGACTTGGTGTTCCTCTTTGGGAGATAGACGAACCCAACCCGTCCCTAAACGCATGGTCTGACTTCTAAGGGATTGTCAGCAGGTTATGAGTGGCGCAACCACTTCTGATGAATAAGGGACCCGGCTGCAAGAAAGCATTCATTTCCATGTCTGTGTAGTCTTTTCTGGCTTGGACAGAAATTAGCTATTACCTTTGTCTCTTAAAATTGTGCTTTAGACAAACATAAACGAAGCTGAGTGCCCTATTTATTTACTTTTTTAATAGCCAGCGGCAGAAAGCTTTTGTTCAGAGGGCGTCTACAGAGAAAGTTTGGGCTTTGGCGTGTAACCGAAACCGTGTCTACTTTTGGTCTTGTTTTACATTGAATGGAATTCTTATCAATGAGAATACAATTCAAACCCCAGATCGGGGAATAAAGCGCATTTTGTGCATGTGCAGATTTATTATTCAAAATGTTGCTCATACAAAATGCAATGTAGGAGCACATACAACTGCTGTGCACATCTGCATTTTGGACGTGGCTGGCACATATGTGGCTACATCCTTCGTTCACTTGGAGGTGCACACAATTTTTCTCACCTCGTATGCAGTTGAATATGCAGTGGGAATAGTAGATAAAGATGTTATCTGCTTGCATTGCAGCCACCCTGTACTGTCTCATTTGTATAATGCATTGTAGCACTGCTGTGCCTAATTTGTAAAATAATAAGTGCAGTTGCCCACATTTTTCTTAGGAGGCCACACCCACTTCCCCCGGCTCCACCCACTTCCCCTAGTGTAATACCCAGGGCACAAGTCCTAAAAAAAAGAAGTCGGGGGACTAACCTAGTTAGTCAGTATGCAAGTGACATCAAAGGCGTGCAACATCATGGTACGCAACATCACGGCGCACAACATTGTTATTTCTTTTGTGGGGTGAAGGCCTATGGCCACTGGCATAGGCCCCAGGGGCAAGTGCGCGCAGCGGCAGTAAATGACTCACGGACAGTCGTAGTCTTGGCCGGAAGTGACGCCTCCATGCAGGCGCCTACCTTTTATTACTTGGCCTGCGGATGTGTGGGTGCATGAGGGTGCAAACACTAGACCGCAGACTATTACAAACATCACAGAGCATGACATCACAGGAATTGACATCATAGAAAGTGGCATCACAAGCAACGACTTTACAGGAAGAGGCATCACAAGAATTGACATCAAATCTAAAACCCTCACATAAAATAGCACAGTGAGCTATGGAAGATGATATGTGACTTCTACACCTTGCAATCGCCCAGTTTTAAGTAACACATCCTGTACGTTCATTTACAAACTTACATAATTTATTGTACATGTAATATGCACGTGTTGATGAAAAGCACTCAGACACCCTGCATTGTGATGAGTAGGGCTATACAAGAAAAAAAATAGTGGTACTAAATTTTCTCAACGCTTCCTCAGGGGCAGTAAGCTCTATATAAGTGCAATTTGCTTTGTATAAATACTGGGAAAGACCAACATATCTGACATTTTTACAGTGCATGCATATCTCCCAAACACGGACTGAACAAAGGGAAAATCTGCCTCTCTTAAGTATGTGTGAAGTGCTAACCTTTCTTTCCACCCCTCTGCATTTGTGTGAGGCTCCTGACTGCTCCCAGCCAGGAGATTCAAACAAAAGGAGGCCGGATGACCCCTCAAATGCGACCTTTGTTATGGGCCCAGCAGGATTCTTAAATAAGAAAGCCCCGTCCTGCCTGCACGTTGCTGCTTGTTGCAGATGGAAAGCAGACAACGTGCAGGCGCTGCTGAAAGTGTCCCGGTGTTTGGAAATTACACTGGGAAGAGTTCAGCACATTATGCAGTGAGGCCAATTTTTTGGATGGTTGGACGGCGTTCACCCTGTAAAAACAGTGGGTGGACGCAGTCCACCTGCGTGTACCCTCGACTCGTGCCCTGATCTGAATTTCTGTGAGCGAGCCTTGCTAAAGTAACGTTTTGATATGAGGTTCGCCTACAGAGAAAAGTTTGGGGAAAAATTAACGCATAATGCATTTAAAGCAAATTTTTGCAAAAAGGTAGCTTGGTGAAATAAAGCACTTGTTTTGTCATGATTTGGGCAAGCAGGGAAGCTGGGTTTCACCTCAGGTTCACAAGTTTCACACTGTGCCATTAAACCAAATTGATTAGATGAGTATCTCTTTCTGACATCACATCTTAATGCCAGCGACGGCTCGTGGAGGGAGTTACGGTGGAGCAGGAGGGTGGGGAGGGGGAGGGGCAGGGTGGAGGTTGCTAAAAACCGGCATATGGATAATTGCCGGTAAGTAAACAATTTAATTAATAAAACGAATTTCGTAGTGCGCCTTGCATTGCAAAATGCAATGCAGTGCGAGCTACGAAATTCGTTTTATTAATTAAATTGTTTACTTACCTGCAATTATCCATATGCCGGTTTTTAGCAACCTCCACCCTGCCCCTCCCCCTCCCCCTCCCCACCTCCTGCCCCACCGTAACTCCCTCCACGAGCCGTCGCTGCTTAATGCGCATTTTATTTTTTGGCAGTTTTTGATGATGCAATCCGGGACCGAGGGCATGCAAGCACTTCTCAACAATTGAGACTACATTATACTTTTTTCATGGAAAGGGAGATTTATCAGATACACAAGGTGCTGAGCCCAGGGATTCAAACCTAATCCTCCTCCCCTTTTTTATCGCGCATACATTTTTATACTTTGAACAAAAATTGAATCTGTGGAGACAATGCAGCAAGCATGTGGAATTCATAATCAGAAACACTTTACTGCCATTAGCTAACCTTCTTCAGCTCTTTGGTGTTAACATTTTAAATAAAAAAACACATCCATTTCATTTTAGGGATAGGTACCGTGTTAAAAGCTTTTCTTTGCTTTTTGTTCTTCTCACCCCATCGGCCTGTCTTTTCACTTCGGTAAAGCTACAAGCAATTTGTACAGCCTTCTCATATAGATATCTTCTATTCCTTTTGGCTATTTCTTTTTCTTCTAATAAATGTGTTCTTGTACCTTTGCAATCCTGTTTGCCCCTCCTGAGGTCAGCAGACAGTGAAAACTGATAACCAGCATGAAGAAAACCAAACTTTACAAAAATGCAGAATCCTCTTTTTCAAGACACCCGCCACACCCCCAGCAAAGGCCCTCCCAGCGCCAGCAATGATTTGTTCCACTTACCCAATCTATGAGGGGTGATGGTAGCGGATCACTGTTGTGCAGATCGGGTTGGTGAACCAATTAAGTTGTGCTGGCCAGGCGGTGTCTACAGTTAGGCATGCCCTGCAGTGCCTGCTGCCCAGCTGCTCCCAGTAATGCTGCCATTGTCAGGCTCATTCAGCACAGCAATTAGACTGTTGGCAGTTTTTAAAGAGTACAGAACAGCACCTGCACACCTTTGTCCCACAATGACTGCTGTTGGTGGGGCGTGGGGGGGACGGACCACCAACTCCTCAAATGCAGAAGTATAGACCTCTTCAGCTGATTTCAGTTCCGTGCGTGTGGAGAAAAAAGCATGCTACGCACTTTTAATCTGAGCCTCTAAGACATCTTGAAAAGTTTGTCCTTAACTTTCCCAGCCTACCACAACACAACCCAGCCATGAGCCGCCCTCAGCCATGGTAATCTAATGGAAATGACATGTTCCTTCATGACGGGCATGAATGCACTGCTGACATCACAAAAGTGATGATGATGTGCATTCAACATGCCTGGCTCCAGGGTTGGCCAGCCTGTGAAGAACTTCCTGGCAGTCACCAAAGGAGAACAGGTACATATTTGTTTAACCCTCAGAAGACAAAAGTCATATAGGCCTGGCCCTGTGAAATAAGTGCTGGTGTTCAGCACTGCAAACCACCAGCACAAATTAAGCACTGCTGCTGTGTCTTTGAAGCACACTCCTGGCTGGTCCGGTAATAGCCTACCCCTTTTTGTTGTACATGACTAGTCAAAAGTGAGTTTATAGTATGGCCCATGTGTGTTGTCATGCGAGAGGCTGGAGGGTGCCTTGAACATTTAGTTGGTTGTAATCATGAGGTCAAGCAGAAGGGTTTGAAGGAGGTAGTAGTGTAGTTTTATGTACATAGCATCTTCCTCTTGTCAGATATGCCTGAGTGGTGGCAGGGGTTGGAAACAGCCATGTCTTTTCAACTCTTTGTGAGTGAGGTCATTTGGGAGGGTCCTTATTCTTGCTGGGCATGAACTGAAGAACCGGGTTTTAGAACCCAGTGGCGCCAGGGGAAAACGCCCAATGTCTTCGGATTCACCTGTCTTGGAGTACAGAGACACGGGACACTTCTTGATGACGTCAAAGACCAAAGTTTATTGGCTGCAACCAGGAACAGAGGTCTACGAAGCACACACGGGTGGTTCACTAGAGACTGCACAAATTCAATGAGCGAAGCATGGTCTTTTATGCCAAAAATCACATTCCAAAGGTAGCATCAATTACATACAAACTAGCCAATATAGACATGACATTTCAAAAGTATCACGTAACGACAAACCCACTTTCCGTTGTCCAGCCCACCAGAAATGACCAAGCACATTCCAATTTCTTGTTCGATCAGGCCGGACAAACCAATCATAAAACCTCAACCCAAATCAGTGATTATGTCGTAAAGGAAGGAGCAGAAACATATTGGAAGCAAGATAGAAAGGTGGATGCAGTGTACCGTAAACTTCGGCATGTCCTGCTCTTTGATCTTTATCTGACCAGCTGCTAACAAGAAACTAGCTTAGCGAGGTCAGCCTTGGGCAACGGAGTCAGTTTGGCCAGGTCATTCAGAAGTCAGCTAAGGTGTACGTGTCTCAAGGACTCGCTCGGCCATAGTCATCGGCCTATGTGAGGGCAACCACACAAAATGGCTGCCACACACAAAATGGAACCCGAAGCTTCAGACAAAACCCCCAAATACATAGTGTTCTCATTGATCAACGAATGCGAAAACACTCGTACATACCGCACTCGTGATTTGCGGTCCGCTGACACCAAAATCGTCTATTTCCGACGACCTTTATTGAACGGGTTCGGAACACCGAACCACAGACCCTTAAACTACGGAACTACAGAAATCAATACTGATGAAAGTCATGGCTGCCTCTGTATCGTCACTATTCCCTAATTCAGACGTTGGAATGTAATCCTTTTCAAGATGTTGCACTGCCTTTTTACAGCATATGCAGGGAAGTGTACTCCATGACCCATGCCGGTGGAACAATGAAGCGCTTGTTGACTGCAGGGCACTGTCGCTCCACCCACACGCATGAGAACCATACACGAGAGACATCTAGTATCCCACTGTATGAAGCACTACAACATAACATAAAGGAAGTCACCTTGCAGAAAATTAGAAATGAGTAGGGGAAAAGGATGTAGGGAGGACCTTCTGAGGAGATGATTGCAGCAATATTCTCAACCGCTTAGGAAATAAGCAGTGGAATGCAGCTTAAATATTCTTCCAAATCCCAAACCAAATGAGACACGGGGAGAAATAGATGGCAAATGCTGGGGAGGTAGTAAACATCATGGTCGCACAGACGCATTTTCTAGGCCTTTCCAAAACTGCAATACTTATGAACACAGCTTCTCCTAAGAGTAAGCACCATCCGAGGTGAGACTCTCCCGAATGGCCCACTCCCCTTTCTGTATGGTATATGTGAGTCTGGAATGCTAGACCTAAGGAACAAATAACTGCTCCAAGTACTAACGATGTTAGCCAATAAAAGCAACATACTGCACTGGATATTAGAGGGCACCGCCACAATAAATTAGTGGAAACGGGAAGTGAGTAAGCTAGAGAGGTTTTCAGATTTGATAGGATCCCTGTCACAAACCTGTGAACATTGGCAGAGGCCTCAACAAGTCTCAACACACCATCCAAGTCCTGACATTCTCAGCTTCCCCGTCCTGTCCCTATTCTTTTCTGTGCATAGAGCATTCTTGGATCTAGAGTAGATGTAACACACTGGAGTATCATGGGTTTCCTTGCTCATGAAGGGTGCACTACGCTAAGCATCTTACCAGACCATCCCTAAAGTCACTTGCATACCTCAGAACATATCTGTAGAATTTGCTAACCTGCAGTTTCCTTGCATCTGCCCTTTCAGTTCCATTAAGTGGCTCAAGTCGTGTTCATTTTAGACAAATGACTTAACACCTTCTCTTCCTTACACCATCATCCATACATCCTAGGTTACAGGGGAGAAACTAAATAATATTCCACTTCTAACACTAGAATACATAAGCATGACATTGACTTGACAGCTCGCAAAATGCCTGAGGCAGAAGTAGATGGAATGTATACAAGGGACACACAAGAAACCTTAAAACACCAAAGACTGGGAAAGGTTAGTGACACTTGTCTTCTTGTAGATCTCTTGCTGATAGGAAGTAAATTCCCCTTCTAGCTTCACAATGTCTTTCTAGTGAAACCACTGAGTAGTAATATCATTCTCCCTGATTGAAAATCATTCAGTACTTACCTGGTGGCCCTGGATGAGTTTCTGTTCAGTGCAGACAACTCTTCTCTTTGTTACTTGAAAGTTATTCATGATAAAACAGCCCCTATCAAATACATTAGACCTACACTTGTTAAAAAGAAGCTTCTTTGAACCTTAAACCTGTTGCTTTTCTCGTTTATTCCTCCTATCATGGTATATGGATCATGATACAAACCCACGATACACCTCAGTATAATTCTGACCATTTACAGCCAGATGGCTTTCCCAACTATAATTCTATAATGTGTATATTGTATATTATCCATCTCTTACACAGGCATGTCAGATCCATATTTATGATTTTCTTAATAAATTATGTTGAGTGTTCACTACCACTGACTGAGAGCTAAAAATATGTGCTCCTTTACAGAACAATTGTGTATCTATAATGGCTATTAGTCTTTTCTTGCCACTGGATATTTCGTATCATAGTATTTTTTAGATTAATTTCACATTTTTATTCAAATTCTTGTCATATAGTTTGACAGACCTGTAAAGGTTGGTTGTTTTTGCTCTTGCTTTCCTTCTTGCCTTATTTCTTGTTAAATAATTATTTTATATTATATTATTTTATGTTGATTTGTATAGTGCACTAATGACCTAAAGGGTATCCAGGCGCTTGGGCAAGGTGTGTAGATGTGTGGTCCCAAGATGCTTATGTGAAGAGCCAGGTCTTCAGCTTCTCGCAGATCTCAATCAGTGAGTAGGAGACTGATGTGTTTAGGTTGGTTGTTCCATCTCTTGGGTGCGATGTAGGAGAATGAGTGACCTCCAGTTTTGCTTTTGCGGATTTGCGGCCTGTGCAAGTGAGGCAGAGAGTAGGTGTCTGATGGGTTGGGGGAAGTAAATGCCGCTTTTCAGGTATTCTGGCCCTGTGTTGTGTAGAGCTTTCTATGTGTGTGTGAAAAGTTTGAATTGGCTGCACTTGTGAATGAGAAGCCAGTGAAGCTTCCTTAGGTGTGGTATGATGTTGGTGTGGCATGGGAGGTCGAATATGAGTCTTGCAGCTGCATTCTGATTGGGCCAGAGTCTGTGTAGAAGTTGTTTGGAGATTATGGCATAGAGAATGTTGCCGTAGTCCATGCTTGTGATGAGTGCTTGTGTGACAGTTCAACTCGTGTTCCGAGGCAACCATTTGAAGATCTTTTGCAGCATGCGTAGATGTGGAAGCAGGAGGTGCACACTGTGTTGACATGAACCATCATGTTGAGCTTGTCATCTTGGAAGATCCCTAGATTTCTTGTGTCGTCTGTTGTTGTTGGTCCTAGCTCTGACAGCCACCAGGTGCCATCCCATGGGGAGGTCTTGTTGCCGAAGGCCAGTACTTCTGTCATGTCAGAGGTGAGCTTCAGGCAGTTGGGTCGCATTCAGCGAATAATTATGTTGTATTTTCTTTTTTCTTCATTATTATGAAATAAAATAGTTTGAACAAAAATAAGAGTTGATGACTAGATATTTAGGAAATTAACATGCTCTTGGTGAAGAGCAATACCTCTGCTGCAGGTACAGACCACAATAAAAACAAGTGTCCCCATGGAGATTTGAACTGTCATTCCAGAGAAACTAAGGACCCCATTCGTAGTTTCTTCAAGAGCATGAGATCCTCTTATGTACCCTTTAAACGCAAAGAATGGCGAATTAGCTAGATTTACTTTTAATTGAATATCCAGCAATAAGGGTACATACTTGATTTGCCTCAGGGCTACTATAGAATTAAATTTTTATGCATTTTTTTCTCCACTGCTTTGTGTCCAACTTGAAGTCGCATGCCACAGGGAACATGATTTCTGGTCCCAAGCTGATGCTTAATAAAAGTTACTGCGCAAGAGTTTGTGGTCCTAAGTTTGCATCACAAAGCCAACCATCATGTCAAAATATCACAATTGTTCATTGTGCACACCTGGCACATTAAGCAAAATTGCACAAAGTATAGCCTTATTTACCCCAAACGTTATGATAAAAAAATTCAAGCATTTTTTCATGGTGTACACATGTTTATAAAGTGTGTGTTGCTAACTTTTACTCTTAGTACCTTGTGTATCACAATTAAAAATACAATGTTTCGTGCCTGTCGATAGGACAATACGCTTACTTCTCCATCCACCGCACTGCTAGGTGCTGTGTCCCATAACACGATAACCACCTCAGTGATCATTATGCACAACATGGAAACCCTTTCTACACAAGATCAAAGAACAGAAAACTCCCTTCCAAATATACATAGCATACCTTGCTGCCCACCTAGGCAAGTGCATCAGTGCCCAATATAAGGGTAGTAAGTGCTATATAAATGGTACTTAGCTCCTCACACATATGCACACCACTTAGCACGATTTAAAGCCATTGCATCCTTTGAAAGATGAGCAGGGAGGAGATCCTATTGTCCTTCTTCTATTCTCACGAGCAGGTGCAGATGCTGCTATGCCAACATGCCAGCTGCTGGGGTGGATTACATTTCGGAGCACTGAGCACAAGAGGCGAATGAACATGTGCAGTGTAGGGTTCTTTTAATTAACTTAATGCTTACTCCGCCTTTCTGTTGAAGAAGAGTGTCCGGCCCTGTTGTAGAGTGCTTGTGGATGTTTCGTACACGGGTCCACAGGGATGAGAACCCTTCTTGTGGTTCTAGTCAAGATCAGGTAAACTTTGTTCACTAAGCAAAGTAGTGTTACATTAGGTTAAGAACTTAAGCAATGTCTGTGTTTTAAACTCATGTTCCAAAAATGGCCATTTGAGACCAGGGTTCATGTGTGAGTGCAGGAGTGAGTACTGTTGGGTTATTTATCACCAGTTTCTGCAGCAGCTTTAAGAGACACGAAAGACACTTTTCTAAATATGCTGTTCTGTTAAAAAAAAAGCGATAATATGCTTTATCAGTAACGTTAAAACACTTTGCCTATGAATTTGAAATATGTGTAATTTTTTTTTCGAATTTCAAAGGCAATCCTCTATTTAAACCTAAGGTGCAATCAAGGAGTGATATGTTGTGCAGTCCTGGTGGTCATTGCAAGCTGAAGTTGTTGGCTACAGACTTTATGTCTGAATTTATTTTAGAAACCTGTAAATGTTGGGACAATTGGACGACTTGTATTTATACACGTATTAGCTGTTTAAAATATGCTTTGAAAGTTCAGCGTTAGTGTACGTGCTGCTTTTATGTTTAAGAAAAGTAATTTGGTAATACATTTGTATATTCATTGTTCTGTGTTTTTACTGTAATGCTTATATGGACGAAATTGTCTTAAAACTAGGAGGAGTTTCTTACCTTTATCAATGTACCCTTCACATTTCATAAGGTTTGTTTCCCAAACTTAAAAAAAAATGAATGATCACTTGTGGACGAAGGTGTCAATCGGATGCAAGCTAGTTCCTATATCTTTATTTCATATGTTTACTGTCTATTACTTTACTTTAGAATTGTATCTCTCTTTTCAACATGCTTTCACCCAGGGCTGGCTTTAGCGCTGGTGGCGCTTGGTGCTACAGTCTTTGTTGCACCCCCCAAGGACCTACTTCTAGGATTTCATCAGTACCACCTGTAGCCCGTTTCGCACGTTTTTTATTTGTGTTATAGCGCTACTCATAAAAGTGTAGTGTGTTAGAGCCCTTTACATAACACACACATTATAGCGATACATGAATCATACGTGTGTAAATCAGTGCATGGGACAAGTTACATACTACAATGAGGACTACGAGGTGTGGAAGTCGCATGCCATCCATACTGGTATTACAAGAGGGCTTGGTCTGGAATAGCACAAACTCGAGTTTTAAAACGTAACACAGTGGTTTTGGCCTTACTATTCAGAATTTATTACTACCTAAACTAACCCTTTTAGCAATATTAGAATAATGAAAGACTGGGGGAAAAACAGAAGTGCTATTCTCTACCTGACAGTTTGAATGCAGCTCTTTGATGACAGTTCACAGCTCACTGTGCGATATTAGGATTGTAACTTATGAACTGTAAGTAGCAAAAGGATCTCTGTGTCAAAAGCAGTAACCCACTGAGCTATCTACATAAAATACAATCCGATGGTCTTCATGGTACACGTGCCTAGCAGCATGCATATTAACCCTCTGCACTACTTTATGAACAACCACTAGACGAAACTCTGAACTCTCTTTAGCAGGCACATTAACACCAGCGTTATCTTGAAATTTTTATTGTTGCCTGAAAATTACTTGGCACACAAGGAACTCTGCAGCAGGTGCTTTTAAACCTATAAAATATTTCAAAAGACAGTGCCCTCGAGCTCGATGCCTGATGTAGTGGCACCGGTCGCACCACCGTGAAGTCGGCTCTGCTTTCGTTCAATAATGGAGCCAAATACAAGGAAGGGAAATCCAAAACTGACTGCGCCTCATTGCTTAATGCAGAACCTAAAATTTTAGCCAAAGTGCTTGCAAACAGGCTGATCAAGGTAATAAGCAGTCTGGTACACCCGGACCAATCGGGGTTTATGCCCAGGAGAAACACTGCTTTGAATCTGCGCAGAGTCCATGGGGTTTTGGGCAGGGCGCCGACCATTTGTGAAGATGCTGTCATAGTCTCCCTAGATGCCACTATAGTTTTCAACACAATCGAATGGCCTTACCTCTTCGCTGTACTCTTAAAGTTGGGATTTGGACCGGGTATCAGCCAGTAGGTGCGCTTGCTGTACAGCTTCCAGATGGCACAGGTAGTCGTAAACAATAAAAAATCAGATACCTTTCTTCTTAGCCGAGCGACCCGGCGGGGATGCCCCCTCTCTCCCTTATTATTCGCATTGGCCCTCGAGCCACTTGCAATTTGGATTCGTAAGGACGTAATGATCCGTGGTCTAAGATGGTCGCCAGATTGGGAAGATCGTATCTCCTTATATGCTGACGACATCCTTCTATATCTTACATCCCCCAAAAGGTCCCTTATTGCTGTAGCTGACATCTTGGCCATTTTTGGCAGATACTCCGGATTCCGTATTAATTGGCAGAAATCTCTCCTATATGTCCTGTGTGGAGACCCCCCCTGATACCCCGAAACTGCCCCATACTAATAGTTTCAGAGGGCTTCAAATACCTGGGTATATTCATCTCTCTTGATAGCTCACTCCGATTTGCCTGTAACCTGGCTCCTCCACTGCAAAGGCTCAAACGTGGCATTACAAACTGGAAATCACTGCCACTCTCTTTGCTGGGCAAGGCGGCCCTTTTTAAAATGATGTCCCTGCCCCGCTTCCTCTATGCCCTCCAGAATTCGGCTGATCCTGTACCAAATTCGTACTTTAAAGAAATAGAAGAGCTCCAGCGGAACCTTCTCTGGGATGGGAGGCCACGTATCGCTGTACAAAAACGTACGCTCCGCTGGTACGATGGGGGCATCGGCTTGCCAGACATGGGAGATGACCCGGGGTTCAATATGGACAGGTGGCTCCACCCAAATGGAACATATACCCGAGCCCTATATTCCAAGCCAAACAGGTACCAACTTACTTGTCCTACCGACTGCACAGCCCAGATCTGGCACTCAGCGACTACATCGCTAGGCTGGAGCAATAGACAGACTCTCGCCACACCTTTGTGGGACTCCCAGAGGCTGGTAGACCTGTGCAATTCAAAGGGCTTTGACAAGTGGGATCTAATCGGCATTTCCCACATCAGAGACCTTTAGGACAAAAATTATGTGAAATCCTTTGACACCTTCCAATGTCAATACGCTATGGCAGACTTGGAACGTTTTCGGTACCTGCAAATTCGACATGCACTGCAAACAGCGTTGCCCCGTGACTCCTTCCCACCTGACTATTTTCCACTAGAGGACAGACTACTAGACGGCCATCTACCTGAAAAAGCTATTTCCCTGATTTATAGAAAACTCATTAATAATGAGCGAAACACTTGAAGTCGAAATCAAACCAGAGGCCCCTAGACGCCTCCTCAACATCTGGGAACCCACCAACCTTAACGCACATGCCACACAATGGGTCATACTGGGCTGCATGATCGCTAAGAGAAACATCGCCCAATTCTGGGGGGCGCCATATGCTCCTAAAGTTGCAGATTGGAAAAAAGATCTCGATTGGTGTATGTTGAGGGAGAAGACTGTATACACCTCTCCGGACTGTCCTCGAAAATGGTCTAAGATTTGGGCTTCCTGGAATGAATACCGTGGCAATATATGTACTTCCCCCCGGAAGCACCACCAGCTGATCCGCGCCGCCAAGAAAACTGCATTCAAGGACCGGCTGGACAACAACGCACACAACTGCAAGGAACTCTTCAACATCGTGAAAGAGCTATCCAACCCCAGCGCAGGAAACAACGACATCACCCCATCGCAAGACCTCTGCAACTCCCTCGCCTCATACTTCCACAACAAGATCGCGGACATACACAACAGCTTCAACAACCAACCAATGCACACCACGACCGAACAACCACCCCCCACCACCACCCTCCACGCCTGGACTCCGATCAGCACCGAAGACACCATCCGCACGATGAACTCCATCCACTCCGGATCTCCGACCGACCCCTGCCCTCACCACGTCTTCAACAAGGCCGACGCTGTCATCGCACCCCACCTGCGAGACATCATCAACACATCCTTCGACACCGTCACCTTCCCTGAGAGCTGGAAGCACGCCGAACTCAGCGCTCTACTCAAGAAACCCACAGCGGACCCCACCGAACTCAAGAATTACCGCCCCATCTCGCTCCTCCCGTTTCCAGCCAAAGTCATCGAGAAGACCGTCAACAAGCAGCTGGCCGCCTTCCTGGAGACGAATGGATCCCTCGACCCCTCACAGTCTGGCTTCCGAGCCAACCACAGCACCGAGACCGCCCTCATCGCCGCCACCGATGACATCCGAGCCTTGATGGACAACGGAGAAACAGCGGCCCTCATCCTCCTAGACCTCTCCGCGGCATTCAACACTGTCTGCCACCGCACCCTAGTACAGCGCCTCAGCAACGTCGGAATCCAGGAGAAGGCTCTGGAATGGATCATCTCCTTCCTCGACGGAAGAACACAGAGAGTCCGCCTACCACCGTACAAGTCAGAGGCCACCAAAGTCATCTGCGGCGTCCCTCAAGGATCCTCGCTGAGCCCCACCCTCTTCAACGTCTACATGAGCCCCCTCGCGGCCATCGCACGCCAACACAACCTCAGCATAATCTCCTACGCCGACGACACCCAGCTGATCCTCTCCCTGACCAACGACCCCGCCGCCGCCAGAGCCAACCTGCACGAAGGGATGAAAGAGGTAGCCGAGTGGATGACGACCAGCCGCCTGAAACTGAACTCAGACAAGACGGAGGTCCTCATCCTGGGCTCTTCACCCTCCGCCTGGGACGACTCCTGGTGGCCTCCCGCCCTGGGCACCGCACCCAAACCGACAGACCACGCACGCAACCTGGGCTTCATCCTGGACGCCTCCCTCTCCATGACCAGGCAAGTCAACAACGTCTCCTCGGCGTGCTTCAACATCCTACGCATGCTACGGAAGATCTTCTGGTGGATCCCCACCGAGACCAGGAAGACCGTCACCCAGGCCCTCGTCACCAGTCGACTGGACTACGGCAACGCCCTCTACGCCGGTACCACCGCCAAGCTCCAGAAGAGACTCCAGCGGATCCAGAACGCCTCAGCCAGACTCATCCTCGACATCCCACGAACCAGCCACATCTCCGGACATCTGAGAGACCTGCATTGGCTCCCCGTCAACAAAAGAATCACCTTCCGCCTCCTCACGCAAGCACACAAAGCCCTACACGACCAAGGCCCGAGCTACCTCAACAACCGAATCAACTTCTACGCTCCCAAACGCCACCTCCGATCAGCCAACCACGCCCTCGCCGCCGTCCCCCGCATCCGAAGAGCGACTACAGGAGGAAGGTCCTTCTCCTACCTGGCCGCCAAGACCTGGAACTCCCTCCCGACCGACCTGCGCCTGACCCAAGACCACCTCTCCTTCAGAAGAAGCTGAAGACCTGGCTGTTCGAGCAGTAGCGGCACCCCCCTCCCCCCAGCGCCTTGAGACCCTACGGGTAAGTAGTGCGCTCTATAAATGTCTTTGATTGATTGATTGATTGTAACCTTGATTGTGATTATCCCCCTCCCCGTGACTTCCAAACATTACCCTACTATACCTGTATGTATCTTGATTTCACAGTGCTCCCTCCTGTTGATCCATGTGGAACTGTACCTCTATGTCGAGTATGTTCAATAAAAAGATTTATATAACAAAAAAATAATGGAGCCAAAAATACTCGGATGCTGAAGGCCAAATAGAAGCTGCCTGTTATACCACTGATTATTTGCATTATGATTGGCTGATAATAACATTAAGGCTGTTATTAGCTCCAGGGCCGGACTGAGAACCAAAACCGGCCCTGGCAAAGTGCTCGGCCGACCCCCTGGGGGGAGGTTGGAGGTGCGACCGAGCTCTATGCCGGGGCCGGTGTTCGGCCGATTTTGTTACAGGGCCGAATTTGCAGCTATGCTGCAAAAACGGCCCTGTAACAAAAACGGCCCACAGGGCCCAAAACCGTCTCCCACCCTTGCGGCGCACCGGGGGATTGCCCGGTGCCCGCAACGGCCAGTCCGGGCCTGATTAGCTCAATGTATAGGCCGTTGGTATACCCACCTCTAGAGCAGATTAGGGCCCTACACACAAATGCATCACATTGCCTGAGGCTGGGATTTCCACACTGAAACTCTTTTAACTATTAAAAGTTAAAAATAATATTATTTGTAAACAGATTCAAGTTATAAGAAGGTCTTTTGCCTTACACTATTATGTTTCTGACTAGCACCCATAAAGTGTGTGGAGGTTATTTTTTTATACACCTTTGATTGTTTCATCGTGGATGGCACACCCATCAAGTGTCATCCCAAACTGTGTCCTGGTATAAATTAATGAGGGAAAAGAGTTGAACAGATTGCAGGATGTACGTCTGCTGTATTACACGTACATCTAAATATAGCTAAGTGGATGAGGCAGGCATAGACCATGTTTCTTCCAGATTACAGTGTAGTGAAGAAAATCTATAACCACCGACGAACTCTGTTACATCAAGTTGGATTTTCATCACTTCTATTAGCCGAAAAATTATTTCTCTGCCATATTTCTCTCTGGCTACATCGACTACCGTGCTACATTTCATAAATACCCCACACATGTATCATACCTGTTCACAATACCATTTTTTATAAGGTAACAAGGTTTTATGTCACAAAGAAGAAAGACACCCTTTACATAAAAAGATAACAACCAAGACACAGATAAAGAGTCGATCTAGTTTGATGTCCACATATAAAATAAATATATAGTCGCATTTATGTGAAGGAGACACGTTACTTCGCTGTTCATTTTACTTTTTATACACCCACACCATATGAGGACGACATATCCCACCAACATGTTTGAAAACAAAACAACATGCTATTTATAAAAAATACAAACAAAACTAGTATGTTTCGCCCCAGGCATTGCTCTATGTTTTTCAGCCTTCCTCACTCTGTCTTCCAATCAACAACGTACATTTTTTCTCATGCATTCCTTTTACAGAGGGACACTTAGAAATTAGACGAGTAACAATAGAATATTATTGTGAAAGAATTCCTCAAGGAAACATTTGTTTAGCCCCGTTTTAACACTACGGATTTACATACATCGAGGAAGCAGACACATGAAGGAGAATTTGTAGTTTTGGTGAGTGACTTCCATATCGATTTCTGGAGATGGGAGGAACTCACCAGCAGAGATAGATGAAACAGCAGTGCTTAACTCCAGGTCTAAATGTGAAATTGATTGTCTTCGAAGGATAGATACATTCCCCTATTCTAAAATACCAGGCATGGGGGCGTGGCCAAGATGGCGACAGAGTAGGACGCATTTTCAGTCCCTCCGACGCCTTGCATTGTAAAGCTTTGATTTTCGCCCTGTTTGGTGCCCATCTGCACTTCTACCTGCGGTGCTGAGAAGCTAGGTGCCGTTGGGCATTAGCTGGTGCCCTTTGTGCTGAGTTTGGCCCGGATTGCGGAGGAGCGGCGACGTGCGGCCTATGGTGGTGGCTCGCTGAGAGAGCCTCGTGGCTGGCAGAGCGGGGTGGCTGCGCGGTCCCGGTGAGGAGCGATCGGCGCAGGGGAGCAGCGGAGTCGGGACCGGCGCCTTCCCATACACCGGGGAGTGCGCGGAAGTGCCTCCGAGCTTTTGAGGCGGTACGGAGGCGGGCCCTGCCGGATTCCAGCAGAGACGGAGGCCGCGTGAGCTGGGCCCGGCGAAGCAGTGCGGCTGGGGTCGCCTGGGGCTGTCTGCTGCATAGGCCGGAGAGCGGCGGACATCTCGGGGGGCCTGTGCGGGCCCGGAAGAGTGTACACGAGGCCCAGCGGGAACAGATTGGCAGAGCGGGCCCCGCTGCCGACCGGAGACGGACCGCACCCTACGCCACACCCGAAGACAACAATGAGTGGGGAAGAGGCCTGGGGATTGCGGCTGGGTCCCGGCCCTGGAGCTGTTGCGGCGCCGAGTGGAGGCGTGAGGGGCATTACGAGGGATACTGCGGCCCCCCGAACCACCGCACTAAGCACGGACTGTGGAGCGAAGGGGCGGGGGGGGGCACCCCAACGGCGTGTGAGTGGGGCCGACCGCACAGGCGAGGTGAGCCCGATCATGGCCTAGCAGTGGGACCATTGCTGGGAGTGACAACGGGAGCGGCCTGGCGGACGGCGCGATTCCTCGGTGGCGACCGGGGGACTTTGGCAGATCTGCAGCCCAGTGTTGACGGGGGCCCCCCTATAGACTACGGTGCCAGGAGGAAGACCGAGGGGCCCTGAAGGTGACTGAGCACGCCGAGGTGACAGACGTGGGCCCGGCTTTGCACTGCCGGAGGCTAGCACTCGCAGTGGTTCCGGCCTGCCCTGAAGTGGGGCAGCCAGAGGGTTGTGCTGTGCAGCGTTAGGGCCTATATACCCGGCCTGGCCTTGTGCCGCACGGCCTGCGTGTGCCAGGAGGGGCCAGGACGTTGGGGTGCCTGCGCACGCGGTCCCGAAGACGCCTGACGAGCAGCGGCGGTGGGGTGAGCCTTTGTGGAGCGTGAAGGTGAGGAGCAAGAGGGGGCCCCTCCAGAGATATGAAGTGGACTGTGTGGGGCCCACGCAGCGAAGTAGGCTAGAGCTGGCAGAGAGGGGCCTAGAAATGGATGTGGTGCCCGATAGCCACGCGCTGCGCCGTAGCCGACAGCGGATGCCCCTGCATCGTGGCAGAGTGTAACACTGGAAACACCGGCCAGGACCTGGAAGTTAACCCAGCTGTTTGGGGGCCTGGGAGCCGTATACGTTTGGAGTTCGTGAGCAATGGTCCCCTCCCCAACTCCCAAACAGCTGACAATCCACGCTGGAGGACATCTTACTGGTCTTAACTCACGTAAACTCCAAACATCTCCCTCCATGTCCACCCTTCCTAGTATCTTACCGATGTGTAGGAGCACCCTGGATTCCCAGGTAAACCCGGTTCAGCAGATCGACTCCCTCCCTCCCAAGCCTGGTGTTCAGTCACCACATCCTCACATATCCACACCTCTATCAGCTGCGTCTCGTCCTTAACCCTTAAAACCCACCCCCCCATTGAACTGCAACTGGTGTGGGCCTCACTTAAACTAAAGATCTAATCCAGTACTGAGATCATCTCGTCCTTATTCCATGCACAACGTATCTCCTGGAAACACCACGCAGCACCCTAGCAACTCATTCGTCCTCAGGTTCTAAGCTGTTTTTAAACGTCTGCACTAGGTCTTCCTACGCTCTCGCCATCTCTAAGCACTTTTCATTAGCCGAACGAGCTGCCTGCCGACGTCTTAGCACTCCTTCACTACTGGCCCATTTGCACATCTCGCTCGCCCACCTCCTAACAGAAGGGCCCTCCTTTACCTTCCAGTGCCAGGTTATCTCCCTTTGCGCTAGCATAAGTCCCAGGTCAATAAACTTACTGGTTACCTTGGTTTTCCCCGTATGGGGGAACCATAGCAGCAGGCAAGTCGCCATGTCGTATTCCACCTGCCTGTCTGTAGCTTCATTTAACAGTTCTCCTATCTCCGCCCAGTAGCGCCCTCATTTGGGACAGTCCCATAACATATGCTCCAACTCCACCTCGGGGGCCAAACACCGGGGGCATGCCGCATCTTGGGCATGGAAATATTTCTTCATTTTCCCCGGGGTGAGGTACGCCCTGTGCAACACAAAAAAGTGCACCTGTTGGAAACGCGCATTCCTGCTCCCTTTCCATGTCCTCTTTAATATTTGGGCCCAAGTCACATCCGGTATGGGTTTCCCCACACTCTCTTCCCACTTGAAGGTGCCCGCCGCCATCACCAAATATTGGCAGGCCAGTGTAGTCTTGGGTTCCAATTGTCCCGACTTCCAATGTTTTTTCACGGCAGACACCACAGCCATATGTAGCAGGAACCCACCATCTGGCAGTCCAAACTGGTCCTGCAGTGCCGTGAAGGACAACAGCTCCCCTCAGCATACAGGTCACCCACGATCTGGAGCCCCAACTCCTCCCATTCTATCAGTCTCGACCAGTCCCCCCCATGTGGTAGTGCCGTCAACATGCCCAAAGGAATTTCAGGCGCATATGGATGGAGCACCCCTGCCTTCCGCTGACTCCTGTTCCAACGCAGCCTCAGGGTTCTGTCTTCCGATGTCAACTCTTTTAAGTCTAGCTTTTGCTGCATAATGATGTAAGAAAGTATATGCCTCTGCGCACCCGTCCCACGGGCTTCCTCTGGACCCCTGAACTCCCTCGAAACTTTCTGCGTGAGGATCTGCAGCTGAGCAGCTAGGTAATATAATTCAAAATCGGGACAGCCAGCCCCCCGTCCAATTTTGGTCTCAGAAGCGTATCCAGTGCTACTCGTCTCCACCCAAGCGCCCAAATAAAATCTATCGTGAGTGTCCTCAGGTCTCGGAAAAACCTGGGGGGTATCCAGAGAGGGAGGGTACGGAAATAATACAAGAGGCGAGGTAGAGCCACCATTTTGAGCAGCGCCACTCTCCCCAGCACCGAAAGGGGCAACGTAGCCCAGAACGACACACAGCCCCTCAAAGCTCTGATACAGCGGCCTACATTGCCCTCCAGCATAGACTCCGAGTCATGATAGATCCGGACCCCCAGGTAGGTGAAACAAGACCTCTCAGTCCTGGGGGCAGCAGTGGTTGCTGCATGTCGGCCCTCAGAGGGAATATACATGTTTTACCCCAGTTGACCCTGAGGCCCGATAACGTCCCAAAATCCGTTAGCAGGGTCACCGCTCCCTGAAGAGCCCCATTCGCGTCTTCCAGGAACAGAAGCAGATCATCCGCGTATAGCGAAATATGATGAGTTGCACCACTACAGAATATGCCGCCATAGGATTCCCCTGTTCTAGCACGTGCCGCTAAAGGTTCGATTGCTAGCGCGAACAGCAGCGGTGAGAGTGAACAGCCCTGCCTTGTGCCCCTTTGCACCGGATACTGCGCCGAGATAACAGGCCCCAGTCGCACCCTAGCCGTAGCTAACGAATATAAAATGGCCGTCCATTTCCTTAATCGTTCCGCCAGTCCAAACTTCTCTAGCACTTTGTCCAGGTAGGGCCACTCCAGGCTGTCAAATGCCTTCTCTACGTCTAACGATAATACAGCCGGGGACATGTCTTCCTCTAATCCACATTCCAACACCCGCAACAGTCTACGTATGTTAGTCGAGGTATTCCGAGTCGGAATAAACCCTGCCTGGTCCACGTGCACCAAGGTGGTCATATGGGGTAACAGTCTTGTGGCCAATATCTTACTCAGTATTTTATAATCAACCGTCAACATTGATAACGGCCTGTATGAGGTTACGTCACTACCATCTCTTCCGGACTTTAATAGGGGGATCACTAATGCCTCCCTCATAGATTGCGGCAGGTGGCCCTTCTCCGCAGCCTCATTATAGACCTCCACTAGCCGTGGAGCCAGTACGTCCACATATTTTGCATAAAATTCTACTGGGAGCCCATCTACCCCTGGCGTCTTGTTCCTCGCCATGTGTTTAATTGCCCCACGCACTTCCTCTAATCGTATTTTCCCTCCTAACTCCTCTGCATCTTCTTTCTCCAGCTGCGGTAGCGGGGTCCCCCGCAGATACTCCACTATCTCTGCTTCCTCAACTTCCAGATGACTATTGTATAATGATGTGTAGTAGGTCGAAAAACAGGAAAGGATCTCCGATTGGGAGTACACCACCTCTCCTGTATCAGTCCTAATATGTAAGATCGAGCACCCCCCTTGACAACGGTGTCGCTAATTTTGCTAGAATCTTTTCTACTTTGTCCCCTTCCGCATGGACTTTCACCATGTATTGCTTATAGTCGAAGCAGCGCAACCTCTCCGTTTCCGCCGCCACTCGCTCCTTGGCCTCCATCAATTGTTCCTGCACCCCCGGTTGTTCAGGCCTTTGCATTTCCAACTCCCTTAAACTCTCCTCTAGCTTCGCTACATCAGCCAGCACCACCTTCCGCTCCCCCGTATGGTTACTAATACTAATCCATATTTTCTCCGTTGGACAATCAGTCGGACATGCAGCATTCTGAAGTGTTGATTACTGCTCATGGGACCTCCCAGGATACTTTGACTTCCCCGGGGTGTGCTTGGCGGGCAAACGTAGAAAAACACCTACTAGGGCAAGGTGATCTACGAATAATGTCAGTAGCGGAACACAGACAAAGTACTTAATGAAAATAAACCTCTGCAGTGAAGTTGTACTGCCAAGTTTAGTGCCCTTTTAAATCTTAAATTGAATCCCATTAATGATCGGTTGATGGCAATTGAGCTTATGTTGGAAAACTATCAGGGTACTATGCTGAAAGGAAACGTGGACCTGTTTATGCAGCAGCTCGAGATATTGACAATCATGCCACAAATAGTTTAATTGATATTAATTCTGGGGTTGTCCCTTTTACCACCTATTTCTTAAGTTCACCATCCAGAGATTCGTCGAGAGGGGTTCCATTTTCAGGGGAAATGTGCTGTTGCAGTGAGGTAGGTCGGGGTCACAGTTGTTGGTGGGGTCAGGGAGCATCCCCTCAGCTGCATCCCTGAGTCAGGGATTCAGCTGAGGGGATGCTTCAAATCCAGGAGGAGAGTGTGTTTTCCCTTAACTGTCAGTGGAGACTACTGAGCAGCTGAAAAATAAGGTCACACTTTGGCTTAGTCGCAATGTTAGCTTTAACTCCATTTTATTTGATGATATTTTAATAGTACTTAGAGTCACTGAGTTGGCTCCTACCCTAAATGTTTAGAAGGAGATTGTGTAATTGTCAGTTTTAATCTACCCAAGGTGGTGGAGGGTTTGATTCACCAGGCAAACAAGGGTTGGATTAAGTTAAGAAAATAAAGCTCTTACCTTAATTTTTCTTCTACACCACCTGCACCAAGCCAGAGTAACTGTAAACTCCCCGAAATCGAGCTAGATCTTTTTGTGCAGGTTCCAGGGGTTTAGATAGCCAATCACTTTGAAGCTTTTTTGAATTTGGTGCAGCTAGGCTGACTTACTGATTCTGTACTTTGTACGGTTTCCCCGAGTGATATATCCCTCAAGCTAATCGGTCATCAGGATTAACATGATCTCCCACTTGATGCTTAAACCGTACCTCCTGTTCCTCCTTCAAACTTATTGGGGGGAAACACTGATGTAAGTCCTTCTCGCAATCCTATTTTAAGTTTTATTGGTCTTAAAATCCTTAGTTGGAATATTGCAGGCGTAAAGGCAAAGCTGGGATTTTCTGATTGGTTGGATTATATTAAGCAATTTGTCATTGTTTTGTAGCAGGAAACCTGGGCTGAAGGTGTGGTATTTTGTGATGGCTTTGTGAGCTATACACAGTACCCCTTCCCATCCACCTCTGGGAGATCAGAGCTGGCTTTTTAGCCTGGTTTAGGGTCACACTAGATTGTGTGATAACTCCAGTTTATAACGGCAGCTGGCTATTCCAAGCTTTCTATCTATAGTGGGGATCAAATCCAGAGTTATTTATAATTAACTATTATAATGATGATTTTTCAGTTCAAAATAACATCAATATTAGAACCCTTTTTTCTTTTATTGACAGTTTGCCGAATAGCCCACTTCTTAAGAGAGGGAATTATAACTTCTTGTTAGCAGGCAACTTCAATGCCAAGTTGGGCAACACCTCAATTTTATTGGCTCAAAATACGTCTGAGTGACCAACACCTTATGCCCGAGCCAGACTTGAGATGCCAGGGGAATCTGTGCTTTTTCCTCTTATTGCTGGCTATGGTTTATGTAATGCCCTCAATGTTCTTAAGATAACCATGTTTATTGGCAGGGGTCACTGTTCCATTACTCCCCTTCTCTTACCAGGGACTTAATAAACTCGGTCATTGATGGGTCTGTTGAAACTGGCATCTTTATTGACCATAACCCACTTACCACCTCAAGAGAGGCAAGAGGCAGGACATTCCCACCTGTCTATCCAGGGCAATTTGAGAAGGCTGGTCTGGAGAAATGTTAATATGCTATTAGTTTTTTATAAACTTGTATCCAGTCATTTCAACAAAATTTCTGCCTGCCGAACTTGTGTAGCGGTGGGCAAGAATATAGTTGTTGCCTTTGAGATATTAGGTTATGCTATAAAACAGTTACTTATGAACAAATAATGGTTGTTCCTTGGGTAAACAAAGCTTGCAGATGAACATAGAAAGTTGTACTCTGCCCTAAGGAAGTACCAGAGGAATAGAGATGAAACTGTTGCCTGTTGCAAGGAGTATAAATAATTTTTCGCAATTAGGAAAGCTGCGGTGAAGATTAATCTTTGGGACCATCTGGTGGTCCATGCTTATTCGATAAAGGATACACAAGCTTTCTGGAATATTGTCAACAATAAGCCCTTGCGTGAATCCACTAATCCTGCTCTGAATTGTTATATAGCTCCTGAGGTATTGGTGAAGCTCTTTAGTGGGATCTATCGCTCTGTAGATAGTAGAGTTAAACACTTTGATTTTAAACCCCCACAATTTCCTGTCAATATCGCCTTCTCTTTGGAAGAGATAATAACCGCTATTGTTACAAGTCCCTCTAATAAGGTGCCTGGCCTCAAATGCATCCCCATCGGTCTTATAAGGATAATGTCGATTTTTTGGGCTCCTCTTTTAATTAATCTGTTTGATGGTGCCTGTCAGTTTGGTCTTACCAAGTCTTGGAGGACATCAATCATTGTACCGGTGTTTAAAAAAGTAGAATCGTCAGGAACTTTCCTGCTACTGTCTCTGTTCTTTGTTGGACTCCCCTGTCAAATTACTAGGCCACATTTTTTTAGACTGACTTATAACCTGGTCCTTGAACAATAATGTTTTGTCAGTATGGTATTTTGCCCTGGACTTGGGTCAATAGAACAAGGTTTTAATTTCTTCTGGCTTTTTTTGCACCTCTCGCGCATGTTCGATATTGTGAATAGATCGAAGCTCTGGTCCCTGCTGACTACCTTGAAGTGGTGGATGAGTTGGTTCATTTCTTGTTTGTTCGGCATTTTGATCTCTCTGCTACAGTGAGGTTCGGGATAGGTGAGAGTGCATTGGATCCTTTACACTAACCTGAGGAGTTGGCCAGCGCTGCTTCCTGGCCCCTATACCATTTCTATTATATATTATTAATCTTGAGTCTGCCCTTTGGCAGCTGGGGAGTATTCGCTGGTAGTAGTGAATAAGCCTCTGCATGTGCTTCTTTATGCAGATAATGCGGTTTTGCTAGCTAGAACCTCGAATGGGTTCAAGAAACTATTAGATGCGTTTGTGGGCTATATGGAGAATTTGGACCTTGAGACTAATGGTTCCAAAACTTTGATCATGCTCTATCGACTGAAAAATAGGAAAACCTGTACTCATGCTATTAAGAGTAAGTGCCTGGAGAGTGTTAAATACTTTCAATATCATTGCATAACGTTTGACTGTAGCAAATCACGGGATGCCTGTCTGGCAAATAGGAGAGCATGTTTCTCTTGACCAGTTGGTTTTGTTTTTAACTTCTCTCCTAGAACAGGGGGCAGACCCATTTGACCCCTTGTGGAATTCTTCAGATGAAAGTGTATCCCCTTTCTTACATATGGTGCAGGGGTTTGGGGTTATTGCAATGTAAACAAAAATTTAGGTAGAGGAAAATAGGACGCTTAGAAGGATCCTAGGGGTTCCATCAAGCAGCCCCCATTTTTTGGTTCATGAAGAGCTTGGCTTGGTCTACGTGGAAAATCAAAATTAAACTGGCACCACTGTTATGGTGCTCAATCTGGACCAATGATAATGCCTCACTTAATAAGGACATTATTGAGGACTACCTGGTGTGTGCCTTGAGTCCTTCAATGCCCTGGTTCCATTACACACAGACCACCCTCTTTAAATTTGGTGCACCCTCGATTTTTGGTTAGCAGTGTTGGAGAGGCAATTTAATGAGTCTGTAAATCCCTCATTTAAGGAGTATGGTTTGATTCAAACAAACCCTAGGGTGGAACCATACCTGGAATGGGTAAGACAAACTTGTGAAAGAATGTTACTCTCCGGGTTTCTCATGGGATGGAAGCTTTGTTTCCCTCTAGGTCAATACAACGTTGCTAGCATTAGACGTTGTCCTTGTGATTACATTTCATGCCAAACTTTGCTTAATTTTGTATTCTTTTGTAAATATTATAAATATTTGTCACGAGGTCTTTTGATCCCAATTTTTAAGAAGTTACAGATCAAAAAGTCTTAATTTACCTGCATTGGTTGCTTTGCAGGAGATATGCCACAGAGTCGTGCATTTCTGAAAATCTGATATTAAATATCGTAATTCTCTGATGTTTTAATGATTATTCCTATGTTTATATTCCCAGGGATGATTGTTAATGTACTATTTATTACTATTTTTATCTTATTGTTATTTAATGCTTTTTAATTATGATGTTCTGCCATTTTATGGATCTTTTAGCGAATGTGTGCCGGTTGTTCTTTTATGAGCGCTATCTTGACGATCGATTAAAGAATAAAGTGTGAATAGCATCACAGCAGTTTGTAACTTTTTGATTGAGTTTGATTAAAAAGTGAGAAAATGAGAGAATGGTATTACGAGTATTAAGTAAAGGAGTTCTGTGGTAGACCCGTTTCCTTTTTATTACGATGCCTATTTACAATGTGATAAAATAAGTATCATGAAGACTATTAATATAATTTCTAACTGTAAGTTTATATTTAATGTGAGATGTGTGTATATGGTATCATGAAACCAGTAATAAACTGTAAGCTAAATATTACGAACGGTAATATCTAAAGCCATTGGATAAAAATAAAAAAGTCAAACAGTTGCAGGTTGTAGACTACCCCAGTATCCTGGAACATAAAGTGTAATCTCTCCTCGGTGTCTCAATAAATCGAGGCTGAAAGTGAGGGACGAAATAAGTGTTGTTTGGTATTCGTCATATTTCTGACTAAAAATGAAATGTGTACATTTCTTTATTTCAGTATTGAATGCAAGCATGCATGGAAATACGAAGAGGCATATTTACAATAACTGGCGCATCCCTGCAAATCAGCAGGGATGCATCAGTTATTGTGCGCCACAGCTCCGCCATCATGGATGCGCCGCATTTAAAAGTGGCACATTGCTGGAGTTGCGTCGCAAGCGCGACGCAGCTCCAGCAATGCTCTGGGGGCCCTATCTAGTTAATGCTGCGTCAATCCTTACGCCTGCTTCAGGCAGGCACAGGGTTTTGACGCAGCATGGGCCTAAAAGTGACTGAGTGAAATCTTGTAGATTTCACTCAGCCACTTTTAGGAGGTGTTCCTGCGCCAGAACGCTCCCCCTGTTCAGGAACGCCTACATGTGGTGCAGGGCTTTACAACGTGACGCATCTCCCAGATGCGTCACGTTGTAAGTACCCCGCACCATGGCACATGATTTGCACCGCAGCTGCGTCACAGAAGTGAGGGACTTTTAAATCTGCCCCTATGTACACAGTGAGTAGCTAGCTGTACGCCAAACCCTATGGGGAAAAAGATAGAAACCATCTCTTGCTGTATTTTCATTTGGATACGACAGTTTTAGTGTTTGACTTTAACTCGCACCTTACTTCATTATATCATGTTTATTTTATTTTTAAGTCTTTCTTAGTCTGATTATACTTCATAATTAATGTAGGATGATTATTTAATATCGTTCAATGGGATAAATAGGTGAAATAAATAAAATGAATGGTAAAAAGGACAACTTTTCAAATGGGCCGTTGTGAAGGTTCGGCCCAGTTGTTCAGTAGATGGGACAGTTTTTAAATCCTCAGCTATCAATGATATGTTTGCCAAAAAAAAGCAGTATACCAAAAATGTGCCCTCCTTGTGGCCACCTTTTTATTACCAACCAAAAAGTAATCCAATAGGGCGTACAGGACATGTGGAAAGTAAGGGAGAATGGAAGGTGCAACAAGTGCAGTATTGATGGTTGAATTAGTTTGAGTTGTTAGTTTTGTCACCAATTATCATATATTTTTTTTTTACCCCAGTCTAGCACGAACCCAAGTAACCTTTAGGCGCTATTGACTTTTAAGCACTGTTTTTGGATTTAATCTTTAAAAATTATATCTCAAGTTCTACGTTTTGGATGTTTGTCATTTTGGTCTTGTTTTACTCCGATAAATATTCTCTAGTTTGCTAAACTGGTGTGGAGACTTTTTGTGGTGTTTTCACTCTGTTACTGTAATTAAAGTCTGCGCAAATACTTTACACATTGCCTCTTAAGTTAAGCCTGACTGCTCTGGTCCCTACTTGGACAGGGTACTTACCTCTGACAACTACAGACCCAATTTCTAACCTTGGTGATCAGCGGTGACGCTAGGACTTGTGTTTGTGAAGAACTTTACAGTAATTTGGTGTACACTACCATCGACATCTAAGACCATTATGTGTTTCTCCTTTTTTTCCCTCAATTAGTCATTTTTTACGTTTTACTCCTGCTTCATCTTCCCACTTGGGTCTTTCTTATTGTGGCACCAGGGATAACTTGACAGAAGGGGGGTGAACATGGATATTACCCGCCTACTATCTTACAAGGGACTTACAAGTGAATTAAATAAGCTAATTATGTATATGCCAATCAAACCATGTTTAGGGGAGTGAGCACGAGCACTTTAGCACTGGTTAGAAGTGTTAAAGTACACAGAGCCCTAAGGTCAACAAAAACAAAATCCAGCAAAAACTGGAGGTGAGTAGGTAAAATGTTTGGGGAAGACCACCCTGAGGTTGACAGGTCTAACAATCAATGTGTATATAATGTTGTCGTATTGAGGTATAGAAATGAGTAAAACATTTTGATGCAAATCCAAATGAGGCAGTTCTGAGTAATTTAAACTGTATTGCATTGTTGAGAAGTTGGTGTGTTGTTTGCGAGAGAGAATATCAAGCAAGATTTGTCAAGCCATTGCACGATGGTCAACATTTTTAAAACAGATTCAAGCCCTACTAAGTAGGAAGACACTTGCAATATTGATCTTTTTTGTTTTCTAGCGCTGGAGTGAAGGCACTCCTCCAAGGTTGTGGACAATTTTCAAATTTATTTGATAGTGGTCACAAATGGCATTAAAGAAAGACTTCATTCTGCTGTTAATGTGATTTAGTAATATTATGCAATGGTAATATTTCTACTGTGTTTACACCTCAAAGCAAAGATCACAACATTGAGGCTTTGGGCGCAGGGAACCCCTAATATTTTACACCCCAAAATATAACCTCAATTTTTGGAGGCAATGTGTCCCAGAGAATAAGGCACGTTGCAGACAATTAAGTAAGGACAGACTCAATAATTGAGTTCTAGAGTTGAAATATAGTGTTAAGGATTTATTACAAAAATCCAAAGGGTGCGTTTCAGGATCACAAATGCAAATGTGTGAAGTCATTGCCATGAAAGCTCTCAATAAATAGGGTGAATACACACTAAGTGCAAAAACAGAATAATTCTAAGTCCTAATTGAGCAGCAAAATCAGTTAGAAAATGGACAGCATCCATAGTAGTATCAGAACGTCTTCTTGCTCACCCCCAAAAATGAGGGTTTATGTGCAGTTTTCTTGCATAAGAAATCAACCAATTCTGCTAAATCATCATGGTGTGAGCAAACTAATTATACTCTCAGCATATCAAAGCACAGTTTTATAAAAACGTAATTTTGCCGTACCATCTAAGCACTATCCACTACATGAATATTGATTCTGCCCAGTCTATGAGATGACAGGACAAACTACTTACATAAAAGTTTGCTATTGTGAATGAATAAAGTACAGTGAGCTAGCAGAAGGGCCTTGAAAAAGCAATATTATTATATCCATGTTGACATTTTTCTTTGAGAGCAGCACAAATGTTGTCAATGGAAATAAACCAATATTACCCTGCTTGTCTTTGTGCTGCAGAAATGATGAATAGTTTACAAGCAGGAGACATTTTGCACAAGATGGGATCTAGGCCTAAATTGAGGCCTAGTTAACATGTCAGCAAACACACACTTCTATAAGTCATAGCACATTTGTTCCAAGTGCAATAGCATCATATCAGTGAGCACCTTTACATTCTAGATGAAATCCTTATTCTGCATGTTGTTAATAATGCACAAAAACTTCAACAATGCTTTCTTGTAAGTTAAATAGTATACCACACTCCCATGGATATTTTCCTCGTATGCATGGCATTAAACTATAAAACAATAATGTTTAAGGTGTGATTCGCAAATAACCGTTGAAATTTAGGGAGTAAATCTTGCTGTGTTGCATTCTTAGTTTTAACAGACAGAAGCAACACTTTGTTTGGTAATGGGAATACATGGATGACTTGTCTCAGCCACATCGGGCACTTTTAAACATGACCACACAAGAAATGACAAACATCAGGTCCCATCAGGCAGCTTATGTAGGTAAAAAGTTAGTGGACAAAAATTGGTCTTGGCAGTAAATTACATGGCTAAAGCATCCAGAATTTCATACTTTAAACTTTTATATCATAACATAAACCTGTTGTACCTAACACCAAATCCCTGTACACCTTGCAGTAACTGACATCTTCCCACAATGCACAACAGAGGGAATTTTGTTTTACCACCTGACCTGAACTTGCCTATCGCTGCGGAAGTACTAGAAAGCTGTCACTGAGCTATCTCAACATTGATCAGAAAGCGAGCAATTACTAGCCGAGACCTGTCTCCTTATGCCCAGACCTAAGAAGCATAAATCGATGTGCAGATTCAAAGATCTGTCTTTACTAAATGCAAAGCAAACAGTTTTCATCACTTAGAAATCTAACCAGGCCCATAGATGTTTTAGCTAGCTTGCCAAGACACAGAAATGGGTGGAACTGGAAGAAGCAGGGCTCATGTCACTACAGAAGAAGGCAACGCGAAACCCCGATAAACAACATGCCAGGCTATCTTCCTTGAATTAGCCCAAATAAAATCCATAGATAAAGTAGACCCCAGTTTATAGGATGATCATATCCCACACAATAGCAAATGCTTTCTTTTTCTTTTCTCTACCCATCTTACTTTCTAAGCTTGTTTCCTCTGATTCCAGATACTGAGCAACAGCATCTATACTGAGCCACCATAATAGACACACAATTCACCTGTACTCCACAAATCAAGAACAAGACAATGTCATATATTATAGCGCAGATCAATGACCTATATAGGTAATGGTTGTTAAAGTTTGTGTTGTTCATAAAAGGTAAAAATATTATGCAATGTGATACTGATCCCTAGGAAACCGTTCAAATAAGCATACATCCTTGCTCCAGCATGCAATTAGAAACAAACATACATAATAGAAAAATGACATTCAGATCTGAAAAATAGTTTTTCCCTCCCATGACTGAAATGAACGTTTATCACACGAGAGTTAATTTTAGATGTGTTAATTAATTTCTTAGTATATATGGTAAAATGCAAACTGTATTTGCAAAACTATTTTACGTGAGGCCATTCCTAAATCACTTTTGCAGCAACGTGCTCTTCGCTGTAGTTGCAGTATAAATACATTTCTGCTTAAATCCTTGAAGTTCCCTACTGTTATCTTAAGCTCAGATAGTCATTTTTGCATTGAATGGATTTAAATTTAGAATTTTCAGTGCGCTGTTGTATAGACAATCTCAAAGCATGGAGTGAAATGCATATCAGTTAATTATTTACAGCTCCTGTAAAGGGGATTGAATTTAGTTTTTGCAAATCCCTTTATAATCTCAAAAATACACAAAGCTTTCCTTCCTGATGCTGCAAGGGATTTTATTATCTCAAATAACACTAAGGAATCGCTGTTGTGTGGACTACTTTGTAACCGCAGGCTATGATTGCAAGTACTTCCACTGACATAGAAATGTTAGGGGGGATCATGGAAATGAACCAGATCTCCTTATCCTTTAATCTGCATGTTTCTGAAATCCCGCCGTGCTGAAGCTGATCTTGACCACATTTTAAACTAATATAGAGTCATCGTTATACAGTATATTTATCAAACATGAATCGCAAGCCTGTTATTTCTTGTGTTGATCTGAATTTCCGTATACATAGGTATAATGGCAGAATTGCAAATCTTAACGCTTTTGGGCTGCACACAGGAAGTATGATGTAAGGTGTGGAAAGCACCTCATCTTCAAGCCCAAACTATGATGGGGAAAGACCTAAGTCTTCATATGACCTGTGGCTGAGCTCCCACACAGTCAAAACAATCTCGCTACTAGCAGTAAACCAGTTTTTGTGTGGAATTCCAAGAGTACCGTTGGTAGCATAAGGGCAGCACCACTGCCTTCTGCAGCGAAAATTATAAATGGTACAAGAAAAGCAACAATAAGCCAACATAACAGTTAATAAATGAAAAATATAAAATGTCCAAAAACAGTTCAGTGAGAAAGAAATAACTTTAATAGTTAAATTGAGACATAATTAAGTAAATCTGTTGTGGGAATGGGGATTTTGTAAAAAAGAAATAAGGATACTTTTAAGATAAACTTGATATTGGAAATAAACATGAAAACGCCAATGAGCTAGCAGTGCTGCTCAGAAATTCTAATAGGTGCAGCAGTGGATTTACTTTTGCTACTGAGACAAATCCGTGCCTCCTTAGGGAATGGTTTTAAAAGAGAATAGGTTGGGGGAAATTCTGTCCTTTATTATTTCATTTTTACTCCTGTTCAGCAAATATCCTGGTTTAAAAAGTAGCTGATCAAACAAAACAACCAGGTATTCACTACTTCTGTGACATCTTCCTGGTGCTCCATCTTTCAGGGATGGCTTCTTGGATAACGGACTACAAGTTCAAGTTGGAAAAAGACTTCTCCCCATTTGCAAACAGCACCACAGCCATCTGTCTTGGTAGTGTTTCTTCCAGTCTAATGAAGATAGTTGTGCTTCTTCGAACAAAAGATGTTCCAATAGCTGCATTGTCCCAACTAGGAATTTTTGGCAAAAGTTAGCCGGCAATGCTTAATTCTCGAGTTTTACAAAATGTCTGCTGAGGTGTATGTAGGATTCTCTCTCTCTCATTACTTCTTCCAACACCAGCCTCTCTGGAATCAAATCAGCATCCCACCTTCACTAAACACATGTGCTCCTTACACCTCGAGATGGTGCCTCCTTCAAAGCTGTGAGATTCCAGTGTTTCAAAGCAGCTAAGTGGCGAGAGCTTCTTTGGACAGACAGTGGACTAAATAGAAGGGTGGTGGGTGACAGGTAGTGAAGCATTTGCCTGTTGTGGTTGGCACCTCTCCCAGAATTGTCGAGGTGGTGTGAAGTAAACCAATTAACGTGAGAGTTTGAACTAAAGGACAAGGAGTAGGGCCACCAGCACATAGTGGATTTGTCAAAAATAGAAAGTGTGACAACGTATGGAAGTAACCTTTGCAACATATATATATATATATATATATATATATATATATATATATATATATATATATATATATATATATACTTATACGATATTTATACGGTGTGCAAATTACTTTATACCTGTTTCCTAGTTGGAGTTATGAATAAAATATGGAAGAATAGTTTTTGAAGACAGCATGAGTTTAAAAGCATGTAGCCTCCTGCAGCCTTTCTGGTGGTATAGTTTAGTTTAATTTATTAGTCAATTAAAACCATAAACAAAATCACACGGTTAAAAAGTACATAACGAATAAAGAGTCAAATGGATGTAAAACGGGTATGTCATACAGCTAGTACAACCTCGATTCTTCACGCTGGTGTAGCACTCAAGCTTATATTATTCACTTTTGGTTGAAAATGTGAGCACAGCTTGAGCATGGGATCGAAACGCTGTCGACATAATGATTAGTGCCATTAATTACTATTTTCTTCTGATTAATATGTTCTCTATGTGGGGGAGCTTGTTTGTTTGTAAGACTGTTTTGTATGCTTAAATGTTTATTCGATCGTCTGTTTTTCAAATATCGGGTGCAGGACTGCGTCCCGTTGTATTGTTCTAGTTCCAACTGTAACAAAAATTGATTCTAATTTTGAAATTAAACTCTTTGTCCGGCTGGACATTGAAACACTATAGTACCCACTAAGGTCTATATTGCATCTTTTCTCTATACTTAATTTGTTAAGGATCATTGTTCATAAAATAAATAGATTCCCGAGGTCCTTAGTTACTTTTCGGGTTCCCTTGTCTGTTTGAAATACATTTTGAAATGAAGCACTAAGCAACTAAACCTAATTATGCAAACTTACAGTAGATTCAGACAGTGTTAAATCTAGCATCTGAATTGCAAAAAATTGGTTAATTTTAATGTAAGCACCCACCGCTGGTCGGTCTAGAGTGTTACATGGCTGCTTCCTTCACTCTTCACTCATGTTACAGGTTTTGCTCCAAATGTGAGTGAAGGAACCTCTCTGCAGGCTCACATTTGGAATTGACCCTTAGACAGCCTTCGCCATTGGTGTGCCACTTTCCAACTAACTTATAAAGTGGCAAATATGCAGTTCAAAAGCCAGAAATCTTTTTCATGATTTTTTGGGAAGCCTCCATGCAGTCAAAGCCAGCCGCAGTCCATGCAGGTAACAGAGGTGGGGCCGCGTGGGGCGAATTTCGAGGGACGTTGCAGAGGGAAAATGAATTATCTATTCAATTTTCCCTCTGCATCGTTCCTCGAAATCCCGCCTCACCGCTGTTACCTGCACGGACCTCGGCTGGCCAAAGCTTATTGGGCAGGCCAGTGTGCAACAAGGGATTGAAAAACACCCGCTTTCTAGGCCAAAAAATTGAAAAATATATGAGAACACAGCAAAATGATGTGTCCCCTAAAACAATAACGTGAGCCTAGCATTACCTCTTCATAGTTTACAATTGTTACATGAATATCCATTGCAGCATAAACATAAATTAGCTCAGGCAGAACTGGCAGCAAGCACCAGTTCTCCCGAATTCCTATCCCTCGCAAACTAAATGATAACAGATGTTCTATCACAAGGAACAAATTACCATCCCACCACCAGTGATAACACCGCCTACTGACCTACTGCTGATGAGGTGAAGACATGTACATACATTTTAATAATAATATTCATGGGTGTAGATTTTCAAGTGGATACAATAGTGTGTCCAACAATGTCTCACGGCTTGCATCTCCTCCTGTGTTCACTGCTATTCACCTCTAATTCTAACTACAGTAGAACTATGTGTGTGAGTTACCGAAAGTCCATTTTGGGATAACTAGACAGCGTGCGTAGGAGATTGATGAGTGTGGGTAATAAAAAACCAAGTGCTATAAGCACTAGGCAACATAGGAAAAAGGTGTGCGTGGTATGGGCCATTCTGTTTGCATGGAAAATCTTAGTGTAGGTTGAATGTGTTATCCATTTCTTTACCTTGGTTCGGATAGTAGAGGATGAGTTAGGTGTGTGTGGAGTAGATGGTCGTTGGATGTGGGAAAAAAATTTAGCTGCCATGCAGTTTCGTTGTCCTGGATGTAAGGTAAAGAGTGTGTACATTGTCTGTTATGGGATGTATATTCTGCGACCTTCTCTCTTCTTGGTTGTGAATTGATTTTAAAGGCAAAGCAGTATGTTGTTTTAGTCCGAGTGAGGTGTTTACAGAAGACTTATATTTCACCTACCTCTACACCAGTTCTTGAGTATAGAAGCATATTATTAAACAGCAAAAGTCACCTTGCATCCTGCATAGAGTGAGCTTTCTTTGTTTTTTACACCCACTGTGTCAGACCTGTAGCCCACCCAATACGTGACATACAATTGGGATTTTTCTGGACCACAGTGATGCATCTCCTTGCTAGTAGGAGCACCAGGCCTATGGAATTACCACATTTCTCATTCTCTTTGTCTGGGTGATCAGGATCAGAAAACTGCTCTTAGCACGAGGGACCTATTCACAGCATTGGAATTGGACTCCTGCAGTAGTTTCTTAGAAAACTCCTAATCGGATACCACTCCCTAGATAAAAGAATCGCGTTGAGAGGCCTCACATCTGTAGCATGAAGGACTTTAGGGACCCAGGCAAATGCGTAATATGTCATATAGACGAAGAAATGTTGTATAAACTCCGTCCTTGCACTTTGCAATAGTTGTTTGACTTGTGTGAAAGCCCTAACCAATTCCTTATTTCGTATTTTTTGTTTAGAGTCTTAATTTCAAGCCAACGTGATTTTACTCTCATTGTGTGGCATAGCTGTGAGAATGTCCTTGGGTAGGATGGAGATGGTTCTGCCACCTCAGTGACAACTACTAGAGTCTGTACTACTAGGACAGAAATCGGCAATGAGTGTCTCAGACACCACCACTAGCAGGACTCCAAATACAAGTTAATACATTTTAAACAATGGGAAAATTGTAGGCAATTCCCCAATGTTCTGTGTTCAAATGTTGTGATTGTTCAAATAAAATGTTAAACTTTTAAGAGAAGTAAAGGTACTTACCAGATGTGAAACTGAAATTGTAATAAACCTTGAAGTGTAAATATGTTTTTTGCTGATATGTACGCCATTTCAGTTAAAGAAAATTCTTACACAATGTATTTTCTTCTGTCCCTCAGAATGATTGAAGATTGTGGGAAAAGGGGAAATAACATGGCAGAAAGAAGGCAGCTCTTTGCAGAAATGCGTAAGTACAAAGCATCTTAGAATAATGGAACTGTCTATGTGTCGCTAGAGTGTAGCAATGGTGTCTAATACAACTTTTAGAGTTGCTTTAAGAAACAAATATTTTTCAATATTAGGCCTGGCGGTTGTACAGTGAATTGTAAAAGATGAGAACGATAACTGTTGCAGCTTTCACCTACTAGAATGCCAGTTTTATCAATTATAGTTAAAAATCGCTTACTTAGTGGGGACAACAGCTTGATGTGAATTCATCTTGGAATGATGATGAATAAAAACTTTTATGCTTTGCAAATACAAAGGCACAAAACACTTGCATGTGTTTATAATATATTGCACATGAAAAGTGACATGATAAACAATTTGTACTTCAATGGCGTAGTAGTTAAACACACAATCACTTCATGAACTGCCCAATTCTTCAGAGTATTTAAGAATGTTGTAAAAACAACTTGCCGAGTCGAATTTATTTGTTCCATTTACTTTTGAGTCATTTTGCTCCAAACCTGTGTCTCTAGTACGTGTTTCCCATTCACCTAATGAACTAGATGCACACTTTAGGATTGTCTTATCATAGCCCCCACAACTTAAATTGTTTATGTCTAACATTTGATCATCGATCCTCTGATCCACCAAAAACCCCACTCGATAAGGCTATTGAGCTAGCCACCAAAACCGTGCCCTTAGCACCCCAAAAATGTTCTATGTACTTAGTATGGATGACCAAATTATCTACATTGTGAAGAAATTTCACAGGTATGCTGCCCAGGAGCACAAATGAGCCCTGATAGAGAACCTCTGTCAAAATCATTTGATGATAGTCATGCATAAAAAGAGAACAATTGTGTCTTAAAGTAATCAGAGCGCACTTTCTGGTTGCCAGCAATGCACAAAGCTCCTCGTCAGAAATCATTGGATGGCAAGGCTCAATGAAAAACACAATTCAGGAGCTTGAGAAATAAGATCATCTCCAATCAGTAGTATAAAATCAAAAGATTGTATTACAATAAAGAAATTAAAGGAATACAATATCAAAAATAAAGTGACCAGAGCATAGTGTTCATAGAATTTCTTGTAAGATTCTGGGAATATTGTGAATTTCATGAATCAAGTAACCTTTTATTAATTACACCTATAATCTAATGAAATGTAAAGGTTTTTTATAAGCCCTTCACTTTGATATTTCAGCTTGAAACCTTTTTTCGATTGACATGAACCCTTCGTGGTGGACAGTATATATTCTTGGCATGTCGATTTAATACACTGCTCTTTGCAGTTTTCTAAGGGAAATTGGAAAACGTTCTAGAGTGCTAATACTTTGAGTTAGCCAAATGCTTGCCACATAATTCTATCATTAGTTACAGCTGGTAAAGGTAGTTTTTTTAGATGTTTTTTGAACTGGTACAACTTTGAATCTGCTTCAGTTCAAGAGGAATTTTATTCCAATATTTTGGGCCAACCACTAAAATGGATCTACCTCGCAGTCACGGCCAGCAAACCATTGTATTAGTGACCATATGTTAGCCTGAGAGCTCACATCTCTATTTGATACAAATGAGGTTATTGATGTAATATATTGTATTAATCCCTTGCCAGGCAGAAATTGATGCACGAGCGTCAAACTATTAAAATTGAATCTAACTTAAATTTTCAACTAATGAAGAAATCAAAGTCGGTGACACTTAGACAAATTTAGACATGCCTGAAACTGCATGAGTTGTGAAATTCTGCCATTTTTGCAGACTTCTTAATGTTCTAGCTAATGTTCCTAGAAATAATCAACAACAGTGTTTGATGTGCAAACCAATAATTGCGCTTGAGAAAGATGCCTGTCTTTTTAAGTCCAAATAAGAACTCACCTTGGCAAACAGCCAGGCACAAGGATCACAGTTTTTAGTGATAAAGTTCCATTATCTACTTGGTATCATATGTGAAGCCCACTGTCTTAACTTGTATCACACTAGTAATCTTTCCTCCTTTGGCCTTGAATTATATATTGCCTAGACTAAATTTAGTTATCTGTTGGCTCCCTCTAATAACCATAACTCCCTTATTGCTATATTTAGTTTATGGCAGTCATTTCCCACCCTCATCAGGATATGATTTATCCAGCTGTTAAATATTTCTGAGTCCGATCTGAAAATACCAGAAAAGTCGAAGAACCTCTGTGTTTAGCTAGCTTAAATACAGTGTCCTCATCCCAAATACATAAAGGTACTCAGGATATACAGTAGCCATTTCAGCAGTTTTTCTTGGGGTGGATGAATTGAGCAAGATGGGCACCAGGAGTGGACCTGTTTGGGTGTGACCTGGTCAGATGTTTGTTAACAGTTACTCTCTTTGATTGCTGGGTTTTCTTGAATGTTCTTACGGATTTTGTCTAATTGCTAATTTGCATTGGGATTTAGACAATCTCTTTTTTCACAAAATTGCACGCGAACTGGGACAGATAGCATTCCCAACCAATGTGGGTCAGCCCATAGTAAGGACATAGAGTATATTTGGGTGGAGACGTCCCACTACATACATGATTTGCTGTGGTTCAAGAAGTGACGGAGAATAAATGGTTTCTCAGGATGCCTCCTTATCATCTACCAATACCTATCACAGGGCTTCTGGATTTCCTGTTAAACTCTTGAATCTTAGTATAACAATCAAAGTGGCAGAAAGATAGTCCTGTCAAGAAATCTATGCACCCTTGTCTCTGGCCACAGATAAGAGAGAATTCCTGAGGATTCAGATTAGTTGCAGAGTGTTCCCAGGTAATCTGTCTAGTTGGACCTGGACACATCCTTCTCCTTGTTTATATATGTGTGTCAAAGTCACCTGCAGCTTTAAGAGGGACATGTCAGCCCCTATGCAGAAATAGATTCCACAGGGGAAATCAAGTGTACAGTGTTTAGATGGGCTTGAAAATTGACGATTAGTGATTTTCCTAAGCACCCCGAAGCATCTGTCAGGAAATCATCTTCCTCCTGCTCTCCCATTCAAAGAACTAAGCTTGAAAAGTAGAATAAACACCTCAGGACTTCCACTTTTCTTCTGTATCACAAGGAGCATAGAGGCTTGCGATGAAAGGGGTTCTTCCTGTAGTGTCCCGAAAAATGTGAGAATTCGGTGAAGCAAGCAGCCTGAATGAAAGCTACTTTAGTTCAGCTGCTGTGATGAAACGCAGATTAAACATTTGCAAGGAGCGAGTGCATTTTAAATGAGTACAAAGGCTGGGTATTGAGAACTATGTGAACAATTCTATCCATCTAATACATATTGGATATTGAGCTCCAGGTTGTGGTTGTCAGATTACTGACAGAGAGTTACTGGAGTGAGTTAATATTTCAGTTTGATGGGTACCTTGGCTCACACAACAGAAGCACTGATGATTTAAACCTTAAATGTGAGGCTCAGCAGAGACTCTTTAATCAAGATGCATAAGGAATCCGAAGGAATGATAGTGTAGGATTAATGGGGGGTGCATTTGATTCTGGTCCCCACCCAGATAGTAGAATTGTAGGAAATGTTACTGGGTGTACCCATTACTGTTGCTAGAGGGCAGATCTAGGGTAATTTAGAGGATTTTATTAAGATGAGTCCCTTCTGATCGGAAGCCGGGAGGTAGTGGTGCTAATTCTGTCAGGTTTCCTCTTGTGCATTATTTATCTGTGTTGCTTGAGTCACAAAGCACTCTGATTTCCTGCTGCTAATTTTTTTACTTACTATTTTAAAATTTCGGAAATCGCTTTTTTATTAAAAACGAGTCAACGATTGACTCTTGCTCACTCACCCCTGCACTGCCTTGCCTTCTAATTACATCGCAGCCGATTTTGGGGCTGCGGAGACCCTCTCCCGGGCAGGCAGAAGTGCGGCGGCCATCTTTGGTGGGGAAGCATCTCCACACATTCGAGTGGCCAGTACATAAGGGGATGGGCTCTCCTCCGCGCAGCGGACGCAATCAGCGGACGCACCGGACCTGCGCCGGAGTCGTGCCAGAGTCCTGACCGTCTGGGCCCGTCCGCGACCATGCCACGGCCACACCCTCTGATGGATTTTTCGCTCCTGATGTTATTACTTTTAGTAAGGTGACTTTACTTTCTTTGAAGCCTACCTCCTGTGCCCTCCTCCCCCGTATGCAAGCCGATCTTTCTGCCTTTCCCAATCTTTGTAGCCCGTGCTGTCAGGTTCACGACACTGCTGACCAGCCGTACCCCTGCCCCCTCCTACACACCCGCCCTTGGTCTCGACATAGTTTAATTAATCCAAAAAAATTAACCCTCAAAGCTGGCTTAATTAATTGCCGCTCCCTGGTAAAGCATTCCTTAAATATCTTCCAATCATTGGTGGAAAATAATTGGGATCTCCTTTTTTTAACGGAAACGTGGCTGGGAGAGGAATCCAATCCTGCTATATCATTAGCTATTCCCCCGAATTATAAAATTGTATGTGTTAACAGACAGAGTCCTCATCCTGGTGGTGGCATTGCGATTATTTTTAGGTCACACTGGACCATTTCCTCCTTCCCTTATCCACAAATTGAATTCCTTGAAGGACTTCCCTTTTCCATCCAGCTTTCAGCGAATATTTCGTTCTCAGGATTCTTAGTTTATCGCCCCCTAAGTCTAAGGTCTCCTTTTTGTCTACCTTCCTGGATTTTATTGTTCAGGCTAGCCTCCGCTATGCTAATTTTACTTTATTGGGGATCTTAACCTCCATGCGGAGGACATATTAGATACCACCTGTCTTAATTTTCTCGCTACCCTGAATGATGGAGGGTTGAGTCAGCTGATCTCTCACCCCACCCATAGAGCAGGCCACACATCGGATCTTATTTGCTCTAACCTTAATGAAATCACTATAGGGGATCTCTATCCTGTGGTCTGGTCGGATCATTTTTTCATCCCTTTTACCTTTTCCTTTGACCGCCGAGATAAACCCCCTGTTCCTGCCAAGACCATAGGTCGTAAATGGAGCAAGGTCACCATTGACAGTAAGGCCGCCTGCCTGACTGCTGCTACCCCATGGGAAGGGCTGGATCTAGATTCCCGATTGACCACCTTTAACAATTGGGTATCTTCCGCTATTGATTCCCTTGCCCCTACCAGGCCTATAAAAACGCACCGAGCTGCCCCTTCTTCACCCTGGTACTCTGATGAGTTACGCAAATCTAAATCCGCCTGCAAACTTTTAGAGCGGCGCTGGAGATTGTCTTACTCTCCTCAGTGTAAGCGGATATATAAAACAGCCCTTAAGGACTACCGTAAGAATATTATAAAACACAAAAGAATCTTCTTAGAAGAGAAAATTAACGGGGCCCATGGCTCATCCAGAGAGATTTGTAATACAGTTAAGTCTTTCTCAGAACCAGTATCCCTTAAACGTGTTCAGAGGACATCTCAAGCCCTATGTAACCGTCTCTCAGATTATTTCGAGGAAAAAATTGCTAATATCTATGATTCGTTCCCGAGCAACCCTAACTCTGTCATGATTGAAAAAATTGATACCCCCTCTGACCCTATATCGGTCTTCTCAGCCTTCGAGGAGATTACCTTAGAACGCTCCCTAATTGAGCTGTCTAAATGCAGATCAGGTTCTCCCCTTGACCCGTGGCCTGCCAAACAATACAAGTTACTGGCTCCTCTCTTAAACCCCTCACTTAATGACATCTGGAACGAGTCTTTGAGGTCCGGGCTTTTCCCGGATTCCTGGAAACATGCCCTCCTCTTCCCTATCCTCAAAAAGGCTAATGCTGACCCCGAGGAACCGGCCAACTATAGGCCTATATCGCTACTGCCTGCCCCTGCTAATGTGCTAGAAAAGCTAGTACACCAGCAACTGGCCAGTTTCCTCGAGACCCATGGCCTTCTCCATACCTCTCAGCATGGATTCAGGACTGGCCATAGTACTGAGTCGGCACTGATTGAAATGGCCGATTCTGTAAGGTGGAAACTGGATGGGGGCTCTAGAGCGGTGTTGGTGCTGCTTGATTTATCGGCAGCATTTGACACCGTCTCTCACCCCGTCCTGATTGACCGCCTTAGGTCTAAAGGTATCCGAGGTAAGGCTCTGGAGTGGCTGTCCTCTTTCCTCGGCAATCGGACACAGGCTGTGTCTACTCCCCCTTTCAAGTCCAATCATCGCCCACTAAAATTATTTAATGTGTATTTCTCCCCACTTGCAGAGCTTATCTCGGAACTGGGAATTAAGGCCATTTCATATGCAGACGACATTCAGTTGTTGTTTGCTTATGATGACACCCCAACTGCCACTTCCTTTGACCCATTAAAAAATTGTCTCCGTAAAGTTGCTCAGTGGATGGATGACAACTTCCTCCGACTCAATAACGGAACAACTGAGGTCTTATTTTTTCATCAGTCATCACCTTTGGACTCTAACCTTTGATGGCCACTCGATTTGAGTTCTGCCCCTCTCCCGAAGGACTCAGTTAGGAACCTGGGGGTTAGATGGGATACCACTCTTTCATTTAAGAACCAGGTCCAAACAGTGTCCTCCTCCTTGTTTTTCAAAGATCAGGATGATCAAGAAATTCATTAATTTCCTTCCCCCTAACACCAGGAAAACGATTGTCCAGGCCCTTATCACCTCGCATCTAGATTATGCGAATGGTCTTTACATAGGGTTGGCCTCTGGCCTTTTAGACAGACTCCAGATCGTCCAAAACGCCGCGGTTCGGTTGGTGTGTGGCATCTCTCCGCGAGAGCATATTTCCCCCCACCGACGGGCATTGCACTGGGTACCGATCCGTAGAAGAGCCTAATTTAAGGCTCTCACCCTTGCACATCGTTCACTTAGGGGTAAAGGCTGCGCCTATCTGGCCTCTTGCCTCCAACCCTATAGCAATGCAAGGTGTCTCCGCTCCAGTTCTCAACATTTGTTGTTTACTACTAGATACAAAAGAGCTCGCTCAGGGGGCAAAACTTTTCAGGTCAGTGCCTCTGCCCTATGGAACAAACTGTCTATTTCTCTTCGTATAATCAATGAAGAACTACCCTTTCGCAGAGCTCTAAAAACTCTCCTCTTCTGTTAATTTCCCCTCATCTGAGTATGATCATGCACAGCGGCTGAAGCGCCGGGACACCCCGTTGGGGTAGCTGCGCGCTATAGAAAATACACTAATAATAATAATAATAATGCAGATGTGCACATTGGCATTGGTAATTTTATGATTAATAAGTTAAGATTAATTGGGAACCATTGTGGGTATTTTATTGGTCCTCGCTGGGAAACGTAAACTTCACCTTAATAGGGATATAGGAACGATTACACTTATGTTTCACTGAAATAGTGACAGATGTGTAGGATTATCAGATAAACGCTAGAGTGGCATTGTGGTTCACCTTTTTAACCTTTTCTTAAAATGCGAAATTCTGAGGGTCTCACTTCGGAATTGCAAGATGTTATTTCTGCCAGTCTTCATAATGGCAATTATTTTTCTCTTAATTGAATCTTTTACCCTAGAGGGTCCCTTTGCACTGGAAATTCACTATAAAGAAGGATCAAAAATGTCACAGAGGAGAGTAGCATTTCAAGGAGATTTTAAATTAAGTGGAAGTGTGTGGAAGATACATTTTTGCCTATGTACCTCTCCCTGTTTAATAAAAAAAATAATTATGTACTTCCTTTTTTACTGAATTGACAGTGGCTCACCACCTTATTACTGCAACTGTTGTGCAGTTTTTGCCTAGATATACTTACCAGACTGTTGAAGCAATGGCAATTAAAAGGCTTTGCTTTCCTTTGTTAAATTTCCTCAGTGGCTGGCTGGAGCTGGTACAACAGTTCAAAAGGGCAGCACATGTTCATCTTGCAACAACTATACTGCAAGGTCTATTGGGCTTAGCCACCCCCAAGCACACACACTGCAGAATGCAGCATACATTTGCAGCCTTGGGCTCCCTACTATCCAAACACCGGAAAACAATTCTACAACCGACCTGATGCTCCACATGTGCCACTGGGACATAGAAGAGCGGGCGCTGGCAAAAGAAGAGAGACTGAAACGGGTGCGAAGAGATGAGCCGGACCTGGAGTGCTGGGTGGCAATACCCTAAACCTTTTTGCAGGGTCTTAAAAAGGAAGATACCATGGTGGGAGAGCCCCTTGAGTGAGACCCGGAGGATTGCTGACTGATAAACGTTGTTGCTCTGCTCAACTCAAATGAAGGCTATGGGAGAAAAAGCACTGCCTGACAGGGAATGGACTTTTGGACGGAGATGGGCCGGAGGCGTGGAGCGACTAGACAAAGACAGTATAGAATATATCATCCTGGTTATTACTGTATTGTATTGTATAATGTTCCTAATTAATGATTGTTGTGACTGTGTACATGGGAATACATACGGCTGTTATCATGCTGCTGTTTGTTTGTTAAACACCTAAAGTACAAATAAGGAATTAAAGAAAATCCACTGTGGTTAAGATCAAGATCTCTTCCTTCTGATTATGACTTAGGTATCCATGCGAGGTGTGTGCATAGTGTATGAACTGTGCGCATATGAGAAAGGTGAGAGAAGCAAAGAAGAAGCCAGGTGCGAGAAGTAGTGTCTAACACTGTACATCCGGTGGACAAGTGGTGTGTCTGTGAAGGAGAGGGAAGCTGATGGAAGGTGTCTGGTCGGTTGGTGGAGGGTCACCATCATGCTGTTATATGTGGGAGTGCTGGCTGTTGGAAATTTCCATGCCTGTCGATTTGTATTTGTGCTGGAGAACAGGGGACTCTCTCACCCTCTCAAGCTGAAATTCCAAGATGGGCGCCGCGGTTGGCGGTTGTTGCCGGTCTAGTGTTTTGACTGCCTTGCAGCCGCGGCTGTTTTAGCGGCTCCGAGATTAGGGAACTGCGCACTTCAACAGAAATCCTGATTTGGAACGGTCGCGTCTCTGACGACGTTTCAATTTAGACTTCCGAGAAGAAGAACTCATCCTTGTTGGGGGCTTCGTGAGTATTCTAGGAACCCTTTTGAGAGCTGAGATTACCGCGGCTGCAGTGTTTCAAATTAGTGACTTTTCCTTCGCATTCAAACCATGGAACTCTAGTCTTCCCAGCTTTTTGTTTATAGTTCATTGTCACTACATTAGTTAGATTCATAGGAAATTTCAGAAGAAGGAGTAACAGAGAGTAGTAGAAGTATTCTAAGACTACAGAGACTTTAGAGAGAAAACAAATGGAATTCTTGTTATAAGAGAATTATCGTCATTCCAGCATTTGTGGTAATTCTTCGAGTCAAAGACATTGCAGAGGTATTTAAGATTCATCTAGTATGTGTTATTATATATATATATATATATATATATATATATATATATATATATATATATATATATATATATATATATATATATATATATATATATATATAATACTTACCACCTTTCCTGAAGAGTAACCCTCGAGAGTGATTTTTCTTGGAACCTCGTGAATTCTCTTAAAATTCTGGTTATCTACAAAGAAGAGAAGATACATAAGATATTACAAGGATAATTAGGTAATATAGCATTCCTAAGCAAGTGAGAGGAAGTTTTAGACTTAGCAAAAGGAATAACTGTATTTGTATTTTATAGAACTGCTCCACTAAGAAGTATTAGACAGCAGTCCCTTGTAATAAGAAAGACTTCAAGAGAAACCATTAGCCACGCAGCTAGGACAGGAAAAGTGTTAGAAATACAGACATTTGAGCTAAGTTTGTAATTAGAAGAGACTGCTAGAATTGCTCTTTTACAGGTCCAAAGACTCAGAAGACAGAAAGACAAGATAGAGGCGGTCCAGTCCAGCAGAAGGAAGACCTGGTGTGTTTCTCTTTCTCCCAATTCCCTTTCCCCCGCTGGAATGACAAGATCTATATGATTTGGGTATTGTGGTGAGTGATTGAGGAATAAGCATCTGCTCCAGTGGAAGTTGAAGATTCTAGAATCAAGGTACCTTCTGACAGAATCAAACGAAATCTGGAGAGTAAATAAACCGTGTGGTACTAAAGGTCTGCAGTCCCCTTTCTACTTCATTGTAATAGAATTTTACATTACGGCTGCCTGTACAGTATCAGTGTCGTTCTGGATGTTTTAGGGCATTACTTTCCGGCTATACAGTGTTTCGAGATATTATTTTGAAATGTACTGTGGCTTTGTTGGATATCCAATGATGTCACTCACTGCGCGTGATTTTTAGTTTGCCTAGGCTACATGGAGTCTTCTTCCTAATCTTGTTTCTGTACACGCTCAACCTCACAGTTATAATTCAACATTGCCCCATTTATTTACTTGCATGATGAAAAAGTGGACATGCTCTGCGTGCAAAATCGAATTTGAATTCACAAAGGGGTGGATAATCGAAAATCATTATAGGATGCCGACGTTTACTTGTGAAATTTATTATCATAATCACAAATTACCACCAACTTCAAGTTGGTGGTAATTTGCGATTTCTTTCAAAAATTCACTTTTTGGCATTTTTCAAGGTGCCATGTGGCACACATACTCATTTTAGGGGTGCATCAGGGTGTCCTTATGACACCCTTGCACCCTTGAAATTATTCTCAATTTGCGATTCTCAAATTGCGAATTGCAAATTGAGAATGACTTTCCATTCATTCCTATGGGCCTCCTGGCCGGCTCATAGGAATGAATGGGAAGGTATTCCTTAATTACGATTTCGCAATTTGCTAATCGCAATTAAGGAATACTAAGAAATCACCAAAAAAATGCGAATTTTTAAGTACATCCCGTTTTGCAATTCTCAAATAGCGATTCTCAAAAAATCGCTATTTGAGAATCGCAAAAACGGATTTTCAAACATATGCCTCCAAGTATCTCAAAAATTACATATCGAGGAGAGGGAATGTGGATGCTTCAATTAGAAGTCACTTTTGGACACTCCTCAAAAAGATAAAAGACGCTGGTGTAAAAACCAAGCATCAGCAGTAGACTAGGTCACCAAGTTTAAGAAGATAGTTTTATAGTGGTTAACATTTGTTTGCCAAATGAATACATTAAAAAGCATTAGCAGTACAGGCCTCAGATTTCAAGACACATTTGTATGTCCGCAACACAGTCGGTGATGATAAATGTTTTTTTTATTAACAAGAAGTGAAGAGAGCAATTTACAGAGCTAATGTGATAAACTGGTAGAGATACATTTTCTTTGGGACTTCTATGATGGACAACAGTCAGAGGTTCTCCTGCCTGACAGACTAGTTGTGCTCGGGTGCTGGCAAGCAGCACTCAAGGTGAGTGGGTGGAGAAGTAACATTAATAAGCATTGGTATAGCCAATAGGTCTCTCCTTTGGGACCTTATAAGTGTATAGCCATAATGTTGGTGCACCAAGGATATTGTGATGCATACCTAAATACTTATAAGGACCCAAAAGCAAGACCTCTTGGCTATGCCAATGCGTGTTTCTTTTAATCACAGGTCAGTTTCACAGAATGCACTGTAATAAGCCCATGTTGTATAGTGTTTTTGCAGTGTGTGTCAGTTCCAGGGCTGGGATGCCAGGTGAGTTTGTGCACTTCCGCAAACTTGTATGTTTAAAGGATATTCATCAACTTCCCTCTAGGCCCTCACAAAATGGAAAAGGTCAAAACTTTAATCCAGAAAGGGAAGGTACTCCCATTTTAAACTAGTCCTCAGCTTTGACGCCCACCTTCTACTGTCTGGAACCTCATCAGGTAACGAATGAGATACCCCAACATCAGCCGAGCTTCAGAACCGAGCAACACAACACTCGCTCCACATCTTAAAACCCCACCTGAATCCACTATAAACCCTACTAACTTCACACCAGACAGAGGAAGGAACAAATCCTCATTTTTTGTTTGAATATCTTTTATTGCATTTTCTTTGTTCTTTTGACTTGTACACAGATGTGAATTAATTCCATAATCATGACACAGTATCATCATTACATGTCTTACCAATTGTACGGGTACATTGATGGATACAAGTAAGAGACACTATAATAAAAGCAAAGCAGTGTATACATCATGACTTGGCCATTAGCTATTGATGCGTGCTGAAAATAGGAGAAATCATAAATCAACAACCGCAGTTCGCTGAATAAACCAATCCTTTCCCAGCCCCTCACCAAAGGAATGGGTAGGTTGGGGTATCTGCTATGTTATATCTGTGGTACTGCGCGAGAGCAGGTGTGTCATCTAGGCATTATATATTCAAATCTTTTGTTCAAAACTAGAAACTATGAACAACAACCTGGGATTGTAGGGATTAAAGACTGGGTGAAGTCAAATCTATGAGTGTGTGGTTCAGTCGGGACAGTCAGGAGCGGGCGTATGCGGAACTGTGTCTGTAGAAGGGGCTGTTGGATACAAAACGGAGTGGGTGTAACGAGGAAGTGGGGGGAGATAGGACAGGAAGGCCAATCTAGAGGTCCCACCCGAGGCCTACAGGGGTGCAAAACTTGCATGTAGGGGGGGGATTGGAGGGGTGGGAGGGGGGGAGGGGGGACGGAACAAATCCTCATGGCACAGAGATACAGCTGCCCTGGGCAGATATCCCGACAGGATGCCACAGCAGAACAGGGGAAGGGGCACAACGACCCTGCCATCCTTTCAGGGTTTTTTCTAAAATTTTCCATAGAGTCTAGTCCCTTTTTCATAAGCTATCCCACTCACAATAAGTAGAAGCTGGTGCACTCCTGTGGACAGTTGCTGGCTTTTGCACTACAAACTCAAAAAACTGGTTCCAATCGCAACCCTACTTCCTGAGACCGACAATGCACCGAAGCACAGGATTGAAGAAAGCACTGACACACCTGGTTTAGCTCCAGTTCTGTTACCCGCGGGAGGTGGGAGGTCAAAAGACACTTAATGACTCAGAGCTGTTTCAGCTCCACTTCGTCCACGGTTACAACTGGGTACCAGAGAGGACTTGAAAAACCTGTCCCGGCATCAAAGGAGGGAGCCATCAGAGAAACCTGTCCAGCTGCCTGAGGGGAGGAATCCGTAAGCAAGGCGCAGGCAGAAAAGAAACACACACACACACGCACCTTTCATTCACAAATTAAAAGGGAGTCCTGGACAAAATCAAAAGAGCAAAGAAGAAAACGGGAAAGAAAGATACGAAATTCATTTCATGTCTGGATCATTGAAGGCGGTGTATAGCGGAGCAAACAAGCACTTGTGCAATAGCAGAACATGATGCTTCCAGAAATCTCAAAGTTTCTTACGTTACGTTTGAAAAGCTCCTCCAGTTTTGTATTTTCACGCTGGCTCCTGCAAGTTTTAGTACATGATGGAGTAGCAAAACTGAGTTTTTGGATGCAAAAAAACGTCCGCATCGACAAATAATCAGCTTAGATGTATACCGCGGCTCGTGCCCTAGTTGATCACGTTTCCAACTTCCCTGCGCTTCCCTCAAGTCAGCACCTTTGAAAGGGCTAGGTCAGTGGGCAGTGCTAGAGAAACAGATCAAAGTTGTGGGTACTAAAAATGACAAAATTATAAGCCACACGCATGCGCTATTCCTAGATTGTGCCTGCTTTGTGTGTGGTCGGCGCTAGGTGCTTCACTGGGAGGACAGATCGGAAAGGTGGAGTACATAGGAGACTTCCAAAGGCAGCCAATAGCAGGCCTCAGAGTTGAAGACACTGCTACATCACTGGTTCACTCTCCAGCAACGTAGTTAGGTTACACTGGGATTCGGGTTCTAAGTCTCAGACTAGGCCCAGCCTCTGGAAAGGGGGAAGGAACGCGCCGCCAAGTGGAGGTTTCGCTGGACAGGAGTTAGCAGATTCTCCGCGGCATGCAAGTCAAATCTGGCTATTGTTCCAGGAATGCAGCGGTGAGCTGCTGAAATGAGAAAATAACACTCTCTGCTATTCTGGGCCGAATCCTAAATCATTTCCAGCCTCCCCCGCTAGCACATGGAATGCTGGGCCCGAAGCCACTGAGTTCATGCAGTTTACGTGGATGTTTGTTCAAAACCAGTGGTGCGGGTGCACCACAGAGGAGCGGGGGCGAGGGAGCCTGCTGTCTGTGCCGCGCTGCTGCACCGCCTTTGCCAACTGCGTGCTGCCTTTTTATAAACAAAGCACGTAAAAGCCAATTACAGCCGCCGAACGCCTGATCACACGCACAAGCATGTAGTCAGCTTTCAAAACCCCCTTACAAGAAGTCTCACGCTGCGCGAACAGTGCTGTGCACTGCAACGCTAGGCGCGAGACCTAAAAAGTGCAGGGGGATATAGGAGGAAAAATTGGAAAATGAGAGAGCAAGAGAATTACCTTTCTTCTCTTTATCTTTATTCTTGCAGTCTTCCATTTGTACTTGGCTGAGATAAGTTCCAGCACCCCCCTTCTGGAACATTACAATGTTCAATATAATGTACAATAAGCACCAACGTTATACAACTCAATGAAAACTAATAACCACTAAGACATCATAATTTGCGGATGTCCTTTTTAGGTTGATGTATTGTTTTTGTAATATAACTTGCACAAAGAATTCCTATGGAACCTATTATGGCTTACTTTCCCGCAAGTCTTGGCTCTTCCATTAGACGTAAATACTGTAGTTCTTACGTGCTGATACTTGCCATAGGTTGGCACCACCATTTATTTCTAAACACCAGCACTTATATATGACAATCCCCTACGTGATGGCAAAGTCTGCCTATTATTAGGCAGAAATCAATCATCAACAATGTGTTTAATACCCTTAAAAATCAAGCCGATCCAGGCCATCCTTACAGCTTGAGGTGACCTTTAATTTATTTTATTTTTATTTATTTAAGCTTATACCGCGCGCAGCTACCCACAGTGGGTTTCCCGGCGCTAGGGATAGACTGTAGAAGAAGGAGGCAGCTTCACCTGGCTAGAGCCATAGCAGACTATTGAGCGCGTTGAGTAAAAAGCAATGTCTTCAATGCCTTGCGGAAGCGGAACAAGTTTGTCTCAAGTTTTAGATCCAATGGGAGGGAGTTCCAATATTTGGGGCCCAGAGTAGAAAAGGAGCGACCTCCCATTTTTGTTAGTTTCCACCTTGGCATAGTGAAATTACCCATGTCCGATGACCTAAGTGAACGTAGGGGTCTGTGAGGTGTTAACAGCCTTTGAAGGTAGGCTGGGGCACTGCCCTGTTTGACCTTGAACATATAGCATAATGCCTTGAATTTGATACGTTCAGGGATACTCAACCAATGAAGGTCACGTAAGGCGGCCCTAGCTGAAGTGCGTCTGGGGATGTTTTTTAGCAGGCGCGCCGCCGCATTTTGCACTACCTGCAATACATGTAAGGTGGCTTTGTCTGCGCCTAGGTAGAGGATGTTGCCATAGTCCAGGCGAGATGTTACAAGTGCCTGGACCACGGTTCTGCGGGAGGATAGTGGAAGCATCCACAAGATCTTATGGAGCCACCGCAGCGTTGAAAAACAGATGGCCGCGACCTTAGTGGCCTGTTGTTTCATAGTTAGCCTATCGTCAATAATGACACCCAGGTTACGAACTGCGATGGAGGGAGTAGGCGCAGTACCCAGTTCGATGGGCCAATGGTGGGGACCCCAAAGATGTTTATTCCGACCCAAGATGACCACCTCGGTCTTCTCCCCGTTCAGTTTGAGACAGTTTCTCCGCATCCAGTCAGCCACAAGAGTGAGGCCTGACTTGAGTGCGGAGATGTTGTTCTCGTCTCTGCCTGATAGGGAGAAGACAATCTGGGTGTCATCTGCGTAGGAAAACAGGGTAAGCCCAGCCTGTTCAACAATGGATGCCAAGGGTTTAACGTAAATATTAAATAAAAGGGGACTGAGGATTGAGCCTTGGGGAACGCCTCGGGTAGATGGGCAAATGGTGGAAGCTGCTTTAGGAGAGAACACTTGGAAACTTCGGTCATTGAGGAAAGACACCAGCCAGGCCAAGGCCTGACCACCTACACCTAGAGACTTCGGAGAGTTGATGAGGATGGAATGTGACACGGTGTCGAACGCTGCGCTCAAATCCAACAGGATGAGCGCCATGGTGTTACCTTGGTCGACACCGTGCCTCAAACTCTCAGTTACCCCCAGGAGCGCTGTCTCGGTTGAATGCCTAGGCCGAAAGCCCGACTGAGAAGGATGGAGAAAAGCGGTGTTTTCGACCAGTTTAGAAAGCTGGAAATTTATGTGTCTCTCCAGTATCTTCGAGAAGATTGGCAGCAAAGATATCGGGCGGAAGTTGGCAGGGTTGGAAGAGTCAGCACCCAATTTTTTTAGTAGAGGTACCACCATGGCATGTTTCCAAGATAGAGGAACCTGGGCCTCGCTCAAGGAAGTATTTAATAATTTAATACAAATGGGATGAGTAAGGGGATCCAATTGTTTTAATATTTTGGCCGGGAGCACATCCAGTGGGGAACCAGATCGCACACTGTTTAGACAGGACACGAAGGAGGTAGTGTCTAGAGGCTGCCAGGTGGTAATTGCTGCATCAGTGCTAATAGTCCTAATTGTCACGCTTGTACTGTGTGCTGGTTAGTATTAGGCAGTGATGGCAGGGTCAGTTGGTAGTAGCAACCACAGTGGCCTCTTGAGAAATATCTCAGGCCCTGGCACTTGCATTATTACAAATTAGGCACTCCAAGACTGGAAGCTTAGGTGGCTACAGCCATGTTGTAAGTCATGAAGGTACCAAAGGGATCAAGGAAGGACATGCTCTTAATTTGAGTTTTAGGTTTAAAACATTTTATTAAGGCAAAAAACATAGGAGGTAAGGGAACATGAGGGGTAGGGTTACATACATTCAGGTGAAAATATCTAAGTATAAATCTAGGAGCGCGATGGTGGACAAGGCTGCTGCAAAGAGAGAAATCAAATAGTAAAATGATAAGGGCTAAATACAGTCGCCACCATCAAGCAGATCAGAAAATGAAAGGCAATGATGCAGGAAACCAACCCCAGCATCCCCCGGAACCCCTCCCTCCAAACTCCCCAACTCATCCCAACACCCTCCCACCTCCCCCCCGTCCAGTACTCGGCCATAACGCATCCTGCCCTCCCGCCACACCCCCCACCCCGTGAGCCCAGATCCTATGTCCTCCTAGTCAGTTGGGACCACCGGTGGCGTTAGTCTCAGGAGTCTGAGGTACCTCGGACAGGTGAGTTCTCTAAATTCTGTGGTTAAAAGCGCATGAAAGGGTTGCCATAACTCGTCAAATTGTTCCACGTCCCCCGCCACCATAAGCGATAGTTTCTCCATGCCTAGTACATGCCAGAGCCTGTGTAGCCAGCCTGTGATGGAGGGGACCGTGGTGGTACGCCAATGAATCAAGATGTTCTGAATCGCTGAACCCAGCGCTATCGCAATTTGCCTGCCCCTGCGGGACTTCAGCGGGTACATCAGGCCATTCGGGAGGCCCAGCAATACATACGCCGGGAAGCGTGGCAATTCAGTCTCAAAATGAACATCTATCTCATCAAGAATCTCCTTCCAGTATTCCTCTAGGGGCAGTCCCAAAGTACATGTGTAAGAGTCCCCACCCGACCACATCCCCTCCAGCACTCCTTCTCAATATGCCTATTCATTTCGTGTAGCCTCTCCGGGGTATAATACCAATACGTGGACACCTTGGTGAGTGTTTCTGTGAGACCTGTATGATATGCAGAGTGCCTCGCCCGATGCGCAATTTGATCCCATTCCTTATGACTAAGCGTCCTTCCCAGTTCCCTATTCCAGCGTTCCCTACCCGGGTTATAGAAATGAAACGGAGGGGGTTGCAGGAATTTGTAAAGGTCGGTGATTAGCTTAGCATCAGAGGCGCGGGTCACCAACCACCGCTCGTATGGCGTTATCTGACGATCAGCAGTGCCCCACACCTGAGATTGAAGCGCCCAGTGCCTAACCTGCATGTATCGTAATCTATCCGTCTCAGGTAGTTGGAACTCCTGCTTCAATTGCTGAAAAGGGACCACTCCCTCAGAGCCATATATCTGGAAGAGCGCTCGGCAACTTGCTGCCCTCCAGTGTGAGAAGGCGCCTGGTTCCATACCGGGGGAGAAATCAGGGTTATCCACTATCGGCGTGAAAGGCGAAGGGAATGTGGTGAGTTCACGAACTTCATTGACCGTATCCCACACCCTCAAGGGGACTCGTGTGACGAAGGAAGCATAGAGGTTAGGGGGGCGATGAATCCGACGCAAGAACGGAACCTCCTGAAGGGGGCGCCCCGCCACCGCCTGGTCCTGAAAGAGCCAGTGCTTGTCGGATTCCCACCTACTCAACTCCACTAGGTAGCGCAGCTGCGCCGCCTGGAAGTATTTCCGGAGGTCCGGGATACCAAGGCCCCCCGCCTCAGGGGCCAGCGTGGAGAGAGCCCTCTTCATTCTCGGCTTGCGGCCCTGCCAGACGAAGCGTGCAATGTCGGCTTGTGTCTGTCTAATCCAGCCCGTAGGTGGCTGGAGCGGCAAAGCTCGAAAGAGGTACAAGATCTGGGGCAGGACCGTCATCTTGACCGCCGCAATCCTGCCGAGCCAGGACAGCAGGCCTTTACTCCAGCGGCCCAGCTCTTCCTTGATTTTCCTACTAAGGGAGGCATAATTGGCCGTTACCATCGCTGGTAACGTTGGCGCTAGCAGAATCCCCAGATACGGCACCAGGGATAATGACCACTGCATGGGGAAGAGCCGCTGCTGATCTTGTCTGGTATCCGCGGCCAGGGACACGTCCAGAGCCACCGACTTGCCCATGTTCATCTTAAAACCGCCACCTTCGAAAAAGCGTCTAGTTCCTGAATACACGCCGGGAGGGCCCGTCTTGGATCGTCTAGGGTCAAGAGGACATCGTCCCGTTAAAGACTGATCGTATGGACATACTGCCCCATCTTGATCTCAATCGCGTCTGGGTTTTGGCGAATTCTCTGGGCAAACGGCTCCATATAGAGAGCAAAGAGGAGTGGGGAAAGCGGGCATCCCTGCCTGGTACCCCTTTCGATCTCAAAGCTTTGGGAGCTGCACCCGTTAACTCTCACCGTCGCCGAAGGGGATTTGTAGCAATTGAAGACCATCGAACAGAATTTGTCTCCAATACCCAGTTTCCGGAGCACCTGCTCGAGATAAGGCCAGTGAACGCGATCGAATGCCTTCTCGGCATCTACCGCTAGCAGCATCCTCTCACCTGGGATCCGAGAGGCTTTCTCCAAGATGTGTGCCACTCTCTTGGTGTTATCGACGGTTTGTCTGCCGGGGACAAAACCAGCTTGATCAGCCTCAACCAGGCCCGGTAGATGCAGGGCCAATCTAGATGCCAGAATCCCTGTGTATAATTTAAGGTCGACATTCAGGAGTGAGATAGGCCTGTACGAGCCGCAGAGGGCCCGGTCCTTCCCAGGTTTCGGGATCATTGAGACCGTTGCTCTTAACAGGTCCGGCGGTATGGCACCGGGCTCGGAAAAAGAGTTAAACAGGCGGGTGAGAATAGGAGCTACAACCGGGCAAAAGGTTTTATAAAACAGGGACGTGTAACCGTCCGGGCCCGGGGCTTTCCCATGTTTGAGCCTGGCTATTGCGGATATCACCTCCTCCACATGAATGCTTCGCTCGAGGTATTCCGCCTGCGCTGAGTCCAGCGCCGGAAGGGCCACTGACTCCAGATAATCCGTTGCATCCTGCGACGAGGGGGGCTCCCCCGTGTAAAGCGCCTCATAGAAACTACAGAACGTTTCTGCCACCGCCGCATCATCAGAGACCGCCACCCCATCAGAACGAGCAGTTCCTTCACCACGTTACGCTGGTGCGCGATTCGGAGCCTATACGCCAAGAGTTTGCCACACCTATCCCCACCCGTGTAAAACGCGTGTTTTAGACGCAGTGCCGCGTATTCCGCCCTGTCCATGTCCAACGCCGACAGGAGCTTCCTGGCAGCTTTCAACTGTTTCCACACCCTAGGAGCTCCGGTACGGTTATGGACCTGTTCCAATTCTCGGACCTGGGAAGTCAGCTCCTCCCTCTTACGCTGTCTCTCCCTGTTTTCTGCTGAGGAGATGGAAATGAACTCCCCCCTTAGAACCGCCTTCAATGCCGCCCACTGCGTCGCTGGCGAGGTGTCCGAGTTGTCGTTGTGTGCCTGGTATTCCCGGATCGCTTCCTCAATGTGCTTCACAATCGTTTTTTTATGCAGGAGGGTGTCTCTAAGATGCCACACCCCACGAGAGGGGGAGGCCGTCGGAAGCGCAAATGCGCCCACGACCGGTGCATGATCAGACAACGACAGGACCCCAATGTCCGCCGCTGTAGCGGCGGCACACATCGGTCCGCAGACCAATAAGTGGTCCAGCCGTGCATAAGTCCGGTGTGCATGTGAATAATAAGAATAGTCCCTACTCGTGGGGTGGAGGGTGCGCCAAAGATCATGCAGGTCCATATCAGTGATTCGAGCCTTCCCAGCCTGTGAGAGTTCCCCAGTCTGCGTGTATCGGTGCGCTGACCTATCGAGTGTGGAGTCAAAAACTATATTCAAATCACCCCCTAAAATGATATGTCTATCAAGGGAGGCAGTCACGTCCACCAGCGCCGAGTCGAGAAAGCGCTCTTGGTGGTCATTCGGGCTATATAAAGAGCCAATAGTGAACGTTGTGTTCCCCAGCCTGAGGCGGTACGCCAATAGCCTCCCCTTCTGTTCTGCAAATTTGTACAGCACCTCCCCCCTGAAGGAACTCGCTATCAAAATGGCCACTCCCGCGGTCTTAGATACAGCAGAGGAGAAAAACTGAGTTGGAAACTTGTTAGAGCGCATCCTATGACAATCCCGTGGTAGTAAATGGGTCTCCTGCAGGAGGCATATATCTGCCTGTGTCTCCTCCAGCAGATTTAAGATTGCCCTTCGCTTCACTGGGTTGTTCAGACCCTTAACATTAAGGGTCACTACTTTCAGTGTCGACATATCCCCAAGTGACCGTAAGTGCCAGGCCGCTGGCAGTCAATCAGCGGGGGAGGGGCACGGGACAGCAGCGCAGGACAGGCAAAATGAGACAAAGCAATGACATTTGAGATATTGCACGGTACCCCTTCTACCCCTAAACAACCCCCAACCCTCTCCAAAACAAACCCGTGGCAACTAGCCAACTCCCCACCCATGCCCAAACAACCCATTGTCCCAGTCATGTCCCAAAACGGACAAGTCCGTGGAAAGTACAAAAAGTGGACGTCCGGCCACTCGTTCTTCCCGCCTCTCCCCCGACCCCCCTTCCAACCCCCAAACCTGTCCTTGCAGAAGCTATGTCCATCTCCCCCCGGAGTGAATCTACGCCGTCATGGCAACTCCGTTCGTGGTGGCCGAGTCCCTGGCCTCTTCTCTCAGGGCGTTGGCCATTTCTGCCCTGATGGTGGGTGAGTCCGTCCTTCCCGCACTAGCCGTCGATCTCCGCCTCGCCGATCGCCGTCGCCCTCCTCGATCAGGACGCCTCCAGCCCGGTGTCGCTTCACTCTCTTCCGTGGCCGTGAGGCCCAGGACACCACAGACATCCTGCAAGGAACGCAGTTGTTGCAGCACGCCATTCCAGCCGAATATTAGGCGAAAGGGATGTCCCCAAGAGTACGGTGTCTCATTCTCTCTCAGGAAATCCGTCGCGAGTTTGAAGGACCTGCGCTTCTGTAGCGTGATGGCAGACAGGTCCTGAAACAACGCCACAGGCCGTTTGCGGAAGGTCAGCGGCTGTTTCTTGCGAGCCTCAGCCATTATGCGTTCCTTCACTGGGAAATCCGGGAGGTAGGCCAAAATGTCCGGTGGAGGTGCCGTCGACTGTCGCTGTCTGCCGACCCTGTGGGCCCTGTCGATTCGAATCGGGAAGTCCGCGGGCTCGCCCAGGATCTCCCTGAACATGTCCTTCAGGTAGCCCGTCAAATCAGTTCCTTCTTCTGCGGACGGTACACCTCGGACTCGAATGTTGTTTCTTCTCGACCTGTTCTCCAGGTCTTCATTGTGTGCCTGAAGTTCGACATGCTGCTCCCTGAGACGGAGAACGTCTTGCTGTAAATGGACAATCTCCTCATCCCTCCATTGAGCCGCTGCCTCTACCGTCTCCATCCGCTCACATAAGCCTTCCACCTCCCTGCGGACTTCGCTGGCCACCTCCTGCTTCAGTGTCTGAAAGTCAGCCTTAAGCGAACTGAACAGATCTTCCATGAAGGATCTCGTGATGGGGGGCTCACCCCCGGCCGGGTCCGCTGCGGTTCTGGAAGAGCTTGGGGACGGTTGCGCCCTGTCGCGTTGTTGCTGGGCTCTGCTGAGCATGTCCGGCAGGGTGCGGTCCCCCTTCCTCGATCCCCGGTTCCCCCACATTCGTGCACTATAGACTGCCGCACTCTACTCAATCAGATATGCGATCCCGAGCTGCTGGCAGCAGGTCCCGGCGTCGATGAGTCCCCAACGACTGGCAGAGCACCACCGAGGGGAGCGTCCGTTGCAGCAGGGCCACCACGGGTCCTGCGCCACCGAGGACAAAATGGCGGGTCAGCTCTGCCGCGGAGGTCGGCTCGCACTCCAACGAAAGTTCAAGTCGCTGACCACTACAAGGGCGACCCAGACCGCAGCATCCCCTAGGACGAAAGGTCTGTGCAGGGCCAGGGGTGTAGGAGCTGTCCCCAGACGGCACTGTAGGAGGTCCTCGTCACCGTTGCCGTGAAGATAAGATGGCGGCTGGGCGTAGCCGGGCAGACCTTCCGAGCCTGATGGCGCCACCAAGGCTATGCAAAGAGTCAGTGCCCCAGAAGTGAGCCCCCTCCGGGCCCGCTTAGACGAAAAAGAGTCAAATGACCTGGCCCCCACTCCTGAGCACTGTCTCAAACTGGCGACGGGGCCGGGGCTCACGCAGTGTATCAAGCTACCGCCGCAGATCCAAGTGCCTCCACGGTCAGACAATAGGCATCCCCCTTCTCGGCACCTCGTGGTAGCTACTCATCCGGCGCACCAGACAGGGCACAGTCCGATGCAAGTATGCAAGCGAACTCCGTGCCAGGCCACCAGACACTGGCGCCAGGGTCCACTCAGGCCTCCCGGCCGGCGCTCCGCTCCACTCCGCTTCCGTGGCGCTCCGCAGCTAGCTCATCGGCCCCTGAGCGTACCTCCGCCGAAGCGTTCGGGGCCAAAGTTGTGCACCGATGTGCGCCCCAGGGTCTCCGCCACCCCTCCCACGGCCGCTGAGCTCCAGCGGGGGGAGAAAAGCTGTCGAAAAAGGGCTCGGGCCTAGTCGGGCCGGAGGAGCTGCGGGAAGAAGCGTCCGCTCACCCCGCCATCTTGGCCACGTCCCCCCTTAATTTGAGTTTTGATGATGTTACATTCTTTCCTTGTGTCGCCCTATGATCTCATCTGTACATTTTAGAATTTCAGCCCCACATGGTACTTGTTTATTTGCAAGTATACTTGAGTGAAGTTAATGCAGATGAGCCAAGTGAGACTCCTCCCTAGGGAGCAGAGAGTACTTTTATTTTTTCAATGAGCCAGAGTCCTATTTTATTGGGCTAGCTACAAAGCTATTGCCTTAGTTGACAGAACTTGTTTTTTGCTTTTGCAGAAAATGAGTTTCATTTAAAAAATCAATGCTTAACCTAAGTTTGTTTTACATGATAGAATTTGGCCACACTGGGCCATATTATGGAAAGAAACGCGTAAGACATCCCATAAAGGTTGGATTAATGGGATTACCCATTTTAGGGGTGCTGATAACATTGCTCTACAAAACTCTCCTTGGAAACCCTCATCCAGATCGTTGTGGAATACTTTAGACAATTACTTTGACTCTCATAGGCCTCCGTGAACTCAAAAATATCTCTATTGCATTGCTTTATTCTATTTCTTACGTCCTGACAAAATTTTATGTTTGCCTCTATATTTATGTACAATTTCATTTCGGATCGTAGTAGCTCATTACAATATCTGTATCATAGGTGCCCTATATAGTGCATATGCCTATATTGGGTTACTCCTGTAACTACAACTGTATGGATATTTATCAATATTTGATTCTTGCTCTTTTCTTCTCTTCTCTTTTCCTTTTCTGTTTTCATGCCCGTTTAGTAGAGGTTAGTTGCTCTGTGCCATTACGGGGTTGTAGTTTCAATCTATGCTTTTTTTTTCTTCTCTTTTAAATGAGAGATTTTTGTATTATCTGTATGTTGTTCTAACCTTGAAATGATAATCTTTTTCTTTGTTATGTTGTGTTCTGTTTTTCTCTTTTGAAAATCAATAAAGCATTTTGAATTTAAAAAAAAGAAAGTGCATGTTTAAATGTAGCGCACAAACACTGATTTTAATCTTCTTTTCAGAAAATCGTTGTAATACAGCTGCAGCCACTGTCTCTGCACTTGTAGAGTAACATTTTTCTCTAGCTTCCTTAGGCAAAGGGATAGGTTTTAAACATTACAAGGTTATGTGCTGAATCTCTGTTGCTATAATCATTGTGCAGAACAGTCAACTGTATTAAGTTGCATTCCTCATGTTTCTGTTCACTGAAAATTGCATAGAGCATGAACAAATGCTGTGCTAAGAACCCGCTAAACTTGGTCAGCACCTATGCTTAGTGTGCTGTGTGTTCAGGGTAACAGGGGACATTTAAAGCAAGCATCAAGAACAGAACTTAATTATATCAAAAATAAATACAAATTCCCTTACAAATTCTGTGTTTAAGGTAAAGTATTAAGGCAATCCAAAACTTAAACACCACTGCACCTTGAACCTAGATCGCCTATTTACCCAGTTTCCTTGCCCCACCCCTTCAGTCTTGCTCTGCAAACTCTGAGCACATGAACTGCATTCTTGCTCCAGAGCCTACTGGGCAAAGGCTTCAGCTCTGTCCTTGTGTCACTGTGCGGAGCCTGGATTAAAATTAGGCTTTAGTGTTCCGTACAGTCTCCCTCCCTCAACCCCCGCCACCCAGATCCCATTTTGTGCAATTATTCACAGTGGGGTAAGACTACATGGCTTGGCTTTTGTCTGGCCCTGTGCTCAACACTCCTGCGTTTGAACCCACTGGCCATGTACCAGCCTCCAGGCCCTGCATGAACACTCCTCCCGTTAAGCCTGCTGATCACACCTTTTGGATGCCCCATTGGACTATGAGTGCAAGACCTAGCCTTTGGTCAGACCCTATGCTCATCAACCTAGACCCAAACGTAACTAGGCATGGCATTCACCCATGCCTAGAAAGTGTGGTAAAGAAATAGCTTAGAAGGTCATGGCACTCCTTCATAATCTGTGGTTTATTGTGGCTTTCTTAAAAAGGAGACTACCCAAGACTACAGAGGGCTCAAGATATGACTCTTTGAGCAATTTCTGTGCGACTGTGTTGCATTCACTGGGACATCCCGGCACTGGCTACCCCTAATGGAGAGCATGCAAACAAAGTGGGTCTGTCAGACTCATAAATGCACCACCTTCTATCTCATTCCCTGAATTTCAAACTATACACTTCTCCAAAGATCTGCATAGTTGTATTCAAGCACACATGGATATTCCGCTCATTAACGCTATTAATAATGGAAGCTATTCTTTTTCTGTGCATGTCCCTGATATTGGAATATAGTCTTCTTTGAAGTTAGACACCCCCTATATAAGGTTTATAAAGAAGCTTGAGAGCACCCTTTGTGACTAGGTCGTGCCCTGAGACCAGCACTAAGAGATTGCTGTGGTGACACTGTACAAGTACTTAGTATCCTGCCTTAACATGATGATACATGTGCATTATCGCAGATGGTCTGTAACCAATACAGATGTAACATAAGAAAATTATACCACAAGGAATTACAATAACTTTGGCTCTTTAGAACAGCATATTTCTATTAATTGAAAATACACATTGTGTTATATTTTATCTACTTCAAGCTAAAGGAATCTCACCATCCCACACTAACAGGTTTGTCTATGCTCCGCGTGGGCTGGGAGTGCAGTGAATCCCCCCCCTGCAAACTATTCTCATCCCTTTAATTCCAGTTCTTGGAACTAATCTCACACTCATGTTAGTAGAATCTGTAATGGCAGCTGTGAAGCCGCAGTTAAAAGCATCGGGTGCTCCATGCATTTGGATTCTCAAATCAGAGAGCCTGCCGTGTAATGTATTTGTCTGTAAATGCTGCTGAAATGTATCACAGCATTCCAAAGTATGCATTTATTGAGGAAACAAAACTCATAATCATTGCTCATTTTGATATACAGGAAACGCATGCCACATGCAAATTTGCAGTTTGAATGTTTACTACTGCACTTTGCCATCGCTCAATTTAAGACATTTTATTAAATTTGATAATGTCTGTTTTTTAGCTACATTAATATCGTTCATTGGTTGTACGGCCCTTTGTGTTACTTCCATTTTAGGATTAGTGTTGTGCCAGTGTTTTCTTCCCTGTGCATTCCATCACATCAGGGAACATGGTGAACAGGCTAGCTGATGGAGCCAGTTGTTCAAAGGTGCCCACTTAGTGTAAGCTTTCTGACAGCCCTTCAGTAGTCTCCAGAATGGCATCGCAGACCGAGCAGTGATTGACGCAGAGCAGTATATTCCATCATGGTAATAATCCTGGACTCCTGATATACCTTACATAATAAAAAGTGATGTTCAGAGATTTTCATTTTTGATTTGTGATTTTGGATCATTAGAGAAGTATTTTTCTAGACGTTGTTTTTAAAAATGGCACATGTGTCGCAGTGATGATGTTATATTTCAGGAAGCATGAGACCTATATATTTCATTTTGATGTCAAAACATAGGTTTTGTGGGTCAAGTAGTCTTATAGAGACTGAAAATAACTCCTCAGAGCAACCCATCCACCATTTTTCAAAATTGCAGCTATAATAGATGAAAAAGAGACATATATAGAAATGAAACAAATAATAATGATTTTTAATCCTTTTATGTATACCCCAAACAATGTTTGTGATCGGAATATGAGAAATAAATGTTTCTCACTCCTGTTTTAGACACAGTTTCATAGTTCACTTTATTTGTTTTGGCAATCGCTCGTTGTACATTTGCTGAATGTTGAGCATTTGAGAAGAGCATATCGACAGGGACATCTATTTGTAGCACAGGTTTTGCAAGTGCATGAAACATGCAAGTTCTGTGGGTAGAGACTTTAGAAATTTCATAGGTTTTAGCACCCCATCAATATCTTCCCAGCCAAATTCACACAGATCTTTTTCTACAAATGCATGATACAAAACATTTACACATCTTCTGATCAAGGAGAACACTCTTTTAATGTGTCAACACTCAGAATATGATGTCAGTGGAAGGTCACTTAGCGGGACTGATCTCTTGAACTCACTGTACCGAAGATCGTCAAATGTGTGACAGTTGGAACTCGTTTATTGACACGCACAAGGTATTTTTCTACATCTTTAAAGTCACATTCTTCTTCTATATTAGCAAATCCCTTTAGAAACTTCACAGGTTCAGCAGTTAAAGCTCTAAGCTTTTTTCCAATTTTGCTCATAGTGTCATCACCTGTAAGAATACGTGCTTTGATAAGATTACTGGAATCTCTGGGTCAAGTTTCTTGTACAAAATATGAAGCAGGATTAAGTGTCTATTCTCACCTGTTCCATAACGTATCCATAACTTTGACAATCCTTGACTTATTAATATTACAACTAATCTAAGTAGCCTAATAATAACATATGTGTCATTTGACAGTACAATGATTCAATTGGAACCATTTCGAACAGCCCACTCAACATGTGGCACAACACAAAGGTCAGCTACCTCCAATTCGCTGTTAATGCCTTGAACAACATGGTCCATGCCTTTTGAATATCTCTCTGCAGGCACCAGTTCCTCATTGACAATCATTCCACTTGCATTAATTGGAAATTCAGTGTTCACTGAAGCATCAGTAATGTTTTAGCAAGTTAACTTCACCAAGTACATCTTGTTCGATGTTGATGAACAGCAGTTATCAAGTTGCACATGTGTAGATGTTGAATGTTTGATGCAGGCAAGGTCAATTGCTCCACTTGTAGACGTTCATATGATTCTCTCACATTCTTTGACAGATAGTTCAAAATAACTGTCAAAGACAGTGTGCAGTTTTTGCAAGGTGCACACTGACTTTGATATCTGTAGAACAGTCTGACCAACCTCTCCGAAGTTTTGAATGGATGAAATCTTGACCATCCGCAATTGTGAAATATAGTCCACAACAACAGCAGTTTTCAACGAGGAAACCATTTTGAATTAAAATTCTTAAGGTGAAAGTTTTTTTCGAGCTCTTGTATGAGTTTGTGCTTTACTGGTTTGATTGTGGCATCTCCATCAAATAATGCGTTTGTTGGAAGAAGATCATGTGACAGAATGTCCTTGATAAATTCAACCCTTTCTTTTGCTACATCAGTCTTTCTATCTGCTGAAAAAGTTGTTTTTTGTAACCTGTTTTGTAGAGGCTGTTTTTACGCAACTGTTACTATGACAATCAAAGCGTGCATGTTTAGCTTTGGTGTTTTGCCAAACAGCTTTTTCTCTTTCAATAAAAATCTTTCCTGCTTCAGGTCTAATTATAGTTGTAATCCATGTTCCAGGACATCTAGTAAACATGTCTTTATATCGTTATCCACATATTGTTTGGTCACAAAGTTGTGTAGTTGCACATGCTCAGTCATTTCAAAAGGGTTAACTTGCTGCTGCATGAAATGAAGAAAGCTGTCAACGTGTTTATTAAAATGTTCCCATTCCTTGCCACACGTTTGTGGTGAGGAATAGTTTCACAATGGTCCATTAATTTTGAATTTGTCATCTCTCTGAAAACATTGCAAATAGAAAAGACTTCATAGTAAAATAGCTGCCATTGAGCAACCTATTCACTTTTAAGTGTCTGACCAACAATTCCCTTGGAGCTTTTCTGTGATCTCTAGATCATCTGTTCTAGTTTCATATCTGGAGCCACAGCACTGAACCTTCCCTCTTTGTCTTTCTCCACAAAATTTCAATGAATGAATTTTCTGAAGAGGTATGGTTTTTCCACATCTAGCTTCTTCACTCTTTCCAATTACCGAGACCCAAATCTCAGGTAGTTTATGCGATCGAATTCGTGAAACACAGCAATCAGTAACTTCAGTCTTCATGTGCAGCTCCCAATCACCTTTCCCATCAGCATGTAACAAGTTTTTCACTAGAGCTATCATTTCCTCAGTACTTGCAAAGTTCTGATTTTTTTCTTCACATTCTTTGTCAAACACTATGAGCGTGTTTTTCAGGTTTTCTTATTTTGAACTGAGTGTTTTGAACATTGCCTAGCTTTGTATTATGTCTTTTGAATGAAGTACACCATGAACCTTGTTCACTTCTGAGATAGGATATTCAAAACCTAATTTGTCATTCTTGTTCCAGAAATCATGTCAACTTAACGTTCTGTAGCCTCAGATATGATCAGTATACCTGGTAACGAACGAACATGGGTTCCACTCAATACTGCATGGACAGTTTTGCTTCCAAAGATTTCAGCCTCAATAAGTGCATTGTCACACATTCACTGAGATAACTTCCTGCACCCCACAACGGAACTTTTGTCATGTGGAAAATGCACATCAATGGATACATCAAATCCTACTGAATTGCTCATAAAAATGTCAGCTACTGTACGGAAATCACCTTCATCACAGAAAATTGGCAGGATAGGCTGGTATTCAAGCTGAGCACTCACATTTTGGAAATATTTGAGAGATATGTATATTTTTACATAATTTGTTACTGAAGATGGCATTACTGGTTCTGGCGGCTGGCCAATCCGACACTGCAGGTATACACCTGCTTCTCTCCCACTCACAACACACACAGTTGCCTTAACCGAGTGCTGGTGGCTAACGCGGAGAGCGGCATGACTATGGAGGTGACACACCAGGCGCGTTTCTTTCTGACCACTCCCCGGTGGTTTGTCTAGTGCGATGGGGAGCTTCGGTTTCGTGTCTCCGTTGTTGGAGGTTCCCGGTAGACATACTCAGGGACTTCGTGGGTAAGGCGCATGTCGAAAAGACCGTAACAGACTACATAGACCTTAATTGGGAGGTGGGAGACCAATCGTTGGCTACTAAATGGGAGGCACTGAAGGCAGTGGTGAGGGGGGCATGTATGGGATTGACATATGGAGTCCGGAAGCAGCTCCTCGGAGACTTACGGACGGCTGAGGAGGAACTCTTGAGTGTCCAGACTGCAGGGTCTCCCGACAACCTACAGAGGACGGACGAACGGGTGGCCCAAGGGAAGGTACTTGTAATTTTAGACCGTCTCGATAAGTACACCCTTGGCCAATACCGACAGAGGCTCCATAGGGAAGGTGACAAATCGGGGAGACTGCTGGCCTGGATCCTCCGTAGAGAGCAAACCCCGGAATGCATTGTGGCTATGCGGGATGCTCATGGGACAGTGGTCCACTCGGAGGAGGCGATTCTTGAGGCTCTTAGATCACACCTGCAACAGGTGTATACGGCGGACCCGGAAGTGTCCGAGGCCTCTTATTCCCCCTACTTGCAGGGGCTGACCCTCCCATCTCTCTCTACTGACGCACAGAAAGACTTAGATGCAGCTCTGACAGTGGACGAGGTGCGGGCAGCCCTGGTCTGCCTGCTGCGTGCAAAGGCGCCAGGCAGTGACGGGTTCCCGCCGGAGTTTTACCAGGAATTCAGAGACACGGTGGTGTGTCTTTTGGTGCAGGTGTATGCCGAGAGTTTTGAGGTCGGCTCTCTCCCGCGGAGCATGTCCAGTGGAGAGATTTGTATGATCCTTAAACCTGTGGGAGACAAGCTCGACCCCTCCGCTTATCGCCCTATTACCATGATCAATACTTATGTAAAAATTTTGACTACGGTCTTGGCGACACGGTTGGCCCCGCATATGGTGCACTTGGTCCACACTGATCAATGCGGCTTTATACCGGGGCGTAACACCGCCATAAATCTGCAGCGATTGAACGATATCATTCATGAGGTTCAGGGACTGGATGAACAGATGGTGCTCGTGTCGGTTGACTTGGCCAAGGCGTTCGACACCGTGGACTGGGCTTACTTGCATGAGGTACTCCGAGTAGTGGGCCTGGGCCCGCAATTCTGCCGTTGGGTCCGTATTTCATACAGCTCCCCCAGGGCTCGGGTGAAGCTGGGAACAGCGCTTTCGGAGGAGTGGCAGCTGGGAAAGGGGACACGACAGGGGTGCCCCCTTTCACCACTCCTCTTTGCTCTAGCGATAGAGCCCTTGGCTGTTCGACTCCGGCTGGAAATGCCGCAATGGGGCTTACAGGTGGGTGACTCGTGTAACATTGTCTCCTTATATGCAGATGATGCCTTGTTTTATCTGAAGGCCCCGAGTGAGGCGCTTCCTGTGTTGCTCATTCATTTGGACCGGTTTGGGATGGCGTCGGGCTGCTTCTCAACAGACGTAAGTCTCTGATCTATCCATTGTCGGGGTTCGGGTCGAGACCGGGGGACGATTTACCGGAGCTTGGACAACATTAGGAGCTGGAAAGTTTCCCTTACTTGGGAATTCAAGTGACGCCTATGGAAGCGAGTTCCTTGGCCTGTAATATCGATAAGGTCCTACAGTCCCTGCAGCGCTCCGTGAGCTTTTGGAACACCCTCCCGCTGTCTCTAATGGGCTGCCTTGCGGTTGCTAAGATGGTGATGCTGCCCCGCACACTTTATGTATTACAAAATATGCTGTGTCCCCTCCCTCCTAGGGTCTTTCGTACACTGAACATGCTCCTCACGTCCCTACTTTGGGCGAACCGGCGTACTCGGGTAGCCCTCCGCACAATGGTGCGGTCCTATACTGAGGGTGGCCTAGAAGTTCCACACTTTGACCTGTACTATTATGCTGCACAGCTGCTACCGGCAGCCAGGTGGTTCGCGGGCTCGGAGGTCTGGGAGACGCAGTTGTTGGCGGGTAGAGCGACGGTGCAGGAGCTTCAAGTGGCATTGATGAGAGGTAGAGGAGCAAGCGAGACTCTGCCCTACGTTTTGCGGCACACTGCAAACGTTTGGCATTGCTTCGCCGAAAGGGTACTCCGGGCAACGCCCGGCCACAGGGACTTGCCACTTTGGATCCTGGCGCCGGTGGTGATGATGGAACAACAGATGTCCTTCCGTGCTTGGCGGGAGGGAGGCTGTGACACACTGGCAGACCTATATCCGGCTGACACCTTTCTGACATGTGATAGGCGGAGGAGGCGTTTGCTCTAGGTAGAGGACAATACTTGCATTACCAAGGGATGCGAGAGATGGTGCGCTCCCTCTGGACGCAGTACCCAAAGGTTCCCCCGCTAACTCATACCCTGGACGTCATATTGTCTTGTGGTAGAGCACGCCGCTTTCTTTCATTGCTGTATGCAGCCATGCGTAGAGATTCTGCCCCGCCGGGTCCACCAGCGTGGGCGGCATGGGAAGGAGATTTGGACGCCCCGCTAGAGCAGGGTCATCGCGCACATATAGGGGCCCTTACGAAGAAGGTTTCTTGTAATGCGCATTTTAAGTTACTACATTTCAACTTCCTACACCGCACCTATCTCACTCCGCTCCAGTTGCAGAGTTAGTAGGGTAGGGGCGATGAATGTCCCAGATGCGGAGCGGGGGGAGCGGGGTTCTTACACCTGGCCTGGGACTGCCCAATGGTTCAGGCTTTCTGGGGGAGAGTGGTGGAACAGATTGGTGCCACGACAGGGATCCGCATTACTCTGACACCTTTACACTGCTTGCTGGCGCTGGTGCCTAAACCAAGGAAACGTAAATTGTCCTATAAACTGTTGCAATTGATGCTAGTGCTGGCCAGGCGTAGGGTGGCAATTACTTGGATGGGCCAGAGGGCCCCAGAGGTCTCTAAATGGCTGAGTGACGTGCGGGAGTGGTCCCTGGCGGAGTAATCGCATATGCAGTGCGCCAGGCGGGATGAGAGGCTACAGGAGGACTTGTTGGCCTGGCGCGTGATGTGCGCCATGATTGGGGTCTTGGAACATGCCTCCCAGAGTGAGTCAGAAGGGACGAGTGGAGAGTTATTCTCACCCATGGGCTCGGACGATGAGGGGAACAATGGGGTTGTCCCCGAAGACATAATGGAGATGGGGTGACGTGTGGGACCCAGCATTGTGCTCACAGATTGCTACATTTTGTCTGATTATTTGAAATATATCTAGAGTAACTATGTATCTCAGTGTGGCCCTCAGCCAACAAACCGTGCCTCAATGAGTCAGTTGATGTGTCTGTGCTGTTCTTGATGCCAAATGGGGGGATGTTATTGTTTGCTTATTTCTCACAAAATGACAAAAAATAAAGTTTTTAAAAAAAGAAGATGGTATTACTGGTATAAAATCAACCTTCTTCAGTGGGACGGTATTCTGGGTGATCAGAGCATGAATGCCAGCCCACGGAGGAACTGGCTTTTCCTCATCCTTCAGTCCGCACCAAATAAGCAATATGATAAATTCAGGTAGAAGAAGATCCATATCTTCAGCCACTTTTAAACTTTCTGGTAGACTGGGACGTATTGATGGCTTGTAGTGATTTTGCACACGTTGAAAAGGAGGTTGGGTTATAAGTTTGCAGTTTCATTTGTTTATGCCTATAGCTGACACAGCTTGTTTTCCAGCAACTACTTCATTGGTACAGTCTTGAAAAAGCACCATTGTAGTATCATGTTTGCTGGATATTCCAGACGAAGTAGAGAGTCTTCAAAATCAAAATTATCAAGATCAGTAATTGTAAATCCTTTCCTGTTCAAGTGACTTGGAAGCGGTGTGCTGTCGGATTCACTAGATTTTACAGCATGAGCTACTAACAAGTTCCTGCTCCTTACTATGACATTATAACTTGTTGTTAAACACATTAAAGTGATTAGCTCTCTACGTTTGCACTTGTCAGAGATTGCTTGGGCAGTCATCATGTGTAGTGGAGTTTTTCCTTTTTGCTGTGATGTAATTAATAAAACATGATTTAAAAAAGGCAATACATTTTTACAGCATAAGCCTTTCGGTTCATGAGATTGTCTCCCACTTCTTCTTTTATATCTTCAAAGTCATCATCAATGTTGTTGGCTTCTGTTCCGAACTCAAAAACTTTAGTTTGTAACAGTTTTGCTTTGCTGACATAAAACAATGATGTAAAGGATTTTAAGACAACATCAGGCATTCTTGTTGACTCCCATGATTTGCAGAGCTTTTTGGGCATCCTGAAATTTGTTATTAAGTCCAAAATCTAAATCTTTTAGGGCTTTTCTTAAAATGGTTCCTGCATATTTTACTGCATCCTGTGACCTTATTTTGGCAGCAAGAACTTCAGGAGTCAAATCAGCTAAGAACACCATAAGTGGCTCATTCTTTTTGTTAAACTGACCAAACAAATGCGATCATTCTACACCCTCACCAGAAAAATCATTATTATGGATCAATAAAGATCATTATTTCTCTGATCTCACTGAGTTTGAACCCATAGTCCGCACTCAAGAGTGGCTTTAAAACTTAATTTGCTTTTTCAAAGAGTACCAACTTAACTGAAGGCTGGTGGTTACGTTGCTGCTGGAAGCTCATTGTACATTCATATTTTCAAATGTTTGCATGCATGCAGTTCGGGTGGGCATACAAATCTTTAGCAAATACATTCACCTCACTGTTTAGATCAGCGACTCAGGCTGAGAACTTCATCTTGGAAGAAGCTAGCTGCAAATAAAAACGTTAACCCTTTTAGACTCATATACTCTGCACTTAGTTCTTTTGTCTATGCCTTTGGCCCTTGTTCTGGCTAACCTACAGATGACACATTGAAGATCCTCTGCTTGCTGGTCAGTTGTTGAGGTGGAATGGACGAGGGGTAGCTATTGATAAGTGGATGGGCATTGGGTTTGTTGTCGTTGCTTCCTTAGAAGACTCGGATTCTTGTTGTGATTCACTGGTTTCTGCAATTTTTTGACAATTGTTTTTCATGCTTTTTTCCATTGTGTATGACTTGTAGCACTAGTTGTTACAATGATAATATATATGATCCTCTTCACACATCAGTTTAAATCTTTTGTGAACTTCGCCTTGCCTGATTTCTGCAGCATCTTAATTTCTCTTCTGTCCAGCCACAGTTGATGTTAGCTTTTCTTTCAGATTATTTTGGCATATGACTCATTTTTCTTTGTTGAAGGAGTCCTCCGATTTTGTAGTAATCAACACACTGTCATGAGGTTGAGATCCTCTGCTACCACCTGCTTCACTCATGTTTATGAATTTGAATCAATGGAAAACCTGAAACATAAACAATATTAAAATAAATTACCAATTTGATGGCTAAAACATCTCATTACAGAGATGCCATTTTGGAAAATGGCAGAAGGGTTGCTCTGATGAGTTATTTTCTGTCTCTATAAGACTACTTGACCCCCAAAACCTATTTCTTGACACCAAAATGAAGTATATAGTTATCATGGTTCCTAAAATATTACATCATCACTGCAACATATGTGCCGTTTTTTATAATTTCGCCCAGAAAAATTCAGCCTGGATTAGCAATGTCTACCCAAGCTAAATTACTTCTCTAATAATACAAAAACACAAATCAAAAATGAAAATCTCTGGATAACCCTTTTTGTTACAGTGGTATATCAAGGGGTCAGGACTATAAAAGGAGAGGAATGCATCTGCTCTTCAGAGGAGGGAGGTGAATATGTCAGAGCCCAGTCAGTCCTGTGGTTTAGGGTCTGTATGATTCTTGCACTTTTACGTGAACATGGAGCCTTCTCATTTCGCCCATGTACCAAAGAGCTCTGCTTTCTCCGTTTGTGTATCTGTGATAGCCGTGCTTGCACCAAGAAACGTGTCATATCAGATCCACCTATTTAGAGAATGATCTACCAGAGCTCTACCAATCAACCCCATGGATAAGTGCTGGATAAGTGAAGTCTGTTTTCTTTGTTTATATTTCCTGTCTGGCATCACCCTTCAAGGCCTTGATGTAAATGTAAATGTAAATGTGTTTCGATTTATATAGCGCACTTTAACCCAGGGGCCTCAAGGCGCTTGCTTAGGGAACCCGTCCTGGTATTCCCCTGTGAGATACCCCGGCCGGGTATCCACAAGGTGAAAGCCAGGCATCCCGCCGCGAGGGGCCGTAGTGGAGATTAAGCAAGCTATTGCCCAGAGTCGCAGAGTGTGACCCCGTAAGTCGAGTAGGCACCAGAGCGAGAATTGTCGACTCTGTGGAATTTTTGAGCCCGAGACCCGCCGAGGCGGGGAATCGAACCCTGGTCCACGGCCGATCTCAGCTTCTGGGTCTGCCGCCTCTAACCACTGAGCCACGCTTCTCCAGGTGGCAGTCCTTTTTTTCTTTTTTTAGAGGTTGTGAGGAAGGGGCAAACCCTTCTGGAAGCTACACTGTCTGTCCCGGGTGTAACATGGCTTACCTATTTTAATATTGTGGATGATTCCTTGATGACTACTGCAATACCTTCACCGTGCAAAGGTTGCCAACAAGTCATCCAAGGCAATAAAGCTGAAAATGCTTATGGTGCAAGCAACAGCAGCATTTCATTTTTTTAGAAGTTTGTCTTTTTGTTTTAGTTTTGTAAGACGCACAGCACGGGAATCTCGAACCAATCAAAGATAGTGAACTGTGATTTGCTATCACTTTTGATTGGTGCTGGGGGACAGGTGGGGGGAGGGTTGTAGCTTTGTTCCTTTAGCACTGATCTCTGTGGGAGAGGCAATACTGTAAAGAGGACAATGTCAGTGTCCCCTTTCCAGCAGTGTCTCTCCTAGTGATTCCCGAAGCAGGGGTCTCCCCAATAGACACCAGGGACGTGTTTACTGAGGGGAGGGCCGCCTCCTCTGGGAATGGGCCAACACTCCCCTAAGACGCAACAGTCTTTCTGTGCCATCCTCTCTGCCCCCCACCAGGAGCAGATAGGAGATTTTTACCTCCAAGCCGCCACTCAAGGGGGTGGGTGCCTTCTTTCCCCCATGATGGAGGGAAGATTGGGGTTTTAACCCCAATCTGCCTCCCACTTCCCCTCCTGGTAGAGCAGAATACCCACTAGATGGTGGGGAAATGACAAAAAATAAAGGTTTGAAGGCAGCCTTCTCAGGCATCAGGCCATGACCCTGCCCTAGAACTGGCACAAACATCTTTCTACCCCATTAGGGGCAGATTATGTGGTTTACCCCAATCACAGCAAAAAGTCCACTGGACACCAGGAGAAAAACCTGCCAAAAATAGGACTGTGGGGAGCCCATCCAAGGATCAGGCTGTTCCCTCGCCCCAGAATGAGCACAACAGTCTTTCTGCACAGAGGACGGATAGGGTGTGTTTTCCCCCAAGCAGCGCTTTCCGGGGGGGGGGTGGAGGCCAACTAGATACCAGGGCTCTATCTGTACCCCAGAATAGGCCCAATAGTCTTTCTGCCAACCCTGGTTGCAGATTGACGTGGTTTAGCTTCAGTATGCTCCCCAGAGAGGCAGGGGGAGAAAATCCACTTGACACCAATAGCACTTTTTTTTTTATGAAGGAGTGAGAGCGATATGCACAGCATTAGACCTAACTCCCATCCTTAAAACCACAGCAGTCTTTCTGACTGCATGGTGCCTACAACGTCCCCATCCCCATTGTAAATTAGGGGAAATTATGGTTCTTTTGTGCCTAGTTGTGACATATGGGCTGGCAGAGAGGGATACTTATCAATTAAGCATTTTTTGAGGATGAAAAATAGCTATGTGCTCTTGTCTTGCCTTAGGCATTGGATAATTTTCAGCTATTTAGATTTTTCCCCCACCCTGTGGCTTACCACAAGTTGGGCAGTACATGGAGAGAGAGTTGCTCCCCAAGGTACTAGAATGAAGTGCGTTGCCAATGCCCTGGTTATTCCTGGTGGCGAGATGTTTGAAGGGTACCACTTTTCAACTCATTGAAGTGAGGGATCAGAGAGATTTTGGTGGTGAATTATGAGCTGTGAAATTGATGGCTGAGGGAGTCAAAGAATCATGAACAATTATACTTCTAGAAATCACAGTTGGGAGTGCAGCCCCTAGAAAGTGAAAAAAATTAAAAGGACGCACATACAGCAGTAATGTTCTGAAGGTAGTGGTGGGTGAGTGCCCATCATTAAAGCCATTAAAGCCATAAAGGCACCCTAAATATACATATTAATATACATATTAAGAGAGTCAAACATTGAAAAGGTAATTAATCATTGACCTGGAGTGTAGGAGGTGGACCCATTCTGCCTTCAGGTCATAGCGTTTGTGGTGAGGAGGGATGAGTACTAACCTCTCAATTTCTAATGCACCACAAATAAGGAGTAATGTAACATTTGGGTAGTAGAGTAAGAAAACTCAGAAGTTATGGATGTTATTGAGTAAAAGAGTGTTCGATATTTTTCTGTACTGTAGAAAACTGGCCTACTTGCAGGTAGGTTCGAAAGCCCTGAGGCTGGTCCTCACACCTCAAGTGGTGGCCCCAACCTGCGAATGTGACCAAAGGGGTCTCAGAGTCTGGCTCCTTCTAAATTGGTCATTGTTTCCTGTAATAAAAGAGTTTCATATAAACAGTTTGGCCCCGAGAAATAATCTGCTTCTATGGACAAACCTACAGATATATAACAAGATCTAGCTCAATTTATCTTGCTAAGATGGAAACAATAAGTGGGTAAGACATTCCACTCAGACAGACAGATGCCCATGCAAATCTTGTGATTTGGGTAAAATATTGTCAGCACTTGCATTATTAAACCTTACGGCAGAATGCAACAGATCCCAATGTTTTTATTCTCTATCATGATTTCCATTACTTTTAGATTAACTTAATTTTTTAATAGTGTCTCATGCCATGAACTTCCTTATAGCACCATCAAAGTAAAACAGACCATAATTAATTTGCTATTATTTTCTAATGCATGGACCCTTTTTTTTTTTTTTTTTTTGAAAACCTTTATTTTGCATCAAATCAGAACAAATACGGGCCTACAACCTACCGGCCGGCCACGGAAACAGTAAAGCACCAATGCAACATTACGGCGACACAGTAATATCTCTCATTGAAGCAAGCAGTAAAAAGGTTACACTGTAGTTACCGTATTACCATGTCCCAGAATCAGTGAAGGTTAATTTTAAAAGTTTTCATCGGTACCATTAAGAGCAGGTCATATTTCTCCGTACTAATACAATTAAGAGAAAAGAAACGAGGTCCGTGTAGGTGGGACTCGCTATAGACACCTTTACCAATCAGCACAGTTCGCAGCATGCAGGTCCCAACCAGAGGATGGCCACAAAATATGCACTCCCCTAAAGAGGACGCAACATCCCAACTAATACCACGCTACCACCCATCCCCCAATATGCCTAACACGGGCCAAGAGGAAAGAAGAAAGCATATAATAGCAAAAAAGGCACCATAGAAAGAAACACGAACTAAAAGTTACCCCCCCACCCTACACACATGCAGAGGCTACGGCCTACCCCCCCCCTAGCAGAGTGTTTGTCTCCCCATAACCCGAAATATAGCGAGAGAAGAGACAATTGAGAAGGAGAAAAAGACAGGGAAAAGGGAAGAAAGAAGAAAGAGTACAGTTCACCTAGAGAAGAGTTCCATTAGGAAAGAGAAAGAAAGGAACATAAATCACAGAAGACCAGGGGAGGGCCATAAGTACATGTCCAAAACTGCCAAAGTACATTATTCCGGCCACCCTTACCCCGACTCCACCACCAATACAGTACCAACATATGAAATCCACCGGCAGTCCATCAGTGTCCCAGCAGTACAAGGAAGACAGTTCCGAAGGGAAAGGGGGCACCCTCAACCTTGCCCCGTACGGTAGGATGCAGCGACGCAGTCCAACTGGATCGAAAACGACACAGGTGAAATAAGGGGATGAAGAGGCCTCGTCAGGATAGGAGAATGGTCCCAAACGTTCATCCAGTCCGTTGCCAAGAAAACGTTAATGACACAAGAAGCGTTGCAAGGTGCGGGGTCACCCCGTACAGCCAGTCCCAACATTCGCCCCCATCCCAAGGAAGGGAATTGCATTCCGCTAGCCGCCATTGAGGGATCTTCAGAAAATGGCGCCCGATACCGTCTTGCCAGCCGGAAAACAGCCTCAGACATTCCGGGTCTACCCAGGGGTGTTCCCTCCAGTACGCTTGCAGGATCGGAGTTCCGCGCCGTCTCCATGTCAGCGGAGACCGGGGCAGAGGGGCCACAAGGATGCATCACCGGGTGTGGCGTAGCGGCCAGATGCTGCGGATCGTCACGAACAGACAGGGGGGCCGCGGACAATATCGCGTCCATCCGACCCCCCAGTTCCCCAGCGATGGTGCGCAGGTCAGCCCTCAAGGCGGACCGGGCGCTCAGGATATCACATAGCCGCAATGGCGCCGAGGGGAGAGGGGGCGCAGCATTGTCCTCCAGTCGGTGCAAATGTGTGCAGTGTCGCTCCGCCGGTCGACAGCTCTCCTTGCCAGCATTCCCAATTAGCTCCAGCTGGTTCATGATGAAGTAAGCCCAGACGGGGGGGCGCAGGGCAATAGTTACTATCACCCCCGCAGCAATGCTGTAACAGACCCAGTCCCGGGTGTTTACCTTCGGGGAATGAAGGCAGGCGATAAGATGGCGCTCGTCCCAGCCCTGCAGCGAAACAAAGTAGCGGCGGAGTCAATGCAGGTCCCAGGGAGTGCTACAATGTTGCTTCTGGGGCTTCTGCGCGCAGGTCGGAGAGAGCGGCAAGCAGGGCTCCAGAATCAAGAAGCTGCTGCGAGACACGGCAGCCAGCCCCGTCCAGCAGCCCCCGGCGATCGTCGTTGCACACGGGCCGGGCGCACATCGAGAACAAAGACCCCGAGCCTGCCTCGCCGAGTCCGGAGGAGGTGAGGGCGTTGCAGCGCTTCCACTGCCGGGAGCCGACTTCGAGGCACAGCGGCAGGATCAGGCTGCCCTCCCGGTTCCGCCAGCGCCGATTAATCCAAGAAGTGCGTGCAGGATGTCGCGGTAATCGGGAGAGCAGTTTAGAGGTAAGCGGAGCCGAGGAGTCAGGCGGCCATCATGGTCGCTGGCCAGGCTCCTCCCCCCCACCCTTTTTATTAACTATTTTCGGGAAATCCGGTCCCGTTTTAGAGAACTTAAATTCATATTTATAGAGATTCACTAAAATATCTTTTTATCAGTCCTCCTCCTGCGCTTACAAACCACACAAGCAGTTGTGAATTTGTGTGTTACTTATTGCATTATAATAAATTGTCTGTTAGCCAATGCTTACTTGCCTACTGCACTCTTATCTCTGTAATGAACAACACACACAAAAACAAGACTTTTGGCAGCTAAAGGACCAGTAAACTATTTAGCAGATTGCATGCGCAGACAAGACCAAACCTGAATACCACAATTTCACCAGCTGAGGTTGAAGTTCAGTACGGTCATGCTATTTCCTCTGGCCTGGTTACAATCACCTGTCAAAACAGCACTTGAAATGCACCTGAATGGCGGGCTCTTTATCTCCGTAGCCTCATTGATGTGTGATATTCCGAGTGGCCTATGGCCATCCTTTTTGATATACAGCATGTTTATAAATCCCATATTTAATGCTATACTGCACCACAAAGTAGTATAACTGCTGTACGCCAATGGCACTCAGTGGCTTGTTGGGCTGGACAGTGTTGTTCACATACCCCTCCATGGAGTCAGTGACTAATTTGAAAAAAAATAAGTGCCAGAGCCCAAGGTCTTAAACAGTGGTCTACTGCACAACTCCTGCCACTGCTGCTGAATGCCAGTGACAGCATGTTAGACAGCCTTAGTTAGAGTGGTCTTCCTCCCACCTTTTTGCTTTCCTCCTCCACTTTCTGTCCGTGTTTGGTTGGTGTTAGGCCATTAGCACTGGTTAGCAGTGGTAAAGTGCTCTCTCCCCTAAACATGGTAATATTGGTTCATTCCCAGTTGGCATATTTTATTTATTTATAAGTCGCTTGTAAAGTGGTAATACATGTACCCGGGTAAATGTTACTAGTGGGCCTGCAGCATTGATTGGGCCACCCAATTAAGTAGTCCTCTAAGTCTGTCTCGGGCCTGCCATTGTAGAGGATTTAAGGTACTCTGGCCACCTTGTTTTGGTCTTGTTTTATTTATGAAAATTAGAGCAGCATTACTTGCTAATGATCCCACTCAAACTAGTGTGACATTTTGAACTGTTTCAAGTCACCTTTAAGTTTAGAGATGGCCTGAAAATGCTACTTGTTTAATGTTTTTAAAAGTATATTAAATAGTTAAATGTACCACTGATGTGATATGCTAAAAGAAAATAAACCCAAAGCACCACCATGTGGGGGATTATCACATACATGCTGATGTTTAGAAATAGGTAGAGAAATTAGAAACACCACCTTAAAGTGAGAACTGCGTGAAGCCTTGCTATGCAATATTGCTTAACAGATTTCCAGGCATTACTTGATGAAAATGGATTTGCCCTAAATGCAGCAAAAACTGAAGTGCTGCTCTTTTGGCACCTATAATCTAATTACATTTCCATTCCTGCAGCGTGCCAGTTTAGAAACGAATCTGAAGAAGTGTCTAAGGCTTACATGTTTTAACAAGTAAATGCTGTTTACACTGGTGCCTGTTGACATCATTTGGAAAGCATCAGCTGACTGAGAGCAAGTCTCCACATTAGCTTTCAGATTTGGGTAATGTGTGGGTGCGATTATTTGCACATTGCTCTTCAGTAGTGCGAGTACCTTATTTTGTCAAAGTTAACAATTTTTTATATTTATATCTCTCCTGGCGTTCACAACAGCCCATAAATATTTTTTTAAAAGCTAAGACTTATTTTGATTTGCCATTTATGTTTTGTTGAGAATTGTTGAAGGAGCAATTTTTTATTTTCAAAATCTATGGTGGTTAGCTCGTTCCTATAGACTGTTTAGTATGTTTTACTTTTGCCATGCATGTATTTTTTATTATTTAATTTTGCTTACCCCCGCTTTACCTAAGTGCTAGAGGGTTTCTGTTAGTCCTCCACATCGTCCCCCCTTTCCTTGCCCAAGGTCTTACAAGGGTTTTTGAACGTAAGCACCCTCCAGGGGCGGCGCTAGGCTCATGGCGGCCCTGGGCAGGGAGCGTAGGTAGGGGGCCCCGGAAGAGGGGATCCGGGTGGGGTGGAGCCCCCCGGAGCTCAGGATGGTGTTTTAATAAAACGTCCAGAAAAGGCGTTAGATGACCAGTATCTGCGGCTGCTCCTACCCTTCCGAATTCGTCTCAGAACAATAACATTTAGGAGGAGGAGGGTATTGTGACACACGATGTGAGGTACTGGCACAGACGGCTGCAGTGCCAAGGCCATGACAGGGGCCCCGGCGACATGATTTAAACCAAACGCGGGGCATGCTCGCGTTTCATAAATGCTGGCAATGGTTACACAGTCAAACATGGTCATTGTATGCGGGGAAGGGGCCTCCTGAGTTAGAGAAAGTTCCCTGCCCGGCAAATGTTTACAAAAATGGGCACATGCTGTTGCGGTATTATTTAAAGGCGGGGGTGAACGCCTCCTGATAAATGAGAGGTGGGGCCGGTAGGCCATCGTCTAATCCTCAGACTGGACACGCAGGGTATCGTGCAGCAAAAATAATCGGTAAAAAGCTGGTTCAGCTATGGGTGTGTGCCTTGTCTGGCGCAGCGTAGGCCAAATGAAGCAGAGGGGTATCGAGCAGCAAGCTCGCTTACCTTACAATGCCGGCTGTAGCTCAGGATTTAGAAAACGCTGGTGCCGGTTGAGGAGCCAAAATATAATTAGTGTGTGCACGAGGACTCATAAACGTGCGACATCATCATTTCTCACACTTAGGCAGAGTAGGCACAAGACTACAGTATTGGTGTGGCGGCCCCTGGGGTTTGGCGGCCCTGTGCAGGTGCACAGCTTGCACATGCCGAAGGCCGCCCCGGCACCCTTTACCGTATCTTGTCCAAACTATAGGGAGGGAGTCATCCAACAACCACCTCTGGGACAGCCGACAGTTTCCCAGACAGACGCCAAAATGTACCATGTTTGCAATGTCCTGATGACAGATTTATTTGAATTAAGCAGAACGACAGCCTGTTCTCAGCACCTTTAATATTCCGTGCTGTTTTGTTCAAATTGTTTCCATAAAAAATACTACAACTTTTTGGGGGAAAAGGGCATCAATGAACACATCCACAATCTAGTGAAACGTCCTGTTACCTCTGAGTTGAGTGGCCGAATTCACCGTCCCCACGTTCATCCTTCACACCACACCTTTAAATCAAACTCGACACGAGAAAAGCTTACATTCGTCTCCGTCAAAGACCACTCCATGACAGCCATCCAAAAAGATCTCTACAACCAGTCAAAATGGCCCTAAACACACGTCAGGTATTAACAGACAACCCAACATATACCACATAAGCCTGAAAAAATGCCTTGATCGTAATGCTCCATTCTCAAAATCTAACCCTTGAGCACAGTGGTGCACCTATGAACTCTCAGAAATCAAGTGCTCTGTGCGCAACCAAGAAAAGAAATGGAGACAGACCAATGCCCATGCACTCACTCAACTCAAATCAAACTATTTGGTGTGCAAATCACGAGTAAAGCCTGATCCACTGATTATCATAAGCAAAGAGGCCGAAGGTAAATCAGCCTTCAAGGTCTTTAAACACTGCATTAGTCCACTCCCAGGCTGTACAGTCCCACAGTCACAAGTGCAAGCCTTGTCCTCTCCCACCTGGGTGATGGCTGTGCTCTACTCAGCAGCCGCACAGACACCATTTTGGCATCCCTGAAAGGTGTCCTACCAGGGGTGGCAAATATCATTAAGAGATAGAAGAAGTTAAATCACATCACCCATCGCTGAAGGAACTAAACTGGGTTCCCCCTACATGTTCACCTATTCTTCAAGACCAGTTGCATCACTTAAAAGGCCATTGAAAGTTTCACCCATGTATCTGGCCAAAAACGAACCACCTCAGGCAGACAGCACCACACTAGTATCTAGGACACCACTGCATTGGAGATAAATAGGTGGCAAAAAGAAAATAATAGGTGACAGTCCTCCAAGTGTGCATCTTGGATCTGGAACACTAGCCACAATGACATCAGAATGTCTCTGATCCTCCTGCAATTCAGAAAAAATACAGGCTTACACCATAGGAACTTCTTTGTTACCTGCGTGATTCTATAGAATCTGAATTATTCCCCTGGTCTCTTGCCTATTTTTCAGCGTCTGGTTGCTTTCTTGCTGGGTTTGGGCTATTCAAATACTGTTCCGTACAATTTCCTTTTGTGCCTGGACTTCAGTGCTGGGAACTTATTTTTGCTGTGCATTGTCACAAATCTTCCTTCCTTATCAATTTCTTTCCTTACTGACCCTGCGTGTGTGCTTTGTATATGTATTGAATGGTTATATGGTAAGTGAGACCCTCATTATTTTCACATAATGGCCAGCTGCGGTGACACACAACAGATACCTCAATCATAGCAAGGCCATGAAGTCTATAATCTTCACTTACTGATTGTGAGTCTGCTTCATGCACTCTTATGCCAATAAGACCAGACCACATGCTGCAGACACCCCCACAATTGTCCCCCAAAAATTATAAATTGGATCAAGTGCCAGAAAGTACATCTTTTAGTAAATGGTTTTGGGTAATTTAACAGCATCAAATGTTATTCCCATCAAGTGTTTAACAAATCTTTAAAGCATATTTTTCTGATACCGGGTCCAGTGAATGTGATTATTTGTACACTTTGAGAAGCTTGAAGTGCTGTGGATAGCTTCAGGGCTGCATTCAAGGAAGGGATGCTTCACCGTTCCCTGCACAGTGACGCCCTCCCCAGGGACTTAAAAACAATACACAGAAAAAGTGAAGAAACACAGTAAATGCATATCACAATGTGCATTTAAGTACTGTACCTTTCGAGTGCACATGTCTTCCTATCTGAAACTGGAACAAATTGTAAGTTGTGTAAAAATGACACAGCTTTCGTTAGTATTATGCATCTCTAATGTTGACCCACAGAACAGAGAGGTACTGTAGATGCTCCTGTTATATTTGGGTTTCTCGCTTTTTGCCCCAACACTCGTCCTCTGTACAGATTTACACCATTAGAGTATATTTCCCATGTATGGCTGTAGATGGATGTGAGCATCTACAAGTTCTACCAGCATTCTTCAGCCTGCTCACACACAGCACAATGTCAGGAAGAACTCTTTCAGGAAGAGGCACAAACGTAGGCCTGCTTCCAAATATTGTGCAATTTCCCTAAAATAGGTAGTTTTATGGTCTGTGCTGTTTAAAACAAAAAGATTTAGACATACATTACTGATCCTTTTTTAAATGTATTTATTGAGTCTTATGAGTGCACTACATATGCAGAGTACACCAATAGTATGTTCATCAGTTTCAATTGTATAGTTTCATAAGGTGTACCAATCCTGTAAACAGCCAAAACAAACACAAAACATCAACTCGGTCAGCAAGTCATGGAGGGTACACAACATACTCCCTTAATCTGGTGTCTGTGGCCTAATTAGAATAAGACTGAACATGAAGAGGCAACCAACGTCGGGGGTTAGAAGAGTGCGATGGGTGCACATTTCCAATCATGCACCAGCCCCCCTCACTCACTGCGTACTCATGGGTGGGAAGCACACAGGAGGGCACCTCACGTCTACGATCCATGAAGAGCGTGTTCACATGTACGCTTTATGAAGAACGTATGCAGGATTACAGCGAAATGAAGTCCCATCAGCATGCAAACAATCACAGAGGCCTTTTATCATGTTTAGATCTTAGAGCGTGCAAAACCATCGCAGTAGCTGTGATCATATTTATGATGTGACAAAAATGTATCACATACTACTTCCATCCATTTGTGCATCTCCTTCAACCACTACTCGTGTGTGGGTGCATTCATAAACTTCCATGCCCTGACAATTTGACATTTGGTGTCAATTAGTGCCAGATGGATAAACCAAGTTACCAACTTCCCTTACTGAGGACCAGACCTCAATCTCAGGATACAGTTCCCTGGACCGTAAGCTTGCCACTCAGGTGAACCCCTTCTAATATCCACAGAAGACCAAACATATGGACCGCCTGACCACAGAGGCTTCTTGGAATTTCATCAATGGATTCTGGGTATAGTCGGTGTAATCTGTGGGAAATTAAGTAGGCTCAATGCAATATCTTATATTGTATTAATGTAAATACTGGATTTCTTGTGACTTTCAAGGGGTATTTGCATCCTTTTCGTATCAGTGAACCTTCTGGCTAGGTCTGTTTCTCACCACCCCCGCAGCACATCAAGGCTAACTTTAGTCTGTTCAGTGATAGCACATTATAAGATCGTTGTGACCGTCTGGCCTTTCCCTGATGTCAATACCACTTGCAGGGTTACAAAATTGGATACTAACAGACTATAGAGCGCTCCACAATGGTTATCAGGGTATATTTGCCAGACAATATCAAAAAGTGGTGCCTCTAGAGGGAGGGTGTGTATCCAGGCAGGATGCCGTGGAGCAGTGAGGATAGTTGCTGCCGGATACTAGGAGAAGGTGTTTTGTGGAGGACGAGACGATACACTAATACTGATTGGAGAAACAGGGAGAATATAGTCCTCCAGACTAAGTTGATGATACACGCTGGGGAATTATATATTCTTGGACTAATCGCGATAGAAGAAGAACGAGCCAATAAGGAGCTTAGAGATGAGGAAGGACCTAAGAGGCACCAGATTTTGAGTAAAGAGGACCATCGAGCTTATAAAACTTGATATAAAGGATTGAAGTACTGGTAGGAATACGTGGAAGCTATTGTCTTGGATAAATTGAGGAACTTTGAGCCCTGAGTAAGTCAATGTGATGTATTAATGCACGACGAAACACGTGTTGGCTGATGTACCATCTATACAGAAAAGCCAGATTGTAATAAAATTTGGAGATTTGGAGAAACCGTAACTGCAGAAGGAGTGGACTTTGCTTGTTCCGATATATATATACAGTGATGCTTGCCAGAGACTTGTTTGAAAGATAAGAAAGAAAAAATTAGAACATTGATATCTATGTGCTCAGGGGGTGGTATACCACTTGCAGGGTCTTGTGGACCTCCGGCTCAGCAATCCTTCCCACTTTCCCAGACATTTTTAAGAGCCCGGGAAATAGCACCTACAGGAAAAAACTGGCCTGTTCGTAAGTCACGTCTGTTGCATTTCCTCAAACGTCATTAAAGTGTGCTCAGCGTACATTTCTTCAAGTTTAACCACTCCAGCCCCTGTCCAGAGATCAGTTTCTTTTGCATGAGAATTTTCTCAAACTCCCTCAAGGGAGTCTCCAGTGCATAGGCCACAGCCATCTTCATTTTGTACAAACATTTTCTCTGGTAAGCACTTTCCTACTGCAAGTAGCTTAGATTAGCAGTCCCACTTAACGCTCCTAGCAGAAGCCAACTGCCTCCACCCGCTTGCCTTATGACTGTAGATTTCTCTGCCTGAGGGTCTGTGTGCCACCTGGCCACCAATAGAAATTTGAAAGATGTGTTGTAATTCTCGTAATCAGGGGCATTAAGATTTCCCCGGTAGACAGGCAACACCAATTTCGATAATGCTACTTTTCATCCGTCAACCATCCCACACCAAATCAAGTAGCAAGATGTTCAACATTGCAAATGTGCGTTTGGGAACTAGTACTGGTACATTTGCAAAAAAGTAAAGCAGGCAAGGCGATAGAAGAGGGCAACTACACCCATGGTAGACAATGACAGTTTTTTCCAAACTGAATAGTTTTTTAGCAGTACTAAAGTTCCCCTCAATGATGTCAGCATCTTCATGGTAGACTTAGAAATCCAGATTTTTTAAATTCGTCTTAGACCACTGCAGTGAGAGCGTGGGCAGAAGATCCGGCCTTTCCCCTGGGAAGAGTCGGAACAGACAGGACTTAGCTCTGTTGGGTCTGAGCCTCCAGACCAAGCCAAAGAGATACAATTGCCTGAGAATATGGTCAGAGACAACCCTTTTGTATTACATAGAGCAAGACATCATCTACATATAGCGAAATTCTGTGGGTATTTCTTAACAACGCAAATCTTTTCGGTATTTCTTGGATTCTAATTTTGCCACAAACGGGGCGATGGCTAAAGCAAATGGCGGAGTCGATCCTGGCACGCACCCCTGCCTCGTACCTCTATGCACCTTTCAGGCTTCAGAATTCTTTGTCACCATTACGAGCTCATAGGCATACATGATGCCAATATGGGATACAGAGCCCGCTCAAATGACAGGTTTGTCTTGGCATTACCTGTCTTCACTGTTATTTAAGGCTGCATTTTTTAATTCTATTTTAATGGAAAAAGAACGCTAAATCTAATAAGAAAGAAATACTTTTCTGAGTAGAAGAACGGGTGATCCATTTTTTATGCAATCTACAAATACGTTTCGTTTTAAAGCGTCAGCAGATCGAATTGAAGACGTTGTTATATTCAATTTTAGCAAGCATCACTTTAACAGAGTTTCGTGGTGATGCATTTTGCTGTGGCCATCGAGGGCATTCATTGAAATTCTGCATGTAAATATCTATTGATTTTAGAATATTTCTGATCATGTATTTTGTTGTGAGGGTCTTAGAAGGTCGAAACATAGACCAGGACTATTTGTTGTAAGCAACCATTTAGATTAAACACAATGAGCAAGAAAGCAAGCATGGAAATACAAAATACACAACTTTTATATGTGCAGTGGAACAAAAGCGTAAAATTATACATGCAACCTAAACATATTGAACCTAGTGGAAAACATGTTTGCCAATCTATCTTAAAGGAACATAACAGACAAATACAATTAATACACCACTTTAAGATGTTTGCATCAGAAGATAAATATTGATGGCTTCTTTTCAGGAGATGTAACACGAAGTGGGCAATTCATTTTTAAAAAGCAATTTGCTCTGATAAAAAAAGATGTCAACATTTTGATTCTTGTTTTTATGTAAATCTGTTGTTGCTTTTTAGACAAGTATTGAACCGAGAAAACACGTATTAATAGTGATTATTGACTACCTTTAACAAAATCTAAAGTACTATTTATATATATCTAGTCATAAGTCAGTTCTATAGTCATAAAGGCTTCACGTAAATTACCTAAAAAGTCAAAACAAATGTGTGAGGAAATTCTTTTTTTTACCGTGTTCCACCTAGAGCCCCCTGAACCGGCCCAGCCAAAGTTCTCTTTTTAAAGGCATCCATTCTAATTTTGGCAGGACTAGCCAAGGCCTGCAGGTGAGTCTCAGCACCGGAAGGCCATTAGGGGTAGCTGTGCACTTTTCAAGACATCTTGAATAGAATAGAATAAGACCTCTAAATTTGTATGATATGTCACTTTCAGAAGAGTACATATGTGGGAAACAGGAGTGAATTACATATTGTGGTGTTCCATATGTTTCTTAAAACCAACAAATGATTCTAGATTAGATGTGTTTTTTTTGACAGCCAGGATGTGTCTCGTAGTATGTCAAATATAGCATGTCTTTTAGTTTGTAATTTTCGATTGGAAAATGCAATCTTCCAAATTTACAACATCTAGGTAGCAGGTACAGTTAGATTTTAGTTACTGCCTGGTCAAGTTTCACACATTACATGCTGACATGCTGACAAATATGTCATGTAAAATCAACTGACTTCAGCTGATAGTTTCTTGACTTCAGCTGATAGTTTCGTCTTTAAAATATTGGTCTATCAGTGTCTTGTGAGGCTGCCCTACCTGCAACTGGCTCTGCGCATACATCACTATGCAAACACAACACTCTGCTCCCTTTTTTGCGGGTTCTACATGTTAGGAGTGTGCAGCCTCTGACCAACATGTATCTGTGTATGTGGGTCTGCGTGGCTGTGGTCCCTTCACTGAAGTTTGGGCTTTCTTTGGCTGCTTGTAGCTATGAGATCATGAGGCTTACAGTGGAGTGGGCTCCATGCGTATTATAAAAAGTTCGATATGATGGTCACAGATGAGATTTACTGGCTTGTCGTTACAGGGGTAGAAGCCGGGTAGCCTCTCGGTCCTGTAGTATTGGGCTCATCCCCATGGTGCTGTTGAAGATGGGTCACACTTAGGCCTAGTTTGACTGTGAGCCGTGAAGTGAGTTTTGATCTCTGCCCAAGGGGCAGCCCTCAAAAACAAACTTTACTCGAGTTGGGGAGTATAGTAGACATATATAAAACAACATGAAAAGGCAGTTCCCAATAATGTAGAGGACCAAACAGTTCCAAGAATATAGAATGCCCGCAGAACAGCTAATTATATTTAAATTATTTTATTGTCATTTATATTTATAGAAAAATCTCTGTCAAATGTGCAAAGTACAAAAATCCATAATTCATTGAATGAGGACTGCATATAATTCATGTAGCATCAGCCCAAGAACAGGAAGAACAATAAAAAAAAAGGCACATACATCATTCACTCATTCTACCAATCACAGACTCGCTCACAAACCGATACATTCATATAGACTCAACCAACTAGAAACTCTCATCAACCAGACAGAAAAAGCGCCGACGCGCGTTTCGGAATAGTGCCACAATAGGGAATTCCTTCATCAGGGCGCAATTCATCACAATAATTAGGAAAGGCACAGTGTTCCAAGAATCCAGGTCAGTCAGGTAAGTTCCCGTTCAAAAGTTCTGGGCAAGCAAAAGCATATCTGTGGGCAAGAGAATATAATGAGTATAGTATACAACCGATAATAACCCTAAAACAGGGAAGGAAAAACTGGTCAAGCATGGAGTAAAACAAAATATAATCAAGCTGTAAACCATACAATCCTCAACATACTTGCAAAGAAAAAAAGTTTAATAATAAAGAAGCACAAAATTGTATGTACAGCGGTGTAAGCATCAGAGAAAAGCCACAAATAACACAGAAATCAAGTGTTCAAATCTAGCAATTCGAAATCACAGAGTAATCAAAAGGATTAAAAAGAGGGGGAAACTTAGCTCATAAACAAGAAAGACAATATTAGATATTTACAAATTTACATACCAGACAGAAAACTCCCCAGAAGGCTGGAACGAAGGAATAATAGACGAACAGCCTTACGATATGAAATGGTCAATATCGGATAAACGAGGGAGTTTCGGTACAATCTGTATAGCCGTGTATAAAAAAAGAGAGTAAGAACCATCTAAGTGTAGGCTTAACAAGATGGCTCAAAGCACTCCTAATACTTCTAAATGTCAAATTCATGCATCCCAAAGCAAGGTGCAGAGGGTATTGGCGTCTACATGGACTACAGGAGCCTGAAAATCAAAAGGGCTCACCTGAAAATTCAAAGGGACGGATGTTTGAGGAGGGTCAGAAATCCCAAAATTATTTTAAACCGGGAAGTGTCAAAATGAATGATCGGAGATCCAGGAAGTAGAATGAACACAATACATACTGAATGAAGAAAAAAAGAAAGAAAATATACGTTTACCTAAAGATATGAGACAAAGCTTATGAGAAAAAGAACAAAAATTACAGCGGGATGCCACCATTAACGTGTCACTAAATACGGTGTGTTAGGAGATGACACAGTATATGCTAGAATAACTCGCCGTGAGGACCTATGTCCCGTAGTAGGCAGCGTTAGCCTCGTGCAAAATGTACCTTAATTGAAGCAACAGGCGCGTGTTATATTAACTTTGGAGACTCGCAATTCCAATCCACCAAGATCGAAAGGGCCGCCGGGGTTGGGGAAAGTTAAAACGATAGCATGATCCTACAGAATAAGCAGAGGATGCACGATTTAAAAAGGCAGTTAAGGCTACGTTCCAGGAAAGATATATCATCGACCGTCGAAATGTGCTTACCTAGCCAAGGTGATCAAAGGATCTCCATATCCATACCGCATGGGTCTGTCTCATTCGCCGACAAGAGTAAAGAACCGGACGTACGGATGTCTTTTAGTTTGTAATTTTCAATTGGAAAATGCAATCTTCCAAACTTACAACATCTAGGTAGCAGGTACAGTTAGATTTTAGTTACTGCCTGGTCAAGTTTCACACATTACATGCTGACTTATTGGTTTTGGAAATTGTATAACCAAATATGTAATGTAAAATCAACTGACTTCAGCTGATAGTTTCGTCTTTAAAATATTGGTCTATCAGTGTCTTGTGAGGCTGCCCTACCTGCAACTGGCTCTGCGCATACATCACTATGCAAACACAACACTCTGTTCCCTTTTTTGCTAGTTCTACATGTTAGGAGTGTGCAGCCTCTGACCAACATGTATCTGTGTATGTGGGTCTGCGTGGCTGTGGTCCCTTCACTGAAGTTTGGGTTTCTTTGGCTGCTTGTAGCTATGAGATCATGAGGCTTACAGTGGAGTGGGCTCCATGCGTATTATAAAAAGTTCGATATGATGGTCACAGATGAGATTTACTGGCTTGTCGTTACAGGGGTAGAAGCCGGGCAGCCTCTCGGTCCTGTAGTATTGGGCTCATCCCCATGGTGCTGTTGAAGATGGGTCACACTTAGGCCTAGTTTGACTGTGAGCCGTGAAGTGAGTTTTGATCTCTGCCCAAGGGGCAGCCCTCAAAAACAAACTTTACACGAGTAGGGGAGTATAGTAGACAGCCTCACCACAGGTAAAATACACCTAGTGGCTTGTTAACAGTTGTGATATGCAGGGGGTGGGGGTGGGGGGTGGGGGGGGAGTAGTGGTGGATCAGAGGTAGAAAATTCCCACTGGGGTCTCCTGAAGGTCAGACCCTAGAATTTTTTTTTATACTTCTCACACATGTGTTGGGCACTGCCGCCAGTCACTGCAAAAGGTTTCTCTTGTTTCTTAGTTTACTTATTGTCTCTTTTAATTTATGTTTCTTTAATCGAAAGAATTGATGAGCATTGCTTGTACAGTGATCCACTGGGCAAGTTGAGGTTGTTGAACACCATCAAGAGTTATGACAAGCTACGGGGCGTGGCTAACCACCAGCCAAGATGGCCGCACTCTGAGGGAGCTCTGTGACTGACGAGCCCTCCCCTTGAAATCCGTCCACTCATCCGTGCCTCTAGGAGCTGCTACACGGCAGAATCGCAAGCCCCTTGTCCTCCGGTGCAACCAGCTCCAACCAGCATCAAAATCCGAGGTCCCCCGGAGCCACTGCACCGTTTTGAAGCCTGCGGCCTGTTCTGGCACCAAGAGCCGGGGGCTTGCGTGGAGACCAGACCCGGAGTGCCCCGCGCACGGAACACCTTCTGCACCCTGCTTCAATTCCGAACCGGGACCAGCCGACCGGAGGAGCTCCCGCCCAACCTACGGGGCCTGCCAACGTCTCAAATCGATTAGGCTGCAGGCGAGTGTTGTTGCTGGCGTGGCCGGAGGCGGGAAGGACTGGGGAGCGGAGGGGAATAGCGCGCCCTGGCGACACAACGTGACGGCCCACTGCCTCGCAGCAGTAAGTTCACGCTGACGGCTCCTGCTCCGGCGGCCCGCTGGGGGTGAAGCGACTTGCGCCCGCGCCTGTGAACTACCAGCCTGCCATTACCCACGCATCTCGCGGGCCGCTTGCCGAGACGCCCTGAAGGTGATTAGAACTACGAGGACCAAAGCAGGAGAGTGCCATCGCACAACGGAGCCGGCCCACGCCGGCAGATAATTCTATGGATCCCCACTGGTTGTGGCGAGGCAGGGGACTGATTTCCAGACATCTGAATTGGCCCTAGCTCACCCCGGGTACTCACAGTCACTGCCACGCGGGCCTAGTCTGGGGACTGAAGCTGTGAAAATGCAGGGGCTGCGACGAGACCGCGTAACACGGCAGGGAACACAACAGCGCGCCTCCCGCCAGAACCATTTAAGGGCACACTCCGCTACACACTCTAAGCACCTTCTTACGCACCATAAACACCGTCGGCGGAAATGAGCGGCAGGGGGACGAGGGGCCAGCAGGCCTCAATACTGGAAAAGTACGCCTATAATAGAGACCCACCGGACGCTGCGAGGGGAGACTCCGCTCGGATGCCACCCCACCCCGGAGGAGATGTGAACAACACAGACAAGATAACTCTCCACGACGTCATGGCGACCCTAAAGACAATGCAATCCTCAATGGGCACAATCTTGACAGACGTCTCCCTGATTCGAGCAGACCTCGCAAAAATGTCTGACCGCCTTGTAACGGTCGAGAAGACAACTACTGAACTTGTGGGAGACACGCCGGCACTAAAGCGTAAAGTCCAACGATTGGAAGAAGATAACCTCATGCTAAAAACAAAACTGGATGACCAGGAAGGCCGCTCGAGGCGGAATAATGTACGCCTGATTGGCGTTCCAGAATCAGAACGCGGCCCGGCCCTGGACCTCTACGTTGAAGACCTTGTAACTAAGCAGCTCCAACCCAAAGGACTGTCAAAGTATTTCTCGGTAGAACGTGCCCATCGAGTTCCTGGAGGACAGCCGAAGCCCGGAGCACCACCTCGGCCTATCCTGGAACGAATCTTTAACTTCAGGGACCGGGACGCCATTTTACAGGCAGCACGCACTCGACCTCCCATCCAAATTGACAATTCAGAGATCCACTTCTACCAGGACTACACAGCGGCAGTGGCTCAACAACGCCGGAACTTCACGGAGGTAAAGAAGGAATTGCGTGTTCGAGAGCTAAAATACTCAATGATTTTCCCGGCGAAGCTGCGTGTGGAGTCAGAAGGGAAAACGTGGTTTTTCGACACGCCACAAGCGACTCAGGAGTGGATGGAGACCAGCGAGAGATCCGAAGAACCGGAATCCGCAACGCAACCAAGGAGTAGGAAGCCCTCAACCTAACAACGACGCAGAATGAACAGGAATCGTCACACTACAATCTCCGTCATGGTTGCCGAAATCTTGCAACCTTTGAATTTCAAACAGGCATCAATCCACTCATCAACATGATGGAGGTTGCCGGTCATGCTGTGAGAAGGAGAGGCAGTGAGCCACTTACAAAGGGCCAATTATGGTGAGACTATGGCTTGACACAGCAAGACCCATGCAGGTAGGACTAAACGGTTAAGACTAGCACTGCACCAGTATCTACAGAGGGGGGGGAACGGCAACGGACACAGAAGTCTCACCCCCACGAACAATGTTCATGCTTTGGGACTGTAAGCACTCTGCTCAGTTGGGGAGGTGGAAGGTTCATTGTCCGCCGGGCAGGGAGGCAGGGAGGGGGGTAGGGGTTCTTTACGTTTTCACCTTCTTTAGTTTCTGTTTTAATTGTATCTTTCCAATATGGCTGGCTCCTTGCAGACACACGCAACACAAGCACCGTTTCTTCCTCACACATTTAGGCACAACGGTCTGGCTGGAGCGACCATCTGGGAGCATCCGGTCACGATCTCCCCGCTGTGACACTCACATCACAGGCACACTACTAGACACACGGGAGCACGTTCTACACTCCCGCGCACCTGGGACCTTGGTCCGCATCCTAAATCCGATGACACTGATGCACCTGCTTACCGATGATCATGGCTAATCATGATGTCTTTTCACCAGGCCCCCATTCACATCCTCTAGTTGCCCCCACTCTAACGATCATATTGTGGAATGTCAATGGCCTAGGCCATAAAATTAAGCGGGCCTAGTCCTCCAATATCTCTTATCTTATCTTATCTTATCTTAAGGGGCTCTTATATAGCGCACTGACACCAAAGGTTTCCTGGCGCTGGCTGAGTGCTGTGAGATGGGAAGACGGGGGTCTAGCCAGTCTGCGTGAAGAGGTAAGTTTTCAGAAGTTTTCTAAATGCCAGGAGGGAGTTGGCAGATTTGAGAAGGAGGGGCAGCTGATTCCAGAAGGCGGGGGCAAGGTAAGCGAATCTACGACCGCCAGTTTCTTTAAGTTTGGTAGAAGGGACAGCTAGCAATAGGCGATGGGAGGAACGGAGATTACGTACCGGACGGTAAGGGACGACCAGTGATTTGAGAAAGGCAGGGGAGGTCCCGGACACAGCCTTGAAAGTCAGGCAGCCGATCTTAAATGCAGTCCTCTGCTCCACCGGCAACCAGTGGAGTCTGTGAAGCAGTGGTCTCGCAGATTGCCACTTCGGGGTTTTATAGGCCAGTCTTGCCGCTTGGTTCTGTACAATCTGGAGCCTATTAAGGAGGAATTTGGGTAGGCCGTAGTACAGGGAGTTTGAAAAATCCAGGCGGGAGAGCACCAAGGCAATCAGGACTTGTATCAGGGCCTCCGGTGTCAGGAGGTGAAAAACTTTCCTTATTTTTCTGAGCTGGAACATGCATGATGACACAACCGCACCCACCTGAGGCTTAAGAGAGAGCTCCGAGTCAATTATGACCCGAGGCTCTTTGCTGACTTAGCCGGGACGGGCGGGGAGCCAAGCTCAGTCGGCCAAAACTGTGGGCCCCAGTGAGTAAGACTTTTTCCTGGAAGAATTAACTCGGTCTTCCCCGGGTTCAATTTAAGCTGGTGGGAGTTCATCCAGTGTTGGATGTGTAGCATCACTTCTTGGCAATCGAGGGCTGCATTGGGGGTGTTGAGCGGAAAGATGATTTGCAGATCGTCTGCATAGTTGAATACGGTGACATTCCACCTCTTCAAGGAAAAAATGAGCGGCTGAAGGTAGAGATTAAAAAGCAGAGGGGACAGGGAGGATCCCTGAGGCACTCCGCAGATGGATGGGACCTGAGCGGCTGTGAAGGGACCAAGCCGGACCGCCTGCATTCTGCCCGACAGGAAGGATTTGAGCCAGGCAGAAGCCAGGCCTCGGATGCCGGCTTGCTCGGCACAGTGGATAAGGATGTTGTGGTCCACCGTGTCGAACGCAGCCGACAGATCCAGTAAGACGAGCGCCTGTGATGTCCCTTTATTGGCATTAGCCCTAAGCGTATCCATAACTGCCAGGATCACAGCCTCGGTGGAATGGGCTGGTCTGAACCCGCCTGATTAGGTTCGAGAAAGTTGGAACACTCGATGAATTCAGATAGGCAGCTAGTAACGCGTGCCTCCAGGATTTTGGATAGATAGGGCAAGAGAGAGATAGGCCGATAGTTGGCGAGATCGTCCGGGTCCGCTCCAGGCTTCATCAGTAAGGGCACAAGGACAGCCTCCTTGAAGGAATTAGGCACTGCTCCTGCCTCCAGTGAAGCATTTAATAAAGGCAAGATGCAGTCCGGTAAGGACAGGCAGATGTCACGAAAGACAGAGGGAGGGCAGCAATCGTTGGGCGAGCCGGATTTGACCCGACAGCAAGTTTAGCCAAAGTACTCGGGTCGAGGGCAGGGAAAGAGAGCAAAGAGAGCGGGTTTTCCGGGGGGGAGGCTGGCATATCATCAGGAGGGACTGAAGGGATAGTATTCTTGATCTTGGCGATTTTCTCGATGAAGAATCTATTTAAGGCATTGCAAGATTCTTGCGTCAGAGTCTTAGAGGGGAGAGTCCTTGCATCAGACGTGAGCTCCCTCATGATTGAAAAGATCTCCTTAGGTTTATTATGAGCAGTGAGGATCCTTTCCGAAATGTGAAGAGCTTTTGCTGCCATGATTGCATCTTTATATTTTTTTCTCGCAGCAACATATAGCTCTCTGTCGATGGGCAGGTAATTGCGTCTCCACCTACGTTTCGTTTGGCGCAGTTTGAGTTGCTGAGCTTTCAAAGTGGAGTTAAACCACTTGTGGGACTTACTGTGCCGGGAGCGAGGAAAACTGGAGGGAGGGGCAAAACGATCACTGGCTTTGATGATCCAGCCAGTAAGATCTTCCTCCAGAGTACGGACAGTCGCAGTATTAGACAGCGAAGGACGAGTCTCAGCCAAGAACGAGAGGAATTCCTGAGAGTCAAGAGTACTCCATTTACGGGCAGTCCCACCGGCCATGGGAGAGACCTTAATGCAACCCCTGACTGTGATCACTGTAGCGATCAAGTGATGGTCGGACCAGATACAAGGGGTGATCACAGGGTAGGAGGGAGTGAGATTATGAGTCCAGATATGATCTAAGATGTGGCCCCCAGTATGGGTGGGAGAAGTAACGTGTTGGTTCATGTTGAAGCTGGTGAGGACTTCAAATAACTCAGCCGCATGAGGACCAGCTTCATTATCATTATACCAATAGTTAAAGTCGCCGAAAATGGCGACTCGAGCAGATGAAGTAAGTAGATTAGCTAGCTGTTCACTGAAGGCAGCAGGGAACGAAGGCATAGGGTAGGGAGGACGATAGAGGATGACAGTGGTGAGAGCTCCCTCTCCAGTATCTAGCTTAATGATGAGATTGTCCACGTCAGTAAGGGTGAAAGAAGACGTGGAGATAAATTTAAGCTCCTTACGAATGACAGCTGCCATCCTGCAGAAGGTCGGTTCGTGTTGAGCAGGTAATAATCGGGGGGCAGAGCTGCTAAGATGTCAGGGAGAGAATCATCAGTCAGCCAGGTCTCGGTAAGTAAAAGGATATCAGGCCTTTCGTCGGTGAGAAAGAGAAAGAGATCAACCTGATGCTTGACCAGTGAGCGTGTATTTAAGTATAGGACCCGGATACGCGTTTCAGTCGTGCTGGGATCAGATGACTGTTTAGTGCAAGGGGAAGGAAGAGGTACATTCCGCGCAATACCAAGTGCCGAGATAGAATCTAGGGTCCTCGGGGGTAGTGCAACAGATACACAGTCCAGATCCCTAAGAGCCTGAGAGGAATAAACAAAGGGGGAGGGGGCCTCCTGCGCCTCCTTAGCGCAGAGAGGCGCAGACGGGCAGGACTCTGGCACGACTCCGGCGCAGGTCCGGCGCGTCCGCTGCCCGCGTCCGCTGCGCGGATGCATGAACGTCCCCTTTTATGCGCGACTAGAGCGCGGGGGATTGAAGACACACCCAATATGGCCGCCGCTTGTCTGAACCTTGGACCAACTCTACAGCGTCGATACTCGGCTGGGAGTGGCCCAGGGCAACCAGGAAGAGGGGGAAGGAGTCAGCAGTAAGAGCTTCTTGAATCAAGCTGATGGGGTAGTGTTGCAGCAAAGTTTAAAAAACGCAGATTTTTCTCTCAAGAGAAAGGCACCCACATTAGCCCTGCTACAAGAAACACATTTGGTGGGGACTACCTCCAAGGCTCTTAACCGCTGGGGCTTCAAGATGGTCACACACGCAGAATTCTCGGCGGGTTCCCGTGGGGTTGGAATCCTGGCCCAAAAAAACACTCCACTCCTCATCAAACGCACGTGGGCTGATGAACAAGGGCGATTTGCGGCGATACATTGTCAATGGGAGGGAAGGTCATATAATATACTCTGTGTACATACCCCTACGCTACACCAAGGGGCATTCCAAGACCTGGGTAAACTACTGCTTGAACTCCCAGAAGGCGAACTAATCATGGGAGGAGACTTCAATGCAGTATCAAATGCAGTGATTGACCGACAGCCTCCTCGTGAAACCACTAGACCTAACCAAATGTTTAACGACTTCATGGAAGCAATGGGTTTGGTGGATATTCGGAGACTTAAACATTCCCATGACCGTCATTACACGTTCCATTCAGGGGCCCATAATAGTCTCTCTAGAATAGACTACCTGCTAACCTTGGCGATCCCCCGGGAAAAGATCACGGCCCTAGAGCTCCTCCCAAGAGGGATATCAGACCACTCCCCAGTGCACCTCACCTACACGACCCAACTCACCAGACGACAAAGAATATTCCCGATTTACCCCGGCTATCTCAAAAACAGAGCTTTTTTGAAAGCATTGAAAACCTCTACCACGCATTACTTTGAGGAAAACCCAGGCTCGGTAGATTCGCCCTCGGTTTTATGGGAGGCATTCAAGGTAGTACTCAGAGGACAGGCTATTTCCACCATTTCCAGACACAAAAAAGAACAGCGGACGGCCGTAGAAGCACTAGAAACAGCAGTTCAAACAGCAGAACTGGCCCATGCCTCAGATAACACGGAAGACACAGCACACACACTAACATTGGCGTCACAGGAATACAAGGCTTATGTAGAGGACATAACCAAGACAAAACTGACTGACACACTGCATAGGGTCTATGAGTTGGGTGACAAGACTGGGAAGATGCTCGCATGGATTGAACGTAGGGAAAGGGCCAATAGATGGATTGCCACATTAGAACGCTCAGATGGTACACACACGACAGCTCCCCCGCAAATTGTAGAAGAACTGGCCACATATTATGAGACAGTGTACACTGCACGGGGTGGGAGGACAGAGGAAGACTGCTCGCAGTACCTGCAGGGCACACCCCTGCCCACGCTATCACAGGAAGATGCACAGACACTTGACGGCGACTTCACAAGGGAAGAATTGGGGAAGGCAATAGCAGCACTACATACTGGGAAAGCGATGGGGCCGAACGGCCTACCCGTTGAACTCTACAAAACACTATCACGACAGATAATCCCCTACATGCTCCTGATGTTTAATGACTGCCTGTTGAGAGGTGAGCTCACGGCTGACCAAAGGCTGGCCACTGTTGTCGTAGTACATAAACCCGGTAAACCACCGGACCAAACATCTTCCTATAGGCCGATTTCCCTAATGAAGGTTGATGCTAAAGTCCTGGCAAAAATTCTGGCGCTACGACTACAGCCCCACCTTACAGACCTAATACACCCGGGCCAATCGGGCTTTATGCCTGGTAGAAATACATCACTTAATCTACGGCGCATTAATGGAGTCCTCCATCGTATTCCCATGTTACGAGAAGACGCGGCCATCCTCTCTCTTGACGCAACGATGGCCTTCGACCTGGTAGAATGGCCATTCCTATTTGCGGTCCTCAGGAAGATGGGCTTCGGCCCTAAATTTTGCAGTTGGGTTAAACTTCTCTACACTGAGCCGATGGCGCAGGTGGTAGAAAATGGCCACACTTCTCGTACATTCACACTGGGACGCGGAATGAGGCAGGGATGTCCTCTATCCCCGCTACTCTTCGCCCTTATACTTGAACCCCTGGCGATGCAGGTACGAGTAGACCCCATAATTAGAGGGATCACTTGGGGGACTGGATGGGAGGATCGCATCTCCCTTTACGCGGACGATGTGTTGGTTTATTTAATGTCCCCCACCCAGTCACTGACAGCTTTGATGGACCTACTCAGGGCCTCCGGCGAGGTGTCGGGTTACACCATTAATTGGACCAAATCGCTTCTTTATGTCCTACGAGGCCATACACCGACGCTGCCCCCAGACTGCACCCTACAGACGGTCACCAGGGGATTCAAATACCTGGGAATCTATGTCACACCACAGGAACCCTTATTCATGGAAGAAAACTTAATGAAATCGTTACAGAGGCTAAAATCCGACGTCACACACTGGCGCTCTTTACCGCTTACATTGCTGGGGAGGGCCGCATTATTTAAGATGCTAGCACTCCCTAGATTTCTTTACGCATTGCAAAACACACCCTTTCCGGTCCCTCTCACCTATTTTAAGTCCATAGACGCAGATATCTCGGCACTCCTGTGGGATGGGAAACCAGCCCGTATAGCACACTCCAAATTGATCCGATCCTGGTATGACGGGGGGATCTCCCTACCCAGTGTTAAATTGTATTACTGGGCAGCACAACTAATAGCGATTAATCAGTGGTTACACGCCCCACAACTGGACCCAGCCTTCCGCCTTGACCGAACGGTGCTACCACCTGACCAACTCATGCGGGCACTATACACGAACAAACGACGCCACACCTTTACAGGCCCAACAGCCCACAAGATCAAGATCTGGCACGCAGCACAGAGAGCCTTGGGATGGGAGGGAGTGCTCACGCTCGCCACGCCACTTTGGGACACGCGGCGTCTAGGTACCCTAGCAAACACAAAGGGCTTCCGGCAGTGGGACTTAATTGGTATCTCCAAAATCGGGGACTTATGGAAAAGAGGGGAAGTTGTCACCTTCTGAGCCCTCAAAGAAAAATACGGGATGGCAGACACCGAACAATATCGCTATGCACAAATCAAGCATGCACTACAGGGGGCAGTTCCAACAGGCACACAACTGGCAGAATCCTCCCCCCTGGAGGATAGACTCCTTACTAAGGGCTCGATGTAGGTAATATTGATTTACCGATTTTTAATAACCGAATTTTACCGATTCGGTAATTGAAAATCGGTAAATCAATGTGGTTGACATGTAGGTATTTCCAGATGTGGAAATACCGATTCTGTAACATTCGGTATTTACCGATTCTGTAAATACAGAATCGGTATTTCCCATTGATTCCAATGGGCTTCAAAGCCCATAGGGATCAATGGGAAATACCGATTCTGTATTTACAGAATCAGTAAATACCGAATTTTGCAAGGGTGCAGGGGGTGTCACTTTGACACCCTCTGGCACCCCACAAATAGGCATGTGTGCCATGTGGCACACAGACATGCCCTAAGGGCATGTCTGTCCTTCACATGGCTAGGTGTGCACGCACACATGTGCATGCACACCTGAAATCGGTATTTTACCACACAATAGGATTGTGTGGTAAAATACCGATTTTGTAGGGCCTTTGGGACTCAGAAGAGTCCCACCTTTATCTGAGATTTACCGAATCTGTAAAAATACCGATTCGGTATTTTACAGAATCGGTAACTTTACCGAATCGGCAAAGTTACCGATTCTGTAAAATTGTGCCCCTACATTTCAAATCATGTATACCGGTCTGTAATGGCCGAAAATACCGATTTTCGGCCGTTACCGACCGACCTACATCTGGCCCTGAATGCCTAGACAAAAAAGCGATCTCCCTCACATATCGCAAACTTATGAATAACATGCCCGACCCCACAGCTTTCCTCCGGAGCAAATGGGAAATAGAACTAGGGGACATAGAGGATGAGGATTGGCTATACGCTCTAGCATCTGCCAGGGAGACCTCCATCCCATCACGACTCAAGCTAGTGCAACTAAAAATATTACACAGAATATACTACTCCCCCACACTCCTACACCGGCTGGGCCGCGTCCCAGAACCTATCTGCCTGCGAGGGTCCGGTCTCCCGGGCACATTCTTTCACATAATATGGGACTGTCCCAAGATCCAATCATATTGGGGCCGAATGCTCTCTGAAATATCAGAAGCAAGTGGTGTTGAATTACTAAGAGAACCTAGATGTTGTTTATTGAATGTTTGGTCGCCCACTGACATGAATCGGGGAATGCAGAAATGGGCAACATTGGGCCTAGCCCTTGCTAAACGGAACATTGCCAGGAACTGGGGTTCAGGTGTGGGACCCACATGCACACAATGGGGAAGAGATATGGACACAGCTATGCTGGCAGAAAAGGCAGTATATGTTCATCGAGGATGCCCCAAAAAATGGACTAGGATATGGGGGAAATGGACTGAATACAGAGGGCAGCTGTGTGACCTACCACAAGAACTATCCGATCCAGAAAGCAGTCCATGAAGAAGATAACCCCGAAATGCTAATGATACGATGACCTGGAGGTGTTATTCCTGAAGGGAGGGATAGAGACCCTTTATAGCTCTTGCCCGGTGTGATGGGGGGAGAACAAATGTCAATGATACGAAGATATCACTCTTCTCAGAAGATCTAATCTCGGGAGAACCCATGGCCAGATAGGTTGGTAAACTTCCAGCCTTGAATAGAAAAGTAATGAAGTCTGCCTGATGTATGAAACGGAAACGAACATTGCAAAGAATATATGCATGTATCCTGTAATAGAATCGGAATGCCAAGTGTTATGTGTGATATGTAAAAGCCAATAAAATATGTTAATTTTTAAAAGTTATAAAATATAAAATCGGACCGACACTAATCCGCTTTCTGAACGCGAACCATATACACACACTGGTTTATAACGCTGCCGTACCCCCGGGTTGACGGCACAGGGGCTGTGTATTCTAGAAACTATTGCATACATGAGGAAATGTTGCGGCCGGCCCGAGGGGATGTAGGCTAGAAGCTGTGTGATGATTAATGGTACAATAAAGGTCTTTTAAAAATAAAAAATAAATTATGATAAGCTTAAAAAATGTACCACTGCATGTGATACACGGATAGTCTAATGATGTGGAAAGTAATCATTGGTTCTTAATAGTGTACCGCTGACGTGCTGTAACATGTATATGGCGGAATTGGAATGGGATATGGTGCAATGTCTTTAATAAAGACATGTTCATAAATAAATGAATTTCCACTGGGTGTTAGGTGCTGCTGAACTGCATGGGTCGTAGAGAAAAAGCACGCGTGCAGGACAGGAAGCACTCTCTTCTAGATTGCCAGGTGGATCCATGTCATGTGTATCAACTTCAGTGAGTCCTGACTTTATCGTTAGCTCCGACCACTTTGCATGTTGGGTCTTGTGGATTTGGTTTTCCCATAATGAGTATGGTTTAAGCAATCCCGGGCGATAAGGTGCAACAAGCCAAGTCTTCCTCTCATGTCCAGCCACAAGCTCTACTGAATGAGCTGGTCATTTGCTTTTTTAACTGTGCTATTAGAGTTTTAGGAGTTCCATGGCACGCGGAACGTTGATGAGTGTTTGCTCCTGGGGTTGGGGTGAAGAATGGCTGTAGGATCGTGATTGGAGAATATATTGGGGATAGTGTACGCTACCAGAGACAGGAGAAATGGTGCACAGCCGAGGTATGTCAGAGACCATGTTACACAGACCAGGAGAGAGGACTCAAGGAGCACTTGATGAGCCCAGGCAGGGTAATTGTTGCGGGAGCCTGTATTCTGCCGTGCTGCATAAGGCATGGTGCTTGTGTGCATGAAAGGAGCCTAGTGGAAACCATGCAGATGAGAGAGCTTGCTGCAGGAGGCTAGTAGTAGGGTTCATTCATGAAGCCTCTGGAGGGAGCGCTGTAACAGAAGCACCTGAGGTAGGGAGTGCAGTAGGGACCTGGGAGTAGACAGGTGCTGCAGTTACCTTGAACAAAGGAGCCTGGAGGGAAGTGGTGCTGTAGGGCTGGGAGTGCTGACCTGTTGAGAGGTCACAGAAAGTCCCACAGACTGTACAAGAGCTCACTAGTGTCCGCAGTATCAGCGTAGTGAGTGTCCCAAAGTCGTCTGAAATGCATGTTGGTAATTGTTTGTATTTTGATTGTAGACCCACAAAGAATCTCATGTAAACCATCTACTTGCACCATTCATCTTTCCCAGGGCTACTGTGTATTCCCTTGGAATAGTTTACTTTACTTTATGTGAAAAATGACTACTTTATTTTATATGAAAAATGTATAGAAAATGAAAACAATCAAATGTAACTTTATAAAAGAAAGTTGGATGAATTCAGATGCAAGATAGTTGTTTTCATTCTAAAACACTATTTGATCTTTATTCAATGTTTTTATAATATTGTTCCAAACCATTTTAAGAGATTGTATATTGGCCTTTAAAGTTTTCTTTCCTTCTACCGAAGTAATTTTTGTATTCTTTTTTTCCCATTAGGGGCACAAGATTTGGATCGCATTCGTTTATCTACCTACAGAACGGCGTGCAAACTTAGATTTGTACAGAAGAAATGCAACTGTAAGTTAACCAGCTCATCTCGATCACACTGATTCAATTTGACATCCTTGTTTGCTTCTTCATGATTCACAGATGTCTGGTGCCCCACGTGGACTTCTAGGACTAGCTCAAGTCCACTACACTCTTAGAAGCTGCTCACAAGCCACTCCGAGACCCGGGTTAAGCCAGGAGTCAATAATGGTCAACTCAGCACCACTCCCTTCCTATCTCTTTCTTTTCTCTATCTTTCTTCCAATATCTTTCTCTGTTTCTGACAGTTCACTCTATCTCTATTTTTGCTATGACCCTGGGAAGTTGGAGACAGGGACAATGACTATCAACCTTCAAAAACTGTCCTTCATTGGCCCCAGCTCTCCCACCAAAAGGCCCAGTGGAATAAATGGCAACCCCGGCCCTGGGGATCTCCTTCAGAGCACCTTCATCACTTCACCTTCCTTAGAATTCATAGGTATTAAAAACAGTTGGCAACAGCAGCTGTTGAAGGAACATGTGTTTCTTGTCAAACTTTCCTCTTTTGCTGTGCATGTACTATTTCATTTACACTGCGTTGTTCACACAGCATTACCTGTGCTGTTACTTGACAACATGCTTGACTACAAAAGTGTTCGCTAATGCAGGAAATGACAAAGCAAATTGGGGAAATGTTTTTCCCAACATTCTGAAGAAATTAGGACGAAATTGTTGATCCTTGATCCTGTCCCTGTTCCAACTTTCTCCTGTGAACTGATGAGCATGGTCTTTTGTCTACAGGATTTCAGCTGAATTGTTCTTTCAATATTTAAATGCAGTATAAATATTTTGACTTGATGACCTTTGTTGAGGAAAGCCAGTGTACATGAAAGTATCAACGTTTATATATGTTTCATCTAGCAGTAGTAATACTTGTCAAAGAACAAGTATGATTTAGCTTTAGATAGTTAAAGCATTCTTCACAACACTTTGTGGCTAGTTAATAACAAAGCAACTCTATTTTCATTCAGTTGTGATGTAGAGCGGACAAAAATGACCAAACTACTGAACTTTTTGCTGTACATTGCCTCTGCTACCGTCATAGACCCTCATTCTCGCTGGTTTAATGTAGGGATACCGCATAAGTTTGATCAGTGGCTTTGCACTTTAACCAATCAATTTCTTAACACACTATCCCTGCAAAATAACAGATCTGTGGTGTCTTCAGTAACCCACTCCGCACTAAGGAGTATTCGAAGCAGATATTTATTCCTTGAACCCCAATACAATCAGTTCCCACCAATGCTTGCTTAAAACCCCACAAAAACCTATTAAGAGTACAGAAAAAATGAAAAATAAACTTAAGGTGGAATCACGTAAAATAAGTCAAGGTGGAAATGCTACACTTATATCTTCTTCTCTAAATAAATGCAACCCAACAACAAAACGCACAAAAGCAAAATACATACAGAAAACAGCACTAACAGTAGCAAAATGAAATCTACCATACATTGCAGACATAAGGTTTTAGCAATTATATTTAAATCTAGATCTGGACCATGTCTACCTTGGAAATCATAGTAACACATAATGGTGCTGGAGTCAATCAAAGGTGTAATCACCAAATCTCACTGGGCATTCTACGTTCCACCTAGGACAACACACCATGTTGTTCTCCACCACGTCTTCACCCTCATCATGCAGTTAATCAGACTCCAACATTGTTGGAGTCTGAATAGTTAACATTGTTCTCTTCATTCTTAACTAAGATCCTGATTAGAGTTCATTGGGCGAATCAATCGGTCACAAATTTGCCGACAATCCTGTCCACTGTGTCAAAAGTGCTTTATATCCAACTTTAAATCAGACCCAAAGTCACTGTGCGAATCGCCCCTAATCATTGCCAATATTTCTACCTTCTTCACCAACCTCTAAATGACCAGTCACCAGTATCTCATTCTTCAATTTCAAACAGCTCAACCCTTAAGAAGCGCATTTTCTCACGCCTTCCATGCAACCACTATAAACATAACTGCTTGAACTACACAGCGCCACAGTGCCCATCTGCCCATTCTGTAATCTTAACAGAGTTGGATAGACCTTTAACCACTTACATTGGTACTAAAAACTTCGACTCACCCTTCTGAAACTAAACTCTTTTTTTCACCTGTACATACTGCCATATTTTAATTAAAGTCTCTCTTGCACCAACTCTTTTGTGGTAGTATTTCTTTTGTAAATGATCAGTGAGTTCTGATCATTTTTTTAATACTTCCTTTGATAATTCACATCCCTCTATATCTTTGTCCAACCTGGCATTACGTTTGTGGAGGAAGTACTGCCACACATATTATAAAATGGACTTAATTTGGTAGAATTATTTACTGTTATTATATAAGATTACAAAACATGAAAAAAGGCACTTAAGGGTACTAAAGCCAAAATGAACCCATTATGTTTTTTTACTTTTCCCAGCTGTGGGCCATCAAAAGATTTTTGAGAGGTCGTCTCACCCTCAACTTATCGAGACATGCTTCATCATTTGACAACCTCTCACACTGGGGTAGGAACAATGCCACCCCAGAAGACTCAACCAAGGGAAGCTAATCTATCCCTGGGAGTTCTTATAATTCTATGCTCAGGACAATTCAACTGGGTCCTGTTTTTTGGTGCAAGAAAAGTATAAAATATACCTAGGGGTATACTCAAACTATTCTTTACTCAGCAAGTACCTCTAGTATGTTTAAAAACACTAACAAGTTTGGTCACCTAGTAGAATATAAGGAATCATAGGACCTATGTTCTATTATTACTGTAGTGTAGTCCCAAAAGTACCCTGTCATGCAGGACCTACGATGTTTACAGATAACATATACCGTGGGTCTGGTGGCAGACTGACTCCGTACACCCCGCGGCATATGTTAGCCTATGGTTTGCATTAGCTAGCTCGCAATGCCATATTATTATTATTAGTTATTGAACTTGTATTGCGCACAGCTACCCGCAGTGGGTTTCCCGGCGCCAGGGACAGACTGGAGAAGAAAACAAGCAATAGCTGAGAGAAAAGAAAAACAGAGCAGGAACTTAGAACAGAAGAGTCTTCAATTTTTTACGGAAAGCAAGAAGACTCGTTTCTGTTTTTAGCGCCAACGGGAGAGCATTCCACATCTTGGGTCCTAAATATGCGAATGAACGGCCTCCCATTTTTGCCAGTCGGATTCTAGGAATCACAAGATTGCCATTGTTGGATGACCTAAGAGAGCGACCAGGCTGATATGGCTGGGCAAGATTGTGCTTCCTATTTAAGATTTGTCAGGGTTCTGCTCCCATCTATCTGCACAAAGTTTTGAAGACCACACGATCAGAAATTTTTAACCAGTGAAGGTCACGCAGAGCTTGCATTGCGGACGTTCTCCGTGGAACATTGCGCAGCAGGCAAGCAGCTGAGTTCTGTACAACCTGGAGTTTATTGATTGTGGCTTTATCTGCTCCTAGATAAAGCACGTTGCCATAGTCGATGCGGGACATCACAAGGGCCTGTACGACAGTTCTTCGAGTGGACTCAGGTAACATCCATATGATCTTCTGCAACCAGCGTAGAGTATTGAAACAGATTGCAGCGACCTTAGTTGCCTGCTGCCTCATCGAGAGTGTATCGTCGATCAGGACACCGAGGTTACGGGCAACAGGCACGGGGTAGGCAGCGGACCCATATCACTGGGCCAGTGTCTAGAGCCCCACAGATCTTTGTTTGCCTAGTATGATCACCTCGGTCGTGTCTCCTTGAGCTTTAGCAGATGCGCTTGCATCCAAGCTGCAACACGAGAAAGGCCACTTTTAAGGGCAGAAGTGTCCTGAGCCCTGCTGCTAGACAAAGAAAACACAATCTGCGTATCGTCTGCATATGAGTATATAGACAGACCGGCGTCCTCTACGATAGAAGCAAGTGGTCTAATGTAGATATTGAACAACAAAGGGCTCAATATAGACCCTTGAGGGACGCCGTAAGCAGAGGAGTGAATTGCAGATTCAGCTTTGTTTGAGAAAACCTGAAAGGTGCGCTCATTGAGAAATGAGGCCACCCAGGCAAGCGCTGGTCCAACAACACCAAGGGAGCAGAGAGACTCCAATAGGATGGAGTGGGACACGGTATCGAAAGCAGCGCTTAAATCAAGAAGAATAAGCGCAAAGGTCTCACCGCTATCGATACCGTGTCGGAGTCGCTCAGTCACCCCAAGGAGTGCAGATTCGGTGGAATAATTAGCACGAAAGCCTGATTGGGATGGATGAAGATATCCCACATTTTCAACAAACTCACTGAGCTGGGTGTTAACATGTCGCTCCAATATTTTGGAACAGACAGGCAGCAGGGATATCGGCCTGAAGTTGGCAAGATTTGTGATGTCAGCACCAGATTTTTTAAGCAGGGGAACGACCATGGCATGTTTCCAGTCCTGTTCCACCCGAGATTCAGTGAGAGAGATGTTAAATAGCCTCATTAGGAATCTCCGTGGTTCAAGGTCAAGTTGTTTCAGTATCTTCATAGGGACAGGGTCCTGCGGGGAACCTGACCTGATGCTTTTTAAGCATGACAGGAAGGAGGAGTCATCAAAAGGTGTCCAGTTGTGAATGAACTCAGTAGGGGATACGAAAGCATTGCAGAAAGAGCCGGGTTGAGAGAAATCAATTGGTGGTGGAAGGGAGGCCAAAGATTGATAAATGCCCTCAACCTTGGATATAAAAAAGTCTGCAATGGCATTACATTGTATACCATCTAAAGCCGGCAGCGCGGGAGTTGTATCAGCTCCTGTGAGTTTTTTAACTGTGGCAAAGAGAGTCCGGGGACAATTTTGCACTGAAGTGATTGTGGAGGCGATGTAAGAGGCCTTAGCACGTTTACAGTTTGCGTGATAGAATTTTAGTTCTTCTTTGTAAATCACTTTAGAAGGAGCGGAGCAAGACATCCTCCACTTCCTCTCCAAGGCTTTACATTTGGCACATTGGATTTTCAGCTCATTCGAGTACCAAAGTGCTGGTGGGTGCAAGGATCTACATTTGCTGCTAGACCGAGGAACGAGAGCCGACACTGCATCTATCAACCAACCTGAAATGGGAGCATTCAGATTCTGCTCAGTGTTGATAAAGGATGGAATTGTCTCAGTCAGGCGCAGATTAAAAGCGGCTACATCAAGCCTGTCCCAGCGATAAGATGATTTAATTTCCTCCACATAAACACTGGCCGAGTATAGACCAGGTGGTAGCACGAAATGTATCGCGTAATGATCAGACCAGACGAGCGGACGCGCCGCGTAAGTGCAGTCAAATGAAAGAGTATAAATGATTGGATCCAAGAGATGACCAGCAAGATGAGTAGCTCCGGAATTACAAAGTTTGAGGTTGAAAACCTCAAGATCGGAGAGAAAAGATTTATTGAGGGGATTATTGACATCGTCTAAGTGGATGTTTAAATCACCGAGAATGGTGAAATTATTCGATTTTAGTAGTGTTGCTGATAGGCAATCAATGAATGAGGTAATCCATGACCCGGCATTTCCGGGCGGCCGATAAATTATGCCACTAGACTCTATTATTAGAGAGATTCGTTTTTGGCAACCTCAGAACACAATAACCTCAGACTCGTGGAAACAATATATTACTTTTCACCCAGTCACTCGTGCTTGCTTGTTTTGCTCTCAGAGAGATACAGAGAAGAAACAGTTGAATGAATTTACAATAAGAATTTATTGTACAGTAGTTCTTCTCATGTAGAATAAGTGTGCTGTTATGACTGTAACACAGTATTAGAGATATAGAACCAGCAGTACAGAGAATAAGAAGGAATAGTATTGTTCTACCATTTAACAACAGTCATGAACATATACATAATTATAAAATGCATTTATAAAATAAAGTGAGTACTCCTAAGATGCCTGCCTAGGTGTACCTAAGTGTACCTAGCATGTGAGTAGGTGCTATAGAGCCTAAGTCTAAGAGCTCATAAGCCTAAGAGCCAAGAATCCCACTAGGCTTTAGTAAAACCCCCATACCTGAATAGTGAGAGTGTGGGTCTTCGTCCTGGACTTGAACTGAATACCCTGCAAGGGATCGTTGAACCACTGTCAGCTGGAGCGATGGCATGCCGGAGCTGCAGCGTCTCTGGTCAGTGTGTCGGCCTTGAAGTCGCAGTTCCCTCCTGCCTTCTGATTGAAAGAGGTGCTGTATTTATACAGTCTATGTGCGTGTGTTACCCATTGTTCAGTATGAGTATGACATTGGGAATTAAACCTTGTGTGTCGATGGGAGAGGAGTAGTATACCCCCTGGAGAGTGTACTCATCAATTATTCATATGGCTAAGGATGACGTATAAGCAATATTGGTTGGGGAAAACCCACCCTCGGCATGGAACTAGGTGAAAGGTTTAGTCTTTAAAAGGTTGCAGTCCTTATAAGGCGTGATGTCCATATAAGGCATTCTGTCCTTATTTGGAGTTATGTCCTATAAGACTCGTTCATTTGAAGTAACAGAAGCTGATGTAGGGAAAGTGTACAATGTTCCCTGGATCTATATTGGGGTACCAATATGAAATATAACATTACCAACATGTTTCGACCTCTATACAAGCCTAAGATGGTCTAGTGTCTTCTTCAGGGTAATAACATTTAATACAATGGTGTACATTCAGAACATGAAGGTGGTTAAACAATAGAACCCTTCCGGTCCCTCTGTTAGATCAGCAAACCCTAAAGGAAAAAAGGAAGGTAAGGAACCGGTTTCAATTAATGAGACCCACTCACTCCCTGACACATAATTGTGGCCTGGAGGGACATGTTGTATTAAAAACAACATGTGCCCACCTGTGTACATGCACACCAGTTCCTTTCTTCACTTTTGCCACACTTCACTTAATTTAGAAATCTGTAATGCTGTTACCTGGGAATCTGTACACACCATTACTAAATAAACACCATGGTGTAGATTCAGGTATGAGGCGTTATGTTTTGTCAGTTATTATTATTATTATTTAGTGCATTTGTAGAGCGCCTGGCTGCCCAAAGAGCTTCCCAGCGCTGAATCCGAAAGAGAGGGAACCCATAGAAGACTATAAAAGCCAGTTCTTCTGTTTCTTACTAAGTATCTCAATGGAAATGGCAGTGCTAACTACAATGGGGAGTGATTTCCAAAGATAAGGGTCAAGATATTTGAAAGATCGACCTCCCTGCCTGGCCAGTTTCACCCGAGGAATGGCCTTACCGCCTGGGCTGCATGAGCGTAACACACATCTAGGGACATACGGCGGAACCAGATTAAGATAATTGGGGGCCTTCTGATCAATTGCCTTATGCATAAAACTCAGTGCTTTGAACTTGACTTGTTTCTCAATGGGCAGCTATTAGAGCATACACAATTTGATAGAAACTGAGGCATACTGAGGTTATGAGAGAAAAGTTTAGCAGCATAGTTCTGCACTATTTGCAGTCTATTCAAAAGAGACTTTGAAATTTATTCCCAAATGCAACACGTTACAATAATCCAGACAAGAAGATATTAAAGCCTGCACCACAATTCTCTGAGCAGAGACCAGGAGAAATCCAGAATTTTACGGAAGCATTTAAGGAGCCCAAACACGTGACAGACACCTTTTTGATTTTTGAGTCCATCCTGAATTTGTTGTACAAGCAAAAAACTTTTGCAGTTAGGCAATGGATCAATCAGGACCACTTTTTACCAGGGTAGTGGACAAAGAAAAGATTATTTGGGTGTCATCAGCATATGAAAACAAGGCAATGCCAAAAGCTTCTACAAAGTCCACTAAGTGTCAAAAATTAGACATTGAAGAGCATGGGACTCGAGAAAGATCTCTGAAGAACTCCAAAAGGCAACTTGCGAACTGAAGAGAAGGAGCTAGAAATCAGTTGAAAGGTTCAATCTTGTAGGAAAGGGAAGAACAATTGAAGGGTTCATTCAACAATGGCTCAAAGCATTGAGCATCAATTAATGTAAACGACTCAAAGATAGTACCAGCACCTGTTCCTACTAGCACATCCATTTCTTCCAAGTCCGTGGAAGGGAGCCCCTCATCCACAGGGACATCTAAAAAAACAGAGATGCTGGCAACTTTGTCAAAAAAGAAGTCTGTCAATTCATTACATCTATCTAACAATTGGAGCATCATTGGAGCCATACAAGCTGGATGTGACAGGGCTTTGACTATCTGAAATAGCTCCTTGGGCCGAGTTCTTGGTACAACTGATTTTATAATTGAAATAGATAACATGCGCTTCTCGGTACTCCTTATGGTAGGATGTAAACACATTCAAGTACTTCAATTTGTCTTCTGTATTATAATTTCAGCACCAAATGGGCTCCACGCACTCACAGGATTTTTTAAGAACAAGGAACTGTCTCAGAGGATAACCAAGGTGCAAGTGCCTGAGACCTACTTTTGGTAACCATAGTTTTCGGGAGGAGAGTGTCAAGCGTGGACTCTACCCAATTATTAACTTGCAGCATCCTGCTATCAATGGAACTCTCCAGCTCCTGGGTACTGTTAAGGAGGTAGTGATTAAACATGGAAGGGTCAACAATGCATTGGGGTGCCCCACATTCTTCTATGAAGTTACTGCGCTCTTAACCACTAATTTGGCCAGAATAGCAAAATTATCCGTCCTTGGTAGCGGGACAGGAAGTTCAACATCAAGTAGGGCTAGATTAGAAAAGAGAGGATCTAAATTATGGCCTACTACGTGCGTAGGGCCCTTTACTAATTAATCTAACCCGAGCACTTTTAAACCATCCACAAACTGGGATGCCAAGGTACTATGTAAATCATCCAGATTAATATTAAAATCACAGAGTAGATAAATTTGGGAAATCTGAGAACATATACGAGGAATTAACATCTGAAAATTAAGTAATCCCCTTTGCGGTCGGATCCGGTGGCCGATAGACTAAGAGTCCTGAAAGAGTGACATTATTTGATATTTTCAATGGGAAAAGAAAAACTTCACACTCAGAATATCACATTTTTCAGCTACGCAAGTTCATTTTAGCTTAAATATAATAAAAGCCCCCTCTGGCTTTGCCCTGTCGAATGCATGTGGCCATAACCAACAGTCAGCGCTTGAACATTGTCAGGCTAAGAAAAGTTGTTTAACAAAGTCTCAGTTAGAAAAGCAATGTCCAGATCATAATCAAGAATAATATTGAAAAGGTCCAGGTTATGTTTGAACGAAGAACTACAATTCAAACTCATGAAATTGAACTAGGCCCTAACGTGAGGGTATACAACCAAGACCGTATCATACTCCCTATTTCTTAGAGTGAAGGTAAAATTGCAGTGAGCACCACATGGCTCCTGCTTGAATAAATACAGATTAGGCCAGCACTTACTGGAGATAGGCGACATCCATTCTCGAAACTCGGCTGCCGAGTAGACCCGATGATGTTCTGAACTTGCTGGGAAAAGGCTATAATCCCTGGGCTTGTTCAGGCACAGTTGGGCTTCCCTTAGACCGGTCAGCAGCACACCCACTGCGCACAGCCACTGCACATGTGCAATATGATGGTGTTTTTATAGTGTATGAACTCTTCATAGATCTGTAAGTCCATAAAACTAGAGCGAACCTTTGAGGTTTTGATATTTAACCCCCAAGATGGCTGCTCACTTTTCTTCCCGACTAACACTGCGGGAGAGGGTAAAATAGTGCAGGCACAACATTTCACCCCCTCCTCACTTTAACTCGCACCATATTTTCTTTTGGGATTGTTTTGGGAGGAATTTAAGATCAATGGAATGTTTGAGATTACTTTCTATTTATCATAATGTTTAGTTATTTACATATGTTATTATTTTACCTAGGCTATTTGACCCCTTTCCCTTCATTGCCCTATTTGCAAATGACTGTTCGTGGAGCCAGAAATGAGTGAATATATTTGTTGACACATTCCGTTTAGTGGTTAGAAGAGCATACATGTGTGCAGCACTAAGCAATTATGGATCTCAATAGATATATTCCAGCAAATTCTAAAAGACTTTCAGTCCAATACTATGATATTAAAGGAACTTGCAGAAACACTACTACAAGAATCAAACCATCCTTCCAATATACCTTCCAGATAAAGATATAAAAACAAAGTAACCAGTGGTAGCAAGCTTTCAGGTGTCTCTTCCAAGTACTGTTCTTTCCCAAAACAAGATGGATAGATGATGGGACTTTTAAATTTAAGCATTTTGATTTTTCTAATGAAATGTACATCAGCAAGGCTGGAAATTTCCCCAATTAGCAAGAGATATTGCAGAATCCTCTCCTCTGCCGTTTCCCTCCCTCGAGGCAGATGTGTATAGCTGCAGACCCATCCCAGGCCATATGTTCCAGTGCCTGCTTTGATGGCCTTCTACTGTGTGGCATTGCACAGGAGATCTGACCTTTAAAACCTGCAATTTAGGGAGGTCCATAAGGATATTTTGTGTAGGTGTTCTATATTTTGATACCTTAATGCAACTCTTGAACTATTGAGCAATTTAGTCTGTGTTTACATTTTGGGTATTATACACACGTTTTAATATACACATTTAACTAACCTAAAAACCTTAGCACTAGTGGGAGGTTTTTTGATAAACAGAAATATACTTCATACTTAATAACCTAGCTTGAAGGACACCTACTTCTTCTCTCCTTCTACTTTTCCAATGTCTGAAATTGATTGAGCCTCCATTTATTAGATCTGTTATTCATCAAGACCTTTTGATTTTATGTATGTAAAATATATTTTCAGCCATCTCTCTTCAACCATTGGTTTGTTCTTGTGTCATTCACATTTTGTTTCCACCCACTACACCATACAGCATGGGGCAATAGGTCAGCCTACTTAGGCCACTGGTTAACTTCACTTTGAGTGACTGCATTTTGCTCTTTCACAAGGTGAACATTCGTCTTTTCAGTGCCAGTGTTTTTATTTTTACTTTATAATTATGTTAGTGTTTTCTTTGTGTTTAGAGCCTAATGCGATAACAGGACGCCTTTCAAGTGAGCACAAGGCTCATTCCAGCTTTATCAGTTCCTGCCTCCTGCCAGTGCTGTTGTAAATTCCATTTGGGGTGGCCTTTGCTAATCTTCCTGCAGCTATTTCATTAATAACTTACCTTATTGTTGTTCCTGGCCTCGGTTTCACCAATGGTGTTTTAATTAACTTTGCCCAGGAAGGAAACCAAACTTTAATGTGTTAATTTTCAGCACACATGTAACACTTTTATTTACACATAAGTGGGGTCTAATTTGGGCTTTAGATGCCAACATTTTTTACTGTGGACCCACTTTTCATCTTCTTCCCTTCTTTCTCTTTGCATTTTTCTTCCATTGTTTCTTTTTTCCTTTCCTTCTTTCTTTTTTGCCATCTTTCCTTCTTTCTTTTCTACTGATTGCCGTCTTTCTCTCCTTCTTTTTTGCCTGATTTCCCTTTTTCTTCCTTCTTTCTTTTTTCCTACTATCCTTTCTTTTTCTGTCTTCCCCGTTTTCTTTCTTTTTTTCCTCCTTTTTTGTCTTTTAGTTTTCCCTTTCCTTTTTTTCCTGCATTCTTTCTTTTATCCTTCTTCCTTTTTTGCTCCCTTCCTTCTTTCTTTTTGCCTTCTTTTGCCGTACTTTTCTTAACTTCTTACCTGCATTCTTTCTTTCTTTATTTCCTGCATTTTTTCATTCTTTTTCCCTGAATTCTTTCTTTCTTTCTTTGTGCTCTATTTTATCTTTGTGCCTTCTTTCTTTCGTAATTTGTGTCCTTTCTTTTTTTCCTTCTTTCTTTCCTTTGTTTCTTCTTTCTTTTTTTGCCTTCTTTCCTCTTTTCATTTCTTTCCTTCTTTCCTTAATTTCTTATTTCTTTGTTTTTTTACTTCTTTCCTTTTTTCTTGTTTTGCCTTTTGTATTCCTTCTTTCTTTCTTTTATGCCTTCTTTCTTTATTTTATCTTTCTTGTTTGCCTTTCTCTTTCTTTCCTTCTTACCTTCTTTTTTTAATTTGTTCCATATTTCTGTACTTCTTTCTTTGCTTCTTTCCCTTTTTCTTTCTTTTTCCTTCTTTTCTTCTTTTTTACATTTCTTTTTTATATTCGTCCTTTTTTCCCTTCTTTCTTTCTTTATTGCCTTCCTTTTTTCTTTCCATCTTTTTTGCTTTCTTTCCTTTCTTCTTTCTTTTTTCCTTATTTTATGCCTCATTTCCTTCTTTCGTTCTTTTTTGCTGCATTTTCTTTTTCTTTCTTTCTTTCCTTCCTTCCTCCTTTTTTTGCCCTCCTTTCTTCTTTTTGGCCTGACTTGCTGCCTTTTTTCCTACCTGCCTTCATTACAGTCCTTTCTTTCTTCCTTCCTTTTCTTTCTTTTCTTTCTTTCCTTTCTTTCTTTCTTTTCTTTTTTTCTTTTCTTTCCTTTCTTTCTTTCTTTTCTTTCCTTTCTTTCTGTATTTCTTTTCTTCCTTCCTTCCCTCATTCTTTCCTTCTTGCTTTACTTCTTTCTTCCTTGCCATCTTTCTCTAAGGCAAGAGGCTGGCAGCTAATGCCAAGCCAATTTCCTTTTCGATGTATGTGTTAGACACCACCTTTTAATTTTTACTAAAAGTACATATAACATAGTTATTTATAGGGGATTTCAGCCAGACTTCATCCATTAGTCTATGATTCTGTCATTCACATATTTTTCCACCTAATCCAGCATGCCTCAAGGGCAACATATGAGCCCACTATAGCCATTAAGTGACTTCACTGTGAATTACGCGTCCTGGCCTTTCACAAGGAGCACATCCATGTACAAATTAGTTCCATTCAGTGCCAGGGAGTACTATGGTAATGTGTACTTTTTTTAAGACCAACATTTTTTTATTTATTTTTAGATTTGATGAGGGGCCAGCAGCTTCCAAACAATATCATTTTGCAAAAACGCTGACAGAACAAAACAATTCCACCTTAAGTCTGACTGCCAACACCAGACATATTGGATTTGGCAATGCTTGTTGTCTATGGAAAGACAACAGCCTGTATGAGCTTGCCTTCAGGATACTGAATGCAAGGCACGAGTGTGAACAGCACAAGTAAAAAGTTTTAGAGATCTGATTCTAAAATTGAACAGGGTAATCCAGCACCAAAAGCAGTATCTCCCATTTACATCCAGAGAAAAGGCTGGACTGGAGCAGATTCCGCCTGGGCATCATCAAAAGAGGCAAAGTGTGGGAATGAGCAGAGCGAGGGCTTCAGGCTGTTTTACAACGAAGGCAATGTGTTTGTTCATAAAGCATATGCGTTCACTCAACACTCACTTACCTGACTGAAAGTGGCATGTACGTAGAGAGAAACATGTAAACGAACAATGGAAAGTGTGTTTACTCACTGTTCTTTTTCAGTTCATGTACATTCAAAGGTTACGTACTTCATTAAGGCCATAGTAGGCAGCAGCTTTCCTTTGTCACCAGAAATAGGCACACAAAGGTGACAAATGGCATAAATGCCATTTTTGCTAGAGGAAATGTAGCCTTCAAACAGCAAAAGCATACATTGCATTGTGGTTCCTGGTTCCCTAGAGGTGCGCCGTTCTCAGGTTCTAGTTTCATGGACCACATTTCAAAATACTTCCCAATAAATCAAAGGCTCTGTTCTTACGATATCCACCTGGGAAGCTTTAATATTGATGGACGTTGACAAGTGCAACCATTAGTCAATTTACCAGTATACTGAATCCCTCAAGTTGCATTAGCTTTTCATCTTGCTCACACACAATCAAGGCTAAATGATTGTTCTTTTCATCACTGACTCTTTAGCGGTCCTTTATTTACTGCCAGTATACAGTGCCTGGGCTGATCACTTCTCCGTCTCTATTCAAATTCATCCTCTTGTTCTCAAGAGCCCTTCCAAGAAAGTATGACTAATTCTTCTCTTAATTATTTTACTCTATCTGGACCCAGTAATCGTGTTCCTAGATCAATTCATCTTTGGATATTAGCTCCACCCTATGATCTTATTATTCCATCATTGATGTCATTGTTGACAATGATAATTGAAGTAAAAACTTGAAATCCTGGTTACATACCACGTCCAATCATCACTATACTAATGATACACACTTATATCTAAAAAGTATCATTATTACATTACATCTTCCACATCCTCCAACCATGTTGATTATTTATTCAGCAATGGATGCAGAACACCTTTTTGACTTGAGCCCTTCAAAACACTGCACTCCTCCTGATAACCCCTAGAGAGCATGTTCCGCCACATACTAAAGAAACTCAAGATTTCACCTTTGTTCATGTCAATAGTGCATGTGCTTCATGTGTGGCACTTTGCTTTCCATCATCCCAAATTTGATCAAATTTGCTCAATCCCAAATAAAAACAGCAGTTCATGCCTCAACCGTATCTTGTCTGAACTTTGGGTGCACTTTTCTGGTGTAAGTAAGTCGGGCACAATTTGCTTCTGTCAAAGCAATTTTCCAATCAACTACAAGACTCCTGCCTTCCACTAGGATACATGATCATACCTTCATATTACTTAGACTGTTGCATGAACTTCCCAAAGAGGAATAATCAAGTTCAAGATCTACTGCCTAGTCCATAAAGCGATTCACAAAAGATGTCCAGCACACCTCCCCAGTCTGCTGGTTATCTCAGGCAGCCAATGTGTACTTGAAGCAAGAACACTGTCCAATTAAAAACTGAGATTCTGAGCCACACAACATAGAACTAGTCATTTACGGGCACTACAACTGATTCACCAGAGAACTCATTTCTTGCCAAAATAGATCTCCACCCCAACCTCTTTTCTTACGTTCATAAAACTTATCTCTTCCTATTTGCCCCATAATTGTACCTGAAATCACTATTAGGTTGATCTACCTTTAAACCCCGCAGTCACTTACCAGCCACCTGTATTGTTCTATGTAAAGTGGAATATACCTTCTTAGTTTCGTATTGCAATACAAAACTGTACTGTAAATAGGCATGTTGTGATGTTACTGATGTTAGTCGTAATTTGTTTTATACCATAAGTAGATCCAGTATTGATTTATGGTTGCCTTTTATATCCACCTGGGAATTTAATGATAAACCTTTAACATATGTAAGCATGCTTTATTTTCTGTAATCAGAACTGTACAATATTGAAAATACTAAATACATTTATTGTCCAAAATTCAAAAAGTATGAAACACGATTCTTGTTTAACAAGGAGCTCTCCAGTGTACCATACATTGGTACTGTCACAGTGAAACCTGATATAAGAAGCCAAAGGAGAGGCGCCAGTGATGTGATGCTATCTACATGCTGAAATATAGAAGTCATTTACTATTCATAATCCTGCCAATCAAAGTTAGAACAGAAGGAGCACCTTTTTTTCTGCAATAATTTCTCAGGTTCAAATGGTGATTTCCACAGTTTTTTATTGTAGCATAGTTCATCAAGTGTTAGTGACAATGGTTCCGTTGCATCCAAGTAATCAATTCAAAATCAATCCAAAGCCAAGAAATATACAAAGATCATTACAGCCGACGCGTTTCGTCCGGAATGGACATCATCCGGGCTCATAAATTAACTGTGTGTGGACCACGCAAATTGCTAATTTTTTATCTCTGTATCGCTAACCAACGAGCTATGGTCTCCCAATTTCAAAAGTATATATCTCAAACGGATAATAAATGGCCCAGCACAAGGGAGGCCAGTATTATACTCCAAAATTCAAAGTATTCTATAATTTATCGTGTATCAATTTAATCAGGCCTGGATTAAAGCACAAATTCTCTCGTTCCAATGTAGGATCTAACAATATAAGAATGAAGTATAGTCACCCAGGGAATTTTCATGTGCAATTCTGCACAATCCCCTTATTTCGAGCGAAAAACGTTTCCTTCCGTGCCTCAATTTGGGCAGCAATTTCTCCTGTGCGTAATCCAGACCGGCGACACTGGGAATGTCCAAATCCATTGCGCCTAAATCCAGGCATTGATACTTTTCTCTGTGCTTTTCTTTTCACCCATACCGTTGTGTTTAGTTCTATTCATAATCCTTGTTTGTGATTCGTGAACTATTAGGCTGTCAGTGGCATTTTCATGTGTTGACTCTCTTGACAAAAACCTACATTGCTTGAATAAGTCATTAAGCGAGAGGGCAGTCATCACGAAAGACAAGTGCTGTGTTCAGTAGGTGGTTTTATTGTGACAGTTCTGTGCTTACAACTGCTACATTATAGGTGCATTTCCATTCAAAACTACACTCATCAGCTTACTCATGCATTAAAACTCTGATCTCTTTTCCTCCTCACATTACCTGTGGTACTCACCTGTTTGTTTACTAACTCCTCATATCCCTAGTGGCACACCTCATCATCATATACTAGCCATCCTTCCTGTCCTAAAGCCCTTTTCTAACCTAATTCTGATACCTCCTGGATGAACTGGGCCTCACCTTCGCTACAGGACCTATCAGTTCTCTTCATAATCACAGGCCTATCAGTGCTACTTTTCCATCCCCTACCCACTAGTCCTCCGTTCCTGATTGAGAGGTCCTTCAGACTCGTTAACTGCCCACCTAATCCCAATAACCCAGTTCATCCTGCAACATGTGCAAAGCCTGCCTGTTCAAAACAACTACGCTTGCAGTAGACTTCCGTAACACGTTACAAAATGATATTCCGACACTTAGGAGATCCCCTACGCATGATGGATTTCTGACCCACCTTTATAGCTCACTTCCTACAGTTCTTTTACAGATTTCTCTCCAAGTGTCTGGGTGAGGGAGTGGTCCACACTGGACTACAATCCACAACAAGCTCTTAAGGCATGTCCTGTGGTCTGATGGTGCACATATATCTAGCCTAAGTATCACTTCATTGTCTCAAACATCTGTTGGTGGTGTGTCAAGATAGCTTTTTTGGTTTTCAGCTTACTGTAATATGCAAAGTCAGCTACATATTGACATATACCCTGTGATCTATACCACCCTTTTAAATGTCACATGTTTAGTTTGAAGCTAATAATTTGTGTTTTGTACACAGTGCACTTGGTGGATATATGGAATGTCATTGAAGCACTCAGAGAAAACGCGTTGAACAACCTTGACCCAAATGTAGAGCTGAATGTGGCTCGCCTGGAAGCTGTGCTATCCACCATCTTCTACCAGCTCAACAAGCGGATGCCAACCACACACCAGATCAACGTGGATCAGTCCATCAGCCTATTGCTTAACTTCCTGCTGGCAGCCTATGACCCGTAGGTTTATCTTATTCATTTATTTAGAATTGTTCTGATAGCAAGAAATTATGAATATTCTTTGGACGGAACATCATATATAACCATGCATCTACCTAATAAATATGAAATGTGACCCGCACAGAGCATTACATTATGTGCTGTACAGGTTCCAGGGGAGTTTAGAGTATCGGAGGTTTAGGAACCTTCTATGAATGCAGTTGTAATGCACGATACCTCTGCATCCCACACGAATAGTTTGGATAAAGTACCTACAATAACTAAACTCTGGATTGGAAATACAATTGTAGTCACTTTGTTTGAAAAGTTGAGTGCTATTCTAGAAAGCCCCAGTTGTAAGGGAACGGACAGTATTAAAAGACCCCAGTGCTTTATTAAAACACACAAGGTGATGGACGGAATGTTGCACAATGGCAAAACATTCTCCCCCAGTCACAGATCTGGGTTTAATCCATCGTTATTTTGCTCACCACGCCACCCCAGTTCAGACATGACCATATGCAAATCAGTCTTGACCCTGTGCCTTATGCCCAGTGCTTTATTGTCAGAAAAGGTCAATGCAGTCTTTTCAAAATTTATTGTCCCAACCGTGATGTCAGTGACTGGTCATTTTCTTTGTAAAATTCAAAACTTTTGGAAAAAAAAACATTCATTGTTTGTGTTTTGGGACACCCGTTTTGAGAACATTTTATTTTTTCATCAATTCGTAAGTGACTAAAAGGCACAAAACATCTTTTGTATGAAAGAAATACTAAATGATGAGTGTGTGTGTGTATATATGCACGAAAATGACATAAGCACATGATCACTCTGTTATAATATCAATCAATATTTATATAGCACAGCTTATCACCCCGGGGGTATCACTACACAAGGTCTATTTTCGAATCACAAATATAAGTTCCTTTAATGGAGGTGCTAAAAAGAATAGTATCATCATACACAGGTGCAAAATACAATTCTGAGATCAAAACATAATGTGGAATGTAGGGCACAAGTCCTAAAAAAAAGAAGTGGGGTACCTAACCAAGTTAGGGAGTATGCAAGTGACATGGTGCGTGACATCACATTAGGCATCACAGAAAGTAGAATCACAACCTATGATCTCACAGGAAGTGACATCACAATTAGTGACATCAAATTTTAAGACCTCCCACATATGTTTAGCTAGTCTATCATGAGTACATTTGAGCGCATTACAATATTTTACAAATACATTTTTATGTCGGAGTTGTGCCAGAAATGTGACGCAACCCCAACGCAAAATCTGGGCTCCAACTTCTACATTAATTTTTTTTAACTCTACCACAAAAAAATTGGGTACAAGGAGAAACGTGGCAGTAAATCTGAACTGCTTAATTGATACAAAATCTGCATTATATAATATCTTTTGGGGTTAACACACCAGCTGCATAGATCTTTGTGTTCCCAGTAAATCTCAGGGAATAAGAATAATGGTAATATAACTCTGAAAGCAATGTTCTTGCTGGAGAGACCTCTGTATTGTCCAGTCTCAGTTTTGAATCAAAGTAGCATAGAGGGTTAATATGTCGCCTGCAAAGCACATCATGTGACACACAGATGACAGATTTTTATTTTATGTTGATGGGTAAGTGGGCTCTCACAGATCATTTTGTTACCTGTAGTTCATAAATGTAAATCCTTCTAATATAGCACCGTGGGCTGTGAAGGACATGCATCTCCAACACCTTCTAACCCTCAGTGGCTTATAACATTCCCTTTTCATTGATTTACACACATAATTTATTGTCAATGTATAATGGGTACATATGATGTACAGCGCCCTGACACCCTGGATTAGGCTAAATAGCACTATAAAAGAAATAAATAAAAATAATGGTATTTAAATTGTTAGCTGTGTAAATACTGAGAAAGGCAAACACATCTGACATTCTTAAAGTGCATACATATGTCTTCTATACAGGAACTGATCAAAGTCAAAAGCCTGCCTTTCTTCAGTACCTGTGAAATAATAACAAGCTGTGAGCCTTTGTTTCCCCTCCATAGCATTTGCAGTTAGTGTTTGGTTCCAGTTGGCTCCGAGCCAGGATACTTAATCAAAAGGAGGCCTGATGGCCCTTTAACTTTGGCCTTTGTTTTGGGCTTAGATGGAATTTAAAATATCAGCCCCCCCACCTGCACTTTGCTGCTTGGAATGAACGCAGATACGAGCAGACACTGCTGAATGTGTCTGAAAATTACACCAGGACGAGACCATCATATTTCTGCCGGGCCCAACTTCTTGGAAGGGGAGACCGCCTACCCACGTGTACCCTTTGACTTGTGCACTGAGCGCTACTCCGCACCCAATTAAGAAAGTTGCATGTTTCTGTCGCTTTATTGGTGAGAGATGACCTTCTGGACATCAAAAATGTGTTGTTTGGTACATGCCCAAAAGATCAATTAGCGAAGTTAAATGTCTACTACTTTTTAGTTACATACATACATCTAGTACTTCTCAAGCTAAGTATATTAACAACACTTCAATTGTATGTTAATCATACTTCAAATTTATATATGTGTTGGTTTGTACTATACTCTCATGGAAGCTGGTATTGATTCCTCCATAAGAATCAGAATGATTTTGTCGCAAAAGATGTGATTTTTGTATTGTCACGCCATTCAGTGTACAAGTAATTTCCATTTCTGTGACTAACCATTGAAAATCAATTGGGCAAGTAACATGGCGCCCAAATAAAGCTCAGCATGCCAGATCATCCATAAGCACCATCCTGGGACTTCTAGTCAAATAAATAAGGACGGTGTGTAACCTTCAATTATTCATGCTTAGGCACACTTAGAAATAGTAGTACAACCCACATACAACATATTTCACCAGCATTTACCAGTGAGACTCATTCTCTTAAAGTGTGGCACTGTTCAAACTCCCAGACAACAAGAAAAACAGAGGTTCAGGGGAATAGCCTACTACTTCAGCTCTTACTCCTTCAAAACGTCCTACATCTTAAGAAACATCTTGAAACCACTACATTAATAGAGATTAATAGAGTTCTTTAATGATTTACATGTGTCCCTCTGAGTCCAGATTGACAGCTCTTCCCAGAGGACTGAAGCAGTATGTACTTACGCATGTTTATCTCTAGTTCACTCTAATTGATATCGCCCATTGCCAGTATTAACTGTACGCTATGATACCTTCACTTCATATGCACTCTAAAACAAGCCTTTGCAATGCAATAGGTCTCTCACTTGTGAAAGTTAGAGCTATTGGTATTGTAAATGACTATGTGGTTTACCTATGTGTTTGGTTTAGAGTGTACCAGATGAATTTTGTTTGGAGTGGAATTATGTAGGTTGAATTGGAATGGTTAGTTGAAGAATGGTGTAGAGTGGGATTGTGTGGTGGGGAGTAGATTTGTGTAGTGGAATTCTGTGGCATGGTGAATGGATGGGGTTGAGACCTGCAAAAATAGATACAAAGAAGATAGAGAGGGATAGGTAGTTTTTGCACGAAGTGGTGAATGAGCTGTAGATGGAGGAGAAGAAAGAGTGTGTGAGAAAGAGAAAAATGGGAGAATATGCCATAGATGCATAAAGAGTGTACACAGAAGAGACCCAAAGAAGCAGAGGAGAGCATGGGTTTGAGGGATGGAAACGTTTAAAAGGCAAAGGAAAGAACTTGTGCTCGAAGACCTGAAGTGGGCTAATATGAGAGTGGCAGGAAGGCTGCGTGAGAGAATGAAAGAGAGGTGTGAGAGAGAGAAGAGAAGATGGGGCGCCCAGAGAGTGGGGGATGGAGATGAGAGTGGAAGTCTGGGCTTGGGTGTGCCTCTACCGGTAGCTCCTTCTCGTCTCAATGAGTTTGGATTCACACCCAGTAAAACCAGATCGGGAGTTTCAAGACCCCGTAATTTTTGGTACAGAAATATTAGACGACTCATGGTTACCCGAAATGCTGTGGGAAACTCATAATGGGCTCCTAGGAAGACATAGAACAAGGGGAGGGTGGGGGCTGAGAAACGGAGTGTGTGAGCTGACGAGTGTTCTCTGGGATGTGGGGCGTGAGAGCAGAATGTGAGGATGAAGCGTGAGCTCCATGATGGATAGTGGGGAATGCATAAGTTCAGAAATATGTCCCATGGAGAGAGGGGTTAGATTAGGGATGGAGAGTGGGACAAGGTGGAGCGCACTTTGGAATGGTGTACCTGCATGGTGGACGGGGTAGGTGATCTCAAAGATCGAGGGTCTGTTGGGTGAACTCAAGGAATGGATGAGGGAATGATGAGTGAGGTCATTAAAGAATGTGTGGCCGGACAGTGAGAGAGGGCGGCATGCGTGGTGATGGGTGAGAGGCTATGGGGATGGAGGACGGGCTAGTTCAGGATATGGGAAGGTGGGGGAATGCCAGATTGTGCGGTGGAGATGGGGCAGTGGGTGAGGTTGTGGATGGAGAGTAGGTGAGATGGCGTGGGGTGGAGAGAGTCGGCCAAATGAGAGGCTTAGGAAGATCGCTTAATGAGAGTAAAGGGCAAGGGAGGCTCAGCGGGGGGATAGCGTGTGAGATCAGGACTTGTAGACTGTGAATGAGATCAGGCGACTGAAAAATGACAAACAAAAGTGGGAATGGAGAGCATAAGGCAGGTGAAATGAATACATGGAGAGAGAGGGTGAGATCGGAGTATGGAGAGTGAGGAGGAGGGGTGGGGTGGGTGACATTGTTGCATTGTTTCTGCAGAGGTTTGTATTTCTTCAGCCCTTGTTCCATATTCTGCGTCTGACTCATTTATCATTGTGAAGCGTGAGCACGTCCGAGCCCAAAGATTACATTCTTAGCTCAAAGAATGATGTCTGCTGCACTGGGAATAGTGTGGTCTCCGAAACTCCAGGAGGGCTGTGCATGCGCGGGTCCGGGGACAGCTTGCATCGTCTAGCGCTGCCAGACTTCACCCCGCTCAGGTGACCTGAGCTCGGCAGCAATGCCTGCGAGTGAACCCGATGCAGCAGTGGCTCCCAACGGAAGCAGGGCTCCCACATCATTGTTTCTACTGGGCAGCAGGGCTCTCAAACTATAGGCGCGCGGGCTCCCAAATGCCGACCTTACCTCCTTTGTCCCAGCAGAAGATCTCAAACATCCGATTGCTCCTATGTGGCTGCCAACTCAAGCCAAGTGCAATATTCAAAAACAAGCTGTCTCCGTGTGCACATCTCCTGTCCGTGCAGGCACAGCCAACAGGAGACAGGGAGGGACAGGAGATGTGCACATGTGCGAGCGGCATTGAATGAAGCCAGAGAGGAGACGCCATACGCTTGCACATCGACTGTCCGTGCGCACACTGGTTTGTCTCCCTTCGCTAACAAAAGTCACAACAATAGACTTGCCAAGGCAAAGCAGCGCATGTGCTGCGTTTGCTAGGCGAGACCTAAAAACATAGAAATAAAATACAATGTGTGTGCTGTGTTTGGAGTTTCTCCTGTACAAGCTTTCTAAATAGCTCTTTAGTCAAATACAACCTAATATAAGTTCTTGAAATTCTGTGCCAACAGAAGTGCATGGGACATTATGGCTTAAGATAAGATGCGTTTCAAAAATGGAATGTAAACCTACTTGGTGAGGTAAACTAAGGATTGGGATTTTTGCTAGAGAAAAGGGCCCTGCGCTTCTGCCATTCACTCTAGCCAGGCATCACCTAGTGTATTATTTACATTCAGAAAAATTGGGCAGTGGAAATCATACAAAGAGTGTCATACCTCTTTGATATAAATACTCCAATAAGTACAAAACTCCAATTCAAAACAGCCCAGTTCTGCCATTTATGAGACTACCCTCCTATTGTCACTCTCATATTGTTTCATTTCAGGGCACCAGCATATACTATACACCTGTGCTTATCTTAAGCTTTACATGTACCGCATTCCAGGAGTTCAGCTTAGACTGTGGGGTGAGGAGATGGAGTCAGATGGATGGTGCTTATAATTAAAGGTGGGCGAGCCAATGAAGGCTCAAACCAAGCTCTAGAGACAGATGTCAGGCTCTGGCTCAGCTCGATGCCATAATTAATGCCCAAAACAAGCTGAACTTTAATGTGGCTTTTGCCTGCCACCCACGTTCTAACCTAATGCACCAAGAATAAAAGAAGAAACATTAACCTTATGATGTAAAACAAAATAGGGAAATATATACCCATCTAGAGGCTGAATGGTACAATATGAAATCAGAAATCTTTTGATTTTTCCTGGCTATCCTGCTTGACCAAACTTCAATCTTAGGCAAATATTTTATTTCATTGTGCTTTTGGTTTCCTTATTGCATTTCAGAGCACTTTAAAATTGGTGAGTTTAGGTAGTGCGCTATACAAAGAACCTCTCTAGTGTCCGAGTTAAATAGACTATGAAGTTGCTCTGTGTAATATTCTAGGTCTATTTACAGGGGAGCGGTCTACCTTGTCTGGCCGAATACCAGGCCTCGGCTCTGCAGGTAGACTTTTCTACGTTCGAGATCGAGGATGTTATCAGAGTCCCGATGTCCGGGAAGACAGTCGGGAAGATACCATCAATTCTATCAAATATTTATCAAAATTCTTCTCCCTGGAATTTATGCATCTGGTGGACTATATCAATAGTGGCAGAGAGATTTCTGCCTCATGGAACCTTACTAATATAATTTTTTTTCTAAAGAAAGATAAACCAACGGAGGACAGGTGCTTTTATTGTCCCATTTTCATGATAAATTGTGACTCTAAGATCTTTGCGAACTTATTAGCCTTCCGACTGGCCCTTTTAGTCCAGTACCTGGTTTCACCGCAACAGCAAGGCTTTTCGCCAGATAGGGATACTGCCAGCCATATAAACACGGCAATTGCTGCATTCATCTTGGCGGAATAATTGGGTAAAGGGGTTGGCATGATCCTGTTAGATGCAGCAAAGGCCTTTTACTGGATCACATGGGGCTTTTTCTAGGCAACAATGAGAGCCCTCGGTATTGGCAAAAGATTTATGACGGGAGTGCAGTCTTTCTTTAGAAAGCCGACAGGTAACTTGGTCCATCGTGGAAATAGTTTTCTACCATTTAGGATCCTCAGGGGCACCCGATATGAGTGCCCGCTTTCTCCACTTTTATTTGCACTTTATACCAAACCCTATTTAAGGTCTCTTGTAATCAACCAACAGATACAGCCAGTGATGTCTATCGGTTTTGAGCTTAAAATTACAGCTTATGCTGATGACATGACAATCTTTATTCCTGATCCACAAGTAACCATTGACCTAGTTTCAAAGGGTGCTATTAGTTCGGAACTCTCTCCGTATATAAACTAAATCTAACCAAAATGAAAATGAAATGAAATGAAAAATTATATTTATATAGCGCACACATACCCTAAAGCCTCGCGGCGCTTGAACTGAAAGTGTGGTAAGCAAATAGCAAGATTAACACAATTTGGCAAACAGGTAAGTTTTTAAAGTCTTCCTAAAGACCATCAGATTGCTGACTTCACGCATGCTTGGGGGGAGTGAGTTCCACATCTTCGCTGCTAAGTGTGAAAACGCCCGACCACCCCAGCGAGCCCTGTTGACTTTAGTTGTCGTGGCAAAATGGAGGGTGCTGGAACGAAGGGTTCTCGATGGAACGTAGGGTACAACCAGAGGGAGCAAGATGGCTGGGCCTGTTCGGTGAAAGGCTTTGTGCACAATGCACATAGCTTTAAAATGCATTCTGGCAGCTATTGGGAGCCAGTGGAGTTCTTTTAAAGCCTTCCTAGCTGATTGGCCCCGGGGAATGCCGAACAGGAGTCGAGCAGCACAGTTCTGCGTAACTTGGAGTCTATTGATCACTGCTACCGGAGCACCCAGATATAATGCATTTCCATAGTCCAGGCGGGAGAGTATCAGGGCCTGAACCATGATCCTCCTCGCCTGGAAAGGAAGCAATGGGAGAATCTTCCGGAGCATTCTCAACAGACCAATGCAGATGGAAGCAGTTTTGGTAGCCTGCACAGAAAAATCCAATGATTTATCCAGCCAGACTCCGAGGCTTTTGATGTGGGGTTTTGGCAGGGGGGGAACCCCCAGACAGGCGGGCCAGATGGGGGCCAGAATGGTAGGTGCGGAATTGCCCAGTAGCATAATCTCCGTCTTCTCCCCGTTGAGTCTGAGACAGGAGGAGTGCATCCACTTGGCTACTGCCTCTAGACAGGGCCCTAAGGTGTTGGATGAACCCTCCGTGTGATCCAGAGAGACCACAAGTTGGGTATCATCCGCGTAGGTGACAATACGCACACCGAAGGGCTGTACTATCCCTGCCAGAGGACTCATGTAGACATTAAAGAGCGTGGGGCTCAGGGCCGAGCCCTGAGGAACCCCACAGCTCAGAGGGTGTTTCGAGGATGTTACCTCGCCCTCAAACACCTGGAAGAAGCGCTCATCCAGGAAGGAGGTCAGCCATTTCAGGGCCGCGCCCGACACGCCCATGCCTTTGAGACGATGTAATAGTGTGGCATGGTTAACCGTGTCGAACGCGGCACTAAGGTCTAATAATATAATGGCTGCCTTCCCTCCGTGGTCCAGCACAGATCTTGTTTCTTCCGTTACTGCAAGTAGAGCAGTTTCGGTGCCATGTTGAGGGCGGAATCCTGTCTGGGAGGCACAGAGTAGGTTGTTGGACTCCAGATACTCTACCAAGATGTTATTGATGTGCCTCTCCAGCAACTTACTCATCCAAGGGAGAAGGGAGATGGGGCGGAAGTTAGCCAGGTTGTTCTGGTCTAACGAAGGTTTTTTTAGAAGGGCCCTTACCATTGCACATTTCCACTGGGCTGGAACCATGCTGGAAACAATAGATGAATTTAGGACATCTATGATGACAGGACATATTGCCTCGCTGGCCTTAAGGAGGGTCTGAGGAGGTGCAGGATCGTTAGGAGATCCTGAGGTGACTTTCGAGAAAATTTTCTTCAATGCTGTTGGATCAAGAAGAGGGAACTCCTCAAGCGAACTGTGGACTGGAGTGTTCACTTTAAGGTCATCAGTGATGTCCCGTTTCTCTGTATCGGTGGGAAAGGAGGAGTAGATGGTCAAAATTTTTTGAGAGAAAAAAGTTGCCAAATTGTTGCAACGGGCTAGTGCCCCAGTAGGGGAGACGCACTCAGGGGGCGGGGAGATTAGTGACTTAGCTATTTTAAATATTTCTCTAGGCGAGTTAGCAGCTGACTTGATTTTAGAGTCATAAAATTGAATTTGTGCGCTTTTCATTTCTCTCTTATATAATTTAATCGCAGCTCTGTACTCAGATTTCTTAGATTGTGAGTATTCTCGCCTCCAGGCTCTCTCCAGCTTGCGACACAATTGTTTCATGGATCTCAGGGTGGGGGTGTACCATGGGGCCACTTTGCATCGCTTAATGGACTGTAGAGATTTTTTAGGGAGGACCTGGTCCAAAGTATCCGTGATCCAGTTCTCATAGTTAGCCGTAGCTATACTGGGATTCATGGATTTGGAGGGTGCACGCTTCTTAAGTGCCAATTCCCAATCAGACAGAGGCAATGAAGCCCATTTCCTGCCCTGGTGCTTATTCTTATTTTGAGACCTAGGGGGAGTATTAATCGGCCATGTAAAAGGTACTAAGTAATGATCGGTCCAAGGCAAAGGCCTAGGAATTTCCACAGTGAGACTGTCCAGGTTACTGAAAATATGGTCTAGAAGATGGCCTTTATTGTGTGTTGGGTGGACACCTTTTTGCAACAAATTGATGGCTTGGAGATTGAGTCGAAGATTAGTAGCTGGAGTGTCTAGGGGGTCATCTAGGTGCAGGTTTAAGTCGCCTAGCAATGTAAAATTTGCAGCCAAAAGCAGCTGATTAGCCGCCGCATCCTACCTAACTTTCAGTCAGAGGATCCAATCCTGGGGACAGATTCAACTGCTACCTACCTAAGAGTTAGGCTTCACAGCAAAATGGACTGCATCTTTCAATTAAACTATGAACCCCTCTTGTCACGGCAGCAACATAAAAATGAATGTTTTACCAAAATTCTTATACCTTTTTCGAGCAATACCACTTCGGGTCCCATACTAATTCTTTAAACACCCGAGTGTGCTACTGGCAGCTTCCTATGGGGCAATAAGAGGACCAGATGAGCTATTGGTTTTTTGAAACTCCCATACAACCGGGGCAGAGGGTGGGGTGAGGGGGGGTTTGGAGTGTCAGCTTCCTGATTATAAGCTCTATTTTTGGGCAGCCTTTGGAGGCCATATCAGAAATGTGCCTACAGGTCAAGACCCGGACCCGTCTACATTGGGATCAGATGATTTTTTTTTTCATAGTCTTTCCGATCTCAACTACTACAAGAGGATCAGATTTAAAATTACTAAAGACATCATCCGTATCTGGAAGGAAACTGTTCCAATTACTCCTTACCTACCCTGCACACTCTTGCGGCTAGAGCGGTCGACCTCGAAGCTGGGGAACCAGGTTTGAGTCTCGACAACGACTCTCAACATCCTGTGATTCTGGGCAAATCACTTCATCTCCTCGTGCCTAGCAAAAATGAATGTGTCCATCTGTAACAAAACTGGTGCTCATGTAAGCGCTCTAATACCGGATATCTTCAGGTCGAGTTTGCGCTATATAAAACAAAAAAAATAACAACATATAATCAACTTTGGGGGAGCCTGAAATTTCCCTCTATCTTCCATGGTACAATAGGTAAAGCCTGGGCAACTCTAGGGGTGAAGACTGCTAGGCAGCTGTTTGACAGTTATGGGCATTGTTCATTTTCTTCTTTTCACATCTCGTTTAACCTTCCCTATCATTTTATTCAAGCACTTGCAATGCGTGATTTCTTTCTATGTGGGTGTAAAGACAGGATAATTTTGGAAGATGTGGATATTCTGCAGGGCCATCTCTAGGGCAGTGCGACCGGTGCCACCGCACCGGGTGCTGACTCTTCGAGGGGGCGCCCTGTTTGGAAGTATTTTATAGTTTTAAAAGCACCTGCTGTTGCATTGCTGGCCTCCTCCAATGTTCATATAACAATAAAACTTTCAAGATAACTACGGTGATTAACGTTCTTCCTGGAGAGAGAAGGAGTTTCGTCGAGTGCAAGTTTTAACTCATTTTATGGTATCACAGAGGGTTAATATGCCTGCTGCAAATAATGTGTACCATGCAGATCTCAATGTGCATATAGTTTAAATGGGTCAGTGCTTTTGTCAGACAGATCCTTTTGTTACTAGTAGTGTAGTTGTTACAATCCTAACATGGAACAGTGAGCTAATAACTGTCAAAGAGCTGCATGCAAACTGCAAAGTATAGATTATAGCATTATACGTTTTATCTCTGTCTTTCATTATTCTAATGTTTCAAAGAGTGTTCATTTCGGTAAAAAAAACCTTATTATTAAATGTAACTCCAAACCATGGGGTTATGTTTTAAATTCGAAGTATGTGCTTCTCCAGACCAAGCACTCTTAAACTATACTGTGTACCAGTAGGGAGGACATGCGACTCACCTGGTAGTCTTCTGGCGTATGTAACATTTCCTATCCACTGATTTACACACCGATGATTGATTGTCTCTGTGTAATGTGTGTGTGATGTAAAGTGCTCTGACACCCTACACTGGTATAGGAGGCGCTATATAACTATTTAAATACATCTGAGAGAGTGTAGTTATGGAGACTTGAGGGGGCACTGTTGAAGGGTGGTAGTGAGGGAGTCTATGGGGGGGCACCAACAAACATTGTTGCACAGTGCTAAAGCCAGCCCTGATATTCCGTCCTATCTATACAGGGCACCTGGCAAGGCTTTGATCAGAGCATTATCTCAGATCTTCAGTGCTTACAGTACTAATGACTGCTCGCTACTGGCCTCTTAATGGAGTAGGGTGCTGAACTCTGCACCTTAGAAAGTATTGATCACTCTGTACACTCTGTCAGCTGAAAGCTTCAGCAGTTTAAGACCATCTGTCTGCCCCACTACACCCCTGAAAGAATCTCCAAATGGACTTCAAGCCATGTTTCTGACCAGACTCATTGTTCTAGGTGCGGATTGCCCGCGGCAGATAGTGTTCATATGTTTGTTAGGTGCCCTGCGCTGCGGGACTTTTGGTAGGGGTCCATGTTCCACCTTGGACGCCATTTTCAGCTATACATCAATGAGATTATGTTGGCTCCCAGAAAAGATTCTAACCCCGGGCAAACATCACTGATGTCAATCATAATAAGTACCACTTGGCTGTATATAGCTAGGTATTGGATAAGCTCCTCTCCTCCCATGTCATATATGTAAATGTACTGTATTTTGTAAATGTACTGTATTTTGTGAAGCGCACAGCTGCCCCAACGGGGCGTTCCGGCGCTGTATAACGCTGTGGAACCCTTCCTGGCTCTCCCCAAGGTGAAGCCAGGCATCCCAGTGTTGTAGGGGCCGTTGTGGAGATTAAGCAAGCTATTGCCCAGAGTTGCAGCGTGGGACCCATGATTAGAGTAGGCGCTGAGGCGAGAATTATCGAAATATGAATTTGAATTGGCCATCTCTAAGGCCAGAGGCCCTAAAGCTTTTAAACTTTTTCGATGTGTCTGGGCCTGTTTGACTTAGTGATGGATTGTATTGTTCTGTAATTGGTCTATTTCTTTCTTTCTTTCTTCTCTCTTTCTCCTCTCTTTCTCTAGCCCTTTTTTTCGTATTAATTTATATAGCGGCCTATCCTGATGTTTCTATGATTTTGCATTATTTCTGTTTATTGCAATGAGATTGCAACGATGTCTTCTGTTCATGACTGATTCTTAAGTTAAAAAAAAAGAATTAAAAACACGTGACTTCTGACTTGCCTCTTAATTCACTAAGGGCTTTGTTGTCACAGTGAGGGATGGGAGACATGGATATTTTTTAATTCATGTTTTAAAATTCGCCTTTAGTAAATGCCTCAATGCAGTGATATAATTTGATGTACGAAGTTGAAACACTTCTTTATGGTAAAGAAATACACTTATTTGAATTGGAGTTTTCATCGTGTGTTTATATGGTGTGTGTTGCACATTTTACGTGCCATACGTTTTCAGGACTCGGCAAGTACGTGGGCTCTTGGGGCCCAATTAGACCCTCGGCTCGGCTCTCCCTGTTCATTTCTTGGCTCACCCACCAGTACTTACAAAATAGGCCAATGAGGGGCGGTCTGTCACCCAGGTATTTCTTCCTGAGTTTACCACTCATAGGGGAATAGAGAGGCCTTCCTTGAACTGTTAGTGTCTCATGAGGAATGCAGTCTTAAAACTGGACCATGAATATTTGTAAATAATTGTCCATGTTGATGCTTTCATAAATATTGCTTTGTAAACAAAAATCTGTATCTCCAAAAGATATGCTTGCTGCAATAAATACAAAAAAATAATTTCCGGCTCCTCGCTGTGCTATTTAAGATCACCGCAATGCCGCAGAAATCTTCCATTCTTGTTAAATAGCTTTTCTGCAATTCCGCGTTTATAATGTAATCTTTAGAGCCTCTGAAGACATCCCATTTGAAGCAATCTGGCATGTATGTGTTTGATTCCCCGTCTCATGACTTTCAAATTAACGGTTTTCCGCTTAATTAAATTATCCTTTCGAGTGGAAGAGCTTTTCATTGCCCGCCTTGCAATGTTTAATGACTTGCCAAATGCATGCCTAAGTATCAAAACTCGTGTGGGGATCTGACACATTGCAGGACCTCACGGGGCAGCACGTGCTGCACTGGTCCAAGCAGGGCCTCTTCCAGGCGCTCCATTTACACCAATCTCGAGGCTCAGGAAGAGGGGTGCCAGCTCGTAGTTTGTATTTTCAGTGTCTTTTCAGTCACTTTAGTCAGTGGATGCTGCTTGCATTGCTCTGATACTTGTCTTATAAGCATGACACTTTTTTTTTTACCTATGACGCCCATCTGTGTTAGCCAATTATTGATGAAATGCTCACATCTGCGTGTGAATGGCTAGCTCCGATCTCTCACCAATTGGGCTGTTTAACCCTTAATTGTTTACAAGAAAAAAGCAAAAAGTCAGGGACACAATGTTATTTTACTTTTCACTCGTCTGTCAGTTGGCACTGTGACATATATTATCCCAGTGGCTTTGATTATGTCTGTTTACTGCAGCATTTTCCACATAATCATGGATTTTACTCATTTGCCGCATAATGCAGCATCTGCTTCATAATTTGATTATTTCACAAAAGAGAAATTCTAGCTCAAACGTTATTAAACAAAAGGCGCTGTAACCAGTCACCTTTCCATTGCTGAGTGCAGCATTCAGGTGTTAAACTGGTACAAATGTGGTGCAACTTTGTCTGAAACTTTAAATATTTGCTAAAATGGCAAAATAATACTTCTCCCCATTGTGCCACGTTATGCCACATCATTTCCTCTTTTAGTTACATAATATTGGCAACCATAATTCCAATGGCCCTGCATATAATATCATCCACCTTTGCTGTTCTTTCATCCAGTAGCATGTGGCATTATGGGCTTGTCATTATCCTTTCAATGCTGCCATTATGGGTTCCGAACCCCACCCTGCAAAGTACTGTTGGCTATAATACTAGAATAGTTCTGAGGTATTACGCATGACATTAAGCCACTTTATAGCTACGTTACATTTTTACAAAGTCATCTGATCTAGTTCAAAAAAAGTGCGTGTTTCACGAATAAAACTTAAAGTAAATTCTGCTCACATATTTTGTGATGGTTTGTACTTTCATTCACATCATGATTCGAAACAAGCACTGCAATGCAAAGCGTTTGTCATAAAAAGCAACAGGGGCAGCAGCAGTGCTGCCTTCCCTTACACACAGAATAAGTAAAAGAGAGGACACCGAAGCAGAAGGAACATCAAACAGTTCTCTCACATATACAGAACAGGTAAAATACAGACAACTAACACACAGAAGAGGGAGAAAGAGGAGTTACAGGGCTGTTGTACGCTCTGCAAACAGACATCAAAATATAGGAACTACAACAGTCGCGGAAGAAACAGCCAAACCACTTATACAATTACCATATATTCATGTACTCAATATAAATGATGAGCTCTCACCTTTCACATCAAGCACTGGGAAGCATCTAAGAGCACTAGTGTTCACAGTTTTTTTTATTTCCTAGTTATGGATACCTTAGTTCGGGTGAGGGTACGCCTCTCAAGTCCACATTTATGTTTTCCTTTGTTAAACTTAGATTTATATTGTATGTATCAGTGAACTAAAAATGTTTTTTACTATCTCCCTCTTACAAGATTAAAAACATGAGGGCCACACATTGAAACCTGCTTCTCTTTTCCTTCACCATATTTCGGCACTCAGACATTGCCTCTCTGAGATCAGGTGCCTTTCTCAGGACTACAGGTCTTGGGATATCATATCAAATATTGTGAAACAATCCCTGATTCATAGGGCATGTTTTGCAAGTGCACTCAATACATCCTTTGTTTTTTCCATACGATGGGGCAACAGGAGTGGAAAGAACCCTTCATCATACAACAGGCACATCTTGGCCAGAAACAGTGTAAGATCCCATTGTTCATAGGATAGGTATAGCAGTAGCGAAGTAAGTCTACTTCTCTCAGAGAAGGCAGCAAACGCAATGTTCCTTCTCTGTAGAGCAGATTCAGCAGAGCAGACCAGTACCAGCTTTCATCACTCACTTGTATGTTGCAGACAGATCTATGCAGCTAGGACTTAAATGACTGAGAGGAATGTGTAGGTGGATAAATGAATGAATGAATATGTAAGTCCTGACACCTTTCTCACTTAGGTGTTATACCGCATCAGCATCCTAAAAGTTCTGCTGCTGTCATTCAGAGACCTGCTGTCACTGTTCTTACGCATGGTGTTAAATCATGCAGTCTTGCTGCTATCAATTTCTTCAGATCCATCTGCTGCAATTTACATGCACATTTGTCAATCAACTTTAGACCTCAAAGGCCGAGCGCTGGCTATACAAACACAGAGACCTGACCCTACTCATGGTGTGAAAGGGGGTGGATGGACAGGCATGTGCCCAGTATGGTCCATTTAAAAATAAAATGGCGAAAGCAATCCATTCTATTCTTTCCGACCTTTTCCCTCTTTCTCTTTCCCTCCTACTCTCTCGTATACACCTCTTTGGCTTACAGTTTAACTCTTTTCAGTCTCTTCTAATTTTTTTTGTCTCTTCTTATTTTCGCTTGTTTCACCTTCATTTGTCTTTTCACCCCTTTCTGTTGCTCTTAATGGCTTCACACTGTTCATTGACACCTTGTAAGAAAGTGCCTCTTTTTGTTTGATCCCGCCGAAATTCTTTGACTGATGCTGCTGGTTTTTCGACTATGGGTCCTGCTGACCAGACCACTGTACATGTGTTTTGACCCATCCAATGTGTATGTGCAATTGGCTAATCCCTGTTTGGCATAGTTAATTTACCTATAAATCCCTAGTAGATGGTACAAAATGTACCCAGGGCCCGTAGGTTAAATGTCACTAGTGGACTGCAGAACTAATCGTGCCACCACTACAGTGACCTAGTGAAAACATAAACCCTTTTGCCAAGTAAAAACCTTCCTTTTTAGTATGCGTAAGTCTCCCCTAGAGAAGGCCTTCCCAGCCCACAAGGCAGGGTTCTAAATATTAAAAAGAAGGACATGTTCCTTTCGTGTTTGACATATCCTGATAGTGAAAACTTGACTTTGTCGTTTTTATTGTAGCAAGGCTGGTAGTCCCGTTGACTAACATGGAGTTACATCAGTCCACACTAACTTCCATTTGGGACTGCCAAACATTGTACTTAAAGGTATTAAATTATGTGTTACATTAAAGCCAACTCAGAGCTGAAGTCGGATTTAAAGTATCTTTTATTTTTATTAATAAGGTGACTTTAAAAAGTCACCACTTTCTTGCCCTAAAATTGTGGTAGCTGTTGCAGATTAACTGCAGCAGTTGACACCGAACACAGCCTGCTGCCCTGTGCTAGAAGGTATGAAGCACTGCTGCCCTGTGCTAGAAGGTATGAAGCATTCCCACAAAGGGGAACACGCAGTCTGCTGGAGGAAGGAGGTGGGACCTCCTGACAGGATGACTGAAGGGCGGTGGCCCCAGATGGCCCAGGTTCAAAAGGACTACCGACTCTGAGAGGCAAATGTGAGACACTTTAGCTTGACCGCACCTTTGTGTAGGTAGATAGGCTGCCATTTCCTCCAAAAGGGGAAAACCAGTTCCAGAGTTCTCCAGGAGGGGCGGCTAATTATACTGGACACACCTCATAGGTGTGCTTATAGCTCTTACACCGGGAAGAAGGATTCCAACATTTAGGATTTGGGCCAAGAGATTCACAGTGGGATTGTTCATTGCCAGCCTCACAGGAAAGGATGTCAGAAGGGGTAGAATTGCCCCATAGGAATTTAGCCCCATTGGCTATGCAGTCTTCCCCACTCACAAACTCACAATTGACATAAAAGTGGCACCCCTACCTTCCAGGCCTCTTAAAACTGCTGAACTTGGAATGGATAAGAGGAGTATTGCACCTGCTGAGCCTTTGGACTTCAGAAAGAATGGCTCTACCAAGGAAGAATGGAGCTGCTGCACCAAGACAGGACTATAGAGAGAGAAGGACTGCCCTGCCTGTGGACTTCGTGCTAACAGATCCCAAGTGCCGGACCTATTCCCACTCCTGCCAAGGACCAATGAGTGGACTCCAAGGGCCAGTTGTATAGCCTCCTGTTACTCGTCGGGGGCAGAAAAGCTCAGTAGACCTGCACCAGCAAAGTGCCTAATTGACCAGTTGCCACTAGACTTGCCCCGGGCACTGCTGGTTAGCCAATAAGATCATGTCCTAGGCCCTAAAGAGTACCTCCCAAGTCCTGGCCCCTTGACTGGGGCTAGACCAGGGGTTTCTAACCTGTCTGTAGCAAGAGCTACGTATGATCAGTGACAATCCCCATGAGCTACTGAAAGCTAAACAACTTGATCATTGTTACCTGACACCCCCACGCCCACCTTCATTGACTTTAAGTTTAATGTCCATAGCGCCAGATACTGTGGTTCGAAAAAATAATACTTTGACTAGGGGCACTATGACTGGGCTGCCATGTGTTTCAGTGAGAGTGTGGTCTTTGGGGATGTATGAACATGTATGTGTATGATTAGGATATATGCATATTGGTGACTAAGAGCCTGTGTCATATGTATTTGTAGCGCAGCACAAACCTTTCACCATTTGCTGCACTGTTAAATGTATAACTCAAACTTGCAAACCTTTTTATTTATTTATTTTAAATGGGGGGGAATTTAAAATGCAGAAACATTTTCAAAGTATGGAACTTTTTTCTGCACCATAAATATCTCCCACTTAAAAAACATTACTGTATTTATTTTTCAGTTATACATGTCGCACAGGGTCTGCTGGCCACTGGAAGCAGGAGTCCTGCTGTTTGTAAATACAACACCTTGAAATGGGAGAAAATTAAAATGAAGAGTTAACTTAATCATTATGGTAACGATTCATTTCTACCATTTAAAAGCATTCAGAAACCTCCTTTGTTCTCACACTCCAGTATTGAGTTGACAAGGACTTTTGTTCAGCAGTTAAATACCTCAGTGCTTCAGTTCTTCAGCTCTGTATCCCAGCTCATTCATAAATCAGACTGAGCACTGCTCTTTATAAGGCCCTGCTGTCTGCAGCCTGATGAAAATAAACACAGCCTTCCTCTAACTTTAAAGGGAAAAGTGACCCTGCGCTTCTTTAAAAATGAACTCAAGGCTATGAGCTATGCTGAAGGTGTCTGTGAGCTACTGGTAGCTCACAATCTACAGTTTAGAGACACCTGTGCTAGGTGTACTCTTTCTCCCCTACAACTGCATCTTGGACAGTACAGGCACTTCTTAGAAACAATCGGGTATTTATTTATTTATTTCATGCAGTTTTATATTGTTCTATTTCAGAGGGGTGGGGTTTCTTATTTCCTCTCCCTCGCTCTTGCCTTTGTTTGCCCCCTTGGTTGACCTCCGTCTTTAAGTGTATTGGTTGTAATTTATTCACGTTAATAAACCTTGCCAATTACTAAGCCTCGCAGCCTTTACAGCCACACACGTTCTCAGCGTACACTTATATTGCATTTGACGCTGTGTAGATCCACAGACGAATAATGCTTCCCTTCTAGGCGCATCTGTTTGCAGAGTGGTCACAGAATGCGAACTAAAAGAGGTCCACTCAGCCATTCATTCTTCTAAGGTTGATAACATGCGCACCATCGCGTTGGGTAACAATAGACCTCTTATCAGCCCCAAGCTGTTGCACTGGAAGTGAACGTGTTCTTTGCAGACCTATGTTTATGTAGTAATAATTACAAAACAAAATACACACAGCCTCTGTCGGGTCATCGGGCGGGCGCAGTGAACCGCATTATTCCTGCTGGTGGCAGCCACATGACCGGATATAACCTGCCTGTGGCCCGCCCACAAGATGGACACGGAGGAGGGTTTACTCCAATGACTTCCATCCACAAGTAAACGAACAAAAAACAGCCGCTCTGGGAAGGCAAACAGCGACGGCCTCTCACTTATGTCTCTTAATATTATTTTTTTTGACTGTCATGTTGAGCACAGCGCTCAATTCATGGACATCGCGCTCTGTTTTTTGTTTTTTTTTATCTTTAATGGTGAGCACAGCACCCACTTCAGGGACACCGCGCTGTGAAATGCAATAGGTATCGCTTTTGTCAAAGTTTGAACTATTGTTATTGTAAATGACAATGCCTTTTAATATTATAAAATGCATTGCCATTTACAATGCCAATAGCTCAAAATCACACAATTGCGGGACCTATTGTATTTTAAATGCTTGTTTAGATTGCCACTGGATATGGGACACTAGGCTTTACTGAACCTCACAGTCTATTATTCTGCTGATTTTGCAGTCAGTATATATCTGGTTTTATCTATTGGGGGCCCATGAAATCTTCGGTCAATACATTCTGATATATAATCTGAGTTGGGTTTATTTGATCCACATGGAGAGGAGTGACGCAGCTCGCGGCTGAATCCGGAGCTCAGGGCTCATAGTTCGATCGCCAGCGGCAGCTCAGTTCAACATCATGTGACTCTGGGCAATAGCTTACTTAATCTCCCCGATGGCCCTCAGCGCCTTGAAACCCTTAAGGTGGTATTATGTTTGCGCTTTATAAATATGAATTAGTATTATTATCCTGCCTGCTTTAAGCTTACACGTTTCAAGACCATTTGCAGTGGCATTGCAAGTCCCATTTCAGTTCCTAGTATCTCCTGATATACATCATAATGGCATACCCCCTGATTTTGTAATTTTCTAATCGCTTCTTTGTTAGAAAGTGGTCTAGCTTTGGCTTGTTTTTGTTGGGCAGTTGTTCGGAGGAGGACAAAAGGTAACATTTGAGTGTATAGAATTGAAATATCCTCTCCTCCTGACAGGGATTTTTAAATATAAACAGATGGTACATTTTTTCAAGCAACAATCCAAACAGAATTTTAGTTTGTATAGAATTCCTGCCCTTGAACTACTCAAGACTACTAGAATTTAGGATCGGATCTGCAGTGTTCGATAGCATATCAATTGTTGATTTACTATTAACCTTATAACCTATTTTCCTTGTCCGACAAATGATCAAGTAAGATTGAGAACTGCAATCCCCTTGGAGGTAATAAGAAAGTAAATCTAACTCTCTTCAATATTTCACAATTGAAAACACACCTCTATAAAGTCTTCCAGGATCTATATTATGCAGTGAAGAAACTTTTTTAATGGATATGCCGGGAAAGCTCTGCCTGTTTCCAGTGTAAACAGCCGGCGGCAGACACTGCACATATTTGGGCCACTTGTAACAAAGTGAAGCTGTTAGGCACAGGTATGTTTGAAAAAATTTAAATTCATAGGTGCTGCAATTATTCTTAATCCTGAATTAATCATTTTGGGCTTATATGCAAACGTTCAGATTTAATTTTTATTGTGTTATTATGATTATAATGGCTGGGTTATGTATTGCTAGATTATCGCTAGATGCGGAACCCCCAAATATCACTCTTTGGTGGTCATAGATTTTAGACATGTGTGTTCTGAAGACCTTGCAGAAGACAGTTTAAACAGATATGGGCCCAATCTTTAAATAGATGCACTCATTAATTTCTGAGTCCAGTTGATGTTCGCATATTTCATTCTCTTTTCTTTGTGGGAACAATTATCTTCCTGATTAATTATGTATTCATTTTTCATTAAAAAGGGGTTCTGTAACTTCATAATGCACAAAACTGAAGGTTGAGAAGTTTGTAAATGTCTCCAAAACCTAGAGATGGCAATATAGACCATATGACACATGATACATTTTGTGTATTTTTTTTATATTACATGCTTATTTAGAGATAGTAAGTGTGACACATTTGTTTTTCTAATAGGAACACTGTTAGAGAATAACAATTATATTATTAATAATATAGACTTTTAGGAAAATAACACATTTTGCATGATAAAAAAAATTCCTTCTGTAAAAGGCAGAAATTGTTGAATGATTTATCTTCAAGGTGAAGCTAACAATGAGTACTGCTAGTAATTTGAAGATTTCGATGTTGTTTATCTTACTTGAATAGATTGTTGATAAAAGCAATGGACAATGTTCAGAGCGAGTCGAATTATGCAACTATGTGGCTGTGACATTTACCACATAACTATGGGTTTGCCACACTTGCCGCATAGTTTTACCAATTTTGAAAAGCTATACTTATTGAGAAAGTGGATCAAAACAATACCACTAAGGTTTTGCTGCAAAATGCTGTGTAATTTGCCTTTTCTTGCTGTATTATTTATATAGCCCACATAATCCTAGTGGCCCTGACATTGTTTAAGCTCTATGGAGTGGGTTCGGTCCTGTCATTCTGATGATGAAACCTATATTTCAGTGAACCGTGAAATATTTTTCATATTTCACTGGTTTCTGGGAAATATGTATTTTGTGTATTACTGTTTCTTGTTCAGTACAAGCACCCACACATCTAATAAATGGAAGATACGTATAGTGTAACTGTGTATTATTGTCCTGGTTTACCAGCAGCTGGATTTGGTGACATTGAATACCATGAGGTTGCGGCTTGAGTGTGTTTTAAATGTTACCAGAAGTCCAATATAGGCACATATCACACAAGTTGACCGTTACTTATTTTTTCATTTTACAGATTTATTTTGGTGACAGTAGCATGACATCCGTGCTTCTTTTTAAATGTGAACTGTTGTGTTCTGAGCACTCCTGAGTTTACAAGCATTTATTAATTTTAATCTATTCTATTGATCTGTGTGCTGCAACTAATAGAGTATACCCAAATACCCTAAAACTGATCATGAAAATGTGGCTGGTCAACACACTGTTAACACAGACTTAGTTGCGCACAACTTAAGTAAAATTTATCGATCAAACTTTGTTTTCTACTTTCTGTACAAACTGTTTATTCATGTTTATATGAACATTCAATGAATCTCTTCATAAACATTGTGTGATAATTTACATAAACATGATTTCATCCATTGACGAAGCAACATAAATCAAATTATGCAATAAAGAAAACATTAAATTCTCTTGTGTATGTTGTTATTCGCCCAATGCATTTCGGGACTATAGTAGGGTCCCTTCGTCAGGGGCAACACTGAAAAATAAAATGTCATATACAGGCGCATAAGTAAGTTATACTGGTTCCATGATAACATGCTTCAATGAACTTTATCTAAATCCTCCACCAGACAATACCACCAAAGGTGAGAAATAGTGAAAAAGCAAAAGGAAATCCAAAGTAAACTTCACTCACACAAAAACACGAAGGCCACTTCCTCTGGCTCGCATGAGCTGCTTTAAATTCAAAACCAATTCCTAAAAAAACAGTATGAATGGGACGGTAACTAACGTGGCTCAAAACCTGTCAATGTGCACCACTGAACGTTAAACGCGAATGCATACCTGCAAATCCGCAGAGTCTGTGCAACACGTTGATTAAATGTCGCTCGAAGGCGCTTCGTCTCCAAAATCCTATCACATAAAAGACAGCCTAATCATTGAGGAGTCTACACGCGGATACAAACTGAATGTGAGAATTCGACCTACTGCGTCAACTCTTACCGTGATCTACAGTGCGTAGCTCATAGCCAAAACCACTCGGTGTACCTCTTCCATATAGAGACACCCGCGAATGTTGAAACGAAAAAGTTTCATGGTATAACTAACCTAACGGTTCATTCTATTGGACAATCACTAGAAATCTCTACCAATCAGCATCGCTTTCACTGGCGCGGCCAGCTACGTCAGATGTCAATACGGGAAATACCTCTCTGCGCTGCATCAAAAGCCCTGTTAGCAACCATCATATAACCGGCGTGCCACGTGTTTAGTCAAAACAGGAAACTTTAACAACTAAGCTCCAAAGGCAATGTTAAATGTTCAGCCTTACGGTATACCAATAAAGCTTAGTTAGTATGTCGACCGTATATCGCTTACGAACTCTACTTTCACGACAATGAAAGACTCGACAGTTGCCTATTTAAGAACTAAATCTGTACATAACCACTCTAGACTACTAGTAGAAAAAATAAAATAAAAAATAGTGAAAAATAGTGAAACACATACACACAAAAGGAAACAAACTCGTACATGAAAAGAAGCAAAAAACTCATAAAATTCTATGGTGTTACCATTTTACATGAATAGAACTTTCATGAAGCAACATTGTTGATAAAACATTGTGTTGTTACCATTTTATCGAGAAACAGGATTGTCATAATTGCAAAACAATTGAAAGACATTTACAGATAGCTACTCAATTCAATACGGTCATTAAGACCCCCAGGGGTCAGAGTACCAAGCATTTTAATCCAATATCATTCTCTCTGCAATAATTTTTTGTTTATATCAATCCCTTCTGTTAATGACACAATTTCTAGAATTGTAAATCTCAATTGGGCTATGGAATTCTTTTTTTCTAGCCAGTGTGTAGCTAAAGGTGATGTCATGGACTTGTTCCGTATTCTACTCTTGTGTTCTGAAATACGAATTTTAAGCTTTCGCTCAGTCTTTCCTACATATAAGAGCCCACATGGACATTTGATCATGTATACAACTTGGTTGTTATTGCAGTCACCTTCAAACGTCAATTTAATGGTCCTACCCGAATGTGGGTGGGTAATTTCATTGCCAACGATTGCATTGTTACAATGCACACAATTTGCACATCTCCTCATCCCTTTGAAATCTTTCTTTTTTGGAATCTCTGATTGTTTCAACAATTCTTTCAAATTCTTGGAACGAGTGTAAGCGAATAGGGGTTTTTCCGTAAAACTATTCTGAAAATCATTTTCCTGCTGTAGAAGTTCCCATCTTTGGTGGATAATGTTTTTAATCTTTTGTGAATTGGTTGAAAATTTGGAAACAAGCACATTGCGTCTCTGAAATTCCTTATGTGGTTTAGATAGCAGAGCTGTACGATTTTTTTCAAGCGCTTTAATTTGTGCTGTCTCAAGTACTTCTGTAGGGTAACCTCTCTTTTTGTAGTTTTCCTTGTATTCATTGATGTAGTCAATGCATGCATTTTGTTTAGTTACTATTCTCCTGATCCTTAAAAACTGTGAATATGGAAGGTTTTTTAACAGATTCTGAGGATGAAAACTTTGGAAATGTAACATGCTGTTTTTGTCGGTAGGTTTCCGGTAAAGTGAAGTGTTGATACATTCACCCTCTATCTCTACATTCACATCCAAATATGCAATCATGGATCTGCTTGTGGTGTATGTAACTTGAATACGTGGATTCCTCAAATTCAATGTCACTATATTCTGATTCAATTGTGCTTCTGTACCAGACCATATTAAAAAAATATCATCTATGAAGCGACAAAAAAATTCAAGATTGTCTGTCCAGTCCTTGTGTGCGAAAATATGCTCATGCTCAAATTTCGCCATATAGGTGTTGGCATATACCGGAGCCCCAGTAAAGCCCATCGATGTACCGTTAAGCTGCATGTAAAATCTGTCTGACCACTTGAATTAACTGTTTTGTAAACAAAACTGTGTAAGCTCGAGTAAAAATACTGGATTCATTTCCATTTCTGGGTGTTGTAACAACATCCATTCTTCAGCCTCAAGTCAATCAGTATGCCCAATCGAGGTGTATAGCGACACAACATCTATGGTACATAGAATGTATTCTCTTCCAGCTTTTAATTGTATCGATGCCAACTTGAGTAAAAAATCTGTTGTATCTTGTATGTAGGTGTGCCATTTTTGGATGAAAGGTTGCAAAAAGTAATCAATTATTTGCCCTGCTGGTTCAAAAATCGAGTTACAACCCGACACAATGGGTCGGAAGGGTGGATCTTCCAATGATTTATGCACTTTGGGCAACATATAGATTTTTGGTCTGCTAGGATTTTTTACCATAATGAATTTTGCCATGTTCGGTGTAATCCAATCTTCATCTATGGCTTTGTCTATCAATGATTGTAATATCCTTTGTATTTCAATTGTCGGATCTTGTTGTAGCAGTAGGTAAATGTTGGTGTCATTCACATGTTCTTCAACCTTCCTTTGGTAGAATTCAGTATCCATTAATACTAATGCTCCCCCTTTATCCGCTTTCTGAAAGGTTAGCTCTGTTTTTTTAGCTAGTTGAATCAAAATGCTTTTTTCCAATCTGTTCAAATTGTTGGGAATTTTTCTGTTGTATCTGTAGTTCAATTTTTTTAAATCCTTCATTACCAGGGTCTCAAAAAGATCCAATGTCTTGTGTGAAGTGGGTGCTTCAAATGTGCTTTTTGGTCGAAAGATTTCAATCTTTTCTGTTGTTTCATTTTCATCTGTTGGTACAACATTGTCAAAAAAAATTCTCAGTCTCAAGTTTCTCATAAATTTATAAAAAGCTATTTCATCTTCAAATTTGGAACCTGTATACGTAGGAACAAATGTTATGCCTTTGTTCAGAATTCTCTCTTCATGGATAGTCAAAGGGTACTTGGAGATGTTTATTACGAGGGTTTCCCCTGGCTCCGTAATCCTTTTTTGAGTTTCTCTTTCTCTTTTTCTTTTTCCTCTCCTTGTTTTTTTGTTGAATCTTGCTCTGGTGGGCGATCTGTCTCCGTGACCTGGGTTAAAAAAGACACCTGTGGTCCTGAGGTACTGGCTTTTTCTGCCTGAGTTACACCTGGTGGATGAGTTATTTTGATGGGCGCTCGGGATGAATCGATATCTTTATCTGTGGCTAGACTTTCCTCAGAGGAGGTTGTTGTTGGACGTCGGGTGAAGCGTCTTTGGGCATACACCTCTGCCCAGGTGTATGCCTCATTCAGCTTATAATCTATTGTATCACGTTTAAACTTTCTTAATTTGGTCTCCTGTAATTATTTCCCGTATTCATCCAATTTAATGTTAAGATCACTCAAAAATCTGCCTAGTTCATCTTCGGGCATTCTTTCAGCAAGATCCGATCGAATAGTAGAGATTTCTGTCTTAAGTTCATCAATGGTTTTCGCTAGTTCCTCGATGATAAGAAGAATTAAATCCAACGAGCATTTGTTTAGTATCTGGTACCATTTTTCCATAAATTGAGGATTGTTTTTTAACCGGTAAAGCATGGGTTTAATTGATAATCTGAGTCCTCTGGGGATTCGTTTGACCTTATGGTATTGAACCAACGTAGAAGCATGTAGTCTCTGGTTCAATTCACGTTTAGATGTAAATTCCAATTGTTTCAATTGATGTCCTATAGATCCACTATGCGCCTGTAGATTGCTGACTTCGCTGATTAAACCATACACTTCTGCTGCTTGTTCTGATGTGTAGGCTCTTGTTATTGCTCTGTTTTCCGTTAATGATGCTATTGATTCAAAGGACATTTTGAATTTTTTCTTTCTTGGGTGCTCTGGAGCAAAAGTGGGTAATGTTAGAAATCTGAACTGTTGTGTTCTGAGCACTCCTGAGTTTACAAGCGTTTATTAATTTTAATCTATTCTATTGATCTGTGTGCTGCAACTAATAGAGTATACCCAAATACCCTAAAACTGATCATGAAAATGTGGCTGGTCAACACACTGTTAACACAGACTTAGTTGCGCACAACTTAAGTAAAATTTATCATCAAACTTTGTTTTCTACTTTCTGTACAAACTGTTTATTCATGTTTGTTTATATGAACATTCAATGAATCTCTTCATAAACATTGTGTGATCATTTACATAAACATGATTTCATCCATTGACGAAGCAACATAAATCAAATTATACAATAAAGAAAACATTAAATTCTCTTGTGTATGTTGTTATTCGCCCAATGCATTTCGGGACTATAGTAGGGTTCCTTCGTCAGGGGCAACACTGAAAAATAAAATGTCATATACAGGCGCATAAGTAAGTTGTACTGGTTCCATGATAACATGCTTCAATGAACTTTATCTAAATCCTCCACCAGACAATACCACCAAAGGTGAGAAATAGTGAAAAAGCAAAAGGAAATCCAAAGTAAACTTCACTCACACTAAAACACGAAGGCCACTTCCTCTGGCTCGCATGAGCTGCTTTAAATTCAAAACCAATTCCTAAAAAAACAGTATGAATGGGAAGGTAACTAACGTGGCTCAAAACCTGTCAATGTGCACCACTGAACGTTAAACGCGAATGCATACCTGCAAATCCGCAGAGTCTGTGCAACACGTTGATTAAATGCCGCTCGAAGGCGCTTCGTCTCCAAAATCCTATCACATAAAAGACAGCCTAATCATTGAGGAGTCTACACGCGGATACAAACTGAATGTGAAAATTCGACCTACTGCGTCAACTCTTACCGTGATCTAGAGTGCGTAGCTCATAGCCAAAACCACTCGGTGTACCTCTTCCATATAGAGACACCCGCGAATGTTGAAACGAAAACGTTTCATGGTATAACTAACCTAACGGTTCATTCTATTGGACAATCACTAGAAATCTCTACCAATCAGCATCGCTTTCACTGCGCGGCCAGCTACGTCAGATGTCAATACGGGAAATACCTCTCTGCGCTGCATCAAAAGCCGTGTTAGCAACCATCATATAACCGGCGTGCCACGTGTTTAGTCAAAACAGGAAACTTTAACAACTAAGCTCCAAAGGCAATGTTAAATGTTCAGCCCTACGGTATACTAATAAAGCTTAGCTAGTATGTCGACCGTATATCGCTTACGAACTCTACTTTCACGACAATGAAAGACTCGACAGTTGCCTATTTAAGAACTAAATCTGTACATAACCATTCTAGACTACTAGTAGAAAAAATAAAATAAAAAATAGTGAAAAATAGTGAAATACATACACACAAAAGGAAACAAACTCATACAAACTTAACAATGTTGCTTCATGAAAGTTCTATTCATGTAAAATGGTAACACCATAGAATTTTATGAGTTTTTTGCTTCTTTTCAAGTATGAGTTTGTTTCCTTTTGTGTGTATGTGTTTCACTATTTTTCACAATTTTTTATTTAATTTTTTCTACTAGTAGTCTAGAGTGGTTATGTACAGATTTAGTTCTTAAATAGGCAACTGTCGAGTCTTTCATTGTCGTGAAAGTAGAGTTCGTAAGCGATATACGGTCGACATACTAGCTAAGCTTTATTGGTATACCGTAGGGCTGAACATTTAACATTGCCTTTGGAGCTTAGTTGTTAAAGTTTCCTGTTTTGACTAAACACGTGGCACACCGGTTTTATGATGGTTGCTAACACGGCTTTTGATGCAGCGCAGAGAGGTATTTCCCGTATTGACATCTGACGTAGCTGGCCGCGCCAGTGAAAGCGATGCTGATTGGTAGAGATTTCTAGTGATTGTCCAATAGAATGAACCGTTAGGTTAGTTATACCATCAAACGTTTTCGTTTCAACATTCGCGGGTGTCTCTATATGGAAGAGGTACACCGAGTGGTTTTGGCTATGAGCTACGCACTCTAGATCACGGTAAGAGTTGACGCAGTAGGTCGAATTCTCACATTCAGTTTGTATCCGCGTGTAGACTCCTCAATGATTAGGCTGTCTTTTATGTGATAGGATTTTGGAGACGAAGCGCCTTCGAGCGGCATTTAATCAACGTGTTGCACAGACTCTGCGGATTTGCAGGTATGCATTCGCGTTTAACGTTCAGTGGTAGACATTGACAGGTTTTGAGCCACGTTAGTTACCTTCCCATTCATACTGTTTTTTTAGGAATTGGTTTTGAATTTAAAGCAGCTCATGCGAGCCAGAGGAAGTGGCCTTCGTGTTTTAGTGTGAGTGAAGTTTACTTTGGATTTCCTTTTGCTTTTTCACTATTTCTCACCTTTGGTGGTATTGTCTGGTGGAGGATTTAGATAAAGTTCATTGAAGCATGTTATCATGGAACCAGTATAACTTACTTATGCGCCTGTATATGACATTTTATTTTTCAGTGTTGCCCCTGACGAAGGGACCCTACTATAGTCCCGAAATGCATTGGGCGAATAACAACATACACAAGAGAATTTAATGTTTTCTTTATTGTATAATTTGATTTATGCTGCTTCGTCAATGGATGAAATCATGTTTATGTAAATTATCACACAATGTTTATGAAGAGATTCATTGAATGTTCACATAAACATGAATAAACAGTTTGTACAGAAAGTAGAAAACAAAGTTTGATCGATACATTTTACTTAAGTTGTGCGCAACTAAGTCTGTGTTAACAGTGTGTTGACCAGCCACATTTTCATGATCAGTTTTAGGGTATTTGGGTATACTCTATTAGTTGCAGCACACAGATCAATAGAATTGATTAAAATTAATAAACGCTTGTAAACTCAGGAGTGCTCAGAACACAACAGTTCAGATTTCTAACATTACCCACTTTTGCTCCAGAGCACCCAAGAAAGAAAAAATTCAAAATGTCCTTTGAATCAATAGCATCATTAACGGAAAACAGAGCAATAACAAGAGCCTACACATCAGAACAAGCAGCAGAAGTTTATGGTTTAATCAGCGAAGTCAGCAATCTACAGGCGCATAGTGGATCTATAGGACATCAATTGAAACAATTGGAATTTATATCTAAACGTGAATTGAACCAGAGACTACATGCTTCTACGTTGGTTCAATACCATAAGGTCAAACGAATCCCCAGAGGACTCAGATTATCAATTAAACCCATGCTTTACCGGTTAAAAAACAAACCTCAATTTATGGAAAAATGGTACCAGATACTAAACAAATGCTCGAAACAAAGCAAAGGCGGTAGTGTTCCCAAAAGGGAAATGTCTGCACAACACCTTACATAAACGTTATTATTTATCTTTATGTTAAGTACACATTGTATTAAAAGAAGAAAAATAATTTTGTAGGGTGCTATAAACCCTCAAGGCACCTACCACCTAAAGATGCCGTCAGTGCACACTCTACAGTGTGTCACAAAAACCAAACAAAGTAAAGAGGATAGCACTCCTATAAAGTAACAATTATAAGGTTTGGAGCAAAATTAAGTAGCCCCCAGTAAGTGAGACTCTAATATTTTGTAGAGTAAACACAAAAAAACAAGTTATGAAGTAACATTCAATGGCAATGATAGAGTTCTAGGATATAGTCCACTTGTTTTTGTTTTCAATCTTTATTCTTGTGATTCCAAAGCACAGATTATTCCAGCAGGATTAAACATCACCAACACGTGTTTCGTCCTACACAAGGACTTTTTCAAGGCTGGAAAATTAACAAAAATATATATACAATGTAATGATTCATATTGCTAAAAATACATACATCTCATATATTAATTACAATTAAAAACTTTATATACAATAGTGTATTCTGTTAGCTAACTTTGCCCATTCTGTCAAACTGGTTATTAACACAGCGGGCAGGACCGGATCTCAAGAAACATACCCTATGATGTCAGCCAGAAAACACAATACCATCTATACATACAGACAACAACACAATGTATTGATCAGTCCTATACATGGGATATCTATGGCAAAGATAGAAATCCTTGTAGGGCTATGTAAAATGAGACGTGACATTTGAGATATATAAAAATTTGCAGTTATATGCATATAGATCTCCTATGGGGCTAAGCAAATAATGCTGTAGATTTGTGCATAATGTACTTTTGGGAATATGTAAATAAAAGGAGACTCACCAGAAAGTCAGGTGAGCTAAATCGTCCAATGGATGTCCAGAATGAAGTGATAGGCCACAGTTGGTAGAAAAGAATAGAAATTCTGAGAAAAGAAGAGGCATCATAAATATTGGAATGTGGGAGTCTAAAGAAAGAGACTGATGCTAGTGTCCAAAGCACTCTGCTGGTAATGACCCAAACAATATAAGGTATCGCTGTTACGGTGTGGCAACGCTGAAACAATTCAAACAGAAAGGGGGCCGGGTTACCTGTAGGGTGCGAAGTTGGAAGAATGTATATGCCCATGTCTGGTCTAAAGCTAGGTAACTAAAGAATGCAAAGCTGCCATAAAGACACCTTGATGAAAAAATGTATACAGCTACTCAATAAATGGAATAGGTACCAGACTACATGATATCCACAAAAAGCATCCATAAACTCGTTTACAGAAAACTCACCTAAATATAAACGGTAGAGATTAACAATGTATGGTAACATTCAGCAACTTTCGGTCCAAAGAAACAGTATCAAAGGTCACATAAGACCCGGCTAGTATGCTGTGGGAAAAGGAAAGCGGGTAAGTCATATGTAATACTCACAAGAGTGAAGAGCACATGTGATTCTCACAAGGGTAGGCGACAGCTGCGTATGCAAACGCATAATTATAAAAGCCTACACAGAGATACAAAATACGAATGCCAACAAAGTTTGGCTCTACTTCTAAAGGATAAATGTTGGTAAAAAACAGCAAATATAAGGCTGATGGTATCACGTAAAAAACACGTGGATGAGGTATACTGCTCGATAGTATATAAAATTTAAGAATCACTATATACCAGTGTGGCTATGTCCGGGAAGTTCAGGTTGTGGATGCCGTTAAAAGTTTGGCATATTCGGAAAAGTAACAATAAAGGCCAATACAGTAACTACAATATAGGGAAAAGGATACATGTAAAGCATTATACCTACAACTCACCAAACTGCACAATAGAGCAGAAGTTGTATGCTGATCAGGTTCTCATAGCTGAACACACGAGCATGGACCGTAAAGGATTCAATAAAGTAAAACGACAACCATGATAAGTTGGGACGCTACAAGAAATAAGTATCATACAATGCATTAGAAATCGGTAATTGGGCTACTATATCAAAACCTCATGCGCAGAAAACCATAGCTCGCCGCTAGTATCTTTCTTTAGACTCCCAAATTCCAATATTTATGATGCCTCTTCTTTTCTCAGAATTTCTATTCTTTTCTACCAACTGTGGCCTATCACTTCATTCTGGACATCCATTGGACGATTTAGCTCACCTGACTTTCTGGTGAGTCTCCTTTTATTTACATATTCCCAAAAGTACATTATGCACAAATCTACAGCATTATTTGCTTAGCCCCATAGGAGATCTATATGCATATAACTGCAAATTTTTATATATCTCAAATGTCACGTCTCATTTTACATAGCCCTACAAGGATTTCTATCTTTGCCATAGATATCCCATGTATAGGACTGATCAATACATTGTGTTGTTGTCTGTATGTATAGATGGTATTGTGTTTTCTGGCTGACATCATAGGGTATGTTTCTTGAGATCCGGTCCTGCCCGCTGTGTTAATAACCAGTTTGACAGAATGGGCAAAGTTAGCTAACAGAATACACTATTGTATATAAAGTTTTTAATTGTAATTAATATATGAGATGTATGTATTTTTAGCAATATGAATCATTACATTGTATATATATTTTTGTTAATTTTCCAGCCTTGAAAAAGTCCTTGTGTAGGACGAAACACGTGTTGGTGATGTTTAATCCTGCTGGAATAATCTGTGCTTTGGAATCACAAGAATAAAGATTGAAAACAAAAACAAGTGGACTATATCCTAGAACTCTATCATTGCCATTGAATGTTACTTCATAACTTGTTTTTTTGTGTTTACTCTACAAAATATTAGAGTCTCACTTACTGGGGGCTACTTAATTTTGCTCCAAACCTTATAATTGTTACTTTATAGGAGTGCTATCCTCTTTACTTTGTTTGGTTTTTGTGACACACTAAACAAATGCTCGTTGGATTTAATTCTTCTTATCATCGAGGAACTAGCGAAAACCATTGATGAACTTAAGACAGAAATCTCTACTATTCGATCGGATCTTGCTGAAAGAATGCCTGAAGATGAACTAGGCAGATTTTTGAGTGATCTTAACATTAAATTGGATGAATACGGGAAATAATTACAGGAGACCAAATTAAGAAAGTTTAAACGTGATACAATAGATTATAAGCTGAATGAGGCATACACCTGGGCAGAGGTGTATGCCCAAAGACGCTTCACCCGACGTCCAACAACAACCTCCTCTGAGGAAAGTCTAGCCACAGATAAAGATATCGATTCATCCCGAGCGCCCATCAAAATAACTCATCCACCAGGTGTAACTCAGGCAGAAAAAGCCAGTACCTCAGGACCACAGGTGTCTTTTTTAACCCAGGTCACAGAGACAGATCGCCCACCAGAGCAAGATTCAACAAAAAAACAAGGAGAGGAAAAAGAAAAAGAGAAAGAGAAACTCAAAAAAGGATTACGGAGCCAGGGGAAACCCTCGTAATAAACATCTCCAAGTACCCTTTGACTATCCATGAAGAGAGAATTCTGAACAAAGGCATAACATTTGTTCCTACGTATACAGGTTCCAAATTTGAAGATGAAATAGCTTTTTATAAATTTATGAGAAACTTGAGACTGAGAAATTTTTTTGACAATGTTGTACCAACAGATGAAAATGAAACAACAAAAAAGATTGAAATCTTTCGACCAAAAAGCACATTTGAAGCACCCACTTCACACAAGACATTGGATCTTTTTGAGACCCTGGTAATAAAGGATTTAAAAAAATTGAACTACAGATACAACAGAAAAATTCCCAACAATTTGAACAGATTGGAAAAAAGCATTTTGATTCAACTAGCTAAAAAAACAGAGCTAACCTTTCAGAAAGCGGATAAAGGGGGAGCATTAGTATTAATGGATACTGAATTCTACCAAAGGAAGGTTGAAGAACATGTGAATGACACCAACATTTACCTACTGCTACAACAAGATCCGACAATTGAAATACAAAGGATATTACAATCATTGATAGACAAAGCCATAGATGAAGATTGGATTACAACGAACATGGCAAAATTCATTATGGTAAAAAATCCTAGCAGACCAAAAATCTATATGTTGCCCAAAGTGCATAAATCATTGGAAGATCCACCCTTCCGACCCATTGTGTCGGGTTGTAACTCGATTTTTGAACCAGCAGGGCAAATAATTGATTACTTTTTGCAACCTTTCATCCAAAAATGGCACACCTACATACAAGATACAACAGATTTTTTACTCAAGTTGGCATCGATACAATTAAAAGCTGGAAGAGAATACATTCTATGTACCATAGATGTTGTGTCGCTATACACCTCGATTGGGCATACTGATGGACTTGAGGCTGAAGAATGGATGTTGTTACAACACCCAGAAATGGAAATGAATCCAGTATTTTTACTCGAGCTTACACAGTTTTGTTTACAAAACAGTTACTTCAAGTGGTCAGACAGATTTTACATGCAGCTTAGCGGTACATCGATGGGCTTTACTGGGGCTCCGGTATATGCCAACACCTATATGGCGAAATTTGAGCATGAGCATATTTTCGCACGCAAGGACTGTACAGACAATCTTGAATTTTTTTGTTGCTTCATAGATGATATTTTTTTAATATGGTCTGGTACAGAAGCACAATTGAATCAGAATATACTGACATTGAATTTGAGGAATCCACGTATTCAAGTTACATACACCACAAGCAGATCCATGATTGCATATTTGGATGTGAATGTAGAGATAGAGGGTGAATGTATCAACACTTCACTTTACCGGAAACCTACCGACAAAAACAGCATGTTACATTTCCAAAGTTTTCATCCTCAGAATCTGTTAAAAAACCTTCCATATTCACAGTTTTTAAGGATCAGGAGAATAGTAACTAAACAAAATGCATGCATTGACTACATCAATGAATACAAGGAAAACTACAAAAAGAGAGGTTACCCTACAGAAGTACTTGAGACAGCACAAATTAAAGCGCTTGAAAGAAATCGTACAGCTCTGCTATCCAAACCACAAAGGGAATTTCAGAGACGCAATGTGTTTGTTTCCAAATTTTCAACCAATTCACAAAAGATTAAAAACATTATCCACCAAAGATGGGAACTTCTACAGCAGGAAAATGATTTTCAGAATAGTTTCACGGAAAAACCCCTATTCGCTTACACTCGTTCCAAGAATTTGAAAGAATTGTTGAAACAATCAGAGATTCCAAAAAAGAAAGATTTCAAAGGGATGAGGCCATGTGCAAATTGTGTGCATTGTAACAATGCAATCGTTGGCAATGAAATTACCCACCCACATTCGGGTAGGACCATTAAATTGAAGTTTGAAGGTGACTGCAATAACAACCAAGTTGTATACATGATCAAATGTCCATGTGGGCTTTTATATGTAGGAAAGACTGAGCAAAAGCTTAAAATTCGTATTTCAGAAAACAAGAGTAGAATACGGAACAAGTCCATGACATCACCTTTAGCTACACACTGGCTAGAAAAAAAGCATTCCATAGCCCAATTGAGATTTACAATTCTAGAAATTGTGTCATTAACAGAAGGGATTGATATAAACAAAAAATTATTGCAGAGAGAATCATATTGGATTAAAATGCTTGGTACTCTGACCCCTGGGGGTCTTAATGACCGTATTGAATTGAGTAGTTATCTGTAAATGTCTTTCAATTGTTTTGCAATTATGACAATCCTGTTTCTCGATAAAATGGTAACAACACAATGTTTTATTAACAATGTTGCTTCATGAAAGTTCTATTCATGTAAAATGGTAACACCATAGAATTTTATGAGTTTTTTGCTTCTTTTCATGTATGAGTTTGTTTCCTTTTGTGTGTATGTGTTTCACTATTTTTCACTATTTATTATTTTATTTTTTCTACTAGTAGTCTAGAGTGGTTATGTACAGATTTAGTTCTTAAATAGGCAACTGTCGAGTCTTTCATTGTCGTGAAAGTAGAGTTCGTAAGCGATATACGGTCGACATACTAGCTAAGCTTTATTGGTATACCGTAGGGCTGAACATTTAACATTGCCTTTGGAGCTTAGTTGTTAAAGTTTCCTGTTTTGACTAAACACGTGGCACGCCGGTTATATGATGGTTGCTAACACGGCTTTTGATGCAGCGCAGAGAGGTATTTCCCGTATTGACATCTGACGTAGCTGGCCGCGCCAGTGAAAGCGATGCTGATTGGTAGAGATTTCTAGTGATTGTCCAATAGAATGAACTGTTAGGTTAGTTATACCATGAAACGTTTTTGTTTCAACATTCGCGGGTGTCTCTATATGGAAGAGGTACACCGAGTGGTTTTGGCTATGAGCTACGCACTCTAGATCACGGTAAGAGTTGACGCAGTAGGTCGAATTCTCACATTCAGTTTGTTTCCGCGTGTAGACTCCTCAATGATTAGGCTGTCTTTTATGTGATAGGATTTTGGAGACGAAGCGCCTTCGAGCGGCATTTAATCAACGTGTTGCACAGACTCTGCGGATTTGCAGGTATGCATTCGCGTTTAACGTTCAGTGGTGCACATTGACAGGTTTTGAGCCACGTTAGTTACCTTCCCATTCATACTGTTTTTTTAGGAATTGGTTTTGAATTTAAAGCAGCTCATGCGAGCCAGAGGAAGTGGCCTTCGTGTTTTAGTGTGAGTGAAGTTTACTTTGGATTTCCTTTTGCTTTTTCACTATTTCTCACCTTTGGTGGTATTGTCTGGTGGAGGATTTAGATAAAGTTCATTGAAGCATGTTATCATGGAACCAGTATAACTTACTTATGCGCCTGTATATGACATTTTATTTTTCAGTGTTGCCCCTGACGAAGGGACCCTACTATAGTCCCGAAATGCATTGGGCGAATAACAACATACACAAGAGAATTTAATGTTTTCTTTATTGTATAATTTGATTTATGTTGCTTCGTCAATGGATGAAATCATGTTTATGTAAATTATCACACAATGTTTATGAAGAGATTCATTGAATGTTCATATTAACATGAATAAACAGTTTGTACAGAAAGTAGAAAACAAAGTTTGATCGATAAATTTTACTTAAGTTGTGCGCAACTAAGTCTGTGTTAACAGTGTGTTGACCAGCCACATTTTCATGATCTTTTTAAATGTGGCCAGATTTATTGAAAACAAGAAGGACAATACTTTAATATACTGGCTGATTGTAGTGAAAAGAAAATAATTTAATATATGTTTAAAAAGCAGGATTGTGATAAAATAAGATTGTCTTTCTTAAAAATGCACTTTGGCTATAAAGCACAGAGCTCTGCTAGCAAGGCAGTGCGAAATGTTGGTGATGATTGCATTATAATCATCCTTCATGAACAGACTCTTGATTAAAAAGGTTCCGGTGATTATGGAGAGAGATATTTAGGGTTAATGACCGCACATCAGCGCTGTTGATGCACTCCTATTGCATTCGGAATGTTATGATGTTTCTTGACTTCCTCAGACCCTAGCGACAAGATACCGCTAAACTCAGTTGTTTGAAGCTTTTCCTTACTAATCAATCAAAAATGAGCACTGGTGAAGCTCTGCAAAAGCTCTGATGTTTCTATTTTCACACAGTATGGCAAAGATATCACAGATTACTTGAAATATAGATTTACATCACTGCATTCTGAGCAGTAAAAACACTGTATCATATACTGTATATGGCATACATAATAGGTAATTGTGTTATATGGTGTTTTAATGTAATTGAGGGGTTCTGGTGTCATCAGAACCCACGAGGCTGAAGGCACCAGAACCCCAAGATGATCATATCACACAACTTACTCATTACATACTTTTGATGTTTATTTGGGTGCAGTTAGCTTTTAACCATTGCTTCTTTAAACAGTGAAAGTTTTGCTGCTAAAAGTAACTGAGAGATTGGACTACATTGTTTGATTGTAGTAAGAAGAAAATGAATATATTTAGTAATGGAGTTACTTATTTGTTACTCTTATTATTGTTTTTTTATTTAATACTTCCATTGCTCACACCTTTGCTGTCACGTGATGCAGACAACTCAAAATGCAGTAATATATGCTGGAAATATTCTGTGCTTATGACATATTAGCCCTCCAATCACGGTGTGCGGCCTTTCTGCCCTGACATGGTAGAACAGAGTTTGCAAGCGGATTCCACTGTGGTGCCATCACAGGCGAGAAGTGCACTACCTTACAAAATAATCAAATTCCCTCATCCGCTCCCCTCTTGCTGCCTTTGCATCGCAGGTCTCCCTGACTCTGCCACTCGTCCCCTTACCGCCCCTGCTGACCCTCCTAGTAGCATTTTTTGGTTCCTGTACTGTATTGTTTAATCCTTTTGCTTTAAAATTTTATTTGCTTGGTGTTCTACTGCATTCTGTTAACTGTTGTAGCCACTGATTACATAATTGTTTAATTTTATTCCTTCACTGTTGTCAGTCTTATTTTACTGCTGTTAAACCTGTAATCTAGTCTTACTTGTACTATCTCATACACTGTTGTCAATATCGATTTCGATTGCTGTACCGCACCGTTTTCCTGCTGGAGCCGGCAAGCCTTGCCGCTTGCTCCTTTTCCAGCTCATTCAATGCTTCAACTTCCTGCCACTCAGCGATTCTTCCCCTTCCCAAGACCTACTTAATGGAGACCACAGAGTGACTCCATTAAGCAGTTGCCTAATTCGCTCACATCACGCTGCCTTCGTATCTGCAGATCTCCCTGACTCTCCTACTTTATTGTCCCCTTGCCGCATTCTGCTGCCCCACCTGGTAACACTGCTTAGTTCCTGTATTGTATTGCTTAGTCCTTTCACTCTTTACTTTTATTTGTTCTGTGTTCCACTGCGTTCTGTTAACCGTTTCATCCATTGATTACATTATTGTTCAATTTTAGTCCTTCGCTGTTGTCAATTTTATTTTTCTGCTGTTAAACCTGTAATTTACATTTACTTGTACTATGTCACTCTCTGTTGTCAATTTTAGTTTTGATTGCTGTACTGCGCCGTTTGTCTGTTGGAGACGACTCGCCTCGCTGCTCACTCCTTTTCCCTCCCGTTCACCGCTCCTGCCACCCAGCGCTTCTCCGCCCTTCCAGGACCTTGTTAATGGAGGCCACAGTGCTGCCTCCCAGCGGACCACAGAGCAGCCATGCTTCTGGCGCTCCAAAGGCAAGCCCGCTTGCACCCGTCCGCACCTGGACTGCAACCAGCGGAGGGAACATTGGCCCTCCCGCCACTGACAGATACTCCACCACTGAGCTCCAAGCCCTGGACCCCAAACACCAGAACAACAGCTGCTGCCTCACCTCTCCTTGATCAACGGTAGGACCTTTTAACTGCCACCACTGTCTCTTCTCCTGCAACTCAGAACCTCCTGCCACATGTAAATCATCATCACACCCACTTCACTGACCATCCCAGACTACTCCACTGCCTCTTGCTCAATTACTCTGGAAACACACCACTGAAATCAAGAAGACCATCACCTCCCTCAAACCGACATTATCTTCATCATCGAGACCTGACTCAAACCCCGCTTCCACTCCTGAAGTCGCAACTGTGACTCCCAATGGCTACAAGATGATAAACCGGGATCCCACTTACAAACACAGAGGCAGTATCACCATCATCCACAAAGAAATCATCCACTGCAACACCACCAAAGACGACAACACACCAATATTTGAACACCTCAACTTACAACTCCAAACCAACAGCAGAACAACCATCAGAGGCACCCTCGCCTACTGACCCCCTGGACCACACCCTGGCTTCTGCAACACCCTCCCCGATTTCATCACCCCTCTCGCCATTGACTCCAAGCACTGCATCTTCCTTGGTGACCTCAATTTCCACCATGACGACCCCAACGACACAAACACTGCCAATTTCCTGGCAAGCATAAGCAATATCGACTTCACCCAACTGATCGCCAACACTACACATAGTGCAGGACAAACCGAGGACCCGATCTTCATGGGCAGCAACAGTCAAGTACAGTCATGTCTCCAAACTCACCTCGGTTAACTAACCACCTTCCACTTCACCATAACAGAATCCCCAGGCACCACCACCAAACCTCCAAACTCCTCCACCGCAGCTGGAACAAAGTGGCAGAGAGCCAGTGGACGAACACCCTCAACACCACCCATCCCTACTCCGCAACCAATCTTGAACAGGCTGCCAAGACTAAGTCACCTTCAATTCAGTCCTCAACAAATACCACCAACTCCTGAAAGACATGAAAAGGTGCACCCCGGCCAACTGCATCGAAGCCATCTCCAACCACAGCAAATAACTCTTCAACATCGTCAGAGAGTTCTTCAGCCCGCCAGTCACCGAAATCACAATTACCCCTTCCCTGGAACTCTGTGACACCCTGGCAGACTAATTCCACAACAAGAGATCCACCATCTACAGAAACATCGAATTTCAAACCACCGACCTCTCCAGCCTCCTCGCTCCCACTGATGCCAACTACAACCACCTACTCACCGCATGGGAACAGCTCACCACACAGAGCACCACAGCCATCATAAATTCTGTCCACTCAGGAGCGCCCCAGGGGCCCCTGTCCCTACCACTTTTTCAACCTCAGGAGCAAGAAAATCAGCAGCCAACTCACCTGCAATCTCAACGCATCCATCCCCACGGCCACCTTCCCCAAGGAATGGAAATGGACAGAGGTCAAACCCCTCATCAAGAAAGCCTCCACAGACCTCAGTGGACTCAAGAACCACAGCACCATCTCTCTGCTCCCTTACCCTGCCAAAGTCCTCGAAAAGGCCACCAACTCACCGAACACCTGGAGATCAACAATCTGCTTGACACCTCCCAATCTTGTTTTCCCACCAACCACAGCACGGAGACCGCCCTGATCGCTGCCACTGATAACATCAGAACCCTTCTTGACAGGGGAGAAAAAGCATCCCTGAACCTCCTCGACCCCTCAGCAACATTAAATACCCTATCCCACCACACTCTTTATCAAGAGACGTCATCACATCGGGATCTAGGGAGATGCCCTAAATGGGTTGCCTCCTTCCTCACAGGAAGAACCCAGAGAATCCACCCACCACCATTCACCTCGAACCCAAGAGCATAATCTGTAACGTCCCTCAAGGCTCATCCTTCAGCACCACCCTGTTTAATACTTACTTGACTCCCATGGCCAACATTCTCAGAACCTCTGGTTTCAACATCATTTCCTATGTAGAGGACACCCAGCTCATCCTCTCGTTTTCAGAAGACCCATCCATCACTAGGACCAACTTCCACAAGTGAATGGCAAGTATTGCCAGCTGGATGAAGACCAACTGCCTAAAACTCAATGCAGACAAGACGAAAGGGCTGATTTATGGGAGTAACACCTTGTCCCGATTCCCAGCATTCAGAGTAGAAATCAGGTACAGATAGGGCATACACACACCTCACCCTTCTTTGTTGCGAATGTGCACGCCAAACTCTGCAGAAACGCCCATAAAACTACAGCTCCCAGAAGGCTTAGGGCCGCGTCCACCGGAAGTAGATGTTCAACCTCTCCTTGCAGATTCAATAAAGCACCGCCCCAGAAGCAAAATGGTGCTTGACAACATCGTCCGATGCTGTTAAGCGGATGGTGCTTCCCCGCTGGAGGTTTCAGCACACACCCTGCATTTCCCGATTCTACCAGCTTTCCGGAGCCTTCACTAGGAGTCCCGAGACGTCCACGCCGAGAAAGGTAAAATCCGCCGTTCCGAGAGTGGAAGACTGCTCATGGAAGAGCTCTCCTCTCGAGAACAGCGCAACGTGGGTCTAGTTACTCGTCTATAATTTCGCAGAGGAGCAGCCCGCAGTTAGGGTCTTCCGGCATCCGGCCGCTTATGCATTTTTCCGAGACTTTGTTCACGAAGCATTAAATACCGGGGCTTCCAAAGGAGAGAGCCCTACAAGGGATTATTTTTTCCTTTTGTTCCCTTTTAATTTACTTTCGTGACTATGACAATTGCTCAAGACTTGCATGTGCAACACAGATAATACCTATGCTAATCTCTAACTAGAAACAGTCCTCTGTGTCTTCATTGTTCCTCAGTTGAAGGCTACAAACCGACGAAGTGGTCTATGACTGAATAGCCCACCAAGTACCTTGCCTTCTTTTGTTGACACCCTAATGCCTACCTTTTTTTTTATATAAAAGGAGGCAGAACTAATTGATATACTGCTATCTACCTTGAATAGGAGCCAGAGCTTGCATGTAAGTGACTTCTTGATATAACGCTGTAGTGTGTAATGCATGTTTGTACTGTATGACCCTTACTGGTTTTTCTACCTTTTTTCTTGCACATACAGACTCCCTGATAGAAGCAAGGGCTCTTACCCAGACCTGTGGGACAACAGGGCACTTTATTATTTTATCCACTCCCCTTTTCCCTTGGGGACCCCCTGTTCTCGCAATGTCATAACTATATTGTGAGAGAGGAAGTGTCTAGGGCAAGAGGGGGGCCTTCCTTCATGGCATTGTTCCTGCTGGCTGCTACAGACAGGTTAGTGGCGTACCTCTTCCCTGGAGCTGCTGACAACCCCGACACACCTCCCTATGAAACGACTCCTAGTGGTCCTCCGCACTTGGACCCACACGACAGACAACACCAGCAGCCTTGGCATCGTCCTGCACAGCAAACTCACCATAAAAAGCCACATCATTTTTTATTTATTTTATTTGTGTATTTTATAAAGCGCGCAGCTACCCCAACGGGGTGTCCTGGCGCTAATTGAACAGAGAGCAAAAAGGTCTAAGGCAGAATCTTATGAACCGAAAAGAAAGGTTTTAAGGGATATGAGGGCTCTTCTGCCTGTTATCTCACTCTTTGCATGCTCCGAAAAATCTTCAGATGGCTCCTTGTCAACACTAGGAAGATCGTTACTCAAGCCCTAGTCACCAGCCAGCTGGACTATGGCAATGTAATGTTCGTAGAAATCACCACCCAACTCCTGAAGAAACTCCAGACGATACAGAACTCCGCTGCCAGACTCCTCCCCGACCTCCACAAACAGACCCACATCACCTCTCACCTCAAGACGCTCCACTGGTTTCCCATCCAGAAAAGATGTTAATTCAAGATGCTGATACATGCCTACAAAGCCCTTCACCATCAAGGACAAGCATACATCAAACACCGCATGAAGTTCCACCAACCCTCCAGACACCTGGGATCCGCCTCTCACACCCTCGCTCACACTCCCTGCATCCACTGAAGCAATAGTGGAGGACAATTCTTCTCCTGTCTCGCTGCCAGGTCATGGAACCATCTCCAACCATCATCCTCTCTCCCGGAATTTAGAAAGGGAGTCAAGACCTAGCTTTTCGACTGGTCCCACCCCCTAGCTTCAAGAGCCTTGCGCCTGGATACCCAAACGCAGGGGTCTTCAAACTGTGGGGCGCGACCCCCTGGGGGGCCATGGAGTGGTGTGAAGGGGGTCGCGCATTCACAGTCACAGTCTGTCCTGGCCTCCAGGGCTTCAGCCCCCCTCTTCCCCCGTCCTCTGTCTCAGCCCGGGCTGCTGCAGTGAAACTCGAGCTGCTGGGGGCTCGGCTGGGCAGTGTGTGGAGTCTTATCTCCGGCATGCCCGAGTTTTTCACAGGTCTTTAAAGACCATTAGCATCTTTACATGCCTTTGTAAACTGGTTACAGAGGCCTAATGTTTTTTTATGGTTCCAGTACCCCCTGGGCCCCCACTCTGCCTATCCCTTACATTTGTATTTTTACACTTCTTGCTGTAGTGTGAGAATGCATTTAATGAAAAGGAATATAAAGTTGGGTTGCCAAAAGAAAAATGCCTGCTCTTGACACTAAATAGAGTTATAAATAAAAAGTATGTATTAATTAGTTATGTGACTTTTCTGTCTTTGTTCTCTTTAATTTTCAGTCATGGATCATTGAGGCAGCCCTAGAACACAATTAAAAGTGACACAATTAAAAGTGCTTTCTATTTATAATTGCTGTTCTAAGTATTCACAGATAAGTGCTAAAAATACAGCTTTAGGTGACTGTTTATTTCTGGGCCATCAAAATAATGAGCTGGTAACCCTAATCATAAGACTTGAAGTTTGTTGCAGGATCAGCACATTATTTATTTCCTCCATCCTCAATCCTTGATTAATGCCATTATAGCAATAGTTTAACTTATATCTGAAACCCTACACTTCAAGATTCAGGGAATGCACCCTGCTTTCAGACAACTCACTTCTCATTCTCGTCTTCACTTTCACGCTCACCCTGCACTCGCAGCGATCACAATGCACTCTCACTGATCACCATGCACTCATAGCGATCACAATGCACTCACACTGATCGCCATGCACTCACACTGATCGCCATGCACTCACACTGATCGCCATGCACTCACACTGATCGCCATGCACTCACACTGATCGCCATGCATTCACAATGATCGGCATGCACTCACAGCGATTGCCATGCACTCACAGCGATCACAATGCACTCACACTGATCACAATGCACTCACACTGATCACCATGCACTCACAACTTTCACCCGCTCACCCTGCACTTACAGTGATCACAATGCACTCACAGTGATCACAATGCACTCACACTGATCACCATGCACTCACAACATTCACACGCTCACCCTGCTCTCACAGTGATCACTCTGCACTAAAAATTTGCTTGCATTGTTCACTCTGTACCTCACCTTGCAGTCACACGAGCACACTTCTCATCTTGCACTCATGTGACACTTCACTCACCTGTCCCCCCTCACTGCTCAATCTGTAGCTCACTCAAACAAGGCCATCACTAACCATGCACTAATTTGTCCCACTCTGTACTTACAGCCGAACCCAAATTCATATGGTCACCTCACTCAACCTGTAGTCACTCCTTTTACCCTACTCTCACACTGTTGCATTGCTCTACGTGCAGTCACATGGACAATCTTGTCACCCACACAGTGCAGAAGGTTAAAGTACCTGGTGCAAAGAAGATGTACCATTCATATCACAGAAGTGAGTGTGAGTAAACTATGATTATTTTGTCAGACAGATGCTATAGAGAGATGAGGTGTATTGTTGGTGAGTGATAGTGAGGGAATTCATGGAGAAGGTGGAAAGACCTTTGCACCGTGTGCGACCAGTGCTAGGGCCAGCCCTGGCTGGGAGTGTTAAACCCCCCGAAGTTTGGGTCTAGTGGATCCCCTGCTTCTGCCTATTATTATTTACATTTGTAGTGCGCTACTGTTACCAAAATGTGTCCTGGGGCTAATAACCATCTGCCTACAATGTGAGAGAGGGATCCGGGGTTGGGAGAGGAGAGAAGAGAGGGATGGAAGGAAGGGGTGAGAGGAAAGGGGCATGGGTAAACTGCTTAACTCTGCACAAGATCGCCAGGGTTTGAAGGAACCCTTGCTGCTCCCAGCAATGGCCAGGTGAGCTTCTAATGTGGCAGCGCATATTCCTGCGGAGTGGGAGGCCCTTCACAAAGGTTGACTAGACATCTTTCTGATGTTCATTGCTGTATTTTGGTTATAAACTGGTACTGATGGGTTGAAATCTTTCCTCCGTGTTACTGTGTTTAAAAAATGTCAAAATAATAAAGCAATGCTATCCCAAAATACGCAGTATCACAGAACATTATTTAAATTTTCTACTCACACAATTTAGTCAAGCCTGTTGCATAATTTGTACTCACCTGCCTCATAATTCCAGTAGCCCTGCCTAGAGGTTTAGAAATTTTTGTCAGGAGGGGGGCCTTACGCCTGTAACTGTTGGCAGGGGGGTCTTGGCTTCCAAAAGTTTGAAGACTCTGCCCTAACGGGTGATTAGACGCGCTCTACAAACCCTGGTTGATTAATTGAAGTTATTAACCAAAAACTGGAAGAAGGCCATCTCCAGTGCTGATTTTTCTTAATATGGGGCACCTTGGGAAACAGAGATATAATGTGCCAGTGTTTGTGACATGTATCCTATCAGCTAGAAAACACATTTTCTTTGTAATGGTACCAATTTGTAGATTTTTATTGCTGCAGCTCATGTCACTAAATCAAATTGTAACAATGGAGGAAGCACTGTGTTCGTGTTTGCTTCACTCGGCTTGGTCAAAGCCATATCAAATCTTATGAAATGAGTTGGATAGACATGCGCTCGTAGTAATGTAATTTGCGAGCCAGATCTCATTACTGTATGTGGCCACTGTTTGCTTAATTGAGGCAGCCCTTAACATAGCAAGATCGATTTTACTTGCTGTCCTGTTGTGCAAACAACAGGTCCATCTGGTGCCCCTGTTCCTGATTATAATAAACATAGAGAAGCTGCAGGTGACCACATGTTGAGAATTTTGTTGAAAGTAGGCCAGGCTGTTTTTTGTTTTATTTTTGAATGGCGTAGAAGCGTCATGTGACTTTACATTGATGTCTCCAGACCTTGGGTCTGGTTGGCCGACAATATATGTAATCAGAAAGAATTTTTTTAATTACGTTTTCGCCACAGAATGCAAGTACTCTAAAGGAAACTTTTAAATACTCGATTGTATACAAGAGTCTATTCTGAAGACAGAAGGGAGGAGCAGCAGTCAATTACTGGGTTTCCAATTACATGCCCACGTGATTCAACAATGCAATCTGGCATCCGGATATCTTTCTACCTCTAATAACACAGTGACCAAAATGCAGTGTGTGCTTCTAAACTCTTGCCGCGTAGTTAAATATTGACTTGAATATCCTGGGCGATCCACCAGTCTGGACTTAGTAGCTGGGACTTCTTTGGGTTATCCTAATTTATAAATTGGATAGACCCCTGAAAAAGGGTGGGGGGATAGGCATTATCTGTAAAGATTTCCTTGAAACCAAATTTGACACAGCAACATCCACAGATTGTGTAGCGCTGCCTTTCTGCTTCAAGCTTACAAAAAAAAGCAATCTTCCAAGGGTCTGTTTATTTACCGCCCTCCTGGCCCTAGGAGTAGTTTTTAAAAATACTTTGGCTCACAATTAGAAGCTATGGTTTGCAGTAATGATTTCACAATTGTAGAGGGCTTTAACTTTCTTCTTCAAGTCCCTGAAGACGAAGACACTATGGCTCGCCTGGAAACTACGAATGCTCTTGGCCTCCTGCAATTACTACATAAGCCTACTCCTTTGGCTGACCATACCCTAAACGGGATCTTCTCAAATAACCATCATATTGCAGTAAAAGACTTAAAGCCACTATCTTGGTCCAACCACCTTGCAATTACTTTTGAAATCAATATTTCCCACATAGCCCAACCTAATCAGGCACATGGTGGTCCAATCAGCTATCGTACCTGGGACAAAATTGTTAGCAGGCAACTAATTCAGCAACTTTTATGCTCACAGCCTATACTCTCCCAGGATTCTGAACAAGTCACTCTGTAGTACTCCGAATAGTTAAACTCTGCTAGACCCCCAGAAATAAACCAATGCTGGTAGGAAACAACCCTCCGTTACATGGTTTACAGATGCAGTCAGACAGGAAAAACAAAACTGTAGAAGGCGTGAAAGAAAATGGAGGTCACATTACTGTGCACATGATAAAAATATATATAAACGTTCTATGACCAAATGTGAATGTCTACTTACAAAGGAAAAAAATGGGCTGCTATTATCGCAGCTAAAAAATCCTCTAAGGAATTATTCCAGATGATCCCTAAAGTCACCAAACTTCCTGGCAACAAAGAAGCAAGCAATAGCCCACTTTTTTGTCACTCGCTTGCCCAGTGTTTTTGTGATAAGGTTGACCAAAGTTCGCCACCAATCAAAATCTAGCCTCTAGGGAAGATACCTACAAAAATCCCGCCACTGCTGACAAAATAATACTCTAGATGCCCTTGAACAAACAATTATTCTTGAATTCTCCTCAGTTACACCTGACCAAGTGATCAGGCTGATTCACCTTCAGTGGTAAAACTGATCCCAGGGCCCATAGTTACTAACTTAACCAGCATCTTTAACTCTATGTTTGTGGCTTGATATTTCCCATCACTTTGGAAAAAGGCCTTAATTCTTCCTCTTCTGAAAAAACCGAGCCTAAACCCCGAAGATCCTACTAACTGTCGTCCCATTTTCCGCCTACCACTTCTTACAAAAATTGCAGAGAAAGTGATGAATTAACAAATGGGGCAATTCATCCTGGGTATCCATCTTCTGGACCCAACACAGTTTGGGTTTGGACCTGGACACAGCACCGAGACTGCTCTGATCAAGGCAACCGAGGAAACAAAGGCGGCATTGGATAAGGGAGAACCTGCGGCCCATATTCTCCTCGACCTGTCAGTGGTTTTTGGTACGGTCAGCCATACTGCTTTGATCGACCGCCTTGAGGCTTTCGGGATTACAAAGAAGGCACTTGCCCTTCTGAACACACTCTTGGAAGGAATAGATCAAACTATTGCCCTGGATTCATACACCTCTAAACCTTTTTCTCTCCCTTGCGGGGTCCTGCAAGGTTCCTCGCTTAGCCCTACATTGCTCAATCTTTGCATAACAGAGCTAGCATTGCTGATTTAATCCTTTGGATTCTCTGTTGTCTCCTATGCAGATGAGACACAAATTGTGTTGTTAGCATTCAATAATGTATACATCAGTGTTGTTAAGTGCCATTATTGTATGCATGCAGTCAGTGTCTGGATAAACAATATTTGCCAAATCTAAACTCTAGAAAGACCGAGGTGATTTTTTGGGGGAATAATTCCCAGTTTTGGGCCCCATCCTGTTGGCCATTGGAGATGGGACCACTCCCAATTCCAGTAAAACAGGAAAAGAACTTAAGAGTCGTAATTGATGACAGGCTGAATTTTGGAAATCAAACCAATTCAGTGGTCTCATCTTCATTTAAGACCTTGAGGATTATTAAAAAAATTATTCCCTTCATCCCCTCAGATACTAAGAAAACCGTAATTACAACCCTAGTTTTGTCAAAAATTGACTATTGGAATCAGTTGTACCTAAATTTGCAAGAGCAGTATCTGAATAAATTGCAAACCATGCAAAATGTGTCAGCCAGATTGCTCTTGGATTATTTTCAAATTTCAATCAGTCAATGAGGCCATCAGAAGGCTTCACTGGCTGACAGTGGAGACCCACATAAAACTCAAGGCGCTTTGCACAGCCTACAAGGCTTTGCATGATATTGGCACTCAATTCTTGAAACAAGGTTTCAAGTGGTATAAACCCAGCAGAAATCTACAATCGGGTAAAGAAAGCAGTGGTCTCTAGATTCAAGGGAATTAACTGGGGAGGAAGTTATTTTGTTACCAGGCCCATCAAAACTTGCAATTTGCTTCAACCTCATATCAGGGCTGCTCCCTCCCTGCTTGCATATGGGTAAAAATAACCATGAGGGTTTACCAATGCAGTGTAACAAACTAACAAAGCAAAGTAGATCTAACCAACTGTTCCAGTGCCTGCCCTGGTCTTTATGGTTACTGATCCATAAGGTCCTTAGAAGACCCATCCACAGCCCGGAAGTGAGTACTAGCCTCACTTCCATGCTCCTGTCCTTCAAACTCGGCTTACCTGACCTCTTCTGACTTTAAATGAAGGTCTAAACCCTGCATGCCTGTGTAAAGCTATTGTGATAGCACTCTCTTTCCTGATATTCCTGCCTAGATTGACAAATAAGATATATATTTGACCTTCGCTCAATAAAGATAGTTTAATTGAGTATGCTTTTGTTCCATCTTCATTTATATGGGGGAGTATGATGAATCTCTGGTAAGCCTGGCCACTGATTAACTGAAAAATACAAACGGGTGGCTATTAAGTTGTATCTTTTGGTTTCTAACCACAGTATGATAGGCAGGTTGTTTGGGAAGTTACGTTCTTTACACATAATTCTAATTTTATGAAATCTGGATTTCAAAAGACGTGCACATTAAAACAAGTTACTATCGTATTTATTGTTAAGAACTTAGTATTTTATTTTTGAGGGAGGATGGTACCTCCTGTGTGTGTCAATTGTCCTTCTTTCCAAGTGACTAAAACGCCTGCAGTTTGTATTACAATGTTGCAGGGGACGACTGGTAAGTTTTAGATGTTGTATCATATGTTGCAAGGATAAATAAATACTTTTAATAGACAGCAAATTGCCTAGTGCGCCCTCCATTTTGCACTGTCTTTTTAGATTGTATCATAAAACCCTTGTTCCCCATATAATATATATTTTTACAAAATGTGATAAAATATGATCTCACATAGATTAAACAATTACAATTAAATAGATCTACAGGAATCCCCATTCCCACAGCGTACACCATATTCCAGAATCAAACCAGAAGGACAGTCTTCCCAATATTTATTGATCCTAATAAGAGAACAGCCGGGGACCTCTGAAATTTTATAGAATGGTCAATTTTCTGCTAAATGTATATCCGCAGTTGTACTAATTTATAAAAAGCTCTTGGGACTCCAAGAAAACATTTTATCTAAAATGCTGTTCATCAAAAAGCTAATATGTTTAGTGGTGGATGCATGCTGATTTCATATTTGCTTCCAATTCAGGCAGTCTAAGGATAGTCCTACGGCATTGTTATGAAATATGTTTCAAAACGAAAAAACAAAAAGCACAATGTAAATGTCAAGAAGACAGGGGATCACCTCCTAGGGTTTTTGTAGAATAGACATATTAACTGCTCTGAACATTCTTTTCACTCTAGTGCTATGCTTGACTCTTCCATTGTATCTGCTGCTTCTAACTATACTAGCCCTCCTGTCATAATGGAAGTGCTCGCCCCTTAAGGGCTTCAAAACTTCAAAATGTAAATAAAGTGCTCTGAAGATAACAATAATAATTCCAGTGAAAGTAATTCAGAATGGAATCAAAGACTATGAAATAGTGTCGAAGATTGTTGTTGGGCTTTTTCACCAATGCATTCTGCAATCCACATACCTGATATAAATCCCATGTATAATGGGATTTGATATTGTTGCTGCTGTTGTGTCATAAAAATGCTCAAAGTCAAATATGCAAAGATACTCCTCACCTTCAATAAATATCTAGAAAGATGAGCCTTCTCTATGATTTGTATATTTGTTAGGGGTCAGAGCATCATTCTGAAGTTATTTACAAGGTTTATCGCATCACTTTGTTATGCTATGCCAAAGTTAACATTATGAAATATGATAAATAAATGTATGTGTCCTGCAATGGAGGGATACTTAAAATCATGTATCAAATGTACCATGTATGCCTTAAAAGTATTCAAAATAACAAATGTTGTATTTGTTTTATCCAGGGAAGGCCATGGTAAAATATCTGTTTTCGCTGTCAAAATGACTTTGGCTACAATGTGTGGAGGAAAGATCATGGACAAATTGAGATGTGAGTAATGATTCCTTTATGAGACAGCACATGAGGCTGGCATTGATGTCTTTGTTACATGAGGCTGGCATGGATATCTGCATTACATGAGGCTGGCATGGATTTATGTCTATTTCAGAAGGCTCGTATGATAGTAGTATTTTCTGGTTTACAGCTACAGCTTGCTTCTGAATGTTAATTTCATCATCCTCCTTTTAACTTCTGGCATGTTTTTATGGTATCTTATACACTGAGGGGGCGATTATGATGGCGGTCGGAAAACCTCCCCGACCGCCATGGTAGCGGGAAAAGTCCGCCAGCAAGGACCGCAGCATAACCGCCAGTCCAATTAGGATGCTCCGAAGTTGAAATCCAACCGCGGCGGTCGGATTCTGGCGATTAACATTGCGGCGGTAGCTGCTGCCAGCAGAACCACTGCAATGTTAAAAGGAGCATGTCCTGCATCTCCCTGCACTGCGTGGCAGGCACTGCACAGTGCCTGCCACCAGGCACAGGGAAATGTAGGGGGGTACCCCCACAGTGCACCAACACACCCCAAACACATCGGGGGCCCGCAATGGGCCTCCGGAACATGTCTCCGCCACCCTTTCCATGGCGGTTCCACTGCAGCGGAAAGGCTGGCTACCGCCGGCATCATAATCGTGCCGGTGGTGTTTGGCCCTGATCCGCAACAATTGTAGCGGTCCAGCTCAGTCCGCCAGGTAAGCAGGCGGACTGCAACCGACGGAAAAGGAGCGGGCGGAAAATCACACCGCTGCGGTCACAACTGCGATGCTAATCAGCCCGCCAGTTTTCCGGGTTTCGATTGCGGGCGGATGGCGCCACTGGTACGGCGGTTGCCAATACCGGACCGGCAGCGGCCATCTGCCCGCCATCCTAACCGACCCCTAAGATCTTGGAGGGGACAATTTGCCTCACCCTGAAGGCTAGTCAAGTCCTTGTAACCCCCTCCCCTCGATTCTGGACCCATAGGTCAGAACAGTGATGCATGTATGATTGTAAATTTACATTAGCGAGGCCATCTGTTAATTGCCACTGCTTGCAGCTAGTTTGAACAAGAACCCTGCAGGCTGAGCAAAGCACAGCTTCCTGTTTGCCAAGCAGGGATCCCAGGAACCAGCCCGGTCGAAGGTCACACCCAAGAAATTGGGAATGACACACCCTTCTATTAGGGCGGCGCTTGATTGAATATGCCCAACTCTTCATATTTTCTCCACCATGTTTTTTAGAGAGATTGGTTGAAAGGTTCAGCTCTTGCATGAAACAAACAAAAGTAATAATTAATGTTTTTAGCCAATTAACACTATATCGTCTGAATGCAAGAGCACAGGTACGGGCTTGCTCCTAACTGCTAATCCTGTCCCTTCTCTGTGACCCTCACCGCTAGTTCATTAATATATATTAGGAACAACACTGGTGCAAGGACTCACCCTTATCTCACACCCGGCGAGCTAAGTCGAAAGATCTAGAACATTCCCCATTTTCCCTAAATCTGACTGAGGCTAAAAGGTCGAATTGGAGAAAGTCAACCAGATCTTTGCCTTGGCCTTTGCCCAGCAGTGATGTCCATAACTTAGATCTATTCACACTATTGAAGCCGCACGACAGGTCAATAACAGAAAAGTATAAAGGACAGGATTTGGCTTCAGTGCATTTACTGATAAGCAGATGTAAAGTTAGACATTGTTCCAAAGACCCTACACCTGGTCCTGCATATATAGGAAGACAACACATTGTCCGGGTGGCTTTAAAGACGTGGATACATAATTAAAGAATGATATACTCAATCAAAGTTTAACAATTGGAACCAGTGGCATTACCAGAGTACAGAAAAAGGTTAAATATGCTGTTTTAATGCACTTTCCAAAAAGACCCTCCTCCAATACACATGTATGATGTTCAAACCCTATAGATGATGATGGTATGTGAACTAAATAAAACTTATGGAATTAATGGGGCTAGGTCGGGCAGCAGTGTTAAAGAATGACATTGAATCCCTAGACTAGACAGCGAAGTTTTAATTTTAATTCCTTTGTAAAACTCATCTTAATGTCAGGTGTGGAACTAAATAACATACGTTAAAAAAGGCTTTAAAAAAACACTAAGGAAAATGAATGTAAATACTCCCCAATAAAAGTCTGGTTCAGTTGGCGTCCATGAACAATACCAAAAGTATATATATTCACCTTTGACAGTGGAAAATCGTGTGTTGTTTGCTGTTCAATTATTGTTATAGTTTGGCTAGGTATCACATAATCTACATTTTAAATGAAGATGATGCCTCAGAATCATTGGACCCAGGTCAGACCTTGAGCACTAACTTGATTACTTTTGAATTGGTCTCTTTATGATGTGGAGGTGGTCTTCAGTCACAGCATTGCTGGCATTTGGTCACACCTTGTGAGATACAATTCTAGGAATCACATCTAGAAATAGAACAGCATTATGAAGTCGGTTTCTGTAATTTGCTTTGAAATGAGAATAGTTCTTATTCACTATGCTTTCAAGAGTGGAGATCTCTTTTGAATCCTTCTGAATTAAGAGGCAATTTGAAAAGTGTATTTTAGAGAAGTACCTAAAGGAAGTGTTTCACGATTCGATGCAGTCATTTCCTTTTCTTTTTTTTTCAAACATTTGATTTTAATCCATAGAATGTTAGATTGGCTTTAAAAGAATGTATATGGTAAAGAAATGTACTCCTTGAAGATGAGTTGGACTAACTTCATATAACCCTGTTTTGAATTAAAGCAAACAACACGAGTTTGCCTTTCATTGAACTGTAATGAGGCAGTAATGCATTTCTTCTTGTGCCTTGCTTTGGTAATTTTTTTCACGTGCAAGAATTTCTGCTGGGACCTCTGCCCACTTGTTTGTCTTTAATTAGTCAACTTTCCTTTTGAATATTACAGTATTTGGACTTTCATTGGAAAGAATGAAGCAGCGTATTTCTTTATTTCTTGACAGTATGAAAAATCCAGATTCCACTTGGTGTTTCAAAGTGGTATGGAAGCCAAACCTCAATAACTTGATCCCCAATATTTCGAACACCCCAATTTTCACCCAATTAATTCAGCCCCAGAATCTTCAGTAGTTCTAGTGGTTAGACACTACGTTCCTCGCGAAAAATATACATTTCAGCAGAATAAAACAAATTGAATGAGGACCCGTTAATAATCGAGTTCTAAATCCAAAAAAGGCAAACATAGATTTATTAAAGAATCATTAGTAAATGTGATACAGAGAAAAATGCATGAATTGCAAAGAAGCCCCTAATACACTAATACAGAAAACGTTGCATAATTATGCAAGTCTAAGAAAAATCCCAAGAAATCATTAAACCATCAATTTTCAAATATATTCTTCACACGATAATACACATTTTCACATGTAAAAAAAAGCTACAACAGTGGCAGCTTACCCTCCTTCTGAACACTCACAGTGAGAGGCCTTTTGGAAACAGCTGAGTTCTTCTAATGAATCAGGTTGGCGGCAACTCTTGTCTTCTCAAGTTACCAATATTCCAGGGTCACCTGACTATAAGCCAGGGTGCAACTATTTCCATTGGGTGCCAACAGTTTCCAGGGTGCCCCCGACATTGGGACAATCTGATCAGCAAAAGCTGTTTATTTGCAGTTCATTGAGGTTTTGCTACAACCCTTGGCTACCAACGAAGTTGCCACCCTGTTCTCCTGCTATAAAGAAACCCTGAACCATGACTGTGACTAGGTGTGACACCGTTAGAGAATTATAAGTGCCTACCAACAATCAGGAGTGAACTGGCTGTGATTTACTGCACAGACCCCCTCCCCACCACCTCCCTATGACTCTCCATCATGCACTCTTTTGAGACCTATATCCCTCATTTCCTGATTGGGTCCTGCTGAGTCTCTGAGATCCCTGAAGGGTTTTGATTCTTCTGATCTCCCTCCTGTTGGATGTCATGAGCTGTCGGCTCTAATGTTGAATGGTTATATACACTTAATGTCAAGAAACACTTAAACTGGGGTCACATGTTTGCCCTAGAAGCAGCTAGGACCTTCTGTTTTTCTATGCTCGTTTTAAACACCCTACATTTATCTGCTGTAAGTAAAAACGTATTCTCTAACTAAGATATAGCTCAGTCCCTGACATAGCTTGGACCTTCACTTTTGTGTGCATAATCATTTTAAATGTCCTACATTTCTCTCCCGTAAACAAAAGCCTAGCATTTTTGTTCCAAACCTGCTCTATTTTGGAAGACATTTTCATAATGCCCACAAGCCCTCTACATTCTTCTTTGTTGGATGGTTAAAATTTGAAATCATTAGATCTTTCAATCTGAGATTTCTGGCATTTATAGACTAAACATCCCCAACACCACAGAATGATTAGTTGATCCTTTGTACCATGGCGGATCATCTACAATTGCCTATGGCAGCTAGTGCCACTCCAGCTCACGACCTAGCCCAACTAGATCATTCAATTTTCAGTCTCTGCTCTTTGGTGACCTTGGTGTAGCTCATATGATCCATCAAGATATTTTTATATTTCTCTACAGATCTTGTAAGCCTGTAATCATCACTTTTTACTATGGCTCACCCCATCTGTACTGATGTTTATCACGTCTCAAATCATACAACTGCAGTTCTTTTTTAAAGTTCAAAATAATTTTATTGAAAAGAAACAAGGTGACCATACAGAGTATATGTTATAAATGGTATAACATCACAGTCCAATCTTATCTTTGAACAGAAACGGAAATGGGCTAACAATACATAAGCAGATCATAAAAGGGAACATTGAGTAAAACAAATATGCAGTATAGGAAATATGAAAGAAAATAAACAAATGAACCATTAGGGGAGTCAGGGTGGTTTGGGAACCTCCTGTTGAGATGGTCTTGGTAAAGAGCATTTCTTAGCACTATTATAAATGAATTTTGGAAATGGGCCCCACAAGTCAACACGTTTTTTTAGCCATTTGAGGTGGGTATTCAAAGGCAGTATCTATCCTGTGATTATGGCAAACAGTTTACCAACAAGTTTTATATGAAATCTTCAAAAAATCTTTCCAATTAACAGTAATTTGTTGAAAGGCAATCGCTATAAACATATCGATAATCTTAACATTGAGTGCAAACCCTTCCCAGGTAGAGGAAAGGCTACCCAGAAAAATATGAGTAACAGAAAAGGGGAAAGTAGTGTCATATACCAAATTAATTTGTGACTATACTTGCATCCAAAATATGTGTACTAATGGGCAAAGGAGCACCATATGAAATATTTCAGCATTAGGAGAAGAGCAGGTCCAACAAGTATCCGGGATGGACGAAAATCGTTTACATAAAATGGTTGGGGTAAACAAAAGTCCATTATATACAAAGAATAATGTTTGTGTGGTGTTAGCTGCTCTAGAAGTTTTGCGTATTTTGGACCATATGCTTTTCCATAGTAAAATTGGCCAACATACAGCTAAATCTTTTTCCCATGCCGCTTCAATTTTTGTTTTCTGTCTATCAATGTCAGTGGCTTGTAGGTGTTTGTAAATAGTAGGAGCTGTGGGTTTGGTCATTAATAAGGTATGGAGTCGTAAAGAAGAGTCTGAGTTATGGGAGATAGCTAGTGTATCAGGAAAATGAGAGTAAGCTTCGAATACAGCATGTTTAAGTATATTGTATTTATGAATAAAGGAAGTTGGTAAGTTAAATGCCCTCATAAGCATGGCAAAAGGTAAAAATTCTGAGTTTGAGAATAATTGATGAATACATAGCAAACCTCTGTCTCTCCAAGTCCTCAAATAAAAGGGTTTATTATGAGTCAATAAATCCTTATTATGCCAAATTGTGGAATTAAAAAAAGAATCGTTGGAAACAGGAGGAGAACGGGTAGATAAGTCAAGTAGTTTAGAAGTCTGTTTCAAAACAGGAGTGGAAATGGATTGTGGCTTACGTGAGAAAGAGAGATATTCACAAAATGAATATGGAGACATAAATAGGCGCTCAATTGAGGTCCAGAGAGGACAGTTATCTACAGAGTCAAGCAACCACAGAGAGGCTTGACGCAATAAGAAAGCTGTATGATAAGCCTGGAAATCTGGGAAATTAACTCCACCCTATGTTTTTGGGGCGTACTGGTTATAAGAAAGACATGCGGGTTTCTTATTATTCCATAAGAAAGAAGATAAGATGGAATTGATTTTTTTTAATAGATTTGGAAGTAAAGGGAATTGGGATATTCGAAATAGTATACAATACTGTGGGTGACAACATCATCTTTATGGTATCCAGGCGACCCCACCAAGACAAATAAAAGGGATGCCACTTAGAGGTCAGATCTGATATTTTTTGAAGGCATTTATTCATACATAAGGTCAGATTGAGGGGGTAAAGTGTGAACCTAAATATTTGATGTGAGTAGGGCTCCATTTAAATTGAGAGGCTTGGAATTGCGAACTAAATGTATGTTTTGTTAGTGGCAATATTTCGCATTTATCATTGTTGAATTTGTATCCAGAAATAAGCAAGTATGATTTCACTTCCATTAAAAAGGCTGGTATTGTTTCTTTTGGTTTGGACATAAATTAGAGAATATCATCAGCATAGGCTGCAAGTTTTACGTGAACATTTGATGTTTGGAAACCATAAATATTCTGATTCTGACGTATTTAGGATAAGAACGGTTCTAAAGCCAGGTTAAAAAGAAAAGGAGAAAGAGGATAACCTTGGCGTACCCCTCCATTTAAATAAAAAAAATGATGAGATCAAGTCATTAGCACAAATTGCTGCATGGGGATTACAATAGAGAGGGATAATAAAGTTATAAAGTTGGGGCCAAATCCAAACCACTTAAGGGTATAAAAAAGATATTTCCACTCAACCCTGGCAAAGGCCTTTTCAGCATCAAGTGTAATTGCTGCCATAGGGTGATTAAGACAAGAAGGTTTTGATAGAACGTCAAAAAAGTCTTGTGTTGTCGGTAATGACCCGCCCCTTGACGAATCCATATTGTTCTGTACCTAATAACTTTGGGAGGTATGAGTCAAGACGTATGGCTAAAGTTTTGGAATAATTGTTTTTTATCAATATTGACCATCGAAATTGGTCTATAATTTTTGCAGTATTTGGAGTCTTTACCTTCTTTAGGAATAAGACAAATGTGGGCTTCAGAAAATGATCCAGAAGAGATTTTTGAGCAGCAAAAGAAGTTATAGGTGAATGTAATTTGGGTATTAGAAGTGAAGAAAAGTGGGTGTAAAATTCAACAGTAAATCCATCTGGGCCAGGAGCCTTGTCGTTTTTTGAGCATCTAAAGGGCCTTTACTAGTTCGTGCTGGGAAATGTCCGAAGGTTTTTGGATGGTAGAAAAGAATTGTGAAAGTAAATGGTCTGATGGTTGGGTTTCTGAAGAGTATAAGGATTTGTAAAAAAGAGAGAATTCTTGTAAAATATCGGCATCTTTGAATTTTAAAACTGAGTGCTCATCAAAGACAGATTCGATGTTTAGTCTGTTTTTGCGGATCTTTAAGTAGTTGGCTAAGATTTTATCTGCTTTGCTTTTACTGCAGTAAAATTTTGCACTAGCTTTTAATAAATAAAGTAAAGCATCGTCTGTCGATTTTTTGTTGAATTCCAACTTAGCTTGAATGAGGGCTTTTAAACATACTTCTGAATGTGACGTACAGTATGAATGTTCCAATGCCTTAATATCTTGAAGAAGATCGTTGGTTATCTTGCGTGCAGCTTTTCGTTTCTTCGCTACATAATCTAAAATAAAACCTCTAGCTGATGCCTTAAAGGCGTCCCAAATGATTACAGGAGAAAGGGAGTCTAAGTTATTTCTCTCAAAATATTCCACAGAGAATGAAGCAAAAGTCTTGGTGAATTTGGAATCTAAAAGGATTGCATTATTAAAACGCCATCTCTTGGGAGCATTATTCTTGGGAAGAATATCAAAACCATTGGAAACAGGTGCATGATCTGATAAAAGAATAGGGCCAATTTCTGCATGAGTAAGGGATTGTGAGATGTTATGGGATACAAAAACGTATTCAATTCTTGATTGGGTATGGTGGATAGAAGAATAAAAAGAATATATTCCCTAGTCGTTGGGTTGCATAGACGCCAAGCATCAAGCAATTTATGTTGTTGTATAGTGTAAGTGAAGGATTTATGTGATTTGTTGGGTACGAAGGATACTTTGGAATTCCTATCTAAAAAGGGATCAAACACTTGGTTACAGTCTCCAGCTAGGATAAAGTTATCATCAATACACTGAGAAATACGTTTTGCTAGAGCAGGCCAAATGGAGGCATCTCCTCCTGTAGGTGTATAAACATTAAGGAGAGAGATTAGAACGCCTTTTAGTCATAATTTAACAATGACCCATCTCCCCTCATCATCTGACTCTTGCGATAACAATTTTATTGGTAAAGACTTACCGCACAATATCACCACTCCATTTCGTTTACCATCACCTGAGGAAAAATAAGCCTCACCCACCCTCCCCTTTTTAATTTTAGAGATTCAATATCTGTGAGGTGAGTTTCCTGTAAAATAAAATGTCAGTATTCAATTTAGCCAATTGTGATAACACTCTTTGTCTCTTAATAGGAGAATTTAGACCGCTAATGTTCCATGAGACTAACTTAAGTGACATGGGATACAAAAATGGGATGAAAAACTTCAGAATGCAACAATCCAATTCAGTAAGATAGGAAGTGCAACAGGAAAATGCACCAAACTTACAATACAAAAGCCCAAGCCATTGATGAAAAAATTGTATAGTTATATAAAAAAGAAAAATAGAAAGAGTGAAGAAAGAGAGGAAAACTTTAGGCCAATAAAACATAAGAAAAGTAAATGAGTAGACATAAGAAAGAATTCAATCGGCAAATACAAAAAAAACAGGCTTAAAACGCCAAAATCCAATTCATTGCATAAGTTGCGGTTAGTATTAGAAGAGATTTTGAAGAAAGCAAAAAGTGAAATGAGTACATAACATAGAGGAAAAGAGACCGCAGAGAAGTAAGTATGATGATGAAAAAAGATATTGATCTGATGGATAAAAGTACATGGAGAGAGTAAATGAGAAAGGAACAAAGTAGTAAAGTATGGTATAATGCATATAACAAGAAATGCCTGATAACTGTTTGTGAATTTAACGACAGAAATATTTATAACTTTGAACAAATAAGAGGAAATAAGAAGATTGGTGGTATCATCCTGGGACGAGACATGAATCCACAAAACAAGACTTAAGACCAAGAGTAAGATGACAAACATATCAATGACAATAAAAGGACAGAGAAAGCTTAAACAAAAACATGAGTAATATGAGAGATCAATCGCAAAAAAAGAATTGAATGTGAAAAGGAGTATAGGAATGTAATGCAATATACAAAGCGGAAAACAACTCGAAGAAAAAAACAGTAAAAGAGGAAAATGAGGGTAGGTTAGTAAACAACAGTCACCATAGTAACAACAAAAGGAGAACTGTACAACAGAACCAAAGACATAAGACAAAACAAGAAACATACTTACAATAAGGGAACATGAAAGCGAGGGTAGGTGGAACCACATGGAACAAACGTAGTCTCGGGCAGGGACCGGAACGCCAAGGAAGGGATAAGTCACACTGTGAACAACAATGTTTAGGTAAAGGGTGAAGCAAAAGAAAACACAAGAGAATAAATGAACTTGGTGAAATATGTAACCTTAATATATGAACAAAGACAACAAATCTGAAGAATAATAAAGGTAAATAGCCGCAACCCTGAAACGAATGACTATGTGGAGCTCTGGAAAGAGACCATATTGTGCTCCCATAGCCCTAAGATCTGATCTCATGTCGAGGAAAGCCTTGTGCCTAGCTGCTGTAGCTCTTGAGTAATCCTGCGCAAAAAATAGTGTGGAACCAGACCATAAACTCCGCTTCGCATTCTTAGCAGCAGCCAAAACTCACAACAGATCTGTGTATTATAAGAAATAGATAATAACACCTCTGGGTCTTTGCGAGGGAGAGGAGCTGCTAGAAACTCTGCCCAGTCTGTGAGCGTGTTGAATGTTCAAAGTGGTATCCTCTGGCATGTGTAGAACCTTGGAAAGAAAAGATTTGGAAAGAGAGATAGGGTCTGATCCTTCGATTCCTTCATTCAAACCATAAATACGTAGGTTGTTCCTCCGGTTGCGGTTTTCTAAGTCCTCGACTTGTTTTTGGAGTGTTAATACTTGCGACTGCATGAAAGAAACAATTTTGGAGATTTCGTTCAATGCTGAAACTCTATGTTCCATAGCCGAGATTCTGGTGTCAAGTTGTGACCAGCTGTCAGAGAGAAATTGCAACTTAGAGTTGGTTTCCTCCATAAAGGGTCTAAGATCTCTTATTTCTTGCAATAATAGATCCATGGAAACTGAAGAATCTGTTTTGGGAGGAGAAGGTGGATCCTGTTTAAGGTGCTTTAAGTTTGGTGTTCCAGGTGCAGGACGTGCTTGATCCATTATGCCGCTATCATCTTAAGACTCCAAAGAACCAGAATTCTCCAATTGTGAGAGCTCCGAGAACAGTTTCGAATTTTTAATAAAAACATGTGTTGGTTTGATTGTGTTAAAAGAAGACCCTTTCTTTCTGCCCATCAAGTATTGAGCCTATAAGTCAGGAACCATCAGAGTGAGGCATCAAGAGAACTCGGAAAGCGTGTCAAGTGCTGAGAGAATATTCCTGGCTAATTCACATTTCAGGAAAGACTTAACACTTCACATATCAGCAATCACCACAGCCTCCCTTGTGAGCATTTATGCCGCAATTAGTGCCCAATACATCTCAAGCTGAATGTATAAACAACCCAGTTATAATATCTGTGCTGGCAAGTCAAAAAGATACCTTGTGAGGCTATAAGTGACAAACTGAATGTTCATTGACTTACATTTGCATTTATCTCCTCAGCCGTCCGCTGTTGAAAAACTTTGTAACAAGTAAAATGGCGATTGTAGTCGCTTCAGGTAGAGAATGCAAGAAGTAAAGAAAAGCTGAGTTTGCCGCTAAAACGGGTGAAAATGCATGAATTCACAGTGAGACATTCCCAATTTGAAAAGGGATGAAGAATGTTGTAGTTAGAACGTTTTCATAGCGTTAGGACGAGTAAACACTGCCGTTGTGCATTACAAAAACAAAATGGCTGTCGCGGTATCGCGAACCCGCCTCCGGGCTTAAAGCATCAAATGCTGCCTTTTCATCGCATATAAATATGCAAAAATGTGCGTATTTAGGTATGGGGCCCCTCACATACCGGTGCCTCTCCTGTCCTTCACGTTCAACAGCCTTCCTGACCGTCATCTCCTCCTCTTGTCCGGAGCCCTACGGGGAAGCCGTATGCTCTCCGGGCTCCAAGCCACAACCCCCCACAACTGCAGATTTCAATTACATTGCCAGACATAACCGCTGTTCTGCGCTTTTTATGTAATGTAGTTAATTATTTGATACATTTCATATCTATCCCTCTGTTCTTTTTGACACTGCTTTTTTTTAGATTGAAACCTACCAGACAACTCAGCTGCCTGGTTTAATAAACACATATTGGGAACATTCAGAATGCTGACCTCGGAAAACATTTCTCCCTTTGCTTACCATTGGCTTTGAGGTTTATAACTCAGATTTGCTTGCTATCTGTTTGCTGGCTTTATTTGTTTTAGGCTGTCCATCTTGACTTAGTTCATCTCATGGAGAATACTTTGTTTACTATATTCTTCCACAGTGTTCTCTTTCTGTTTACAGGCCTTTAAATTTTGTTTCTTGTCACATTTGTTGTGCATTCGAAGACAAAGTTCAAATGTCGGGCTTTGTCTTCCGAGGAAGCTTGGTGTTTATTTTCCCTTCTCTCACTTCAAAGTGAGAGAATCTGTCAATCTGGGTGTGTGAAAAGGGGTGGCTTTTTTCTTTGATTCTGTGTAGGGTTTTCTCATCTTTTTTAATTTGTTCGGTCTGCCTCTGTTGCAGCTACTGGGATTTGCTAGCATCATGGCACATTTGGGTACTGTGCTCTCTTCAAATGTATTTTACTTACTAAAGTCTTTTTGTAGCACACAACAAAATGTAAATGTTTGTAAATTAACTGTGCAAATATTTCAGACTATTTCAGAATTAGGAAAGCACGATGAAGCACTCTTTTTGTAATGTCAAAGTGTGCTGGGAACAAATATTTGAATACGATCAAAGCAAATCAATACATTAGGTGATGCCATTTCCACACATTATCATTTGTGCGCTGTATTGTTATATCAGTAAAACTATATGTCAGTGCAAATGTAGTGGTCATTTCAATTAAAAATGTGTTGGCTTTAATGGCAGTGCACTACCACACCGTACATGCTCCACTCTATGCCGCTCCACTCTACGACACTATTCCACTCTATGCCATTCCATTCTATGACTCTGTAATCCTCTCAAAGCCACTCTACTCCACTCCACCCTATGCCACTCTACGCCACCACACTACTCTACTATTCTCTGTCAATCTACGATACTCTATCTCCCTTGACTCTACAACACTCTACTCCACTCTATTTCACTTCTCTCTAGGCCACTCTACTGCACTATAATACACCCCACTCTACACCACACTATGCCTCCCTACAACACTCTTTACCACACCACTCTAACATACCCATAACACTATACAACACTCCACACCACGGCACTCCACTCTGTGCCCCTCCACTTCATGTCACTCCACTCTGACACTTCTCCACTCCATGGCACTCTACGCCACTCTATAACACCCTACACCACTCTATACCACTTAACTCTAAGCCACTGTACCCCACGCTACGCCACTCCACTCTATGGCACTCCAATCTATGACACTCAACTCTACAACACTCCTTTACACTCTACTCTATGCCATTCTACTTCACTCTAAAACACTTTACTCCACTCTGTACCTCTCTACTATATGACACTTAACTGCACTCTATGCCCCTCAACTGTCTACACCCCTGCGTTCTATGACACTCCATGCCCCTCCACTCCATGGCATTCCACTTAGACACTTCACTCTATGACACTCCATTCAACGACATTCCACTCCATGGTACTCCACTCTACGACAATCCACTCCACTCAACTCTACTCCACTCCACTCTATGACACTCAGTCGGCGACACTCTTCGCCCCTCCACTTCCTGCCCCTCCACTGTTTGGCATTCCAGTCTATGGCACGATACTCTGCTATATGCTACTCTACACTGATCTTCTCCATTCTGTGCCACCCTTCCCTACTCTACTCGAATCTACACCACTCTACTCCGGGACACTCTACGGCACTCCACTCTACGCCACTCAGCTCTGCTCCTCAACACTCCACTCTACTCCACAATACTCCACTCTGCGGCACTGCTTGACACTCCTCTCAATTCTACACCACTCCATCGCACTCCACTCCATGCCATCCCACTCTACTCCAAGCCACCCCACTCTACGACACGCTTCTCTTCTCTGGCAGTCCATATAAACACCACTCTCTCCGCCTCTAACTTTTAGCCATGCTGAACAGCAGCCACACTGGTGTACACTATTGCTAAAATGCATTGGCAAAGCAAATACAAATAGCTCCTGCATAAGCAAGTCCTATTGGCTTTGCCAATGCTTGTTATTTTCTACTGTTGACTCGCAATCGCCTGACTGTCACATCCGACAAGCTTCAGCAAAAAAGAAAATTGCACAGAAAGTTAGTTTGTGGTTTCTGGTCCCCAACTGCTTATATAAGGACATTGTTATCTGAATGTTTCTTGGGGTACTCTGATCCCCTTAAAAGTACACGCAACAGCTATGTTCAGAGTAAACTAGTCCTGTTGTAGCACTAACGCCAAAGCAAAGGCTATGCAGTTTGGCAATCTCTGTATTGACTTGAATGATATTGAATACCCTGGGTTACATCTTATACAAGATGTAAAAATCAAACAAATGATAGGAGTAAACGAGACAAAAGCAGTGAAACGATATCTGCATTGTGCATTTTTGTGTTCCTCCTGTTGGCATAGAATACCTCAAACCTGTAACCCAGTAGCCATTTTCAAATGAGATCACCGCTCTGTGCATCCCCTGAAACGGGAATAAAGAGTCTAATGCCTCCCCTGGAAGGGTTTGATGATAAACGTTGGCATGCCTCAGGCCAGAGAGCAGAGACTTTCACTTTAATAAAAAGAGATTGAATTTACCAGGCTAGTCAATGTCTTTTGCAATGTACTCCGGAATACATCAAGTGGCGATTGACTGAGGAGTCTGCCAGGGTTTTCTGTCAGCCTGTGAGAAATTGTGAAGCATGTTCGTCCTTTATCCATGTCACAAGATGATAGATCACTTGTAAATTTATATTTATAAACTTATTAAATGTGGCATGTTATTGCAGTATCTTCTGAATCGTTCCCTCTACGATTACGTGAATATTTATTTGATGTGTGTATTTAAGAAACATTTTCGCGTTTTGCTTTTGTTGTTTCCTACATCGATCTTCTGTTTGTGTTTTTCGCCACCAGATATTTTCTCCATGATTTCCGACTCCAGTGGAGTGATGGTTTATCAAAGATACGACCTGTTTCTGCGCGAGGTCCTGAAGCTTCCCACTGCAGTGTTCGAAGGCCCTTCTTTTGGTTACACGGAGCAGTCCGCACGGTCGTGCTTCGCCCAGCAGGTAATGGAGAAGTGCTGTGCTAGAAGAAATTATCACTGCAAGTTTTTTTATTTTTTTTGGGGGGGGGGGGGAGGAGGGGGGGTGTTGGAGTTCTATATAGTGCGAACTCGACCCGAAGGTATCAGAGCGCCAGTTGCGTTACACAGGTGGACACATTCATTTTTGTTAGGCACGGGGAGATTAAAGTGATTTGCCCAGAATCACAGGATGTTGAGCGTCACTGCCGAGAGTGAACCCGGTGCCCCAGCCTCGAGGTCGATCCTGTAGCTGTTAGGCCACATCCTTTGCCCAATTCATGGGAAGCTGATAATGCCTTATTAGGTATTAGACACAAATGTCCTTCTAAAACCAGGATATCTTTGACAAAAGTAATAACTCTGCCCTGTGTTGTGCCGTATTGCCTCGCGGCGAGGTTGACGCTATAACTCAATGCACAAACGTACAAAAGAATCTGCTCTGTTTAATGGACGGCCTGCATTTCCATTGCATGTGCATAAACATTGTTTTGTTATGTGTCTTAGATGGTCTTCAGAAATGACCAGGTCATGGGATGTTATGTTGTGTGTTGTGTGTATAGCACGTCTGGTGTACCTCTTGTCATGTTAGGCTGTCTGGAGTTTGCGTTGAGGACTGCTCTGAGTTGGAGCATTGCAAGTGATTACACAGTTCTAGACTGTCTCATGTGTAAAGCATACATGTGTTGGAGCTATACATTTGCAGTGTGAGTGGAGGGCAAGGCGAATTGTTGCTTTATTTCAACATTTGTAGCTCTCATAAAAGTATTGCGTAACAGGACTGTATCAAATGTTGATGGAGGAAACCACGCTCTTTTTTAAAGAATAAAGGCCGTGGAGCCATATGTATCAATGTTAGGTTTTGCAATTCTCAAATAGCGAATTTTTGACAAATCGCTATTAGAGAATCACAAATCGCTATGTATGTAGGATTTGCAATAAATTTTGCGAATCCTACATATTCCTTAATTGCAAATTGCAATTCGCAATTAAGGAATACCTCCTCATTCATTTCTATGGGCCTAGAGGCCCATAGGAATGAATAGGAAGACATTCTCAATTTGCGATTCTCAATTAAAGAATCGCAAATCGAGAATGCAATTTCAAGTGTGCCAGGGTGTCAAAAGGACACCCTGTTGCACCCCTGAAATGAGCATGGGTGCACATGCATGTCGCGCACATACATGCCACTTTGAAAAATGCTAAAATGTGCATTTTTTAAAAGAAATCGTAATTCCTTATGCCATATTCGCACAACTTGGGTGCCTCACACATTCCATTTAAGGAATCGCGAATTGCAATTCCTTAAATGCATTCGCAAAATAAGGAATTGCGATTCCTTATTTTGCGAGGCACTTTTTCTTTTATACATACCATTAAGCCTAATTGCGATCACAAACAGCGAAATTCTGCGAATTTCGGCATTTGCAATCGCAATTTTGAATGATACATATGGCCCCTGATGTACAAAGCCGTTTAACATTTATTAATGGACCTAGTTGCTATTTCGGGCCGTTAAGAAAGGCTAAATGGCTTTCCATATGTACAAAAGCAGAATCACGATCGCAAATTGCATTTCTACCCAGTAGAACTCACATTTTGTGATTATCAAAATAGGAGATCTCAAATAAGGATTTCCCATTTGCGATTTCCTAAGCACATGATCAAAACATTTCCTAAATGGGAAATGGGCATTTAGGAAATGCTATTACTATCAAATCCAATTTGATGGTAACTATGCAAAAGGGCCAAATGGGAGGCGTGCGCCTTAGGAATTTACCGGAAAAAAAGTCTGAAAAGCTGTAGTGGCGATTCACATCCCTAGCTATTCTCCTAGCGAAAAGAAACATAGACATGCACTGGAGAGCCCCTACAGGACCCCCAGAAGCAGCTTGGGTGGGAGCGGTGAACAAATGGGGGGCAGCGGAAGAGACCTTGAGAGAGGAAGAGGTGAAAGACACACGCAAACACCCAATCTCTATGGAGTGGGCGCAACTATTAATACAATTTAAAAAAGAGACAACAGCAGAGGATGCACCGGAGCCGACACAACCCCCGCCTCGCAACCCTTCCCAACACCCCAGGTCACAGGCCTCGATGCCAGCCGAGTGATGCCCCCGGTGAAAAGGATAGAATAGGACAGGCAGTCAATACCACTGAGACTATTGTCTACCCCCATGACAGATTGCTCATTCCCCCTCCTGGGTTGCACGCGACCCCGCCCCTCAGGTCAGTAACCGGCTCACATACCGCCCACCACAGCCACTTGTCCTCACCCGCCCCTTGTACTCCCCTCCCCTCTCGTTTGGGAGACGTTTCTTCCCACGGTTTCCAGTTAAGTTCCAGGCGGCGATTCGGAAGCCGACCTGTTCACAGAGTACTAATGATTGGACACGCAGTAAAGGATGATAATACACAGATAGAGGGGAGGAAGTTACAGCAGTCCTCGCCATTATACAGCCCAAGGGACCGGATGCATCACGGCGCAGCATCATGTAACGAGACGACCTAGTAACAGATACATGAGAGATGATGTGTAACCATACCTGGAGGAACGGAACCTGAATGATAATGGTGTGTTATAACTGTAGATGGTGTGTAACCATTACATATGTGATGATTGGCCTGTGATCTGTCTAACGTCCCACATGGGAATCTGTGAAGTAAAACCCTAATAACAAGATTTAAACAAAAAAACACTATGCAAAAGGGCATCCAAAATGCACTTTTTTCAGTGCCATGTGCACGCACTCGCCCCAAGGCCCTTGGAATGCTTTAAATGCACACCACTTTTTTTGTTAGATGTAAGGGGGGCCCTAGACTCATATGTATGATTGCTATTGCATTTCCAAATTAAATAGCAAATTTGGAAATGCAAAACCATTTGTACCTTTGGACCTAGGGCCCATAAGAACTAATGGTTTTGCATTTCCTAAATAGCAATTTCCTAAAAGCGATTGCGACCTTCTACGGATTGTTATTAGGAAATCATTAATTCACTACATTCCATTTTACATTTCCTAAATAGTGATTTCTTAGTATTCGCTATTTAGGGAATGCAAACAGGAAGTTTCGTACATATGGCCAAATACTATAGTTTGAAAGGGGATTACAGGCCAAGTGTTATTGTAGCAAGAATCAAACTCTGCTTAGCAAATTAAAATGCAATAGTAGAACACCGAGAAGAATTTGGTTTGATTGGCACCCGGGGCTCTTATGCTGTCTCCCATCTAGGAGATAGCCTTAAGGATAACAGCTGATGCACCCAAAATACGCTGCCTAGATTTAGTCCTTTATAAAAACAACGGGGTTGACCCTGTGTCCCTCAGAACCTGGGTAATATGTAATTTAGAAAATAACGGTTCTGTCGGGTTCGAACAACAAATGATTTATCCAAACAGTTTTTTTACAATGCTCCTAATAGAACCAACAGAACACCTCCAAAGTACTGTAGCAAATCCTTATAGTAAATAAAGAAGGAAGACCTAAATATTACTTTATAGTCTCTTTATATCATTTTCTGAATCAAAAAGTCATTTCTGTACATTATATACAATAACTGTCATTATATCAAATACAGTGCAAAACCAAGTTTTTGCACTGTATTTGATATAATGACAGTTATTGTATATAATGTACAGAAATGGTGTTCTGTTGGTTCTATTAGGAGCATTGTAAAAACTGTTTAGATTTAGTCCTGGCACTTTTTAATAGATAGACACCGAGAAGTTATTCTGTTCAATCCAGGTGTGACATCTTCCTCCTCCACTGCTCCTCTCTAGGAGGCAAACAAATTTACATCATTCATAGCCATAAATGTGGAAGACAACATAAGTGGGGCTCAAAAATTCAAACACTCCAATTTACTGATGGAAACGTGTGCAGTTACTAGAGAAAGAGGTAACAAACAAATAAGCAACTTTTTGAATAAAGTATCATCCTTCTCGATCAACAATCTGGACTTCAAACCAGTGCGAGGATGAAAACCACCCTTGCCAGCATTAGGAGAGAACACCTCACTATGTTTGCTGAAGGTGAACAAGCAATCCAGATGCATTGAGACCTCAATGAGGCATACAACATGGTTTACTACACCATTCTACCCCAAGACATGGAACAAAGGACTGGTGTTGCCAGCACTTCCTTGGAGTGGAAGCACTGAGACCAATCAACAGATATGGATTTGATCTACTGTTTTGTCGCTGAATAAGGTGACATGCGGTGCTCCCCAGACTTCAGTATGGACTGGAGTCAAAGTAAAAGGCACACACAGAGTTTTAGACCAGGGAAATGCCCCCTTTCTAGAGGTGGGATTTCTAAGCTATTAATGACAAATTCACTATTACCATAGGAAAGGGTTTGTCATTTTGAATCCAATGATAGGAAACATTATGAGGCTGCTACACTGTAAGACACAATTGCAGTTTAAAGTAATTTCAACCATTTTTCCATGTTGACCTATGGGAAGAGCAAACCTCATAGGTAGTGAAAACACAAGGGTATTCTTCACTACCTAGGAAGGGAACACACATGTGTACCTGCCCTGCCTTTCACCTGCCCCTTGTTTCACTCATTAAGACTTACCCAAGGGGTGCTCAATCAGTGAAAGGAAATCTCTGGATTGGCCAGTGGTTTAGAAAGGCCAACCTGAGCATAAGTGCATTGCACACACACAGGCCTGCAATTGCAGGCTTGACACATGTTTAAAAACATCATAGGTGCAAGTGCTGCGCCCTTCCCAGTCTGGTTTCAGGGCAGGCTTCAGCACGGAATCCACCCTACTCGGAGTCACTGACTTTTTGAGGAAAGAACTTGACTCGGGTGGGACAGCTGCCCTTATCCTCTTAGACCTAAGTGGAGCCTTTGACACAATCTCACACTCTGTTCTCTTGAATAGTTTAGAGGTTATAGGCATTGCTGACACTGCTTTGAAATGTTGTCCTCCTTTTTAAAGGAGCGAACCTTTCAGGTCTTTTCAGCAAACAACAGTTCTACTACTCTAACACTACCCTCTGAGGTTCCGCAGGGGTCCATTTTGAGCTCCCTTTTGTTTAACATTTATCGACGCCCCTTGATGGATGTGATCGAAGAGTCTGGTCTCATTGTTTTCTGATATGAGGATGATTCTCAGGTTATCTTCCCTCTAGTCGAGACTCGTAATAAAGATCCCTCCCTCCTCGGGCAAGATATGGCTAATGTCGCACTCTGGATCAACAAAAATGCCCTTAAACTCAATGGAAATAAAACTGAAGTTCTGAACCTGGGAAATAACCCTGGTCTTTGGGAGTCAGCCAGTGGCCTGCCATTCTGGGGCCACTGCCCGTGCTGGTGGATAAAGTGAAGAATCTCGGTTTCATTATTGTCAAAAATCTCTCCTTGATACCACAGGTCTCAAAGCTCTCTGCCTCCTGCTTCTCCATGCTGAAATGGCTGAAGAAAATACCCTAGCTGATCCCCCCAGTTGCTCAGAGAACTGTGCTGCAAGCCTCGGTCACATCCGGGCTGCATTATGGGAATGCCCTCTACCTGGGTGCTGACATAGCCGTGATTCGCCACTTGCAGATCATCCAAAATGCTGTGATTCTCATCCATCTCTCCCCTGTTGCAGAGACTGCACTGGCTAAGAGTTGGCAAATGGATCAAGTTCAAGGCCCTATGCTACATGTTTCGCACTAGACACGGCTCGCCGCCTCCTACATCCAAGCTCTGGTGTCTCCATATGTCCCCACCTGTGAGCTGAGATCAGCCAACCTTGCTTTGTTTTCGGTGCCGAGGTTCCTCGGAGCTTGTCTTAGGGGCTGCTCCTTTTCTTTGTTGGGCCCAAAACTTTGTAACGCTCTGCCGCTCTCTCTCAGATCCTGTAACGCGCTGCTTCAGTTCCGTAAAAACCTAAAAACTCTACATTTTAGCCGCCCTGACTAATCCCTGCCTCCTCAGGCCCTACTTCCTGCTACTGCCCCCCTAATAGCGCCGGTAGACCCTTTGGGGTAGCTGCGTGCTCTGCAAGCTCTTTAAATAAGTGTGCACACACAGGCCTGCAATGGCAGGCTTGAGACATGTTATAAAACATTATACGTGCAAGTACGAGTGCGCACACACAGGCTTGCAATGGCAGTCTTTAGACAGGCTTACAAACATCATAGGTGCAAGTGCGCACACACAGGCCTCCAATAACATCAGGGAAGCACCACTTCCTTACCTGTGGAGGAAGGGTGTGCACACTTTTTTACTGCATTTACAGTGGGAAAGTGGGAAAGTGCCAGGAACCCTAAGGGCACAAGCAAAGAATCAGGAAAACCCTGTTGGTGTCCCATGGAAAGAGCCACCCTCTTAGGAAGGGGAAACCTAAATGGGGTTTTCTTCATGGCCTGGGCATGGAATACCATGTGTACCTGCCCTGCCTTTCTCCTGCCACTTGCTGCTTCCCTCAGGATTTACCCTAGGTGTGCTCTAGTGGTAGTGGAAGGCACACCCAGGGTTGGCTGATGAGTGATAAATGCCAACCTGAGCATAAGCGCAACTGAAGCATGTTTGACAGGCTATTCTGGTGGGTGGCACAATCAGTGCTGCTTCCCCTATTAGCCAGTGCAGTATCTGCCCTGGGTATGTAGCGTATCTTTTTACAGGGCACTCACAGGTACACCACCTAAACCAATCAAGTAAGCACCACTTCCTAGTGTGTGTAGGAAGGCTGTGCGTGCTTTCACACTGCATTACAGTGGGAGTGCCTAAACAACACGAGAATCAGCAAAAACCAGGAGGATAAATAGCAGAAAGTTTTAGGGAAATCCCCTCGGAAGAGCCATGTCAAGCAGCACCATTTTATTTGTTTAAATTTTTTTTTTAAATGTCAATGTTATACTGTAATGTGGATACAATGCAAAACCAATAAAGTTTGTTTAAAAAAAAATATAGGTACATTACTAACTTTTCCTCTGCTGGTGAAGATCAGGGAGGATGAGGTGGTGATATCCTTATGGGAAATGATAGGGAGAATTATGAAAGTTTATTATTCTTTAAAAAAGAACACAAATATTTTAAAGTGTAATAAAAGAGTAAGTTATTCTAAAATGTGTTATTAACCATGTCTTACAAATAAAAATGTTACATTACATCAACTCATCAAAATAAATCTGTATTAAATAATAGAATATATTAATTTATTTTATATTGTTTTTTAAGCAATAATTTAAAAAAACATTCTCCATCAACATTTTTATTTAATAGTCCGTAAGGTTGGTTAAAAGTTATATATTTAATTTATTTAAAACGTATTACATTTTTTAAATATTTAAAAGTTTAATTGAAATTTTTCAATTAAGGGTCATATATATCATACTTTCTGACCACGCAACTCAGTAGGACACCTTTCTGCGCTGCCTGAAAGCGAAAGGGAAAGAACTAGAATACGCGGTATTTACCATCATATGGCGCATTCCTGTCCTTCCTTGCATTGGCGCACTTTTGGCTGCCTAGCGCCAACGTAGGCACCCTTGTACCATGGTGCACGAATGCCGGCGTTCTAAGCTGGATTATTTTTTTGCAGGAATGGGCACCTTCCTGCACAAAAACAATCCTAATAGGAATTTTCCTCTTTCAATGTTTTTTTTTTATTGATTTTTTTTGGTTGCAAGTAAAGCAGATTATGTCAATATTATTCAAGTATTCAAAATATGTACATATACATTCTACAAAACAAAATACAAAGAGATAAAGGCGACAAAGAAACATATATAGTTCTTATTGGGTCATTTCCCCGTCAATCCATTGTTGTATTGGAGTCCAAATTTTCATGCCTAGTTGCTTCCTTTTCCTTCCTTTTGTTGCATAGATTGCAAGTTCAAATTTGTATCTAGCTAGTAAGCGACCTCCGGACTTATCCATTCTTGAGTGATACATACACGCAGTTCAGACATCATAATAAATAATACATTTTGTTGTTCCAATTCTGTAGAGTCTTTAGATAAACCAAATAATATTAAATCAGGTGATAGGATTATTGTTTTTCCTATAATTTTTTCAATACATTTTTGAATATCAGAAATTATATCTGCTAACTTTATACAAGAATAAAACATATGTATTGTGTCAGCACCTCTCGTATTACACCGATTGTAGTTTATTCCAACAGTAACCCCCCATTTCATAACCTTGGCAGGTGTGTAATAGAGATCACACATAGCCATATATTGTTGAGTTCGAGTTCGCCCTGAAAACAAGATGGAATTGGCCGCTTTAATTGATTCTTTTAGCAATAAATCTTTCATTCCTAATTTCTCTTCCCATTTATAGCAAATACTATTGAGGTCATCAGGGAGGTAGGTCATAAACATATTATAGTAATAACCTATTTTTCTTTTAATAGCCAGACTGTCTATAAGCAAAATCGATTTTAATCCTTGTCTCTCATCAGTAGAAAATGAATTTAAGAAGCTATAAATCTGTAATTATTTGAAATAATCTTGAGAAGGAAGTTTATACTTATGCTGGAGATCAGAAAAAGAAAGTAAGGAGGTAGAGTTAGTTGTGTATAAATCAGAAAGATAGCGAATACCTTTAGTATTCCACTTCTTCATCACCTGATCTCTAAATATGGGGGGAAAGCAATGTATTGAGTTTAGTGGGGTGTATCTTATAACCTTTCTAATGCCGACCAGTTTTTTTATGATTCGCCATGCTTTGTATGCTGCCACTATAATCTTGAATTTTGTTTTTTTATAGTAACTTGGTTCTATTATTTTTAGAAGATGATGATTAGCTTCAGTGCCTAATAGTAATTCATATATCGTTGGATATTGTGCTAATGATGTAGGCGTTTTGTTACCAGCAATCAAAGGGGATATATATTGGAGTACAGCTGCTAGGTAGTAGAATAAAAAGTGTGGAACAGCCCAACCCCCTCTATCTCTGGTAATAATCATCTTCTTGTAAGCTCTCCTGATACCTCTATATCCCCACAAAAATCTTCCTGAGATTTTTTCAAGTTCTTTGAAAAAAACTAACGGAAATTCCAACGGAATTGTTCTAAATAGGTAAATAAATTTTGGAAGAATCAGCATCTTTAACACATTATTTCTACCATGAAGGGATAAGTGTAGATGATTTAATCTTTCCAAAGTTGAGTTGGCTTTTTTCAGGATCGGGGTATAGTTTAGACTAGGTATTTTCGAGATTGGTGTGGTTAATTTAATTCCTAAGTAGACTGCTTCAGAGACTACGTTTCTAATAAGCGGAGGATTAGAACCTATAAAAAGAATTTGTGTCTTAGACAGATTTAATTTATATCCTGAGAAGGATCCAAACATATCTGCTAGTTCTTCAATCCTTAAGAAAGCTCTTTCAATATCTTTAGTAACCACTACCAGATCATCTGCGTAGGCGAGAGCTCTATAGGAGATGCCTCCTAACTGTACCGGTGATATGTTCTCGTCTTGATTTAATTGGTTAAGAAAGATATCAATATATATGGCAAAAAGAAGAGGTGAAGATGGGCATCCCTGACGTGTTCCTCGCTGAATAGGGAATAGTGCAGATTTAGTGGGTCCTATTTTTACAGCTGATACCGGGTTTTTATATAGAGCTTTAAATGCAGTTATTATTCCTGGACCAAAGCCCTTCATAGACAGCAAATCCCAGAGATAGGGCCATGCCACCCTATCAAATGCTTTTTCAGCATCCAAGAGGGTGATCTCTATTGATGTATTAGAGGATTCCGCCCAATCCATCATGGCAATAATTCTTCGTATATGATCTGCTGTATCTCTGTTTGGAATGAATCCATGTTGCCATCGGGACACTATAAAGGATATTATTTTTGATAGTCGTGTGGCTAGTATTTTAGAGTATACTTTGCTGTCGGCATTTATTAAAGATATTGGCCTGTAAGATGCTGGATTGGTTGGGTCCTTATCCTTTTTTAAAAAAGTCATGATTACTGATTGGGCCCAAGATTCTGGTGGTATGCCTTTCTGAGCTTCCAAAAAAGTAATGAGCATATCGTGTTTTATGTTATTTCTAAAGATCTTATACAATTCTAATGGAATAAGATCGGGTCCAGTTGCTTTGCCTATTGCTAATGAAGTTAGTGCATTTTCTATTTCTTCCCAAGTGATTGCTGATTCTAAAAAAGCAGTTTGATCGTAAGAGAGAGATGGCAAGACATTTTCCTTGGCAAAATTCATACATACTTCTAACGAATAATAGTCGTTCTCATGTTTGTAAAGCTTAAGGTAAAATTGACTAAAGACTTCCAGAATTGATTCAGGTTTATTATGTAACTGGCCTGTTTCATCTTGTATTACATTGATAGTGTTATAAGCTTCTTTTTGCCTGATTCTCTTTGCCAGTATTTTCCCAGCATTTTCACCCATCTCATATAAATGAGATCTAAAAGTTGCCATCTGTTGTGCTGCCTTATCTGCAAAGGATTCATAACAAGAGGCTTTATGAATCGCAAGATTCGTTTCTATGTCAGCTATTGGTTGTTTTTGTGCAATTGCTGTTATTAGTTTCTTTTCCCAGAATAATACTTTTTCATATGCTTGTTCGACTTTTCCACGTATAATTTTTTGTTTTTTTATAACATAAGACAGTGATTCACCCCTTATACCTGATTTGAAGGTATCCCAGACTATTTGAGCTGAGGCTGTTCCTCTGTTAATATCAAAAAATTCTTTTATCCATAAGGTCATCGAGTCTAAGTATTCCGAGTCATATAATAATTTATGATCAAAAGTCCAGGGCTTTGGTTGAAATATTGATATATCAGTTTTAATTTCAATCAGTATTGGGTTGTGATCCGAAATTATACGAGGAAATAAGTCGAATTTGGTATCATAGATAAATGCTTTTTTAATGAAGAAATAATCCAGACGCACAAACTTTTTATGAGGACAAGAGAAAAATGTGAACCCAGGAGATGGTAATTTTTTTTCATAGACTACATCAACTAAACCATGATCCAAAACCAATGAACGTAAAGCCTTAAATGATTTCTTTTTAGACCCTTGGTAACAAAAGGAGTCGCATATATCCATATTAGAATCTAGATGAAGATTAAAATCCCCGCAAAGTATTAGCGATGAGGACCAGTTGGCTAATTCCAAGTTCAGTAGGTCCAATATGGATGGATCATCTAAATTTGGGGCATAGACAGCACAGATAGTCCAGACTATGTTGGTAATTCTAAACTCTGTAATTGCCCATCTACCGTATTGGTCTGCTTTATGCCGGATCAGAGTACCCAAGCCTTTCCTAAATAGAATTGCAACTCCTTTTGTTGTTGACCCCTGTGATGTACAGACAGCTAAATTCATGCCTAGGTCTTTATATAAATGTCTATCCTTTCACGTAATATGTGATTCCTGGATACAGAGTATATCAGTTTTCATGGACTGTATAATTTGTGCCGCAATCCCCCTCTTTTTTTATTATTCAACCCACAAATATGCCATCCTCTTTCAATGTTTACTGCAAAATGTAGCACCAATGGAAAGAGTAAACAAATAGGAGAAATGAAGATATCGCTCCTTGTTGCCCCTCCCCTGGTGGGGCGTAGCATTTTGATGCATTTCCAGGTGTACCACTATTGGTAAATCTGTGAATGCGCTAAAATGCAAGGGTGGATTCATGGGAACACCCACGCTCCACCCATGGAACGCCTATGTAGTGATCACAACACAGAGATTATGCACTCCATTCTGGTAGATGAATTGATGCTCTTGGAGCCATTTTATAGTCAAATGAATTGTCCTTTAATAAAAGGATCCCACAACCGCATCAACCACAGATCAGTCCAAACAACAGCAGACAGCTGACCAAAGCCTCATGTTCTGGAACCAATCCAGCACTTGATGTCATTGTCGTTTCGCAGAAGAATGCACATGAGAGTATGACAATGCAGGAAGCACTAAATAACAGAACATAGTGAAGGTGAATAATACTTAATAAAATGCCACATATCACATCACCCCCGTTCCTTAACAAAAAAAAAAAAACAGAACCAACCACAAATTGCAATTGCACCATTGTAGTAACATAACCATACATAGGGTACACAGTACCTGGAAGAGATTTCGAAACAAGAATTAAGGCATTATGTAATAATTAAATTTGGATGGTAATTTAACTGTACTAGTACTACATGTGTACAGAAGGCTCCTATATGGATTTTCCCACAATACCATTATATCTACCCAACTCAGTAACCCATTCATTAAGATTGTGGTCAACACACAACTCCTAAGGGTACCTGGGAAACAAAGTACCAGCTTTGTCATCTACCACATTGGTAGTAGACTTTAGATCACTCCCACTAATGTTTCTACTCACAAGAGTTCTGTGTGAATAACTTTTCTTGCTGGCTTGAGCATTGAACTGCCTGGTGTACTGTACACAGGGTGATGAATTCTCCATTAATAATCTTAAAAAGTTTGTTTTTCTAAAATCAAAACTCAATCATTCTCCTGAACATTCTTGACACATTTTCAGTTGTCATAATAGTTCTTTGTGTTAGTTGTTTTTCCACCACTCTGTTTTGCAAACAAGTCCTATCATTTCTTTCAGCTACATTACCTCTGCCCACTAAAATCTCAGAGAACCTTGCTGGTGTTAGTTTGGTCCTGGCTTCCCAACCCGTGATAAGTTTTAAATGGGAATTGTCCAGTTGTAGATGTGGAATAGTGAGGCACGCCCATATTTTTTCTTGAAGAAAATGTGAAACATCAATATTGGCCGCTATCGCAGTTCAAATACTGTCCTTCAAAATGCGATTAGCCCTCTCAACCAAACTGCTGGACGAAGGGCTATACAAAGCAACCTGAGAATGTTTAATATTGAATTTTGACATAAATTCAGTCATTTGTTATTTTTTCCATGCAGTGTGGTCTTGCCCCCAGATTGCTGCCTTCTGGAATCAAATATTTCAGGAACTGGGGGGAATAATAGGAACTCCACTCTCCCCTGACCCTTTGATAGCCCTATTAGAATATACGAAGCCCCTGAATAAAGATGTAAGGAAAGTCTTTGGTTTGGGTTTGCTCCTTGCAAAGCGTCAAATTGTGTTGCGCTGGCCACACACCCCCTTCCCCCCTCAAAGTCTGAATGGGAAAAAGACATGATAATCTGTAACACACAGTCTGAAATATACAGTGAGCTAATACCCCCACAGAGTCGTCGAAAAGGTTTCTGGGGCCTCTATAAACAAGATCTTATGGCAAGAGTTGTGGGCGAGACTAACAATTATTAGGGTCATTGTGCCGCATTATACTCTCATATATGGGGCACAAGATGGGCCGTCTAGGTGCACAATGCCAAATCAGCCTATTCCAAATTTGTAATATAGATCTGTCTGTTAGGTTGTGCTGCTTGACAAGAGTTTTTTTTTTGTTTTGTATGTAAGCTGAAGACAATGATGTAACACTTTCTTGCTGGTCATTTATTTACTCTGTCTGCTTTAATCTTAAAGGATATTGAACCATGGTACACTGCTGCGAACTGTTAAAAAAATTCAATAGATTAAAAAAAATCAGTCATTTGTTTAGACACAAAGTGCATTCCATTGTCAGTGATAATATTACACGAGAAACCTTCACCCAAGAAAAGTCTTACCAAAAAATAATTTACATTATCAGAATTGGCAGCTTCTACAAATGGGTAATATATCCATTTGAAAACATAATCTATTGACCTCAGTTCTCTTGCTTCAAAAAGGACCTGAAACTCCTGCTCCTCAACCAATACTTTACCGACCAAGTCAACCAACCTAGGCATCAATAACCTAATGGACTCCCCTCTCACTTTAACCTTCAAGGATGGTGGTTATCTGACTGTTTCAACCACCTGCATTTTTCTCCCCTTCACTGTATACATAAGTTTTATGTCTTGGCTTATATCTTTATGCATCCTCATGTCCTGCGATGTAATGCATTTTATTTTATTTTCCTTTGTGTATTTAAAGGGCGCTGATACCCACAGGTCTAGCTAGCGCTATATAAAACGTTATGAATAAAAATAAATAGCCAGTATCAGATACTTCTCGTCTCAAGGCAAAAACTAAATGGGTCAGAAAAATCCAAGGCTGGTTTTTCCCAAGCCTTTTCTGGAAAAGGAACTGTATACAAAGGATTGGTAGCGGTTTTCCAGTGTTTATCAGAAACTGCACATTGTGAGCACTTATCAATTCGATTGGATAGTTGTTTGTCTAAACCTGGCCACCAATACATTTGCCGTAACTTCTTGCAAGTGGCAGAAGCACCCATGTGTCCTTCATGAGCAATTCTTATAATTATGTCTGTTAGTTCAGTAGGTGGAACAAACACACTCCCTCTTAAACAAATATTGTTTTCACATAACAATTTCATGACTATTTGTCCAAAACTCCTGAGTTCTCCTGTGAGATTTTTTCCAGAAGGGCCAACCAGTCTTCATAAATCAAGGAACCAGCAACAAAGCTTCATCATTAAGCCATAGCCACACTCCAATTGTTCTCTGTGATGCTTCCATTACAAACTAACAACGCATCCACCAGAACTACCACATATTCAGTATCCTGATCAAAATCCACAACATCACAATGTGGTAATGGTATCCATGACAAGCAATCTGCCCTAATGTTTTTAGCCCCTTTTATATACTTATCCACCAAATTATATTTCTGTAATTTTGATAGCAAGCGTACTAAGCGAGCAGACGCTTTTCTCAAACCATTACCACTCAAAAGGTACACCAAAGGTTCATTGTCCGGTTAAATACCATAAATGGTCCCCCAAATGTAGGATTTGAATTTCTGTACCTCTCATACATATGCCAGAGCCTCCCTTTCAATAGTGCTGTAATTGCATTCGCCATCCGACAACATATGCAAATGCAACCATGTTCTCCTGCCCTTTAACCCACTGTCTAAAAACAGCGCCAAGACCGAGTGGGACGGGTATGCCCAGACTTGGGTCCCGTGCTCTCCATGCCACTGGAGTCAAGCTATATTGGCTGATGAGGAGTGAAACCTCGAAACAGGTCCTAGGATGATTGTTTCTAGTCCAGGGAAGACCTGCCGTGGCAGTTCGGGCTGGACTGTTCCCATTGGGCGCAGGGTAAAGACTGATTTGCATATGGCTGGGTTCAAACTGGAATGGCATGGGGAGTAAAAAAACGATCTCTGTACTGGGGTGAATGTATGACAATGTTCTGCATTCTGTCCATAATTGTTCTTTTTGACCTCTGAGACTGGCATCAACAGTGAACAACGATTTTCCTGAAGGAACAAATAATTGTAATGCCAGAGTATTGAGTATGACCCTTTGATTTCCTCAAATGCTGTACTAACTTGACTGTTCCATTCAAACCTGTTTCCTTTCTTGAGCAGTGCTCTGAAAAGTTGCACAGTCAAAGCATATCCAGACACAAATCTTGCTTAGTATTCGCAGAGCCCCAGAAAATAACCCAGAGCATCTTTATCAGTAGACAGAAAGCATTTGTCATGGCTTCCCAATTACAAAACTCAGGATTTATACCTTGCTTCGAAATTGTGTGTCCTAAGTACTCCACCTCTTACACCAAAAGCTTACACTTACAAGGTTTCACTGTCATTGCTCTGAATTGTAAAACATGCAACGCTCTTTCCAAAACCTGCATGTGTTTCTCTTCAGTGTCGGTGAAAACTAATATGTCATTCTGGAAGGCTTGGACATTGGGCATATCACCATCCTTTAGGGCTGTAGTAACTTTAGCACATTATTTAGTACATTGCAAAAGTACTACTTTCATGTGTGTGAGTGTTATATAGTATTGTGTCCCACCTTAACCTCTCCTTAGGTTTCCCTAAACCTCTCCCATTTTGTAGTAATTATTCCCAATTGTCACATCACTCCCCCTGTTATTTCCCACATTTACTTCTAAAGTGTGTATCTATGAGTTCAGAGATCCACCCCCCCTCCCCAGATATCCACCCACTTCCCCCATCTCTCACAATGATTAAATCATTTCACAGAAAAGACAGAGGCGGCCTGCTGCCATCGGTTTGTGAACGGGATTTTGTAGGAGGTGAGTAGTTTTTTATGTACTACGAAATGCAGTCTGTAAATTGGGCCCCTTGTTTCTACACCTTGTCAAAGGTGGTGCCTGCCCTTTGTGGTTCTCTCATCACCTAGCAACCTAACATTTGCAAACATCTTATTTTGAACACCATATTTTATCAATACATTCACAAAAAGGAATTCTCCTATTGCAAATTGTGTCTGAAACAAGTATGTTAATCACTCAGACTTTCTTAGTAGGAGCAGCAGTAAGTGTTGACAATAATCAGGCATCGTTAGAACGCGGCAATGGCGGCGTTGACTTCGATGTGTCAAAATAACCAGACAGTTTAAAGAAGTGAAACTGAAATGGGTTCAGTCATCTTGGGCATGGAATTTAAAATGAGCAATCATTTCTGCCATTACATCAATCTATGCAGATACAGAATTGGAGCATGGTCTCTGTTCTGCAGTTGGGATTCTCGGCTGCAATGAATAAATTTTCAGGGATTTTAACCACACTGGCCTCTGCTCTGCGCATGTGCAGAACCAAATGATTGTGGTCCCGCACACTGGCAGCCTACCTGCATGTATGTTTGCTCGCCCTTTCTGCATCAGATCAGTTGTGCTGCTTAAAACCGCATGATATCAAAAGAGATGTGAATTCAATGTGATAATAATTAGGTCTGATGTCGGCTGTTACCACCTACCAGCATTTATAGATCTATGTAATTATGGTGGCTTTCACTGAATAGACTCTGCAGACACTAGGGGTGGCTTTGTTCAATAAACCAATTCATGTTCTCATCGAAAATTGAACAAAATGCTCACTGAGAAGATGCTCATGGCATTGCCTGTGTTCATGAATCATGCTTTGTATTTACACAGAAGAAAGTCACGCTAAATTCTTTCCTGGATACCCTGATGTCTGACCCCCCGCCGCAGTGTCTGGTCTGGTTGCCATTACTGCATCGACTGGCAAATGTAGAAAATGGTGAGTCCTGTTACTTCCTCGCTGTAGCAAAATCTGTGAAAGAAATGCAGCCTTACTGCGTGATACTCTTACGTCATATATGGTCTTATGTTGAAACATGTGCAATTGATTGTAGATTCTGACCAAATAAGATTTCAAGGAAAAATGCATTTTACTTGCAAGACTAAGAAGATCCCAGATATGCGATACATGTTTGATAGGACACTAGTAGATTTTTTAAATTGCTGTTCTACTTTTCTGCAAATAATCCGCTGTCCTGTAAAGACGGTCCCATAAAGTCTCGTGCAGCAGTACATTGAGAGGCAGAACAGCAAAGCATTGAAAGACTTGTCAAGCAGTACATAGAGAGACAGACAGCAGTCCATTAAAAGACTTGTGCAGCAGTACATTGTGAGATGGACAACAATCCGTTGAAAGAATTGTGCAACCATACATTGAGAGACATGACAGCAGTACATCAAAAAAATTGTGAAGCAGGTCATTGAGAGACCAACAGCAGGTCACTGAGAGACATGAGAGCAATTGATTAAGAGACTGACCGCAATACATTGAAAGGATTGTGCAGAAGTGAATTGAGAGACAGACAGCAGGTCACTGGTAGACATGACATCAGTCCATTGAGAGGCGAACATCAGTACATTGAAAGACTTGTTCAGAAGTACACTGAGAAACATTGTGATAACATATGCAAGCTCACTTTGTATTTATGAGGTAGGCCTATCAAAAAGTGATGGCCTCTTCAGAGTGTTAAACATCAAAACGTGTATTTCTATGTAGCGTGAAGCTAAGACATTCAAATGCTGTAGTCTTACCCCAAGTTATCCAGGTAGTTTATTGTATACTGAACGTCTGTACATACAACTTCCTCCAGAAATTCAATTACTTTTATTTGCTGAAAGTGGCCCTTGCTGTGAAATGAAAGGGCAAAACCAAAAATTGCAACAGCTTCCTTCGAAAGATCGAGAGCACTAGCCTCCAGTATGAGCCTGAGGTTGAGTTTAGTAATTGGTACCAGACGGAGGTGCTCTGCTTCTGTTAATTTGATACTGGTGGTGACCAACGTGGGTAAAAAAGTCTATTAGGACATAAACACAGCAAACGTGCAATGTGCTGTCTTGAAGATGGCCTTTGGTATGTGTTCGTATTTTGCCTTCCTGCCATTGCTATCACAGTATCAACGCACTTCTTTTTGTATTTTTGGAGCTTGTATCTTACTACTTGCCTGCTTCCCTCCATCTGTGACTATTGATTGAAGAATTGAGCCTTGATGTCCAGGTGTGTGCACTTTGACTACAGTGCGAAAGTTCCAGATAACCAATAGGAGCTTGAGCATGTGACATTGTTTCTTAAAATGCTACTTGAGCTTGTACCGCCTACTCTCTGTGTGGGAATATACTACTGAATTATCCCATGTGTTTCACTTGTTATGTGTGGTAGAATGAAAAAATTCCTAGCTATCGTAACAGAAAGTTTCAATTCTATTAAAGATTCGGAGGCAAGGATTATGCTCATCTTTCTCCACTTTAATGACTAGCAGCCATTCAAAGTAAAACAGAATAAACTATCATCCCCATGAAACCTTGGGAATATTACAAAACAACAATAGAGTCCAACAGGTAGACTGTCTGTCCATCCTCCACCAATCGGGGGCTCCAGCCGGATCATAGTCCCTTGTCACTGGCCCTTCCTCCTCTTTCGTCGCACGAGATCAGCCTCTATCAGCAATGTACGAGTTTTGTTTGCTTGAATCCATTCCTGTAACCAAATTACATATTTTAGAACACCCCCATGGCAAAGGATTAGACTGGAAAGGGAAGATCATGCAGTTGTGTACTCCAGTAACCACAGTGCAACCGTATACAGTTAAGAGTTATAATCCGAACATTTACTTACTCCATAATGAGGATGAGGAGGTTCCAGATCTAGATGATCCTTGGGTGGGATAGTCCTTGCCTCCGAGTCCTTAATAGAATTGAAACTTTCCGTTACGATAGCTAGGACATTTTTCATTCTATGTCAAGACCGGAGGCGAGGATTATGCTAGTTTAAAGCCTACTTATCACCAAGTGGGGCATCTGCAGAACCAGTTTGAAATAAAACCGTTTGAATGTAAAGTCCGAAGACAAGTCTGCAGCTTTAAGGATATCCTCCAAGCGAGCTCTTAGGGTAAAGGCTTTAGAAGCCATTGCCCCTCTGGTAGAGTGGGCCCCAAACATCCACAGGTCAATGCCCGCTTTTTGCATCACTCATCGTACCCACCGAACAATCGTGGGGGAGGAATCCGCTCTATTGGTTTTTGCAGATCGATAAGGAGTTGACGCTCTCCAGGAGGACATCTCTTCATAGGTCTTTAGGCAGGACACCACACATAACTTAGGGGAATATGGAAAAGCTGGGTACGAGATGGATTTCCTGCCACATTTGGTTCACCTCCGGATAGTGAATGTAACTCTAGAGGGAGAGAAGATCTTGTCGGAGACATCTAGTGCCCTGACGTCAGACACCCGCCTGCACGAGATCAGGGAAAGGAGCATGGCTAGATTTGTCGAGAGTTCCTTCCTGGAGAGGAAACCATTCGCCTGCCAAGAGAGGAAAAGATTGAGGACCTGGTTTCTCTGCTCTGAGGGAAGGGAGAGTCTTATCCCTTGTAAGAGCCAACAGACAAAAGGATGTTCCCCAGCAGAGGATCCATCCACCGCTGCATGACCTGCCGATATGGCCAATCTAAACGTATTGAATGATCTGTAAGCCAGATCTTCCTCGGCCAGCGAAGCCAAAAAATTAAGAATGTGAAACACATTTGCTGCCACGGGATCGAGTCTTTTTGGAAACACCAATGGACCACCGTCTCCGATTGGATTTGTACCGTTTGACAGTTCTGTCAGCCCAGGCTTTGAACAAGATCTTCTCAGCCGCTCCCGAAAGGCCTGGGACCGACCATCGTCCCCTGTAGTCCTCCATGCCATAAGAGCAAGAGACCCTTGCATGATGAGCGGATGAGGCTTTTGATCTGGACTGAGAAGGAGTGCTGGGAAGCTGGGAGAGGGATTGGAGAATCCCAAGGAAGTTCCAGAAGAACCGGAAACCTGACTTGCAAGCTCCAAATCAGGGTGATCATTACCACGTCCGCCCCCTGCTGACGCACATGAGCCAAGGCTCTGATGATCATTGCAAACGGGGGAAACGCATAGCCCCATTCCTCCTTCCAGTTCTGCAGGAATGTGTCCGTATTCTCCGCCAGAAATCTGATCTCCAACTGGAGGACCGAGGCAGTTGGTGATCCAGGTGGGAGGCAAAACGATCCACTGAAAAAGGACCCCATTGTGTTGGAGATCTGCAAAAACTCGGTGTGCAGATCCAAAGGCTTACATCACGAAAATGTAGTGACTGGAAGTCTGCTGCTTGATTGTCCTGACCGGGGAGATATTCCGCCATGACCGAGATCTGGCAGCCCAGGCAGTATTGCCAAAAATTAGCTGCAAGTTTGGAGAGGGCTTTCAAGCGTGTGCCTTCTAAGTGGGTAATGTACCACACTGCTGAAATATTGTCCATCTTGAGGAGGACACAGGACCAGATCGAGTGCTTGGTCCGGCATTTGATCACGAAAGAGTTCGCCAGAACTCCAAGCAATTTCTATGCAAACGTCGTTCTGGAGGTGACCACACCTTGCTCCCCATCCTAATCTGCTGTCAGACTCTATGACAATATCTGGTCCAGAACCAAAGATTGCCCGTCCGTTCCAAGCCTCTGTTGGTGAGCCACTAAGCAAGCTCTTCCCTGGCCTCCGCTGTCAACGTCACCTTCTGCCAGTACGAGAGACTTTGCGCAGATGAGCGGCCTTCATGTGTTGGAGGGCGCAGTAGTGCAATGGCCCTGGGAAGACAGAAGCCCCACAATGCAGGCCACCTGTCTGTGGGAAATGAGTGGCTTCATTAGTGCTCGCTGGAGCTCGTGGCGGATTTTGGTCACCTTTCTGGAAGGAAGGCTGAGTGTAGTCTCAACGGAGTTGATCGAGAAACCTAGAAAAATCACCCTCTGGGAGGAGACTAGGGAACACTTTGTTTTAGTGATCACAAAACCCAAACCCTGCAGACGGTCGACTGCTGTCTGGAGTTGTTGTGTGAGTGTCTGGGGGCACTGCACCATCATTAGGATGTCGTAGAGATAGACGATGAGCCTCATCCCTTGCTGAGCCTCATCCATTGCGCACGCAGACGTTCCACTACTGGCCTGAGGACTTGGTGAAACACCAGGGGGGCCGAAGGGGAGAGTGGTGAACTCGTATGTCCTGCCTTCCCAAGAGAACTGAAGGAACCTCCTGTGGAGGGAAAAAACAGGAACCGAGAGGTAGGCGTCTTTCAGATCCAGGCGCACCATCCAATCTTTTGGTCTCAGGATATCCCGGAGAAGGTGAATACTTTCCATTTTGGAATGGCGATAGACGAGCCACTTGTTGAAGTTGCGGAGGTTGATGACCTGGCGCTGACCACCATGCGCTTTGTCTACTAGGAACAGGTTGCTGAGAAATCTCCTGGGGTATAAGAGGGTTTGGGAGATCGCTCCCTTGGCTAGGAGAGACTGCACTTCCTGGTCCACCAGGGTGGTATCTGCAGCAGAAAAGCATATGGGGCACGGGGATACTGGTTGGATGGAATTCCCATAGAACTCTATCCGGAACCCCTGAATCGTCTGGAGAACCCAGGGATGCCCCGTGATGGAAGTCCAGGCCTGGCCCCCTACTTTTAGAAGGGAAGAAGGTAAGACACTCACCGGAATTGTTGGAGGCGCCAGCACCTCTGGCTCCTCAGTTTTTGCTGCGTCGACCTCTGGTGGGATAGAAATTCCCAAATCTAACCTGTTCCTGGTACTGGCCCTGGTTAGAGCCTTGTCCTCTGGGATTATATTGGTTAGGGTGGCTGGTCGAGCGGCCCCTTCCTCGACCAGCCCCATGGAAAACCCGAGAGTCAAACACCTTTTTAGGTCTTGTGCCTGTGTTGCAGTGCGCAGCATTGCTCGTGCAGGCGAGAGACTTTTTGTATGGGGTTTGAAAACAACTCTAGGAATCGCACACACTTGTGTGCGTGCTTTTCCTTTTGGGCCACGCTATTGGCCTTTGTTTGTGTCTTTTTTACAAAGACAGCAAGCAATTGGCCAAAGACAGGCGCATTGCTCTGCCCATAGCCTATTGGTGTCTATTATGCGCACCGCTGCCATGCGGTTTCAATTATCGTGCCCAGACATGGGCACGATAATTGAAACCAGATGGCTCGCTTTGGCGCGCGCGCGCATCACTCGCGGGCTTCTTCTTTTGGATCCATTTCACAGGGAAGCAACTAAATGAAAGAAGGAAAGAGAGGTTGTGAACAGTTTCTTTAAGTCACAATTTTCAGTAATTCCTGCAGGATGGTTTAGGCCATCAGCTGATAAATTTGACTCGCGGAAAAACCACACCACTGGACATATCCCCTCACGTTATACCAGCCGTTACCCCCTCCGCTCCCTGAAGGCTCACCATTTGCTCTGGCAGCATGTCGAAGGCAGACCCCCTGCTGGTGACGCAACTCTCTCCAAGGGACACTGAAACATGCAACTGATGGTTGGGGACCGGGGTATCCTGGGCCAGGAATGGTTGTTCAGAAAAGGAGGGGGGTGGTGGGAATCCACCACTGGTCTGCGACACTAAGTCCCCTTGCGCCGGTTCTCCTGCCATTTTGTTCAACATGGTGGCCCTGTCCTGAGAACCGTAACCGGACATGGGTCCCTCATCAATTGTGGTGCTGTCACTATGGCGTCCCTCGTGTATGCGGGTGCTCCCACACGGGTAACCTCTCTCATCGGTGTCGCAAATTGCCCCGGCGTTAATATTGCGACCAATCCTGTTATCTGCTATGCCCCCTCTATCTGAAACGTTGACAATACAGTGGCCACTGCCAGCCTCCCTTGTTCCACGGGCATCTGGTTGGGTCACATCTTCAAAAATGTGGTTACTACTTCCGTGACCCATCTCAACAGTGACAGCGGGAGCAGCATGGAGGGCCAGCGCCCTCTGCTGGAGAACGTTGTTACCGAGATGGTCCCGCTCCCCTGTGACGCCTGTACAAGGAGGGGAGCTCGTCCGTCTATCCGTCATCACTAGGTTGCCCAAATGTTCGTCCCTGACATACCTCCGGCTGACCCTCGGGTCCTCCACCCGCTGGTTGGTGGGCTCGGGTGGAGGAGTGTTAGGCCGTGGGTAGCAGAGAGGTTGACACCCTCTCGCCCTCCTTCTGCCATGTTGAAGCCACTACTGAAGCTCCAGCAGCAGCGGCCGCACAGGGAGATAGATAATGCACAGTGACGAGAGGGGATTCCCGTCATCAATCACTGCAGAGGTCACTGGCTTGTCTCCCGTGTCTATATCTACAGCTAGTCGTAGAGAGCGGAGGTAGAATCTGAGCCAGACTGGCCTCTAGGACAAGCAGGCAGTGGCCGAAGGGGTGGCCTGACAGGAAAGTTTGTGGGCCCATCTTTGAGCTGATTCTCTGCCTGTTCTGTTGTCTGCTAAGCAGCGTTTTAATTTGGATTCAACTGATATTAAAACACACATTGCCTGCAGCAAGCTCAAAGCTAACCTATCTTCCATTATACCCTCAAAATACTTACGCAGGATGTCTTTACAACTTCAAAACAGCTCATCAGACACGCATACCTAATCTGAATTCAGGTGGATGGGAACCCTCGCATTCTCGCCATCCTCCACAGAATGTTCCACCACCTCTGTTCTTTCAATATACAAACACAACTTTGTAAGGTTGAGCAACATTAGCAGAGGTATTGGGTTTCCCTGTGAGCTAGTAACTCCTCCAGATAAGTAGTTTTTTACTTTCATTTTAGGATTTCCATGCCCTTCACAGGGTAGTCTGTGATACAACACTGCCATCTTAAACTGCACTCATCTGTGATGACACTGCACTGACAGAGCACGCTTCACTGATCTTCGATACTGCCCTGATACACTGCACCTACTCATGACGCTGCACTGCCATAGTGCACTACACTGGTGTGACACCGCACTCCCAAAGCACATTGCACTGGTGCGCCCGCTGTATTGCCAGGGCATATGTAACTGACGCCAAAGGTTTCACTTCCACCAGAGGACTCAGCAGTGATAATACTGTGTGTACAGATACTCTGGTCTCCCAAACCACACAGCTAGATCAAACTGCATTGCTAGCGCACACCGCACTGACTTGACACGGCGGTGGTACACAGCATTGCACTGCTAGCTCACACCGCCTGTACACTTGGCCAGACCTACGCTCAGGGCGCCCACCCCCAAAGGGGCGCTGGAGCGCCCTGCAGCAGTCTCTCTTAGACCTAGGTACAAAGAAACGTGTCAGTAAGCACATTTTTTAGGTCTCGCGCCTAGCGTTTACAATGCCAATAGCTCACTCGTTATTATTCTTTTCATATTAAACTTTTGCTGTTATCACTGGTACATTTATGTGGAGTGCAGCGTCCACTTCAGGGAAACTTAGTTTTAAACTTAACCATTTGCAATGTAATAGTACCTTTTGTATTGCAAATGCTTGTTTTCTTATATGAGGTGGACACGAGACAGCTAAAGCACTCACTAGGCCAGCCTTTAGAAATGGAGGGGTTATTTATGGGGCACCCAAGACACGGCCCTTGTCAGCTGGGCGCACCTGACGCGAGTCGGTAGCCTGTAAACGAAGCAGTGTTACAGGAAACACATGATAGACGGAATGCCGACAATGCAAACATTCTCCGCCAGTCAAAAGATCTGGGTTAAATCCATTGTTCTTTTGCCCACTACGCCACCCCAGTGTAGACCCAGCCATATGCAAATCAGTCTTGACCCTGTGCCCCATGGGAATAGTCCAGACCGAACTGCCAGGCCATGTCCTCCCTGGACCGGAAACAAGCATCCTGGGACTGGTTTCAGAGTATGTCACCCTTATTCGTCCAGGCTAGCTTGAATCCAGTGGCACAGTGAGCAAGGGACCCACGTCTGGGCATACCCATCTCACTGTCAGCATTCCGTCCATCATTTGTTTGCTGTAACACTGTACAAGTAGCAGGCACCTAATGGGCCACATGTGAGTGTTAGCATGGACACCCAGGTGTGGCGGGATCCAGCTGCGCTTTCTGTGCCCCGTTGCTGCTGGCTGTGTTTGCCTTGGCACTGGCCCTGCTCTTGCTTCCCGTGTATACGGCATGTTCACACTTTAGAAATCGCCACAGGGTTTACGCGGCGGAGGTGTGGAGCCGCAGGGGGAGTCTACACTTACGCAGTTTCATCACACACTCCTCAAAGAGTGTCTGTGGACACAGGCCTTCGAGCGGACGTCCTGATGGGGTGTTTATGGGGTGCTGCTGCACGTGCACTAACCGCATCAGGTACCCACTGATCTGTCACCCTCTGCGCGGCTCCCCGAGGCCTGGCTGCGCATGCTGTGTGCTGTTTGCTGTTTCTAGCTCTGAGCTGTTCCCTACAGGGGCCTTGTGGGCACAGACTGCGGACCCTTCAGTGCTTCATTGACTGCTCTGCAATCAATGGCTTGAAATGAGATGACGTGCACGAGTAAGCCCCTGCCTCAAGCTCTCTCGCTAGCACTTTCAATTCTATCACCAAATAGGCTTTAACATTTGTACCAACCTTTATTGGGGTGGTAATATTTTAATTGGAAGAAATAATGCATATTCACCTCCCCCTCATTCCTATTCCCCTCCCCCTTATTCCTGATCACCTCCGCCTCATTCCTGTTCCCCTCATTCCTGTTTCCCCCCTCATTCCTGTTTCCCCCCTCATTCCTTTTCCCCCATCATTCCTGTTTCACTCCCCCTCATTCCTGTTCCCCTTCCCCCTCATTCCTGTTCCCCTTCCCCCTCATTCCTGTTCCCCTCCCCCTCATTCCTGTTCCCCTCCCCCCTCATTCCTGTTTTCCTCCCCCCTCATTCCTGTTTCCCTCCCCCCTCATTCCTGTTTCACTCCCCCCTCATTCCTGTTTCCCTCCCCCCTCATTCCTGTTCTGCTTCCCCCTCATCCCTGTTCTGCTTCCCCCTCATTCCTGTTTCACTTCCCCCTCATTCCCGTTCCCCTCCCTTCATTCTTTTCCCCTTCACACTGACCTTGTCGTAATGTATGATGGCCATTCTGAAGATTTTTAGTCTCACAGGGTCCACCAAACACTAGTGCACTGCAGTCTCTCTGAGTGTGAACAGCGTCTCAGTACCTGGCATCTATTGCTGTTTCCAGTTTTAACTCGTCGTGTATCTTTATGTTGGGCATGGGTCTTTTTTTTAATTTTTATTTGAACTCAACACCCTTTGTGACAAAGCAACATTGTCTCTAAGAAGTAGGAGTTAAAAAGGCAGATTTACGTCAATTATAGAGTGAGTTCGTAAATGAGTACATTTGTAAAGTGTGGAAGAAGCCTGAAGACTTCACGCCGCTGTGAATTGCTAGAAGAATAGACACAGTAGCATCCAGCAGAATATATAAGTTGTCAAAGCTTCTCTAGAAGATTGCCCATTTTCCTTTAAATGTAGAGAAACCGAGAGCATTCAAATTTGCAATGCAATAGGTCTCGCATACGTAGCACATATCAAAAATTGGTCACAGGCTTTCTTCGATGCAAATAGATACAACGCTTCGCGAAATTCTGTCTGGGATAGCTACAAAGCTGCTTTAAGGGGAGAAACTACCAGCTATACTTCTCGAAATTGGAAAAGGCTTAATCTAGAGAGAGAACAACAAATGAACAAATTATCGGTTGCCGAGGAACAGCATAGGAAAGATATAACTCAGGGAAGGCAGGGAATAGAAAGTCTAGAAAGAGTGAGTATCATCAAAGCTGAGATACAAAAACAATTGGCCAAAAAAGCAGCTGCAGAATATCAAGCACAAAGAAGGAGACTATGGGAACAAGCTGGTAGAGCATTGGCACTTCGTATTAGACAAGTTGCGCGAAAAATATCATCACACACATAGAAGAGCAGGGTATGAGCTATGAGGAGCCAAAGGAAATTATAAATGTCTTTAAAAGATATTATCAAGCATTGTATCAGGAAGAGCCGGTAACTGAGGATTCAATGACCGAGTGGACAGGACAGGGTACCAAAGTAGCTGAGGGCGATAGAGAAATTCTAGATCAAGCCATCACCTCGGACGAACTTTCGGAGGCCATACAAGATCTAGCTGCAGGGAAGGCTGCTGGCCCCGATGGTCTACCACTGGAATTATATAAATGTGTATTTGAGGAAACATCCCTACTTTTGTTAGACCTATTTAATGGTATAATAAACACAGGCATAATTCCGGGGTCTTGGCTGAGCACCAACATTGTGGTGTTTCATAAAAAGAATAGGCCCAAGGAAAACCCCGGCTCCTACAGGCCGATATCCTGATAAATGCAGATAATAAATTATATCTTGGCTGCCTGTTTGGGACGGATCATTGCGACCCTGGTCTCTCCATGGCAGCATGGATTTATCCCCGGTAGGGAAACCACGGACCACATCAGACGAGCTATCATGCTGTTCGATATCCATGCTGCCGGGTAAGGGGGGTCGCAATGATCCTTCTCGACGCAGAGAAAGCCTTCGACCGCGTCAGATGGGAGTTTCTTTGGAGGGTACTCGAAGAAAGGGGGTTCGGTCCAAGGTTTCGGAAGGCTATTGAGGCAATGTATACCACCCCAGTCGCTAAGATTCAAATGATGGGTGAGAGCTCGGGGAAGATCTATATTACGAGGGGGACTAGGCAGGGATGCCCGTGCTCACCCATCCTATTTGCACTATACATCGATCCTCTAATACGCCAGATAATGAACAACACCGTAATTAAACCTTTAGTCACAAAAGGTTTCCAAACAAAAATCTTGGCATATGCCGATGATCTGGCGGTCATCACTACTGAACCTGACGTGGCTATACGTAAAGAGGTGGCAATCACTAGTCTATTCGGGAGACAGTCAGGGTATCGCTTAAATGTGGGTAAGACCCAGGTATTGTGTTCTAAGAATATAATCAAATCAGACTCCAGATACGTCGATTCCGTGGTGTATCTGGGGGTAACGATTAACGCGGAGCGTATAATCAGAGATAATTTTATCCCTCTTATGAAATCAATGAGGGAGAATTTAAAAAGAATGGATACATTGCAACTCTCAATAATAGGGCGTGCCAATGTCATCAAAATGACTATGTTCCCCAAGGTATTATACAAATTCCGGGCGATCCCCTTTAAAATTGGGGGGAAAATTATCCAAGAAATAGAAGCTATATTCATGAATTTCCTGTGGCAATATGGAAAGATCAGAAGATCGATGAAATGCATGTCTCTGCCACAGTAAAGGGGGGGCCTGGGACTGCCAAATATCAGATACTATCATTGGTCTTGTCTCCTTACGCAGATGACTATATTATTTGATCCCGTGGGAAATAGTTCAAATACCTCGAACCAACATGATGCCATCCCCTCTATGGGGGTGTGGTTTGGACGCCGATCGGGATGGCGGCGTGAGCCTGCAGCTCCGTGCCAGATCCCGCATTTATCCTGAGAACCCTCGCTTCCGAGCCGGCTGAAGCGCGGAAATTCTCCCTAAAGCACCAGACTGGCAGAGGAATACAATTGTGGGCCAGCGGGTGGCCGTCGGCTGTGCTGAGACCCAGTGCCGGAGCCTCGAAGAGCCTCGGGTGGAAAATCAAGATGGCGGCCGCCCCGAACTGCGGAGGCTGACCTGCGAGACGTGGTGGTCCGCGGCGGTCCGCGACTGAGGCGTAGCGGAGGCTGCTGCCTAGAAGAATCAGCGAAGTGAGGTCCTTGCCGTGCGGGGACTGGCAGCTGTGGGAGCAGTGCGGAGCGCTGTCTGCCGCATCGGAGACTCACGGTCGGGGTGCCCATCCCCCCACCACCGGACCCTGCGCCATCTAAGAGGGGTGCTAGTCCGCGGCCGTGCCTGGGGATCCCGTGGCGGATAGGAAACTGGCAGCGCCGTGATACCGGCAAGCTGGGAGGCGGCGGATATTGCCGAAGGAGAGAGTGGGCAGATTGGAGGACCCAGCACCCGGAATAAGGACTAACCTGCCGCCCGGCACAGGAGCCCTGGAAAAGCGCCGTGCCCTGAGGGGTGAGGTAGCGGCTGAGGGGAGCACACCCAGGCGGGCCCTGTACGCTCGTTGGGGCGGAAAGAGATCGGTGGCTGCCAACAGCGCATGATTGGTATTGAACCAGACAGAAGGGGATGACACGAGAACCGGGTGGCACAGGAGGTCACCGCACCAGGCTGAATGGGAGCGGCGCCCCCGCGCGGATCGGGCACCCAGCTCTGGCCAGTCCCTACCTGCTTGATTGAGGGCACACACTTAGCTCCCCCCACACTTTTCTCTTTGGATTGAGCCTTCACATGAACTGGGCATTACCTGAAACTGTCGTGGGGATGCGGTGAGTCCGCGCGGGGGACGGCCAATATCAATGTGCGGTGGGGCCCCCTGGGCCGTGTGGAGCTTGGTGGGGCACTGCCAAAAGGAGTGAACGGTGGACAGCCATTTTGGGCACAGGAGTGGGACCCTTGAGCGGTGGACGACTTGATCCCTGGAAGTGGGGGTCATTGTTCCGGAAGGTTGCTAAGACCATTGAGTGGTGAGAGGGAACGAGGGGTATTCCTGCTCGGCTGTTGGAAGTTGGGGCCTGACCATCCCCCAGAGGCAATCCTACCACCGCACACGCGGCGACCAAGATGGCCGCTACTAGCAGTGACCTGAGTATGAAACAGGGGCAAAGCCAGATGACTATGCCGGACACGGATGGCGAACCCCACACTGCCCCGGATACATCGGCACAAGAACGTAGATTGAATGCACGGCTGGATGGCATACTGGAGGCGATCACTGCGACCAAGGAGTCCCTACACCAGGATATAGCGCAGGTGGCCACGGGACTGGGTCTCCTACGGGCAGATCACGCCAAACTCTCAGATAGAGTGAAGGAAAATGAACAGCTGCTCCAGAAGTTAAAACCGGCGGTGGTCACCGCAGAGCATAAACTGTCCGATATTCTCAGCCGACTCGCGACGCTGGAGAAACGCGCGGAGGATTCCGAAAGCCGCAATCGAAGGAACAACGTAAGGGTGGTGGGCCTGCCGGAAAAAGTTGAGGGGGACCATGCAGTGGCCTAAATGGAAAACTGGTTTAAAACGGTCGTTGCTCCAGAGGGTCTATCTCCATTCTTCTCACTAGAGAGAGCGCACAGGGTCCCGGCCCGCCCAGACCAATGGTGGTCAGACTCTTGCATTTCAAGGACCGAGACTTACTGATACAAAGGGCGCGCTCAGTGGGCCCCTTTCAGGTGGACAATAGTTCGGTCACGGTTTTCCCAGACTACACGCAAGAAGTCCAGAAGAGCAGGGCATCTTTCTTGACCGTGAAAAAGGAACTGAGGGATGAGGGTATACAATACTCCCTACTCTTTCCAGCTAAATTGCGAGTGATCTTGGATGGAACGACCCAATTCTTCCAGACCCCTGACGAGGCGTGGTCATGGCTCGAGTTGTACCGTGCTGGTACGGATCGCCAGAGTAAAGGGGAAAAGGAGAAACAAAGGCCGGTCCAGGTCCGAAAGTCCCAATGCATCCGCAAGCGTAATAAACTTAAAAGAGCGATGAGGGCCGACCAGATGGCGGCGGACAGAAAGGGAGCACTGGATGCAACGGCGATCATCACAGCGTCACAGCAGGAGAAGTTATCGATGGACTCGGAAGTAGAGGGAAGAAAATCTGGAGGAGAACTTTCGGAAGCGGATAGCTCTGCGGGGCCGACGGTCACACCACAGACGGCAGATGGACTATTTAACGAATAATTTTCGGAGTAAGAGACATAATGGCAGTTCCCCTTGGAGCAGCTTACCCCTGATGCTTGGCGACCTAGCAGGTACTCTGTTGTAACTATTATATGGGATCATGGGCTTGGGGTGAGGGCTTGGCTTGCCCCGGATCGGCTCTGAAGTACCCCTTCAAGGCTTTCTGTGGTGACGACTACAGAGTAGTGGACTGTGTGTGATGTTACTGATTTGGATGGGGGCTGATGTTGCGTTATTAGGTCCTGTTCTGGGGAGAGGGGTTGGGGAAGTTTTTTGGGGTGTTTTGAAGGGGGGGGAACAACTGCAATGATGTGGGGGGTCAACTGACACTGTCGGAATGGTGGGGAGATGGCTGCAATGGGGACGTTACCTGACTTGAAATGCCTCACATGAAATGTCCGTGGACTTCGAACTATGCCTATTTGGTGAGACGAGGCGTCCAAATTGCACTGTTGCAAGAAACTCATTTGACCAAGCAAGAATGCAATGCATTGTAGAAGAGGTGGCATGGCCAGGTGTTTGGCACCTCGTACTCGGCGTTTGCCAGGGGGGTGTTGATATGGATGAGAGCGGGGGTCCCATTCCAGGCCACGAACCAGCTGGTGGACCCTGAGGGTCGGTTTGTGGTGGTAGAGGGGAGGCTGTATGGCCGTGAGGTGGTCCTGTGTAGTGTATATGCCCACAATGTTGACCAAGCCCGATTTTTTGATAGTCTCACAGGCTCGCTGGCACACTTCCTGGTGGGCCCCATCATATTGGGTGGGGACTTTAATTCAATCATTGATGTGACGCGGGTTAGATCGCACCCGCCATTGGCCGACTCCCCAGTGCGCAGGCTAGCCACACACAGGAAGGATTGCCAAGAGAGATGGGGCCTTGTAGATGTGTGGAGGGAGCAACATCCTGATGTTAGGGACTACTCCTTCTTCTCGGCACTACATGCATTACATGTTAGGATAGATGCCATCCTGTGTAGTGGCCCCCTGGCTGCCATGATAACGCACACGGAGTACCTTGCCAGAACCATCTCAGACCACAATCCTTTACTGATGACAGTGCAATGGCAGCGGACGAGGTCTGCGGTCCCAACATGGAGGCTGCGGCCTGATACATTAGAGGACCTGGTGTTTAGTGACACGGTCCAACAGGGGATTGAGCATTACTTTGGTGAGAACGAGGGGTCAGCCGCCACGAGGTCGATAGAATGGGATGCGATGAAGGTGGTGGTGAGAGGTATCTGTAGGGGCAGCTTTATTAATGCAAGGACGACTGTCTAGGCCGATTTGGGGAAGGCGGAATGTGTGTTGAGGGATCTTGAGCAGCGTAGGCCTGAGCGACAGGACCTGCAGGGCCGGCTACTGGAAGCGAAAGAATTGGTGGCGACAGAAACGGAGAGACTGCGGTGTTATGATTACAAGCTATATCTCAATAAGGTGCATGCGGAAAGGGATAAGGTGGGCACACTACTTGCTAAACTTGCTAACCCGGAGCCTAGGGGTTGCCCGATCATGAGCATTAGAACGAATCAGGGGAGGTGGTCTACTCACAGACTGCGGTATTGACGCGCTTTCAGTCATATTATACGAGCCTCTATAAGAGTCAGTTGGAGGTGGAAACCTTTGCAATAGGCGACTACCTAGACACTGTTTATCTCCCGGTACTAGATGACAAAACGGCGAAGGACCTGGGCGGCCCCATAACGCTATCGGAGATTCGGGTGGCCATTAAGCAGATGGCTAGAAACAAGACGCCGGGGGTGGACGGCCTGCTGATTGAATTTTATGTGAAGTACATAGATGTTTTGGCACCAAAGCTATTAGTGGTGTACTCCGAAGCCATGACCCTAGGGCACCTGCCCCGTTCAATGAGGGAAGCGCTAGTGGTGCCGCTGCTGAAACCTGGTAGGGAGGCCTTGGATGTGACGTCGTATATACCCCTGTCTATGCTGACGGTGGATTATAAGATCTTGAGTCGTATTCTGGCCACTAGATTACTACCACACATGACCACGCTGATACACGAGGACCAGGCAGGGTTCATTCCTACTAGGAACAAATCCATTAACAATCGCCGCCTGACCCGTTTACCAAACAGCGCCTTAGGCTCGGACCATAAATCAGCAGTACTATCGGTGGACATTGAGAAGGCTTTTGACAGCCTTGAGTGGCAATATCTCGATGGGGTGCTAGAGAAGTTCGGCTTGGGAGGTGGCTTTGGGCGATGGACAAGGGTTCTCTACTCTTCAGCTACTGCCAGAGTGCGATTGGGGTCTGTTATATCATCCGATTACCCAGAGGGATGCACAGAGGGACGAGGCAGGGTTGCTCGCTATCCCCCCTCCTGTTCGCTCTCGCGATGGAACCACTGGCGGCGCGGGCGAGAACAGGAGAATGGTATAATGGAGTTGGATGTAGTGAAGATACTCATCATATCTCACTGTATGCGGATGACCTGTTGCTATATCTGGAGGATACAGAAGTGGCTCTTAGGGGGGCCGTAGAGATGCTATCACTCTTTGGTAGATTGTCAGGCCTCAAGGTAAACTGGAATAAAACTTGTGTTTTTCCACTGCGGGCGGATGTGCCATATCCTCCTCTTACAGTGGAAGTGGTCTGGGAAGACAAGTGCTTCATCTATCTAGGAGTCCGTGTTTACCACGACGCTGCGAATCTGCTAGAAGGTAATATAGGTCGCTGCGTAAGGGCGCTGTGGGGATGCATGTCCTTCTGGGCCTCCCTTCCTCTATCGGTGCACGGGCCGAGTGGTATTGCTAAAAATGGTGGCTTTGCCACGGCTGCTATATTATTTCCGTCCACTACCGATATGGATCCCTCATCGGATCTTCAAAGACTTGAGGTCGATGATTATTGGTTTCCTTTGGGGACATGGCAGACGCAGGGTGGCGTTGCACACTTTGATCAGACCCAAACTCGAGGGAGGGGTGGCGGTCCCTGATTTTGAATTGTGTTACCTAGCGGCCCAATTACAGGTTTTGACACAAAACATTGCGAGAGAATTTAGAGGCCCAGACCAGGAACGAGGGAAAGGTATCCAGAGACACGTCCTATCCTACATAGTTATGCAACAGAAATTGGAATTGAGAGAGCTCCCCATTGAAGAGAAAACCCTCCGGTTGTGCTGGCACAGGAGCCTGAGGAGGGCAAGGGCCACACGACCGTATGCGCCGGAGATTCCTCTCGGGATGTTGACGGCGCTACCGCATGGAGGCGATTGGTCTCCGTTGTTGGAATGGGAGGAGTTGGGTTTGCAGACGGTGGGGGATCTATATGTGGAAGGGATGCTGGCTCCCTTTGGGGTACTGCAAGACCAGTTTGGTCTCCCGGATGGGAGCTACCTCATGCATGCGGCAGTCACTGCGGCAATACAAAAACACTGGAGGGTAGGACTGGTGGAACCGGACACGACTATGGCGTACCAATATGTGGTGATGGCTGCGGGCACGGTCAAGGCGGTGACTTGTATCCACTCGAGAATGTTGAACGAGGGACTAGAGCCGCTCACTGCGCTGAAGGTAAAGTGGGAGGAAAGCATAGGTAAACCCATACCAGACACGGTTTGGGGCCACATTTTGAAACGGACGTGGAAGGGTAGTAGGAATGCCCGTTTCCAGCAGGTGCACTTTTTCATACTGCATAGAGCCTATCTGACCCCGGGGAAACTTCGACGGCACTTTCGGGTGCAGGATGCGGCGTACCCGAGATGCTCAGCACTCGAGGTTGAGCTGGATCATTTGTTGTGGGGTTGCCCAAGGTTGGGGACATATTGGCCCGAGGTGGGCGAGCTTCTGAATGCAGTTACGGATAGAGAGGTGGAGTTCGACATGGCGGCGTGCCTGCTACTTTGGTTCCCCCACACGGCAAAGACGAAAATTACGAGCAAGTTTATTGATCTGGGACTCATGTTAGCCCAGAGAGAGATTACTTGGCGCTGGAAATCCAAGGAGGGCCCATCAGTTAGGAGATGGACGAATGAGTTATTGAAATGGTCCAGATGTGAGAGTGTGATTAGAATGCGACAGGCTACCAGAACTGGTAATGAGAAGAGCTTGGAGATGGCAAGGGCTTGGGAGATGATTGTGCAGGCTTTGAGCAACTACTTGACAGAGGACGAGGAGGAGGGACATCTGGAGAATGAGGTTCCATGAGGCTTGGAAGAACGAATGCATGACCTCGATTGATAGCGAGCCCTTCTGTCAAAACCCACAATTACAACCCACATCAGCAGCAGTTGGGGGGAGGGAGGGATGAAGGGGCGTTATTAGGTTACCCCGACAGTAACAGGAGGGATGCAGCAAAGGGGTCTATAGCTGGTAATCACAGGAGAGGGGCGCAGGGCAGCACACATGGGTTCCCGTTGTGTGGATGTTGTTAGGCACTAACAGACGGTCGACATAGGAGTGCACTAGCATAGACCTGATAACGCAGACACAGAGGGTTCTGGCGTCGCCTGCACGGGGTGACTGATTCTATCAGTTGGTGACTGGGGGGGGGGGGAGTTTGGTGGGTATAAAAAGCAGATACTTAATTATGTTGTTGGCCAGAAATCCCTCTGAGGTGCACATGGCGACCTTTTGCTGGAACTTGTAGGTGCGCCGCCCGGCCTCCGGGATGTGGGCTAAATGGCTGTGTACTACTTTAACAACGTATAGTGCCTCGAAATGTTATGGGTATGACGGTTGACTTATCTCGATGTTTTGTCAATAATTCTGAAATAAAAACATATTTCGAAAAAAAAAAATGATGCTATACCCTCTATTTTTGAATTGTTGCTTGGCAGCGAGGCTACCGGGGTATTACTAAGGAAAACAGAAAGAAGGTATCACAAAAACACAAGATCTAAAATACTCGAAGGGATATGGGGGGTTTGGGCTGCAGCTCAGAAAACCTTGTCAATATCTAAATATAACCATCACACTCCACTTTGGAACTCTGGTCTCTTTCCTAACCTAAGTAATGATGGGTGTTGGTGACACTGGGAGCGACAGGGCATCTTGACACTGGGGCAAGTTTTGGTAGGGGACGAGTGTAGATCTCTTGAAGACCTGAAACAAAGGTATTCCCTCCAGGGTAATCAAGATTATAAATATGCTCAGATGGTCAGCACAATTAGATCAAGAAGGCCTCGCATCATTATAAACGAGAGGTGTAACATACTGGATTATCTGAAGGGGGGAGACTTAAGAATCAATGGAGTGTATAGGCTGTTTGTGGAGGCATCCCAGGATGACATGGTTAAAACTGAGGCAGCCTGGGCCTCTAAATTGGAGGATCCAGATATCGACCTGGATAGAGCCCTTATAATGGATGGAAGATTCTTACGATCCTCCAATTTAAGAGCTCAGCCCTTCAAAACATTATTTAACCTGTACTATATCCCTTCCAAGCTCTATGATTGGGGCAAGAGGCTGGATCATAACTGTCCCAGATGTTCTAAAGGTCCGGCTGACATTATCCACATGTTTCATCAATGTGAGAAACTTGGATTAATTAAAAAGGAAATTGAGGCATTCTGGGAGGGGTTGTTAGATGTCAAAATAACCTTGTCCCCAACACTCATGATCAAAGGATGTGAAAGTAAACTGAATTTAAATATCGAGACTGAAGCTTTAGTTTTTATCTCCACAGCCGTACTTCGTATCTTAATCTCAGCTGCCTGGAAAGATACTGAGGCCCCAACCTTCCAAATGTGGATGTCTAGATTCTTAGGAATGCATAATGTTGAGGCGGCCTTGTACGAACTTAAGGGTAAAAAAACAAAAGAACTGGGACTGAAGATTTGGGCACCAGTGGCTGCTTGGCGGGCAAACAGAGTGTAGCAAGCTAATCCGGCCCTCAAAACGTCTCAAAAATATATGATATCGTATCTAACTGGTTTATTAACATTTAAATGAATCAATTTAATCAGATATTAATTTATGTATGCAGCCAAATCGATTCTGCATTACTTTTGCCTTTATAATGATGGTTGACTGTATATTTTGCATTCTGTCTTCTTTCCTCTAATCTTGTAAATTGGTTTTCACTGAGTATCATGAATTCTCAATAAAAATAAAAAAATAAAAAAAAACAGGAAAAAAAGCAATAGGTCTCGCATTTAAGCGGGTTTAAGTTATTGGCTTTGTAAATGACAATGCCTTTTATTATGTTTCAAAAACCAAAACATGAATAAAATACATTGTCATTTACAATTCCATTAGCTCAAACTCGCATAAATGCGAGACCTATTGCATTGCAAATGCTTGTTTTGTTAAGGTTCTTGACAGTCACTGGACAAATGTTATTCTAAAAATATCCAAACCCGGAATGGTACAGTCTTACAGGGACTATTATCAATGTAGAGTGGTTTAATACACAAATGCACCGTTGCTTTCTGCTCCACTTACCCCTGAGTTGTCACTCTGTTTGCAGCCTCAGCATTCCCATCTGTTGATGAAGGGGATGCAGGGCTGCGTGTGTCCAGGCAATACTGTGGCTCTATCAGGAAATAGAGAAGAGTCCTGGTTAGCCTCTTAAGACGCATGGAGACAGGAAATCAACTCACATTTCCAGCACAGTGTAGGGGCTGTGTTGATTCAACAGTGTGTGGCAGTACAAAGACTGGTTTATGTTTGCACCTAGATCTGCACGCAAGCAGCTACATTTCTATGATTTATACAGACAATCAGATTGTGCAAAGCAACTCTATTGTGATTACATCACTTGGTGTGCATTTTATTAAGCTGTTCGTTCCTAAGTGAGACTATGAGACAAAAATGTAGTTTTCATACATTTTAAGCAATGCTTTTCAGTCAGATAAAAGTAAGGAGGTTCTATTGGCTGTATTCTATTTTCTATTCATTTTGTTATATGTATGTATCTGTGTGTATATGTGTGTGTGTGTGTGTGTGTATATATATATATATATATATATATATACACACACACACATATATATGTGTGATGAGTGTTTATATATTTACATATATATATCGAATATCTACTGTACTGTACGAAAGTTTCTCAGCACTGTAACCTTCAGAATTCAAAAGTCACTCTGTTATACGAACATGATAAAAAAAATGTAATTGGACATCTGCGCTAAACGCACCTGCAAATGTGCACACAGATGTGCACGTAGGGTGCAAATCAATTTTTGCCGAGGGGTGCATGTTCATGATCCAGGATTAGCTATCCTATTTTGAAAGAAGGGCATAAATTGGTTGCAATCCTGTCCTTTACTATGCAGTATTTTCTAAGCGCTAGCCGGCCTAGTAGGCAGCAGTCTCCCCTGCGGAGAGTGCACTCCAGACCGGGGAGAGCTCATTACCTGCAAGGGTAATGTATAAGCTTTTTTGTTGTTGTGACCCTACCTATCAAACCATGCCTTTATTGTTTACCCCACAGTCTTCCACCCCGTGGAGTGCTCCTACTGCCACAGCGAGAGCATGATGGGGTTCCGCTACCGCTGCCAGCAGTGCTCCAACTACCAGCTCTGCCAGGACTGCTTCTGGAGGGGCCATGCCAGCGGATCCCACAGCAACCAGCACCAAATGAAGGAGTACACCTCATGGGTAAGTAGAGCCGCCTGTTAGGGGAGCTCCTCCCACCCTGGACAGACAGCATAGAAAGGTAGATCTGAGGGATGCAGCTGGCCTAGCTGAGTAAACAGGCTTTGCCTCAATTAAAGAATTATGATTAAAAAGAATCCCTTACCGAAGGGCCTTCCGTATATCCATCCATCTGGTTGTCTTTGTCGGTGGGACTCATTGGAACCTGAAACGGGTAGTTTTCTTCTTGGAGCCAGTTAGCAATTTAACATTGTACAGCGGACCAGGAAGCCCATGCCGGGCCTTGAAACGGGTTTACACTGGTAATTCTGTACTAACCGCTTATTGTTTCTCCCCTTTCTCATTTATGTTTCTCCCTAGTTGTAGCCCTTAAGGCGGCCTTGTATATACATGAGAAAGCAGAAGTTTGTATAGCAGAATTAAGCAAGTGCAGGACTATAAGGCACATGGGTTGAGTACTCAGTCGATTGCAGCCAAAAGAGTAGCTAGATTTGTACAAGTTTTAAACTCTTTTCATGTAATGATTTGAATAGCATTTACGGTAGATTTTAAGCTATATCAACTTGTGTTTTATAGCACAGATAGCTGTGTAGGGTGGGGTTCGTGCAGGAAAAGTTACATTGTGCGAGCATGATCTATTTCCCCTTTCAGTAATTATATCCTTCAAAAAATATGCCTTGTCCTTAAACCTTGATCTATCACTCTTTTTGCTGAAAACACCAATATTGTGTTACCTTGGCTTGTGAGGTGTCATTGCTCCTTGTAGGTAACTGGAAAAGTGTACTGTATTTCTCCCGATTCAATCCCAAATTTTTGTTTGGTGTAGTATTGCAAAAGTCATTGTGGCGTGCTCCAACAGTGATCTCCTTGCTTGTAATGGTGGCCTATCACATTCTTGCCTGCTGGCATTTCTTCACTATTATTTGCAAGGCAGATACATTTAGCGCTCCCAGAACTGAACAGAGAACTCTAATTGGACAGGCACAAAAAACATCTTTCTTATATTCTTGGGTTGATTCATAACTTTTTATTCTTGGATGTTCTTTCAAAAAATTATTTGTTATCTCAAAGGTAAGGTTGGCAAAATTTGTTCAGAGTGTTTTAGGAGCATATTTCTTTAAAATAAAAAATGTAATTTACTGTATTTCCCAAAATGCTGAACAAGGGCACAAAAATACGCGAAATAAATGTAATTGAACAACCACAGCAAGATTAGAAAAGCTAAAAACGGAAGGCGATGAATAAGAGAAATATTTTTGAAAGCAAACAAAAGGAGTGGAGAATAGGACCATAGGTGTATGCAAAGTGAAGCAGGAAATTCAGATGTTTGGGATGAAAGAGATAATTGAAACAAAAATGAGGCTGTGGGCAGAGAAGGCGGGGAGATCATGTGAATTCTGGAAGCACACCCAGGTAATGATGAAGAATGTAGCCAAGGGAATCAGGAACAACGGAGGCTCGACAAATGACCCACGAGAACAAGGGTGAGAATAAGACGTTTAGATGCTTACAAGTGAAGAAAATAGGGAACATTTTAGATGTTAAAGAGCTGGGTTCTTCATCTGTGCCTGAGAAAGGAGGTGTGACTGTGGGTCCAGACGAGTCAAAGATGGATCCCAGCTTCCAGGTGGGAGGTGAAAGGTTAAGGCCGTCCAGAAGATTAAGAGTGATGGGCATGATGCACCGTTGTGGCTGTCAAGGAAGTACTGGCATGCTTAGCGCATAGGGAGGCATCCTCGTGCAACCCACAGTCTTGGTTCTGAGTTCCTGATTGCCTCCGAGGATAACCCTTTGAAAATAACATTCCCATTCGTTTGGTTTGAAGATCAACGGTGGTGGACAAGGAATGAGTCTAGCCCATCCCTCAGAATGTCCTAAGAGCCAGGAAACGTGAAAGAATTATCACTAACAGAAATACCTCATACATTCCAGCTATCCCAAAGAGTGGAAGTGATAATGAATCAGGGAAAACCTCTGCTGAAGCTTACAACATGATCCCAAAGGGAATAGACTTGGAAATTCAGGAACTGAACCTCTATGAAAGAGATAACCAGCCACTAAAGGTGCGCTAGACAAAACTGCACACACATCCAGGCTTCCTCCAGCTAAAAGATCTTGGGTGAACAAGCTATAATCCAGGCAAAATCGAACTTCTAACTGAATACCTTCCCTTTAGCCAACAACACAAATCAAGGCTATAGTTTATATAGAAGATGGTCCTCTCCTATATCAACACCCTACCTAACCACCCTTCGTGCACATGGCTGACAAATACTCATCTAGAAATAAATAACAGGGTCAGTTGACACCCTAAAATGTAAGATTGACCAGAAAAAAAAGCTACTACCCCCTATCATCAAACCCCGATGCAACCAAATACAATTTTCTCCAACTTCTAAACCTCGCAGTTGTTACCAACATAACTAATTCTCAAAACCACCAGTCAGGAAGCTGTCCTCCTACTCCCAACCCTCAAATGATCCACATCATGCCCCTCAGTCCGCGAATGTCTCTTGGTGTCATTGAAGATTGCTGTCAGGTGGCTTGATAGCACTGAAGCAATCATGAACCGTACTTCCAGCAGTTCTCAAAATGGACATACATCTACATCCAATATTTTCTGACGTTGGGCAGAGTGGCCTTAGTTGATCATATCTGAGTAATTTAAATGTAAGTATTAAAGGTAACTGGGAACTAATAGCCAGGTTTTTCGTATCTCTACAGCTAAAACAATCTATAGGAAAGTTGGAGCCTCTGCACAAAATGCACATTTCTTTTAGAAGGTGATACACACGTTAAGGTCTTGGAGAACATTTTCTCTCCACTCTCGCTTTTCATCATGATTACCAGTTATGTTCTCCCAGTTGTATTATATACTGTTTAATTAGCTCTCTACTTAATTATAATATTCTTTCGGTAATAGCACTCGCTGTTAATGTCTGGATTATTTATTATTCCTAAGAAAATGTAAGGCATAAGGAGGAGACTGTAATCCTAGGTCATTGGTTTCCCATTTTAAAAATAGTGTATTAAGTCGTTGAAAGGCCAACATCCAGATACTTCCAGCTTTTTGTCCACCTCAATCACAGAAAGTTTATCTCTACAGTGGGAGCTTCTTGCCTCATGACTTTGATTCCACTCATGATTATACGGAGATATTTTCGTGGCATCTCAAGTTAAAGAAGGTGATCACTCTCTTTTGATGACAAGATGTGGGCTAGAAAGACTGGGTTTTGGTAGGCGGGATATCCACTGAATGAAAGACTCTACAGTGGGCATGGGATAGTTGTTTATTTGTTTCAGATTGTACTTGGGCATTTGTGTGGACAGCAGCCTTTTGTTCTTTCGCTACCTGTAGTTTTATTGTGATAACTGTATTGACCTTGTATTCTTGCCTGGATTACCTCTACCTTCCTTGTTCCTCCCAGAAATCACCTGCTAAGAAGCTAACCAATGCCCTTAGCAAGTCTTTAAGCTGTGCTTCCAGTCGTGAACCTTTGCACCCAATGTTCCCTGACCAGCCCGAAAAACCTCTAAACCTGGCTCATATTGTGTAAGTATCAAATTTATGTTCTCCCTCGTTATAAAGTAACAATTGCTTTACCTGTATTTCACCTTCTAACAACGCCTTGCATGGGGAGTATTCAAAGTCCATTTAGTGAAAGAGTTTTTATAGTGGTTCATTTCATGCCATCATCTACTCATATGCCTTGTATTTCCCTGATTTGCCTTCTATATTGTACAGCTTCTGCACATCACCATGTTTTTTTTTTCAAGATTCCTGGTGCATACTTGCTTGTCTGTAAGGGGCATCACCATATACGTAAGACGTGGTGAACAATATCTAGGAAACAGAAGTCTGAGATGAAAGAAGGAACCTTTGATTCAAACTCTGCTCCTTAAAACTCCTGGATCCGAAGCCGCCACAACACCAGACTGCACTACGACTCCAGCACCCTCCACGCACTCAACCCCGGACGAGACCACTCCTTCTACCGGGCTATCCAAAGCGCACCCAAGGGCCCTTCACCTGCCGGAACTACAGCTTCCCCAGCATCCGTCCCGCCAAACCATCAACCAGAGAACCCAACCACCTCCGATGCATCCTCCTCAACACCCGACCGTTCGCAAGCACGCCATCGAACTCTGGGACCTCCTAGACTCAACCTCCCCCGACGTCGCCTTCCTGACCGGGACCTGGCTGAACGCTACCTCGGCACCAGACATCGCCATAGCCATCCCAGAGGGCTACAAGATCTCCTGCAGAGACCGCACCAACGGAGTGGGAGGGGGAATCACCATCATCCACAAGGACACCCTCAGAGACTCGACCAACACCGAAGACACCCTCACCACCGCCGAGCACATGCACTTCCAGATCCACACCGACCCCAATACCACCCTCAGAGGAACACTCATCTACAGACCACCCGGACCACGACCACAGTTCAGCGACACCATCGCCGACCTCATCAGCACCCACGCCCTCGCCTCCACGGACTACATCCTCCTCGGGGACCTGAACTTCCACCTCGAGAACAACAACAACACCAACTCCACCGCCCTGATCGACAACCTCGCCAACCTCGGACTCAAACAGCTCGTGACGACACCCACCCACGCCGCTGGACACACACTGGACCCATCTTCTCAGCAAGACCCCACGTCTCCTTCAACCACACCACCGAACCCCACTGGACCGACCACAGATGCGTCCACTTCACCTTCAAGAAACCCTCCATACACCACAGCACCCAACAGTTGCCCTGCCGCTGCTGGGGCAAGGTCACCAAGGACCAACTGACCACCACCCCCGCCCTGGGACCATCCGCCGACCCCACCAACTCAGACACCGCCACCATCAACCTCAAACAGTGGATCAACGACTGCGCCGACACCCTCGCCCCACTCAAGACCTCCGCAACCAATCACAACAACAAGAAAGCCGCTTGGTTCACCGAAGACCTCCGGACCTCCAAGCGCACCTGTCGGAGGAGAAGAACTGGCTCCGCGACCGAACACCAGATAGCTACACAGCCCACAATAACGCCACCCGCAGACACCACCAACTCATCAGGACCGCCAAGAGGACCGCCTAGACAACAACGTGCACAACACCAAAGAGCTCTACAACATCGTGAAAGAACTCTCCAACCCCAGCTCCAACGCCAACGACATTCCACCATCACAAGGCATGTGCAACTCACTGGCCACCTTCTTTCACCGCAAGATCACCGACATCCACGACCGCTTCAACATCGACTCCCCCACATCCACCGCCGAGACCACCACCCCTGCGACCTCCACCCGCACCAGTCGCCTGACCGCCAGGTCCAACGTCAGCGACAAAGACACCATCAAGACCATTATTAGTGAGTTTTGTATAGCGCCTGGTTACCATTAGGCATCCCAGCGCTCACCAGGGGGTAGCACTACCACACTAATAAGAAGTTAAGCGGAAAACAAAAAAGTTTTTAAAAGTTTGCGGAACCGCAAGAGACTGGCTTCCGAGTGAAGATGCAGGGGAAGAGAATTCCACAGAGTGGCCACATTTATCGAAAACCTTCTGCCACCGGTTCTTGCCTTCCTCACAACCCAACCATGAACTCCATCCTCTCCGGATCCCTATCTGACCCATGCCCTCACCACGTTTTCAACAAAGCCAGCACAGCCATCGCACCCCATCTCCGGAAAACAATCAACATCTCCTTCAAGACAGTAACCTTTCCGGAGAGCTGGAAGCACGCCTAGATCAACGCCCTGCTGAAGAAACCCAAGGCGGACCCCAAGGTCCTCAAGAACCTGCGGCCCATCTCCTTGCTCCCTTTTCCGGCGAAGGTCACGGAGAAGATTGTCAAAAGACAGCTGACCCGCTACCTTGAAGACAACAACATCCTGGACCCATCCCAGTCCGACTTCGGCAGCAACCACAGCACCGAGACCGCCCTCATCGCCGCCACCGACGACATCAGGATCCTGATGGACTAAGGAGAAACATTTGCCCTCATCCTTCTGGACCTATCAGCAGCCTTCGACACGGTCTGCCACCGCACCCTCACAACACGCCTCCATGACGCCGGAATCCAAGAGAAGGCCCTGGCCTGGACCACATCCTTCCTCTCTGGCAGAACCCAGAGCGTCCGCCTTCCACCCCAAGACCACCGAGATCATCTGCGGTGTCCCACAGGGATCTTCCCTCAACCCGACGCTGTTCCATATCTACATGGCACCACTTGCCCATGTCTCACGACAGCATAGCCTCAACATCATCTCCTATGCCGACGACACCCAGCTGATCATATCCCTCACCAAAGACCCCCACACCGCCAAAGCCAACCTCCACAGAGGAATGAAGGCCGTCCCGAATGGATGAAGGACAGCAGGATGAAGCTGAACTCAGACAAGACGGAGGTCTTTATCCTCGGCCCCACCCCTTCAGCCTGGGACGACTCCTGGTGGCCAACATCGCTAGGAACAGCCCCAGAACCCACCAACCACGCACGCAACCTGGGGGTCATCCTCAACTCCGCCCTCTCCATGACCAAGCAAGTCAACGCCGTCTCCGCATCCTGCTTCAACACCCTCCGAATGCTCCGCAGTATCTTCAAATGGATCCCCCCCACCCCCCCGACACGAGAAAAACCATCACTCAGGCCCTCGTTACCAGCCGACTGGACTACGGGAACGCCCTCTACGCGGGAACAACAACCATGCTCCTGAGACGGCTGCAACGCATCCAGAACACCTCGGCACGACTGATCCTCGAAGTCCCCCGACGCAGCCACATCACACCCCACCTGAGAGGCCTGCATTGGCTCCCCGTCAACAAGAGGATCCCCTTCAAACTCCTCATTCACGCACAAAAAGCCCTACACAATGCTGGACCAGCATACCTCAACGACCGACTCCGCTTCTACACCCCCACCGCAGCCTCCGCTCTGCCAACCTCGCCCTCGCCACAGTTCCACGCATCCGGAAAACCATCGCCGGCGGCAGATCCTTCTCCTACCTCATTACCAAGACCTGGAACGCTCTCCCTACCGACCTACGACAGACCCAGGACCTGCTGGCCTTCAGAAGACTTCTCAATACCTGGCTCTTCGATCAGTAGCAGCCCCCCCTCCCTCAGCGCCTTGAGACCCTCACGGGTATGTAGCGCGCTTTACAAATGTTTTTGACTTGACTAAAAGACAATTAAGGAGCAGAGTTTGAAAAAAAGTAATTGTCATTACAATACCACTTCTGGTTGAAATGTGTTCCAAGACCAGTTCTGAGATTAACAAGGGTGTAAAAAACACTGGCAGTAGTTTTCCCTATCGCCTAGAATTGATCTATGTTTAAGGTATGTTAGCCATATGAGGTTCCTCAAAAGGAAGGGTAAAGATAGCTCTCTCATTAAGAGAGTCTTCTAAACCTCCTACTGTGCTCCGCTCCATGCGACGTCTGAATCAGTCTGAACTCTAATCCACTCTGCACTAACCACAATTAGCACCGTTCTAACTGTTAATACACATAGATCTCGTGAAATGGTCCTTTAGAGTAAAGTGAGGTAATACAATTACATGCTTGTTAGCTTCTCGGGACTCCTTACAAAACAGCTCTCACAGTACATATTCTGTAGCACGATGAGATACAGGGAGCAGCCTTTATTCTGCAGGTGAATGAGCTACTCATGAAACCATTCCTTGATTACCACAAAGAACAGTTGGCTTTTTTGGGTGGAATAAAGACTCCAACAGGCCAGCAATGAAATGAAAATAAAACGCAAGTTTGTTCTGCAGCTGTGCCCCCGGTAGCTGATATCAACATCAGGCTGTGCAGGCGAAGGAAAGGGCAGGTGACCAGCAGCACCAAGGCACTCTAATGTTCATATTGTGCTTAAGGAAAGGGCTACAGATTGCAATGACAACCCTGGGTTCACTTCCAGCATGCTCACTAGGCGGCTGCTGTCTGGCATATACGCAGGGCACCATAGTCCTCAGGTGACATTTGAGGACCACATCTTCACTGTGCCCTCATTGTGATAACATCATTATTTTCTAAATTCACATCAGAAAGATGCATCCTGTCGATCAAATTTAAATGGAAGTTTCTTGTTTTGAGCAGGATCTAGAAGTTGAAGAACACCATTTTTACTGTGCCTGGTTAATAGCTATCATACCTGCTCAATAGCTATCATATCACACAAATAGCTGCCATAAACTCAGACACAGCAAGCCCTTACCAAATGTGATTGTGCAGCACATACCTATCATCATGGCTACCCGTATCTATTGGGGTCTTAGAGTAGCGGCTCAGTCCCAATTCTCTTACCAGGCATAAAGTGAAGGCATATACAGAGGGAATAGCAGAGACATGCAAGGTGAAATGACAGCAATGGTATACAAACGTGGAGAAAACAAAAATGTGCACATCATACTATGGCCTTTACAAGTTCTTGGAGATGCAATTCTGGCCATAGCATGGCCTGGCACTTTGTTGAATGCGACTATGTCTCACTGCATCAGTTTTCTCCTTTTGGCTTAGGGTCTGCATGTTGTTGATCACCTAGCACGACAGTATGTGGCCTTCTTGGACAATGAGAGTGCTTTCTGAACTCAGACTCTGGGTTGAAGGTTTAGCAGCATTGACTGACATCCTCAGCACCATGCTCCTGCATTAACTGATAATTGAAACTAGACAACTACTGCCTTGCTGCTAAACTCCTCTCAATCTACAGGTTCATGGAAAAGTTAGTAATGTCTTAACTAAAGCTGTTCCAGAGCTTTTTCCAATATTAGATGTTCGTGAGGCTGGCTGCACCATCCTCTAAATCCAAAGTGAAATGAAACTGGCAGGTCAGGGGGGAGTGGAAAAATATCTGTCTGCCAACAAAGACCTAACTTCTAAGAACAACCTACAAGGCGTGATATACATATGTGTAGCCCCCTTCCTTTCCAGACGCAGCACAGGGTGGAGGGAGTATTGACCATATATTGTACAGTTTTCATTTCTAGCCTTTGGGCAGTGCTATGACGATTCCAACCCATATCCATGCATCTGTACTTCTCTTAAGGGTTGAAGGAGGGAAACAAGCAAGAGTCAGGCTTCAGCAAGGTAATATCCTTCAACTTCAGACCAGAGTAGGTAAACTAGACAACTGTTGCCCCTCCCTTCCAATCTCTGAAAGAGCAGATCTACCTGTGCAGCAATGCACCAACTCCTAAGACAAGCCGATAGGTTTCAACACTTGCAATATATCAAAACAGGTACTACCAAAACCAGAGGACAACGAGGGGAATCACACCTGCACTGCAAGATCATTGCATTTCTTTTTGTTCACAATAAATCTGAACCTCAGGTCATGAATTGGCCCTCAGCAGCCTATAATGTACACCTCCTACCACAAGGTTATAAGACTCTTAGGAGGGGAAATAGAACCTGCACCTCTTTTTCAAGACACAAAGCAGAATCCTTGGCATGCCTTACAGTGATAGAAAAAAGGGTTCTAAGGGAGGAGAGGGACTAAAAAACGACTACCCTCTGCTGCTGGACGCATAAAGGACTGACAGGCCATGTGTCACAGTAGGCACCAGTTGTCACTAATCATGTCTTCTGCATGCATGTTTGCACACAGCACGATTATTAAACCATGGTAAGTACAGACAGAACAGGAACAGTTTGAATTCATAAGCTTGCATTACACAATACTGACTTTGCAAACTTGAGTAAGAGGTCCTACCACCTCTTTGTGTAGGTCACCTGAGAATTCAGCAGAGATTCTGAGTGACCTACTTAGTTGTTGTCCTTTTTTCCACACAGTGACATTTTGCTGCCCAGGGCATCCAACCCCCTTTTTGTCCTCCAAAAAACCCTTGTAAATCTTCCCTCTAACTGAAATGTGCGTAATGGTATTGGCCCCCGTTTTTTCTGCTAGCTGCTTTTTTTTCAGTAAATACAAATTAAATTCATAAATAATTAAGAGTTTTGAAACAATAAATTAGATAATCATGTTCAGCACTGAAGGGTAAAGTGATTTTTTTTAAATTCATAAACAATTTAAAAGGCTAATTATAAGAATACAGTTTAATAGACAGACACATTCACTCATAAAAAGCATAGTTCACTTTAAATGAGTGATCATGTAAATCCCATTCCAAAATGTCCATTCGCACCAGCAGGGTATGTAGATTTCAGTATTATGAGTAGACTTTGAAATCACGGTGCGCGAGAGGCAACATTTTTAAAGCGCATACATCTGTTCAGAAAGAATGTGCAAGGATAAAATCAAACTATTAGATATATATAATTCAGCATACAGAAAAAGTTCAAAGAACACAGATAATGGTTCTTCTGTCATGATTTGATTTCATTATTCTGTCAAAGAGATACACAAAAGCAGACGCTTCATAAATGAGCATATGAACTGGAATTTTGAAAGGTGCAACATAGATTAAAAATCTTTAATTGAAAACTGAATAATCAAGAAATGTGTGATTGCCCTGAAGAAGTCCTGGATTTATGAGGACAAAACATGTTGTCTGATTGATGATAGAAATGTTTTGTTTTTGACATTTGTACGTGATTGAATATGAATCATTAAATTATCTCATGATAGAAAGTGCATTATTTGTGCCCTTTGAACTTTTTTAGGTCGAGCCTAGCGCAGCGCACATGCACTACTCTGCGTGGCATTGTGTAGCTAGCATATGTAGTGCAAGGACCTCCCATCTTTTCTATGGGCTGTTATTCGTGCCCGTCTTGAATGCCAGCTGTTATTTGGTGGGTATGCTAAATTAGTCCCGCCTTTTGGCATTTTGGGGACCCCCAGGCGATTGCCCCTGTTATATATGGTATGACATTTTTAAAAATATCAGTTTCTTCCCACGGACTCTTTTTATTCTCATTTCTCTCTACTTATGTATGAGCACGACGTCCGTCATGTTTAGACACCATTTGTTGCATTTATATTATGCCCGCTTTATCTTTCCCTTCGTTGCTGCCTCTTTGTTATTGTTATTTTTCCCCCTCCCTCCTGCGTTAGGACCACCCCCCTCCTGACACAAAAGCAGCTATGGGTTTCTTAGTATACGGCAGAGAGCCGACACCAGGACCTCGCACTGTGATCCCCCCCCTCCCTCCCACCGCCACCAGCAGCTCCCACTCTTTGCCTGCCTCTGTTTACTTGTGCTGAGGCATGTGCAGGTCCGTTAATCCTTTCCCCCTCTGTGGATACATACAACAGTATGCAGTCATATGTGGCGTACTGCCGCTTTAACCTCTTACGTGCTGCGTCGGGGCGTTGGCCGACGGCAGCACTACCTCCCCAGTGCTGCGCACGACCATTGGACGTCCATTCAGCACTAGTTCCAATGGACAGCGCAGCACTGGGGAGGGATATTTGCGCCGCATCTAAGGTGTTAAATTTGCCCTGCACATAGTTTACTGCCGCTGCTGTTTCCAGGCCCCAGGACATTCGATAGGCTAACAGAACGTAACAATATGACAAATCCATGTATTTATTTCCATTAAAGTACAAGGTAAAGAGGAAAACTCGGATTTGCGCACTGACGCTGTGAAGCCACAGAGATGTAGGTGAAATGCGGCGTTCCAAGCATGCTTCCACCCTTTCTCAACCAGACTCTCAGTCACTCTGATTCTGTAGTATGAAGGGGGCCACAAAACTGACCTTGATTTATAAATTCCGGAGGCTGCACAAGAAGGAGACAAAAAGTTTATCCTGTGATACTCTGAATTTAATTTACTAATGGATAACCACTCCGCTTTCCATTGGCGAACTTGCATAAGTTATCAATTCTGTTTTTCTTGCACTCATCTTCCAGGTATATGTTTACAGCTTTGTGTGGTGGGGAGGGTTTTGTGAGAACCGGAAGCCGGTCGAGTTACATAGCGTTTTATGGTTGAAGTGCCACTGAATAGTATGATGTATTGCTGGATGTTGTGATTTTAGTAAGATTGTGTGATGTGACTGGCATGTTGTATTCTTTGCGATGATATGCTGTTGCTTTGTGTGGAACGATGTGGTGTGCATGCTGTTGTTGTACTATCTAGTTATATGATGTGGTGTAATGTTATGTGGTGCAGTATGGTATGATGGGGTAGTTCGGTATGATGAAGTGGTGATTTAGGGTAGTTTTGTATGGTGCGTTATTGTGTTACTTTGTATGGTATTAGGCGGTATATGCTGTAGAATAGTGTGATGTGGTGTGTTTTGTTAAGTAGGATGGTGTGATTTTGGATAGTGACATGTTTTTCTATGATGAGACAGAGTGTAGTTTTGTGTGGTGTGTCTTAGATGCTTTGATGCCTTATGGTCAGGTATAGAATGAGGTGAGTTTAAGTGTTGCAGTGTTATGTGCTTTTTAATGGTGTCTTATGCATTTGATGGTATTGCATGTCTAAGGTTTAAGTTTGCTTGGTAAATATGATATTCTGTGGTGGGTTCTGTTGCTGTGTGGTCTTATGTGTTGCAATGTACAATGACATGATGCAGTGCTATAGGAGATAATGTGGCATGATCTATTGCATGAAGTGTTCTGTATGTTCTGGTGTTAAATACTGAGACTGGTGTGGTGAGAATGAGACAGTTTGCCGTTTTGGATGTTGTAGTATGGCCTGGTGTATAACTGTGTGGGTGGGGTTATATGATGAGGTTTTGTAATGTGTGACATGGTGTGTTGCATAGTCTGGTATGGTGTGATGAAGTATTGTAAGGTGTTGTATAGTATATTGTGCTACAGTACCTGTAATTTGACCTACTACTGATTGGTTCAGTCGCAGAACCCTCTCTCTGCAGTGCCACACAATTAAGTACCACGCAATTTCACACAAAGACACTAAGCTTAATTCCACTACACAACACATTTCAACACCTCATAATTCCACACCACACAATTCAATTCAACTACACATCACTCCACTGCATGCCACATAATCCCAACCCAACAAATTCAACTTCACAAATTTCCACTCTGCTCTATGCCACATAATTCCACTTCACTTAATACTGCTCCATGCCACATAATTTCATTACACTCCACACAACACAATTCAATTCCAGATAATTCCACTACACATAATTACACTCCAGCCTAATTACACTCAACAAAATTGAACTCGACCGCATGCCCCATATTTACACTCCACATAATTCCACACCATGCCACACCACACACTTCAGTGCCACACAATTCAATACCCCACAACATAATTCTATGGCAGGACCGGAGGCTTCGGATTATGCCATTCTTTCATCGCTTTATTCTCCACAGCAGCAAGAAAAAATATATCACAAACTACTTTTCCCATGAACATTCGGGAAAAAAACAAAGTCAAACATGAGTCCTATCACAGTGTCCATGCACCGGTAGTTCCCATCATGCTCCGCTGTTCTTGCCTCCTCCTCTTTCTTCGCTGCTCGCAGCAAGTTACGTTGGTTTTTTCCTTCTCTCCTGGGTCTTTGGGTTCTGTGTGGTATGCTTAGGCCTTGGCCGAGCGTTGGTTCTGTTATTTCTTCACAGATTCCCCTCTTCAGTCGCGGGACGCCTAGTGCGCTCCTTACGCAATTCTGGTGCCCAGTAGTGTGCGGTGCGGTTGATTCGCCGCTAGGGGCCGGTGTCGCGTCTGCTGAAGGGCCATTGTCAGGTGCTTTCCAGAGTGTTCTGGCGCGGTTCCGTCACCAGCGGGTAGCCCGTGCCCAGCCTCCCGGCTCTGACACCCTTCGGGGTCGCAATTAGGTCTCCCCTTGTTTTTTGACGCCCTCTGGGTTGTATTGTACTCTTGAACACCCTTCGGGGTCGTAATTGTGCCGTGGTTCGGCGTGGGAACGCTTGGCTAAGGGGGCGCCCCAGAACTCTGAGGGCTGTAGCGTTTCCAGGGCTAGGCACATTAATTGTGTGCCTTTGGCCACCCATATCGCTGGGACACCCCCAGACCATAGAGTGCCCTGTGGAAGGTCGATTGGGTTTCCTTACGTCCTCTCTGCTCTGAGCCTAATTGACCTCACCATGCAGAAGTATTCGGACCAGTACCCGGAGGAGGACCCTCTGAATTACGTCCCCTTGGACGATGATTTTTACCAGGCAGTCGATGGCTCGATATACCGTGCGATGGACCAGGCTATGGTCTCCCTCGAGCAGCGACTCTCGGCGCGCCTGGATGAGGCTTACGCTAAGCTCGCTGCCCTTATTCCTGCTCCGGCCTCCGGCCCGGACACAACCCCTCCCCCCGCTCCTCCGAAGAAGCCTTGCACTGAGGGGGTTGACTCGGCGGCTTTCGCACGGGTGAAGAGCGCCTTCAAGGCCTTAGAGGACTCACAGTCTCCTCAAACCCTTCCTTCGGAAGTTCCTCCTCCTTCACCCCGTACCATGTCTCCTGACCCGCAGCAGGACGACGACTCTCCGGACTCGGAGGAGGAAGCTTGTTCTTCCCGGTCGTGGCTGCCGTCGCAGCCCTCCTCCTCCGCAGGTCCGTCCGACATGCTGGACCCGGACAACATCGTCCACCCCAGATCCTCCGAGTGGGTACCATGCGACAAGGTGGCCCAATATGTCGCGAATCGCCTGAGGAAGCCGGTGGATAAGGATGCCCGGAGCTGCCTGCGAGCGGAGTGTCCCCGGCCCTCGTTGGACGGTAAAGTGGCCATGACTCCTGATATCGACCCGAAGATGGCGACCATCCTCCAGAAGTTCGTCAAGGATCCCCGGAAAGGGATCGACAAGTCCTGGCGTACATGCCAGGACAAGCTTTTGGACGCCATTGGCCCATGACAAAAATTTTGGATATGGCGGAGGAGGCCAAGGTGTCGGGCGACGTGATCTCCCCGGAAGTGCTCTCCAACTGGGCCCAGAGGGCCATAATTTTTTTGGGCAATGCCAACTGCGCCCTCTCTACGGAGAGGAGGCGCTCTCTCCTGATCAAGGTGGACCCCAAGCTGGGTGACCTCGCCTCGTCGGAGGCGGGCGCTGTGGCCCAAGGGGGCTTGTTCGGTGACCCGTTTATTAAGGAGCTCGGGAAGTTCGTAGCTACCTTTACTTCCCTAGACCGTGCTCAGTCAAACATCAAGAAGGTTTTTGCCCCTCGTGTTTTTGACTAGACCGGACGAGGCAGGGGCCGCTCGTTCGGTCAGGGCACCAGCTCAGACAGAGGAGAAGGCTCCGGACGCGGGCAGTTTCAAGACAAGGCCCGATTCAACAATTTCTACCCCACCAGAGGGCAGAAGTTTGGAGGACGTGGTGCTCAGAGAGGCCAACATCAGGGCGGTGGTCGAGGTGAGTGTGCTACCTTCCGCGAGCTTGCGAGTGGGGGGGCGACTGGCGCAGTTCTTTCCAGCGTGGGCCTCCCTTACCAGCGATGCCTGGGTGCTGCAGACGGTGCAGGGCTTCCAATTGGAGTTCCATGGCCGTCCGTGTCAGCTTCAACGTCCTCGCCCCATTACCTTTTCCCAGCGCGATGCGGCTTTGGTGAGCGAAGAGGTCGCGGCCCTCCTCCAAAAAGGGGCGATTTGTTGCGCTTGCGAACACCCCTCAGGTTTCATCAGCAATCTCTTCTTGGTCGACGGGGGCAGGCGCCCGGTGATCAATTTAAAGGAGTTCAACGAATGGCTGGTTTATCGCCATTTCAAAATGGAGGGGATTCATCGCTTGCGGGATGTTTTACGTCCGTCCGATTGGATGGTCAGGCTCGACTTAAAAGACTTCTACTTGGCAGTCCCGATCTTCCCTCCACACCGGCGTTTCCTCCAGTTCAAGTGGGACGATCGGGTCTACGAGTTCACCACTCTACCTTTCGGGCTATCCTCGGCGCCATGGTGCTTCACAAAAGTGTTGCGTCTGGCGGTGGAGGCCTTGAGGGCCCAAGGTGTCAGGATGATCGTATATCTAGACGACATGCTGCTCATGGACCAATGTCACAGATGGCTGCGGTTTCAGTTGCAGTCAGAAGTCAACCTTCTCAAGGCTTAGGGTTCGTGATCAACGAGAAAAAGTCTCTTCTGGTTCCCGCGCAGTGCGCGACCTTTCTCTGCTTCAACATAGACTCAGTATCTTCCACCTTGAGTCTGCCCGCCAGGAAGATGTCGAGGATCAGACACGAATTGCGCCAAACCCTGGCGAAACAGTTGATATCCTTGCGTCACCTGGCGCGGTTAGTGGGCCTGTTGTCGTCTTCGATTCAGGCTATCTTCCCAGGCCCCCTCCATTATCGCGCCATGCAACGCTTGAAGGCATACCATCTCCGGAGGGGGCTAACGTTCTCTCAATTGATTCCTTTATCGGACGATGTGAGGGACGAGATGAGGTGGTGGCTCACGCACATGGAGGTCTGGAATGGCCGTGCGATTTTCGGCTCGGCTCCCGACATTGTAATAGAGTCGGACGCCAGTCGTTCAGGCTGGGGTGCCAGATGCGGAGATTTCTCCACGGGCGGCGCCTGGTCCGCTTTCGAGCAATCCTTACATATCAACTGCTTGGAGTTACTAGCGGGCTCCTTCGCGGTGCAATGTTGGACCAAGGACAGAGTGCAATCTTGCGTCCTTCTCAGGATGGACAACGTGTCGGCGGTCCGTTACATCAACCATCTGGGCGGCACCAGGTCCAAAATGCTGGCAGACCTCGCCAGGGACTTTTGGCACTTTTGCCTGGACCATCAGGTGTTGGTCACGGCAGAATATTTGCCGGGTCGCCAGAACGAGGTGGCCGATTGGCACTCGAGGAATATCATGGATGCCAGCGTTTGGAAGCTGGATCCTCTTCTGTTCTCCAGACTCTCGGACCGGTGGGGTCCGTTCTCGGTGGACCTTTTTGCATCCCGCCTGGATCATCAGCTCCCGAGATATTTCAGCTGGCGCCCCGACCCTCTAGCAGAGGCGACCGATGCGTTCCTCCAGGACTGGTCGGGCGTGCAGGGGTATGCTTTTCCACCGTTCTCGATGATAACGCGTGTGTCGGCGCTGCTGCGCCGTCAGTTAGCACAGGTGGTGATGATCACTCCGTGGTGGAGATCACAAGTTTGGTTTCCGGTTCTACTGGAACTTTCCTGGGATTCTCCAATCCTACTCCCCCAGTCTCCTCACATTCTGCTGAATCCAGAAGGAGCTCCCCACAGGTTAGTCCAGGAGGGCTCTCTGCGCCTGATGGCGAGGAGGCTCTCAGGCGTCGCTGGACGCTGCCTGGCCTTTCGGGAAAAGCAGAGGACTTGCTTTCCAAGGCCTGGGCTGACAGCACGACCAAACGCTACCGATCAGCGTGGCATAGGTGGAGCCGTTGGTGTGTGCGACGGGGTTTTGATCCCGTGGGGGCAGCTGTAGTCCATGTCCTGAATTTTATGGCTGACATGGCTCAGCAAGGACTGGCTTATCGATCGATCAATATTTTCAGGTCGGCGATCTCGGCGGGACACGACCTGGTGCAGGGTTCCCCGGTTGGTGAGCACCCTTTTGTTTGCAGGATTTTGAGAGGTATACAGCTTTCGTTGCCGCCAGAGCCTCGGTATTCCGTCCTGTGGGACGTGAACAGGGTGTTGAATTTGTTCCTTTCTTGGCAGCCGAACGGGTTCATATCTCGTAAAGAGTTGACGGCTAAGTTGGCCATGTTATTGTGCCTGGTGTCTTGCAGGCGAGTCTCGGACGTGCGAGCGCTGGATATCACGGCCAGGGTTTTTTCTCCGGAGGGAGTTTCTTTTACAATCAGCAGGCGGACCAAGACCCTTACTAGGGTTATTTCCTACCCGGCCATTCAGGACTCCCCCAAACTGTGTGTGGTGCAGTGCCTCCGTGCTTATGAAGATATGACTGAAAATACTCGCCCTCCGGGTGAGTGACAACTACTTATTGCCCTGCGAAAACCGTATAAGGCAGTTACTTCGCCAACGATCGCCCGTTGGGTGCGTTGGGTGATGCAGGAGGCGGGGATTGATACCAAGCAATTTGGGGCTCACTCAGCGAGAGGAGCTATGGCCGCTAAAGCTTTTGTCCTTGGGGCTCGACTGGAGGATTTGATGAGAGCGGCTAATTGGTCCTCGGACTCCACGTTCAAGAGGTTCTATTTCAAGCCAGTTATCGAAGTGGCTCGGCTGGTGGTCGATAAGCTTTGAACTGGCATAATCCGAAGCCTCCGGTCCTGCCATAGAATGAGAATTCGCCTAGCCTTAGTGCTTGTAAGTTCCAATTCTATTAAGGACTCGGAGGCGAGGATTATCCCTCCCAGTGACTTCTTTGAAGTGGACCCTCCCCGTATGCATAGTAAGTAAAGCGTTTATGTTCCTCTAATGGATATACGGCTCTTGCTCTGCAATGTACTGCTCTTCCTTTTTACTGCTGACGTTCTGTTGGAACGGAATAGATCTGATGGTGTGTTCTCTTGCAGGTACGGAGAATTCAAAACAAGATGCGTGATTGGACTTGGGTTACAGCTTCGCGCGAAGAAAGAGGAGGAGGCAAGAACAGCGAAGCATGATGGGAACTACCGGTGCATGGACACTGTGATAGGACTCATGTTTGACTTTGTTTTTTTCCCGAATGGTCATGGGAAAAGTAGTTTGTGATATATTTTTTCTTGCTGCTGTGGAGAATAAAGCGATGAAAGAATGGCATAATCCTCGCCTCTGAGTCCTTAATAGAATTGGAACTTACCAGCACCAAGGCTAGGCAAATTCTCATTACACTCCACTCAATAGCACATTATCAGACTTCACCTAAATCTAATCAATGCCGCATTGCAACACTCCACATAAATACACTCCACACCATGCCACATAATTCCACTCAACATAATTCTGCACAGTGCAACACAAGTCCATGCAACACAATTCAACTCCACACAATTCCATTCCACTGCACAAACCTTCACTTCACAGTACATAATTCCACTACACACCACATACATCCAATTCACACCACAAAATTCCACATCCTGCCATATAAATTCGACACCACATACATCCATGCAACACATGCCACTCCTCGACACACAACACCACTACACATAAGTCCACTACACTTAATACCTCATAATTACTATCCTCCAAATTCCAATGCACAAGAACGCACTGAACCAACATTTCTCATATTAGTTCACTTTAGGTCTTTCAGCACAGTTTCTTTACCATAACTTTTCAAAAAATAAAACCTCAAACACACACTCGCCTCCAATTCTTTCTCTGTCTTGTGCGTACTCAAATACAGCCTCTTTATGTGTCTATAACCTTCTCTCCCCTTCATTCTCTCTCACACACACTATTTCTACTACTCTATCTAGATTTCATTCACCACTTCATACACAAACTAACTATCCCTCTCAATCTTACTTTTCTATCTATTTTATACAACTCTCACCCCATCTATTCACCATACCACATAATTTCACTACACGCCACAGAGTTCCACCCAACACAATTTCACAGCTCACAATTCCAATTCAAACCACATAACTTAAAAACAATATAATCTGCAAAACCAATAGTTCAAACTCTCGCAAATGTGAGACCTATTGCATTGCAAATGCTTGTTCTATAAACTGTTTTATCGAAATCTGTTAGAATACCTCCCAAATTATGTGCAGTACAGATATTCTTTCAGTTTTTCTATTGAATATTGAATATGGCGACTTCAGCAGATAGGCTGTCAACGTTAGGCTGTCAACGTTTTTTCTTGCACCTACTGAACAAACATTAGACATTGTACTGACTGCAAGCTATACATGGCATTAGCTACAATTGTGTAACTGGTCAAGGAATAAAGCAATGTCTAATTTTCCACTCGAATTAGTGCAATGTAAGAAAGTGTTCTGAAATATAGATTTGATACCACCGCTAGCAAAATCTGTGCCTGAAAGTTAGTTGCCAGTATGAAGTCTAAAATATTTCCTACACTGTTATGAACAAATCATTGTGTGTTATATGGTTGCCAAACACCTATATTCTTCATGTGTGGAAATACGGTCGTTTTCTGGAAAAAAAAATCCTGATGCATTCTAACACAGATTGGACATAGACTACTATATGGCGATAAAAAGTACACGCAGTCCCAAAGGATATTTATTTTAAATCTGATATTTCATATTTCTGTGAATGATTTGTCGCTAGCCTATGAATCTCATTTGCATCACAATAATGCCCCCTTTGAACTAACCTCTTTGCAAGGGCGAAACACCTTACAAACTCCTGCTCACCTACGTTTAGAGTTTTCAGCTGTAGTTCAATGTGAAACAAATATTAAACTAACACAGAGTTAAGTGATGTCAGCAAAACTGCGGTTAACATGTTTAACTATTTTATTTTCTGTTTTGTCACTGCTGCCACAGTGATACTTGGTAAGTACAGTGCTTCCCTATGAGTACTATGTGTTTGTATCTCTGGTCTGGTTTTGCACCTGGCTGCTTTGCACATCTGTAGAGTGAGCAGAGATCATCAGCATTTAATAAATGTTTACTAACTCTGCGAGGGTATCTTATTTTCCACTGATTCTCCCTTACAAATTTTCTAGGCTCATACAGCAACAAAAAAAACAATTGTCTCATTAATATTCAGTGGCCTTTTGTAACCTGTGTTGCGATATTCTAGTTTTGTATTTATCAGGGAACATTATCCAAGCTATTTTTAGATAACTTTTGTTTCTAAGTTATTACTACAGACATCAGGAATTGTGACCCTCTACCATACTAAGATTCAGTTTTTCCAATTAAATATTGTGTATTCAGTAAGCCATCCCCCACCACAACTCACTACACTCTTGGTAGAAGTCTATAAAGTCAAAACTGTTCATAATAGGATCTGCAAATTCTTCACATGCTGGCATGTTAACACTATAGAACCATTTAGTACTTGTTGTTTGACCTATTTCTAAACAAAAACACACAATGGGAGGCAGAGCTAACATTAACTCTTCCAGCAAGCTACATGGGTGCTGAACTGTTCAGTGTTTTTTACGCTCAACTCAAACAAAAAATCCTGATGAACAATCAACACATTTTTTTAGGCTCCACTACTGTTTAGTACCTTGAATGACAGTGCATATAAACTAAAAGTTCAAAACTGAAAGGACAAAAATGTTTGTATGGTTGATTATGAAGATTGACCCTTTTGTTGAAATTGAATCACATTCAATAACAGCTTATCCTGCGCAAAATTGTCAAGAGTGTCAAAAGTGGCTAGGAAGTATCCACTTTCCATGCATGTGTACAAAATCCCCAAATACATTTTTGTTGTGTCTTAATATTAATATTTTTTCATTCAAGTATTGTCAGTGAGTTTTAGAGTTGTATACAAATTGGCATATACAATTTTACCTGGTTTCTAAAATATTGTGCCTCTAACTGTGCTATTAGGTTCATCTATGAAGTCCTCAAACTTTCAAATGAGGTTCCTGAATTTTACAGTATTTGAGAGCTTGCATTTTATGGCATACTCTTTCCTCACCCATCTAGAATCATTCATTGTGTTCTTTATGGAATATTATTGCTACCAAGCATATCTCTTGTTATAGGCTATTTAGACTTTTTCTTCTGAGAGGTCTGGTGATTCTTTTCCAAGGGTCTGCAAACTAAAAAGATGGCTGAATAAAATCCAGTTAGTTTTCCAAACCACTATAAGTCTGTGAATTTACACAATTTTTTACATAGTTCCTAAGTGGTTGTACGTTTCTTAATATTAAAATTACTGTAAAAGTAACAAACAGAATGTCATGAAATTTGGAAAAACACACAAAACAAAGGGGTCTCAGTATGCAACTATAATCTGATCTAGTCTGTTTGGTTATTTTTCCACTGTTCTTGTACTGTCTCGTGCTCATGATTGTCAATGCTGAATATTGTCGATCATGTTTAATAAAAATAATTATTTTTAAAAAAAACTGTTTGCACTGTTATCCCAAAATATGAACATGTCCATAACAGTATACATTTGCCTAAAAAAGGATACTGATATTTGTTGCAATACTGTGAGGCTTAAGTGGTGATGCCGGTGCTGAATAGATTGTTTTGTTCACCGCAGGGGCTTCAGACACATGTGTGATGCTGTCACCAGACCAGATCTATCGTATGAAATATCTAAAACATAGTTCATGAAACCAGTGAACTCCTAGTAAAATTGCTTTATAGTGTTAAATACTAAAGTTACGAATTATGCAAAGAATGACGTAATTAAAAGAATTTGTAATTGTCATTTTTTTAGGCCGCCTAGACCTGTAACCAGCATGAACGATACAATCTTCTCGCACTCTGTTCCCTCCTCAGGAAGTCCTTTCACAAACAAAAGGTGAGTGCTGAGTTAATATAATACATACTATGCGAAAGTTTGGTTTGAAAGTATAAAGAATTCTGTTGAATGTACACATTTGTGTTTGTCAACTAGAAACAGGAAGAATGGCCATATGACAACCTTGGTGTGGTAGACTTGAGAACCCCTGTAGAAGATCCTCGCCATCACAGTGCAGTTACATATAAATATTTTTAAAATACTGATCTAGGGAGGGAGGGATGGGCTTTGTAACCAAATCCTAAAGATTCATTGTGTCAAAAACAGGCTCAATGCCTTTGTATAGATCTCTGTTGTTCTAGAATATGTTATGGAGGTATCAGTCGTACGCAGGCTCTCTACCATAAAAATAATACCTCCCTACTTTAATTATAATTAATTGTACAGACCAATTGATTTACAAAACTGTAGTTTGTGTAAAAGCTGATCTTTTAGAGAAGCCTTCTCCTGGCCATCTAGTTTCCCAGAACCGCATCTCCATTGTGCAAATCAGTTAAGCAATTTTTTTGTGGGATCTGATGACTGTTCACTCAACTGTTTCGATGTCTACCTCGTAATTCTCCACTTTTCAACCTCATGTCACAGAGGAGGAAGAAGGGCATCAAAGGAAGCCAGGCAGATCACACCATGCACCAAAGCTGTCCACATTTTGTGAGATTAGCTCTTGTTACATACAGGCCACAGTGTAATTAGAGAAAGATTACTATAACATTATAAATATCCAGTAAACCATCTTATTGTCTTGGATTTGTTATTGTGGCTGAGCATTTAACCTCAGAACTGACAACAGGCACTAAAGTGAACAAACAAATAACTGCATCTGTGGATTCCACTGTCTATGCTCCTGTCCCTGATCATGCATACCTACTAAAATGGGAAAAGGGGATTTTGGTAGAGGTATGCCGGTCAGCCATCCATGAATAGTGGGCTGCTTCTGCCTACAGAGCAGCACTGCTGAAGCCACAGCCTGATGTACACAATGTGAGAAAAGTGGCTTCTACTCTCCGGAACTCATCTTGGAACTCTGCAACTCCAGTGCATATGTGATAAATATAGTTGACATTTTATGGTTGGCTTGTTGGCCACAATAGATCTGTGGATATCAATCCCAGAGCAACTTTTGCGCTCACTTGCTGATTTTACTGTTTATATTGGGTCTTGCATTGTGCTTTGTATATATTTCAATATACATCCCGTTTAAAAAAGAAAACTTGAGAAGTTGCTTTTGTTAAGGCTGTTTAGATTTATTATTATTTTCATAGTTATTATAATACTGTCTGAATGATCAATAATATGCTTTATTTCAGCAATTTCATCTTTTCATTCTTTGTATTTCTTAACCACATTTACACAATCATACCAATGCATTTTATGCTTCGTAGCACTTCATCCAGTGAATTCTCAGTAACAATCAAAATTTTAATCAGAACAATGCACTTAGCACGTGAAATCCTCATGTAAACAACACAACTAGTTGTGCAGTAAACTATGCATCGAAAGATAAGAACCAATGCGAAAACAACTAAGTGAATGAGATCATATAATCATAGTGTGGGTGCATGGTGTCATCTGTCTAGTTACCAAGTAAGAATTAACTGGTTGATCATTCATGGTGCCATATACATTGTAGCGTTCCGGTTAGACATTTTCCATTTCTCACCCTTCTCACCACCATTAAATCGGGGTCTCTGAACTAGCAACATTGCGTATCTTGGCAGTAGCGACTAAGGAATTGTTAAACCAAGTGTCCCATCACCAAACAATGATGAAGGGATAAAGTCACACCTTATTGTAACCAATTTTCTGTGCATGTGTGTTTAGTGCTTATAAATGTGTGTCATAGTGGGTCTGTTTCGAATTGAGAACTACCGTCTATGAGGCATATTTTCGGTAATTACAAACGATGACCAGTGATGCATGATCATGCAGATGCCCCTTCACCACAATATGTATTCCTAGCTGTGCTCAAGTGTTAAGTTATTACACAATCTTTACGGACTTTTAGTCCATGTACGTGGTATCAGTAATTGTACACTCAAGCACTAGTACTGAGTCCAAGTTACACAACATTAATTGTATCTCAAGCGTATCACGTGCAGAGACTGATGATGATCATGCTCAGAAGTTATTCCAACATACTTATTATCTCAATCACCTGATAAGAAGGATGCTGAAGAATCGTCTAAACAAATACCAAGTTGTAGTGTAAATGGAGGGTCTGACCTATGGCCAACTCAATTAATCCCACATCATTTGTTCCATTACCCTGGAAACACGCAAACTACTTCATGGATGCACCCTTGCATGCCTGGCAATATTACCTCACACACATTTTTTTTATTGATTTCTCCATTCACATTTGTCTTAAGTGAAAACTGTCACACAAATTGGTTTACATAATTTGTGTATAGATATTCCACTAACACCGATATAATTGTTTTTAGCGAATAATCTGAATAATTCGCTGAACTGGATGTTATAGTTATTTTTTTTGTAAAATGGTCTTTAGTAATCTTCAAACATGTTACAGACAAACCCTTATCCACACTGGTATGTATAAGATGTGTGCCTCAATAGAGGTAATGGCAATCAGTTATTCCTAAATGGCAACCTAGCCAAATTACGGGTGTGTACCTAAAATAACCCCATATTTCAGTGACAGCCGCCCTTTTATGTGGCTGTCATCAGTGCTTTTTAAGTTTCCATCCATTCATTCTCTATACTTTGATATACATCTGACACCATGCACAATAATCATGTAAATATATCACAGAAAAAACCTTGTCCACCCTATTGTGTATACGATGTATGCCTAAAGAGTTATAAAGGCAATCTGTTGTCTACATGCCTGCTGAGATGACTGATGGTGTTTAAAGTAAACCCTTGATGCTCATGTGATTTGTATAGCCAATGATATTATTCTTAAATTATGTACAAAAATAAGCATGTTTTTATGGCGTAAACGGCCATAGATTGTTGGGCACCATGTGGAAACGTGTCCTCCTGCATCCTTTGTCAAGCAGTCAGCCATCATAAAATAGAGTTACTTTTCACTACTTCACGTCAGTAGTGATCAGCATAGCTCTGTCTGAACAAAATGGAAGAAAGAGTCTAGGTCTCAGTGCGTTAGTACAACAGAAAAGTTTAAATTGAAGGTAGAGGAGGCAATAGAAAATATGGCCAGGCATACAAATTACATGGTCATAAAATACTGATTGCAAACTGCGACCAGTATTTTTTGCAAATCGTAAAGATTTTGTAATAATAGGTCAGTTCTTCAAATTCCGAATTATGGTGGGTTGCAATCTGGCCTACCTCATGAACATTAACGAGGTAGGTTGCAAACTACGATTCACTGCGATTGGAGGCCATCACAGAGATGGTGACCTGCTGGAGTATAGCAGACCGCCATATCTGTGATTGCTTTTAAATAAGCAAACTTTTTGTTTAAATGCAGCCAAATTGTCTTAAAGGAAACAGGGCTGAGTTAAAAAAAAAGATCTCTTTTTATATTTTGATGAAGAGAGGCAGTGGTCATTTCTACCACTGCCTAGTCGTCAACAAACTTTTTTTTTTTAACTTTCACAAAGGGGACCCATTTCTTTTTGCAAATGCATTACCACCTCCTTTGAGGAGTAAGTACATTTTCAATGTTTTACAACCAGATTTCAGTTGCAAGTCATTGATACATAAGATATTGATTCTGTATTTAGAAGGGATGCCTACAACATGTTGCGTCTAGATATGAAAATTGCTATCCATTGGATTCCCAGTTTTGGAGTTTGAAAAACTGATTAGTACATTGTGTGTTAAACCATTAAAATGCTCAGTACTCCTGCCACTATGTCAAATGCAAGACCATCCCACGTATCGGGTATATCAGAGGCATCATAATTTCTAAATCCTTCAGCCAATTGCCTCTAATATTATTATAAGTGGGACAGCAAGCCACAGTGCACCTATAAACCTATTGCAAAGTGGAATGTACAGTAAGGCCAGTATATTTGGCTGCCACTGAATGAATGAATGAATGAAATGAGTTTTGTCATGCGCAAACTTTGCCCAATGGGCGTCAAGGCGCCTAATTCAAATAAAACAGCTCGCAAATCAAACCAGCATTCTCTCATTGGTAGGCTTTGGTAAAGTGGAATGTACAATAAGACAACACCTTTGGTAGCCAGTGCAGGCCAGTAAAGTTGACCACTGTAGCATCTCTGACGTGTACACTCCTTAAAGAATGCCCGTTGGGTATTGCACCCCATCCCCCCAGCAGGACCCAATGATGAAGCATGCCACTTCAATTGGTGAGGGTCCTTATATCCTACAAAGTGATGCCCCATAATTAGTGATTATCCCCTATACTCCCCTTTTTCTATCTGAGTCTGTTCAAACAGACTCAAAGGTGAACACCAATTCATAACATCATACCTTGGTTGTGTGATTTAACTTTTGAGAGGACTATGATGGACCGACCAACCTCTCTCTCTCCCCCTATCCTTTTTTACAGGAGCCTCCTAGAATGATCACTCAGTACGAATTAATGTGTCACATTTTCGGTTGTAAGGCTCCAACTCACCAGAACCCCAGCATCTGCCACACATCCAGTTACCAGAGATGGTTTGTTCAGAACCTGCAGAAGACATTGTAAATGTACAGGAATTTATATAGCGCAAATCACCGAGCGGTTTCTAAGCGCTTGCTTAGGGAACCCGTCCTGGTATTCCCCTGTGAGATAACCCCAGCAGGGTATCCGCAAGGTGAAAGCCAGGCATCCCGCCGCGAGGGGCCGTTGTGGAGATTAAGCAAGCTATTGCCCAGAGTCGCCGAGTGTGAACCCGTGAATTGAATAGGCACCGGAGCGAGAATTGTCGAGTCCATGTTCATTTTTAGGACTCAAGACCCCGCCCAGCCGGGAATTGAACCCAGGTCCCGGGCTGACCTCTGCTTCCAGGTCTGCCTCCTCTAACCAGTGAGCCACACTTCTCCACATTGAACCTCAGAATGACCATACAGACCTTAGTTGATCACCTAGGAGTATCAATAGGCTTCAGCGACTGATCAAAAATATGTGCCAAGAAGACAAGTGGTTTAAAAAAAGCTTCTCAACTGAATTATTCTCACTCCACTCTTTCTTGTCTTCCTTCGTAATCACATCCCGTCTTCCTTCAAAAATGACTTCCTTAGGATGAGGTGCCTTGTGGGGAACAAGACAGTTTTGCTAGGCACCAATTCAGAAAGCATAACTGGTGTTTTGCTTCAGGTGTGTATAAGCCACAGCGTAAGTTAGTCGAACCTGGTGGAAATAATAAATGTCAAGTCAGACATCTGGTTGTGCTGCTGGTTCAGCGCAGAAATGGCAAACAGCACCCTAGGATATGCTGCTAGTAAACTACTCAACATTCAGACTACTTCAAAATAGTATGAATTATTGGTGTTTAGTGGTATTAGTCACCTTATAAAGTACTTTGGTGTATTGAATGTAGTTATTAACTAGTACTATCAGTTTCTGAGCTGGTTAGATTTGAACTATTGTCAATGCTGTTTTTGTCAACTTTTGGTGAACATGTTACGTTTTTTGTGAATCAGGATGTACACCACTCAGTGGCTTGACCAATGCCATTTTTATTCAGTTAACTTTATTTAAACATGGGAAAAGATATTTCATTCATTGAAGTCATCCCAACTGTCCCTTTTCCTGCATGGGAAATCACGTGTCTGGTGTTATTGTTCATGGTAAAAGGCAGAGAAACACAGTTGGAGCTACACTTGCATGGAAGGAACCATCAAAGATCTGTTTGCCGTCATTTAGGCTTTTTAGCTATTATTTGACCTCTAGAAAGTTATGCTCCCTGGTGTGTAAACAGTATATCTGTTGGAAGGGTCGTTATGTTCTCAAACCCCTTTGGAACATTTCTGTATCATCCTTACTAGTACCCCTCAGCTTAAGGCACCCTCCAAATGGACCAGGAGCATTGCACATCCTTGCTCTGTAAGATGACCATTATCAGTTTTAAACAGAACTTTAATGTCTTCAAATAAACATGAATGATCTGTTTAATCAAGCACACGACACAGTTCTGTAAGTCTTTTTTAAGATTTTACAAACATTCATATCTACTAGTTTTCTCTGACCCCCATCATGTTGAATGCTGTGCAATGAAAGGGAATGAAATGTGCTGTGTAAGAAACCTTAGGATGCAAGCTGCTGAGATCCAACCCCACTTGCCACGGACTTCCTTTGATGATCAAGTGAAATAAAAGTTGCCCTAATGGATTATTGAATTCTACTGATGTTTAGCCCAGGATTCTTTCAGAACCAATTTCCTCTTTGTGTTACACTGCCCTGGACAGTGGTCATCTGAGTCAAGATAAGACTCCCTGTATCGAGGGTGCTTCATCCAGTGCTGTTGTGTTCCAGTGTTTGATCCCCTGGATCATAACCTCTGAACTGGAGGTGAGGGATATATATATGCCTTGCTTTTTGTCTTGCTTAATATCTATAACTCTCAGTTTTCATTTATTATTTAATACAACAAACATAGCTTTAGAAGGGTATCGTTCTAACTAGTGATTGTGAGACTACATGTAGCTCAGTCTATTTTGCTGATAACCAGAAGTGTTCTAAACTGCACACATTTTAATAAGAAATTCACGTGGAAGAATTCTCAAACTCCTCTTAGAGTTGGCTCTTAAATCTAACTATATCGGCCAAGGAGCTACTCAAGAGGGCAAGTCTATCTCCACTCATGTCGTCCAACCATTCAAAGTGTCTGCAACCTCCCCTACCACTGTTCATGAAAAATTCCCAGATGGACCAGTACAGTTACTTTTTAGATTTTTATTTTTCGAACAAGGCCAGAAAATGTGAATTTCAGTATTATACAAATGACAGATTTGCTAACATATAATAAACATTATAGTCATCTTTGGGTGCATTGCATCAGACAGGCACTTAAGTAGCATAAAAAAAACATTGGCATACACAGGGAAAAGGGACCGAGACAGTTATTTGCGTGGCACAAAAAAGATGTTGCCTGAATATAGCTGCTGTGGGGAGGCCTAGTTACCTTGGGGCAAGTTAGCTCCATACAAAATGTTTTCCCTAGTTACTGAATGGCTTAGGTCTTATCAGTGTACATTGAGCTTATGCAATCTTGGTCACTATGCAATTTATTGGTTTGTGTAATCATTTATGTTCCTCCTAATCCTACTAATTTTAAAGACAAGCTAACAGAACTGTACAGAGATTAATTCAGCATTGGGACTCTTCACCATACAGCAATGTTTTTCATATCAGGGGACTTCAATCCTAAACTTCTACTAAACCACCTAGACAGTGTACTTGCAGAGAAGATTTGCACATTCAAAATACCTGAGCTAATAGTATCATCTTGGCTGACTCATTAAAAGCCAAGCAAATACTTTTGTTGTTAGTACAACCTAATTTAGTAAAGCTAAATTGCCATTTTCTTAAAGATAGCCCTGCACATCCAACTTTTATACATGGCACCAAAAGAGCAGATTGATTTTATTTTCCTATCTGCAGAACATCTTAACATTATTAAATCTTTCAGGGTGTTTGGTTTTGCGATATGTGGTGACCTGGCTCTTGAAAACTCTCCAAATATTGTTAGTGCTATTTTGTGGTTCCAATTTTAAAATGTACATCCTCATGCTTCCACATGAGGAGTCCAAATTGCAGGCAATAATCTCTGTGAATTTAAGATTAGTTTCCAGTCCACCAGTATCCTTTACATAGGTGGCTTATGATCTAACTTTGTATGAATGTATGATCATTAATGTCTCTCACATCTTGAAAACCAAAACAGTCACCATTAATGTTGTCGTCCCAAGAGGAAAATACACAACTAATGGGTTGGTTTAAATCAGAATGTCAGACATTTAGTAAAAAACGTAATTTGGCTTGTTGTAAAATCTCTAATGATGAGAATTCTCAAGTAGTAGAAAATGGAAAACCTTGAAAAGGTGCTACTGTTGTCTTATTTTACATAAGAGATTTGAAAACTATAATTCATTCTGCCTCCAAATGTTTTCAGCCCTTAATATAGGACATAATAAAAAAATGTTGGTCTTTAGTAAACAAGGCAATCACTTTTTCACCAACAAGCCTTGAAATCTCAATTCCCCATGAATACAGGTGTATTCCCATTACCGGTCTATACAACAAGGACTAAGGATCGTATCCCATGAAAGAAGATGGGATTTATAACCCTTGCCTTGTTCTATAACTACTGTAGGAAACTGGCCTTTGTCTAAAAAGATTGAGAATTTAAAACTTACTCACACTTGAGGACCAAATACCTTCCTGCAATTTTATTCAAAACTCATTATTTTTGATGTGCTTCCTTACTCAGTATCTTCTTTCAGTGGGTAACAATTCACGGCTCCATTCCGTGTTCCTGGAATAGAGTAATTCTTACATCTATTTTAAAGGAGGATGACCAAACTGACCCATCAAATTATAGGTTAAATTTGCTGGACACCACATTTAAGATTTTTCTGAGAACAGTACTACAGTGTCCTGAAAATGGGGTTTCCAGTGAGGACCTAACCCCTAGGGACCAGGAAGGTTTTAGACATTACCATTTGACAATTGAACATTGTTTTATTCATTTGGATTTATCAAGAAGAGTAAAAGATGCAGTTGAAAAGCCTTGATGCTGCTTTGTCAATCTTTGTGCACCTTTTGACCTATGGATCAAAGTTTGCTGTGGTACATACTTAAAAACTATAAGATTCATGAAGGTCTTTTATACATTATACATCTGTTTCACTCACAGAATTGAGTCCAAGTTAATCTTAATAACAGTGGTACGTACCCTCTCTTCTAAGATTCTGGTTGAAAACGGTTTAAGCAGGGTTGTATCTTGGCCTCCTTTTCTTTTAGTTTATTTTTGGACGACTTTCCAAAAGAATATTGCAGTGACCCATCCTTTTCCACCCAAAATCAGTAATGAGATTATCCCGTGGTTACTGTATGCTGATAACCTGATTTTATTAGACTACTCACTGGTTGCCTTCAAAGTAAAATCAGTGCCCTAAACGATTAATGCTTCATCAACAAACTATTACCATATCAAAGACTAAAACTTTGATTTTTTTCTAAGAGAATTAAGTAATTCCAAATGTTCCGTGAAAACAACCTCAAAAATAGGTAAGAAATTATTGAAGTTATAAATACTTTGGCTTGTAGTTTGCTGAAACACTTAGTTGAGACATATATTTAATAGTTTCAAAATATTCAGTTTTAGCTATAATAGATGTTCTTAAGAGATTTGAATTTAAATATGGTGTTAACTCATTTGTCCCTTTAAAAAACAAGCTCAGCAAATTTATTACCCCAAGCCCTTTATGGCACTGAATTATTATCACTAGATCCCACGGTTGTGTGGGACTGTGTTGAAAACATTTGTTTGAAAAACAGTCTTCAGTTCCTATGAAATGAAAACATAGCTTAGAAGTTCTCATTTCCCTCTTAGAAATTGCTCTCTAAAACCCAATGCCTGGATTTTTAAAATTCTTTAAACTGCTCTACATTCAAAGTTAAGGCTTTGGTGGTCACCTGGTAAGCTAGAATTGCAGTTTGGTGTTGGTGGCATTTTGTCTTACTTGTCAGAAATTCCCACCAAAACTTTAAGAAGTCAAATTATGTGAAATAGGATTCAGACTAATCCATCTTAGCAAATCAAAGGTGTTATGATGCAGATTCAGACATATGATCATACCATCATATGTCTGAATCTGAATCCCTGTTTCTACTGCCTGAATGTTAAATATAGTGCACTCGTTGGACTGAAATCATTGTTAATGAAAGGGAAACAAATCTAAATCCTATATTTTTAAAATATGGATGTCGCACCAGACAGGAAGCTTTCCACATTCTATTTTCTTTTAAATTTTTGGGTATTGGAGCCGCCCTTGGATGTTACTTGCCCAAAGTAGAACATTTTAGTGATCTACAGTTTTTCTAATTTTTTTCATGCTTTAATTTTAGATTGTAGTTTCTTGCGATAGTGCACTTATTAAGTTAATTGATCTCATGAGTTTTAAATTTAGTTTACAACATTTATTGTTGAATTCGTTGGTGACTGTTCTATTAGTATTATTAGATTGCTTTAACTGTTGGCAGTGTAATGAACTCATTGTTGACTATTGTCATTGTAAAGAACTTTATACCTTGTTGTAGATAAGATTACATTCTGTTATAAGATGCTTTCTTTTTAATATTATGTGCTGTTTTGTATTACTCTAAAACATTTTACGAGAATATTTCTTTGAAATTCAATACAATTATCTAGTAACAGTCAAAATATGCTACGCACATACATTCAAATTGCTCCTTTAAGCTTTTGAAGATGTAGACCACAATTTACAAATACAAAACAGTTTAGACTGTTTATAGAAATGCAGATGTCAAGGTCTCGTTGCCTTGAAGGAGACAAAGCATGTTGGTCTGGCTTTAGTCCAGAGGTTAATATAATCTAAGCATTCAGATCTCAGTGTTTGCTGCACTAATTGAATCGCTTAGGTACAAATTGTGATGCAAAAAACGTTGATGTGATCCTCAGCAGCATTTATTTTCTCACTAAAAATTCAGAGATGCTCCTATCTACTAGGGCCTCAAATCAGGCTCTTGCTTCAAAACTCTTCTATTCAGGAGCTTCAGTTGTAAAATCTTGAATACTCACAAATGTTGAGCTAACAACTGTTTACAGATCTTGAATCCTCCTAAATCTGACACCTGTAATGATTTCAAAATCTCAAACTAGCATCAGGTTCAATATCGCGAATGCCTAAAATCGTGTTTTCATTATCAGGTTTGAAACGTCAAACACTAAATCCTCAAATGCTCTGAAATCTTAAGTACAAATAATATTTTACATTTAAAACTGTACTAACATTTTGAATGCTCTAAAACTGCACTTAAGCACTAGGGTTGAAGTCTCAATTTACATACTAAAAACCTTAGCTCTCATCAGCAGCAAGTTCAAAATCTGGAATGCTCTAAAACCTCAAAATGATATCAATGCACTAGAATCTCAAACTTGCATCAAGTTAGAAATCTTGAATGCTCTAAAACCTTGACCATTTAAAATATTCTAAGTTGTTGGCCACTGAATGAAGGCTATTTCCTAACAGTCCTGAAGCCTGTAGAACCAATGTGATCATATTTTGAATATTTAGGCTTCTTCTGGTAATGGCTTTTAGGTCATGCCCGTAGCTGGTAAGGCATTGCTTATTTTAACTCAGTCTGCTATCACTATAAACACAGAATATAATGCAGCAGGTGCGTCGACTGCTTCCTTGCTGTGTTTAGATTTTGCTAAACCTTGTAATGTGAAATGTGTTTTTTGCTCCCTAACAATACTGTGGCTTTGTTGCTGAAAGTTTAAGGTTACAAGATGACTCCCTATCATTGAGTTTGCAATGCTCCAGTCTTGAACTTTGCTTTTATACATCATTGTTTTCAGGTGTATTCCTTCATTGGAAGTGATGTAGGACTCCAACACCCAGCTTGAATTAGGTTGTTAAACGGATACAGAGGAATTGGGGATATGGAGTCACCTGGTCACGTTACTAATGTTCTGATTGATTATTATATGCGTTTGTTTGCATTCTATTGTGTTTTAATGTTCTTAATACTCTGTCAAGCTTTGGCGCATAATTTTTGTGTCAATTGCCGAGCATGTTTTGCATTGAAAGCTGTCTGCATGCTGGCACAGATTTAATCCCTGGCTTTATTGTTTGAATTATTCAGGTTACAGGAGGGGGTAAATAGCAGCAGTCCCCTGGCTGATGAGCATTCTTTTATAAAGCTGTTTGCAAATCAGCTGCACGACAATTCACGGTCAGTAAAGAAGTACTAAAACACTAACCACTGTAGCCGGCATAGGATGTACTAAACCATAAGTGTTCAGTCCACAAAGTCTTATTTCTGTTGGTGAAACTTTCCCAATAATACATGGTTTCAGCTGCTCCGTTTCAATGATATCCTGTCTACATTTCACCAATATCCTGAATCTTATAACCTGGTCAATCAATTTGGTATCAGTTCTCAGTTGCTTACTTGGTCTCTTTCACTCACTTTCCCTTGCTTCCACTTGCTCTCGCCCTCTCTCTTAGTCTCTTATGCTATGCTTTGTTCATTTAAATGTATAAAGCGCAACAACCACCCACAGGTCCTTTGGTGCTTAAACAGTAAGAAGTGAGAATGATAATGATGGTTACAAAATAAAGAGTTGAGGTGTAAGTCTTTTCCTGAAGATCAGGAAAGTGTCTGAGTCGTTTACAACAGAGTGGAGGTTGTTCCAAAGCTGTAAACCCAGTGCAGCAAAGACATACCTTCACAAGAAGACTTATTAAAATGTGGAACAACTAATTGGTTGGCTTTGGTGAACTGAATATCTGGGGCACTTCATGTTTTGCCCTTGAGCTAAGGAGGCCTAGAAAAGACTTTTCCAGACCCTTAAACAGGATACTCAGAGTCTGAAAGAAAATTCTTTGCTGAATAGAAACCCAGTGTAACCTCTGGAGAAAAGAGCTGGCAGACGAAAAATAGTCATCCTTTGCAATCAATCTTGCTATTTGATTGTGAATAACTTGAAGTCTGTGGATTTGACACATAGATACCCAAACTAGGGAGATGTGCAGTAATCTAGCCTTGCACCTATGATAGCTGAAATGACTAAGTGTCTACCTTTTTCGGAAAGATGTGGGCACAGAGGCCTTAATTTATGAAAGTATAAGATGCAGTTAAAGTCTGCTGCAGAAATGTGAGAATCTACTTTAAGATGAACTTCTAATTTCACACCTGGTTATTTGATCGCATTCTTATGAATAGGAAAGGGATCAAGTAACTAACGCCTTGTTTCTGCCCACTAACAAGACGTCCATCTTCTCATCAATTTGTGACATTACAAAGGCAGCTCATCAAGGTATCGGGTTGATAACCTTGCTCAGTGATCTGAAAAAAAGAGCTGCATTTCATCAGTGTATGTTTATAATGAGCACCAGAACATACTAGTGAGAAGTGCTGGAGGAAGTACATAGACATTATAAAGGAGGAGGCAAGAACGGAGCCTTGGGGGACTTCAGTGTTAGGAATAGCAGCTGAAGAAGAAAAGTTGCTGAACTTCATTTTTTAGGATCTTCAAGTGATAAAGGTAACAGACCAGTCAAGGGCAGTGCTTTTGACAATCTATTGTTTCAACCTAGCTGCTAAGTTATTATGATCTTTGGTGTCAAAGGCAGCTAAGATACCTAACAAAATTAAAGGACAGGTGGAATTTCTTTCGGTTACAGTTTTGAGATCTTAAGTCACTACCAACAGGGCTGACTCAGTGCTGTGATTAGGCCTAAAACCAACCTGACCATCATCCAAGAAGACATGACTTTCGATAAAGGAAGAAAGCTGGAATGCAACAAGAGGCTCCTACATTTTGTCTGTAGCAAGGAGAAGAACGATGGGATGGTAATTCAGTACATCTTCTGGATCCGATCCAAATTGGCTTTTCTTTCCTAACAGCAGCTCAATTGTGCCCTGCTTGAATTTGAAGGGTACAATACCAGATTTCAGGGATTATTTGAAAGATGAGTTTATTTAGCTTTGATACATTCTTCAGATTTTTTTATTGAAATGGCTTGGAAGGCGAGTCAGATCTACATTTCCTGATACAATCCTGCACTTGATGTATCGAGGGAATGTGAAATGTTTCTGAGGAGCCTTGTAAATCAGTGTTAAGGGACAGATTAGCATAGCCAAACGTACTACATTGGGACAGAAGGCTCTGAAGGTCTTAAGTCAGTATAAAAGCAAATATTATTTTGAGTTCTCTTCTGGACTTTAACAATTTTGTCTGTGAACAATTGTGGTCAATCAATCAATCAATCAATGACATTTATAGAGCGCACTACATACCCGTAGGGTCTCAAGGCGCTGGGGGTGGGGGGGTGCCGCTACTGCTCGAACAGCCAGGTCTTCAGCTTCTTCCTGTAGGAGAGGTGGTCTTGGGTCAGGCGCAGGTCGGTCGGGAGGGAATTCCAGGTCTTGGCGGCCAGGTAGGAGAAGGACCTTCCTCCTGTAGTCGCTCTTCGGATGCGGGGGACGGCGGCGAGGGCGTGGTTGGCTGATCGGAGGTGGCGTTTGGGAGCGTAGAAGTTGATTCGGCTGTTGAGGTAGCTCGGGCCTTGGTCGTGTAGGGCTTTGTGTGCGTGGGTGAGGAGGCGGAAGGTGATTCTTTTATTGACGGGGAGCCAGTGAAGGTCTCTCAGATGTCCGGAGATGTGGCTGGTTCGTGGGATGTTGAGGATGAGTCTGGCTGAGGCGTTCTGGATCCGCTGGAGTCTCTTCTGGAGCTTGGCGTGGTACCGGCGTAGAGGGCGTTGCCGTAGTCCAGTCGGCTAGTGACGAGGGCCTGGGTGACGGTCTTCCTGGTCTCGGTGGGGATCCACCAGAAGATCTTCCGTAGCATGCGTAGGATGTTGAAGCACGCCGAGGAGACGTTGTTGACTTGCCTGGTCATGGAGAGGGAGGAGTCCAGGATGAAGCCCAGGTTGCGTGCATGGTCTGTCGGTTTGGGTGCGGTGCCCAGGGCGGGAGGCCACCAGGTGTCGTCCCAGGCGGAGGGTGAGGAGCCCAGGATGAGGACCTCCGTCTTGTCCGAGTTCAGTTTCAGGCGGCTGGTCGTCATCCACTCGGCTACCTCTTTCATCCCTTCGTGCAGGTTGGCTCTGGCGGCGGCGGGGTCGTTGGTCAGGGAGAGGATCAGCTGGGTGTCGTCGGCGTAGGAGATTATGTTGAGGTTGTGTTGGCGTGCGATGGCCGCGAGGGGGCTCATGTAGACGTTGAAGAGGGTGGGGCTCAGAGAGGATCCTTGAGGGACGCCGCACATGACTTCGGTGGCCTCTGACTTGTACGGTGGTAGACGGACCCTCGGTGTTCTTCCGTCAAGGAAGGAGATGATCCATTCCAGCGCCTTGTCCTGGATTCCGACGTTGCTGAGGCGCTGTACTAGGGTGCGGTGGCAGACAGTGTCGAATGCCGTGGAGAGGTCTAGGAGGATGAGGGCCGCTGTTTCTCCGTTGTCCATCAGGGCTCGGATGTCATCGGTGGCGGCGATGAGGGCGGTCTCGTGCTGTGATTGGCCCGGAAGCCAGACTGTGAGGGGTCGAGGGATCCATTCGTCTCGAGGAAGGCGGCCATCTGCTTGTTGACGGTCTTCTCGATGACTTTGGCAGGAAACGGGAGGAGCGAGATGGGGCGGTAATTCTTGAGTTCGGTGGGGTCCGCTGTGGGTTTCTTGAGTAGAGCGCTGAGTTCGGCGTGCTTCCAGCTCTCAGGGAAGGTGGCGGTGTCGAAGGATGTGTTGATGATGTCTCGCAGGTGGGGTGCGATGACAGCGTCGGCCTTGTTGAAGACGTGGTGAGGGCAGGGGTCGGTCGGTGATCCGGAGTGGATGGAGTTCATCGTGCGGATGGTGCCTTCGGTGCTGATCGGGGTCCAGGCGTGGAGGGTGGTGGTGGGGGGTGGTTGTTCGGTCTTGGTGTGCGTTGGTTGGTTGTTGAAGCTGTTGTGTATGTCCGCGATCTTGTTGTGGAAGTATGAAGCGAGGGAGTTGCAGAGGTCTTGCGATGGGGTGATGTCGTTGTTTCCTGCGCTGGGGTTGGATAGCTCTTTCACGATGTTGAAGAGTTCCTTGCAGTTGTGTGCGTTGTTGTCCAGCCGGTCCTTAAATGCAGTTTTCTTGGTGGCGCGGATCAGCTGGTGGTGTTTCCGGGTGGCCAGCTTGAGGGTGGTCCTGTTGTCCGGTGTAGGATCCCTTTTCCAGACTTTCTCGAGGGCTCGGCAGTTCTTCTTGGAGCTCTTGAGTTCGTCGGTGAACCACGGGGCTTTCTTGCTGCCGGGTCTGTTGGGCGGGGTCCTCAGCGGGGCGAGTTCGTCCGCGCAGTTGCTGATCCACTTCGTGAGGTTGTCGGCGGCCTGGCTGGGGTTCGCTGAGCTGGCAGGAGGGTGCTGGCTCAGGGAGGTGGTGAGCTGGTCGGCTGTGATCTTGTTCCAGCTTCTTCGGGCAACCTGTTGCTGGTGGTGGTGGGTCGTCGTTCTCTTGAAGGTGAAGTGGACGCAGCTGTGGTCCGTCCATTGAAGCTCTGTGGCGTGGCTGAAGTCGATGTCTGTGCTGGAAGAGAAGACTGCGTCGAGTGTGTGTCCGGCGAGGTGGGTGGGGGTGGACACCAGCTGCTTGAGTCCAAGATTGGCAAGGTTGTCGAGCAGGGTGCTGGTGTTGCAGTCGTTGTTGTTCTCCAGGTGGAAGTTGAGGTCCCCCAGGAGGATGTAGTCGGCGGAGGGGAGGGCATGCGGGCTGACGAAGTCAGCGATGTCCTCGCTGAATTGTGTGCGTGGTCCCGGGGGTCGGTAGATCAGGGTGCCTCTGAGGGTGGTGTTCGGGTCGGTGTGGATCTGGAAATGCAGGTGTTCGTCGGTGGTCAGGGTGTTGTCGGTGCTGGTCGTGAGACGGATGGTGTTCCTGTGGATGATGGCGATGCCTCCTCCCATCTGGTTGGCGTTGCGGTCCCTCCGGACGATCTTGTAGCCCTCTGGGATGGCGATGGCGATGTCGGGCGCTGAAGAGGCGTTCATCCAGGTCTCTGTGAGGAAGGCAACGTCAGGGGCTGTGGCGTCTAGGAGGTTCCAGAGTTCGATGGCGTGTCTGTGGACGGAGCGGGTGTTGAGCAGGATGCACTTGAGGTGGGTGCTGCTGGTGTTCGACTTGGCGGGTGCTGGTGCGAGGCAGGTCCGGATGCAGGTGAATTTGCAGGCGTGGCAGCTGAAAGGTCCGTGGGTGCGTCCTGGTGTGGCTTGGTGGCATTCTGGGAGTCGGCCGGTGTTGAGTGCGATGAGGGAGGCGGCGGAGTACGTAGTTTATTGCAAAATCTGGAGTAAGCAATGGGGCTGGAATATCAGGGTTGACCATTGATAATTTCATTGATGACCTTTAAGGTCTACTTTAGGGTGGAAAATGGTTGGAATAATAATCTCTGTGAGAAGAATGGATAGCCCTTTTGTATGTTAACAATTTATTTTTGTAACATCTTTGTGATTCTGAAGTGTATGTTGACATTACCTCATTTCTGCTTGTCTAACTTCTAATTTAAGTTTAGTAAGGTCAGAGGAGAGCTAAGGAGAGAGTTTTCTTTTGTCTGTCTTTTTACACTTAACTAAATGGTCTATTTCATTAACAACGAGAAGCCACCAGTTAGTGTAGTCAGTTTCATTTTTATTGGGGCAGGTAAGTTTTAAGCAAAAGCTGTGTGCAAGTTTACCTTCCTTTAGTATATGCCATTTCCTAGTGCGTGAAAAATTTCCAGATGGCGGATTTTGTTTGTTGTCTATTATTAGTTTGTAGCGCACTAGAAAATGGTCAGTCTAAGTTTGATGGTCTAATACTCAAGCATGAATAGAATTGTGGCCAGCTTCACATATGTAGAAGTTAACATGTTGAACAAAACCGATACTCATACAATAAGAGAGAGAATGAATTATTGAAGAATCAGTAGGATTTTCAAAATGTAAATTTATGTCTCCTAAAATATGATACATAGAGCATGGTTTGAACAAAGATCAGTAATCAATTCCATAATATCTGGGATAAACATAGAAGGAGAAGATGGAGCCCAATAAGGTAACATTACATGTATAGTGTTGGTTGCAGAAACATTAATATAGGTGGTTCGTAATTCAACGTATTTAAATATGTTAAAAATCACTTTAATGAGTAAGGCTATTCTGCTAACTTAGTTGTAGCTATGGAGCAGCTCTTTAACTTAGCTGGAGTGTTTAACCCATGACTAGGCATTATTAAGACCCATTAAATAGCTAATTAACAATTAGATTCTTAGGTACCGAACAATAATTTACCTTAAAATTTACTTCAGTGGGGGTGAACCTCATAGTTAATGTTTTTTTTTTTGTTTTTTTTTAAATTTTTGAAAACCTTTATTGTGCATGAAGTAAATAACAAATACGGGCCTACAACCTTCCGGCCGGCCACGAACTCTCATATAGCACTATAGCAGGCAATATGGCGACACAGTAATGCAGCAGAACAGGGTTATTAAGCAGAAATCAAACTGGAGAACGCCGTGACACAGGAGGAATGAAGGGTAAATTTTAATTTTTTTTTTTGTGCAACTATTGAGTTCAGGTCGTGGTGTTCCGTACTCGTAAAATAGGAAGTAAGAGCAAGGCCCATGCAGGTGGGACACAACATAGTCTACAGTGTCTAATCAATTCACTTATCAATAAGCAAGTCCCGACCAGGCAGGATGGCTTCACATTATCCACGCTACCGGGTAATACTCTACATCCCCTTCGTATCTCCGCAGCCACCCACCACCCAGTATGCCTGAACATGGGCCAAGAGAGGTAAAAGTATAAAAGAGACAAAAAATAGGTCCCATAGAAATTAACAAAAATGAAATATAACCCCCCACCCTACACACATGCAGAGGCTATGGCCTACCCCCCCCCCCCTAGCAGCGTGCCTGTCGCCCTATAAACCCGAAATACAGCAAGAGAAGAAAAGACGGAAGAAAAAGGGAAGAAACAGCAAGAAAATGTAGAAAAAGGAAAAAAGAAAGCGATAAGAAATGAAATTTTCACTCTTGAGTATAGGGAGGAAGAAAAGAACAAGCTGATCTACCACTCCCCAAAGAAGGAGGCGGGGAGGAGCCCACATAGTAACCGATCTCCCGGACTCCCAGCCACTTGCAACCCCTACGCCGTGCGAAACAATTGGTCAGCGCCATGCGGAAGGGGAGGAACAATTCTAATGGAACAGGCAGAGAAAGCCAGGAGCAGTCCCAACCTAGTCCCCGCCCGCCCAAGCATCCATCACACTAAGTAAGACCTAGCCCTGGCCCGATCTGGGACGTCCCCCTGCGCCCGCCCCTCCTGGGAAGCCAGCAATTACGAGAAGAAAGGGAGAGCCCACCCCCACAAGAACAAAGGGACAAAATGGGCACACTCGGCAGTAGAGAAAAGACCGAGGACTGAGTAAAAGTCGCCAGTCCCAACCAGAGTCAACACTTAAGCAAATCAGCATGACGAAAGCCACAGTACCACATATCACGGGAGATAATAATGTCCCCAAAAGATAGGCACAGTCAGGCAGGATAGGCAAATACTGCATCATCAGCCCCTGGAACTCCGTGGGCGAGGATGCGCTCCGTGTTGGGGAGAGAGACATTGTAGCAGTACACAGGCGGGAATAATGCAGCTCGCTCTTCCTGACATCGCGAAGCTGCTGATTAGTTCCACACATCCCCGGCAACAATGTTTCACTGACCGGGATTAGCGGAGGCTGTTTAGTAGAGCAGGGAGAGAGGATGGGCAGATTGTATTCCGAACCAGACAGGCAGCCATCAATCTTCTCCTCCAGCTGCAGCAAACACGAGCGCCATTCACCCCGCAGTCTAGTCAGAGCCAGGAAGACAGAGGCAAGGGTAATTTGAGCGCGTTCCTCCAGTACCTCCGTGGTATGAGACGTTTCAGTCAAGTCAGCTCCCCAACTAGGTGCAAGCCGGAGAGTTCGAGCAGGAGCCAGGGCGCCATCCGCCATTATCACAGACGAGCCGGCCGTCATGGACTCACCACCGGAGCAAACAGTGATTTCAGGCAGAGCCGGCGCCAGGAGGAAATAGTCCGCTCTCTCGAAGCAGGATAGTTCCACAGTCGCAGGCGGCATGCAGTGGGGGGGGCTCTCCGCCGATCGGCACAGGAGAGGCGAGGCAGTGAGGGAGTCACGGCTGCTGAGGCGCCCCCGGCATACGATAAACAATGGGTGGTCACCCTGCCGCGGTTCGCCGTGGAAAGGAGCAAGTCAGGCTTACAATCAGCCGGCAGTTCCAGTCACCCGAGTGTCCAACGTAGTGGCCAGTTTTCCAGTCGGTCAGCCCAGGATGACGGCGCCGCTCCGAGGTAATCGGCCCCTGTAGCCACGGCAGTCCCAGGCGGCGCTGTGTGTAGCAGGTCCCGGGTCCAGGGCTAGGGTCGTCCCCTGCGTGGCTCTCGACGTTTCTCAGGCTGCCGGGCAGTTAGAGACACCGGAGGGACACCTCCGGAATCAGAAAACTTCCCCAGTCACTCCGCCGGTACGCAGGTACAGGATAGGAAGCAGGATTATTGTGCGGGAGACAAGGGCTCAGGGAGCCGGGAGATCACACGTCCGTCTCCGCGGCCATCTTGGCTCCTCCCCCATAGTTAATGTTTTTTGACAATGAGTCATGAGGTTTAAAAATCTTGTAACTCTTTAACAGGACTCACGTTTGATAATCTGGTATTGTGGAATCATCTCATATGTCTCAATTGAGACAAGGAATACGATCAGAACGAGAATTTGGAGGTGCCATGGTGTTGCGAATCCGAGAGAAAACAGGCACAGTAACTGGTTCCTGGTCCCCTACTGGCAGATGTGCTGAAGTCTTGTTTATAGGGTTTTTCTTTCTCCTCTTCCCTGTTGTTCTCCTTCAATCTTGAAAACGTTCAGCCTCTTTCTTTTGATGCCCCTCTTTCTATAATCTTCCTCTCTTTCTTGCCATTTCGCTCTTTCACTGCGACACTTTTTCTCTTGACTTCCTTCTCACCACCTTTCCTGCTTTCTCTTGCGCTCTCCATATTTGTCCTCTTCTTTACTCTCTTGTCTTCTTGTTATACCTTTCTTTTGTCCACTCTCTTTCCATTTTTCTCGCTCTGACACTTTCTCACCCTATCTGTCATCCTCCCAGTTTCTTTCTCTTACTTCGGCCTTTCACTGTTACCAGTGAGCCTGCCTCACAGTTTCCTGCTGTAGCTTCCTTTTCATCATTAGTCTGGCCCTATCTCTTCCCTATCTTCTCAGTATTTGTGTCATCTATTTCCTACATCTGAATGAGACTACAGTGGCGCACATACTGGGGAGGAGTCATTACAGCCGATTACCACAATGGCCGACTGTAATCAGTGCAAGCTGTATGCCAAGAATCTTCTTCCCAGTCGGTCCTGAAGAAGCCCCCATAACGGATCCCAACCGTTGAGGGTTATGCCATATTTTAAGAACATTAGTGTCGATCCACGAAAAACTGACTGCTCAGTCCAATCAGTGCATTAAGAATTACCTTGTTCATGTTGTAATCATTGCAGACCACTAACATACTTTAAAAGTTACATTTAACACTCTCTGTGATACTGTGATGTAGGTTGTTTTTCCAACCCATCCACAAAACTACTTCTTTACAATGTGCCAGCCGAGTTCAGTGGTCAGCTTTGCTAGATGGGGTAGGGCCTCTCAGTCTGATAGTATTCTTGTGCTTAGCAACAGGTAAGTTATGCATGGCCCATGGACAGCCCTGTGTTGACAAAATAGTTTATTTTAGCCACAACAGTATGTCTGTGCTTGCAGTAAATGACATAGAAGCCACCTCTACAACCCTACCGCGGGTGACTTTTGTTACCACAGTGGGCCTCAAGTTCATGGCAGCTGTGTCGGGGAGTGGTGCTCGTGGTGTCTTGTTGCATCGTCTGCAGTTTATTGCAGGTTACATCGCTGTTTTAAAGGGTCCTTCTGGTGACCGATGTCTCAGAACCTAAGCAGATATCCTCAAACTCAGGAATACTCTGGGAGTGCGCATTGCTGATGGTTGTCAGAGATGCAGCCAGGGCTGGCGAAAGAGAGCATTTCTCTCTCACAGGGCGGCCCATTAAAGGCCCTGGAGCGAACTTGCTCGTGACAAAGCTGGGATGTGCTGATGCTGCGGTAACTGCAAACATTTCTGCGATGCAGAACTTGAAAAGATGGATCGAGCCAATCTCTGTCCCAGCAGGGGGTGCAGGGGAGTGAGTACATTGCGCCCAGGTTTCATTTCAGGGAATTCCCTTGTCTGCATAAACATGCCCGAGTTTAAGTGGTATTTCATTAAAATAATGTATTGCCTTAGTAAAAGAAGTTCTTGTGCCCTTTGGGCCCCTCTGCAACTACTTAAAGTTCTCGTCTGTTCCTCAGCAGCGGGTCTTTTACAGACCTGCTTCGCAGACTCTCCACGGCGAGAACACTTTCCCTCGTTAATCTCGTTCCGGCGTCTTCAGGCCCAGCACCTTGTCTAGTCAGCGACTAAATATTAATCTGGGCGGCAGTCGGGGCAGGGGCTTCTCTGGGGCGAGCAGTCAATTATGCCAGTCTATTTTCGTTGCCACTCTCGCATCTTCCTACTACTGGCATGAGGAAAATGCCACCAGGATTGCAATGTCCGCCCAGCATTAAAACCCACGTGGGCCGCCCTGCAGCAGGCTGTGCATTCCCATCTCCACTGTGCAAGTTCTTACTCTGTGTCAGCCAGAACCCATGCTCTCTTCGTTTTTTGCATGTCTGTAGGGCATCCTCTGCGTTTGGGAGAGCTGCCTACTGTCTCATGGACACGGCTCCTGCTTACACCCCCTCTCAGAAGGCGAGGCCGTCGCAGTATGCCTCAGTAACCCCTGTTGGATGGCAGCAATTTGTATCTCACTGTTTGACCCTCATAGGGAGGCCTTTATTTCTCCAAGACAAACACCTGTGATTTTTTTCATATTTTAAGATTAGGAAAAGGTCAGGAACTGATGCTCTATGAAGAATTTCCGGCATTATGCCTCTGCTCAGTTTCATGTTTGCTTAGGGCACAGTTGCACTGCTCCAAAATACCGTGTGCTTCTTTTAGTTTCCTCAGTGCTTAATTTCTGCCTGTGTTTTTCAAAAGACCGACTCTTAATATTGAGAGTACACCGCGAGGTGGCGCACTCTGTCAGTTATTAAGTAATGTGTGCCAGTCAAGTGTTTGCCAAAGTAACAAACTAAGAAACATATTTAGAACTAGCGCTTTCAGGCCTTCCCTAACGCCTAGGCTGACCTGGCACTGTTAAAAGTTACACACTTGTTCAAGCCTGATGATTAATAAGTAATGCTGGTACTGGCATTCGACAGCAGCTGCAGGAACTGTGGGTAGTGCCAACCTTGGTCCCTGGCACTACCCACAAAATGAGCACTGCGTTGATGTTTTAAGTTTCTGTAGAAAATGTGCTTTTCCTTATTTTCTACATTTTTTCAAATGGTGTGCCCATGAAAATATTGCCCATGCTGGGCAAGTATTGTCCAAAAGCCTCTTGAGACAATAACTGCCCACAGTGCTTGCATTGCATTTGTCGTTGTCACATGCTACTCCTGCAGAGTTTGAGTGCTGGGCAGAGTGTCCTGAGATGGAAGCATGTCTGTGGCACTGGTATTTTGGAAGTGAGAGTTATTATTATTAATTTTTTATTATTTGTTAAGCTTATAATGCCCGCAGCTACCCAACAAGGGTTTCCCGGCGCCATGACCTAGCACAGTGGTAAGGCATTGGACCTGGCAGGAGCTGTTATTGATCAAACAACCAGGTTTTGATGTTTTTACGGAACCTCGAGTAGTTTACCTCCTTGCGTATATGGGGGGGTAGCTCATTCCAGAGAGATGGACCTAAGTGTGAGAATGATCTGCCTCCCATTCTTGATAGTTTGAACCTAGGTACCCAAAAATTGGCTGCGGATTGTGACCGTAGGCTACGCTTAGGTGTGTAAGGTTGGACTAAAGCTTGAAGATATTTAGGGGCTGTGCCCGCTTTCAGGCCCGGACTGGCCATAGCGGGCACCGGGCAACCCCCGGTGCGCCGCACGGGTGGGGGCCGGTTTTAGGCCTCTGGGGGCCGTTTTTGTTACAGGGCCGTTTTTGCAGCATAGCTGCAAAATTGGCCCTGTAACAAAATCGGCCAAAAACCGCCCGACAAAGTGCTTGGCCCTCCCCCGAGTGGGGAGGTGGGGCCGGCCAAGCATTTTGCCATGGCCGGTTGTGGTTCCCAGTCCGGCCCTGCCCGCTTTTATCCTGAACATATAGCTCAGGGCTTTGAACTTGATACGGTTCTCCAGTTCTTTACTTATGTAGCGATGTATGTTGATGGAGCTGTCTTTCTATGATGATGTAATTGTGATGTTAAATTGCTGGATGGAATAATTTTCCAAATAAACAGCATTTGATGGATGGATTAATTGAGTAAATCAATATGTGGGGGTAAATCATGTACTTTGCTAATCTACGTAGAGCTTCTGGGCACAGATTGCTAGTTGATTCAGGCACTGTATATTGGTATTCGTAATACTGAGTCTATCACGCCATAGTTCGGTTCTACATCAGTCTGTGCCATTGGAGATCTGCAATGGGTACACGTGGCAGTCCACGCAAGGTGCACAGGAAAGGCAAATGTTCGTTTCTAAGGGTCAGCAGCACTTGAAGTTGAGATGAAGCTTTTCTAATGAGATGGTGGAGTTCTATGAATAAAAATATTCCACCATTCCATCACTTCTACCAAATTTTGACAACATGACATAAAATTGTACTTCAATTTACTGCTATTTTTGGTCAGTGTGGCATGCGCACCATGGGTTGCTTTTCTCAGCCTCTTACCATTCCCCTCTCGCCCTCCCGGCCACTGACCCTACCCCCTCTGTAAGCCAACTCTCCCACCTTCCACCGGAGGACATCTGTACTCGCCCCAGAGCGGCTTATTCTATATGCGCTGCAGCCATTGCTCACTCTCTTCTGACTTTCTCCTCTTCTTACCCAGCGCTCAACACAAGGCTGCTGAAGTCGAGCAGAACAAGCAGCTAGTTAGGGCTGCTCCAACTTTGCTGAAAGGCAAAGGGTAAGTGGAGGGCATTGTGTGCTGCGTCCCTGATCTAACAATACTAATCATGAGTGGTTTGGTGATTCTCCTTTTAACAAAATGTTGCTTCACTAATACCTACTGCGTAGATAATTTAGAGTGATCAAATGCAAAACTTGCGAAGGAGGTGTTTGCACTTCCAATCATTTTTATTGCATTTTTATCAAAAAACAACATAAGGCAGGCACGTCCACCTAATATACCCCCACAAAACTCCCCGCCCCCCTTTTGAACCCGGCTATAGTATACCCATCATCTTACTCTGTGCACATATTTTAGTTTCAGTCACTTGCATCAGCGGTTAGAATATCAGCCTCTGTTCAGGTAGTCGCAACAGGTATGATCCCCTTGTCCCTCCCATTGGAGTCTCTTCTTCTCTTATTTGGAATATTTACTCCCTTTAGTCCTCATTTCAGGGTCGTTGAGAATCCTCTTAGACTTTGACCCCTTCCTCCCGTCTTTCAGCATCCACTGCCCTCAGTGCCCTTAGCCTTTTGGAAAATGGGATGCTAAGGATATCCTGTACCAGAAATGGAAGAACTGGCCCTGATATTGCTTTTCATTGTCCACAAATTCATATGCTCGCGTATCCATCCTCAGAATGTGCCTTATCATGTGTACCCATGTGTTATATTCTGGTGTGTCTCTCTCCCCACAAAGTAACAGGATCGCATGTTTCACTGCCAATAGCAAGAAGGAGATTAAAGGGGGCATTTCTGACCATGATCTATAGGCTTCATCCCGACTGGGACAGATTGGTTGTGGCTTTGTTACGGAGTATCAGCTGGGTGTCTCAAATCCCTTTCCACAGCGGATGTAAACATTGTCATTGATATAATGAGATCGGACAGCTAGTCGCAGCCCATATCAGGGAGAAGATCTCACATTTAGACTTCACCAGGCTAATGGTTTGTAACTCACCCTGCCAAATTGACCATTGTGGCATCGCATCAAACCTGGTGATGATTCTCAACAGCTTTGTTAGCAGCAGGGAAAGTTGACTGGCATTGGAGCACTTTGACACAAATATAGGTAATGATGTATTGAAATCACAAAATGATTGAAGATGTATAATGGCAGCACAGGACAATTATCTCAGTAAACAGCGATTTGTCTTGCTAGTGCAAAGAAAATTAGTTATTTTCTAATGTCCAAAGATATGCGGAAAGTCACCGTATCCAGCATTCAGCCATCGGGTCCACATTTTAATCAACCTGAAAGCGGTGGCCAGTGGATTGTCATTCTTTGTTTCTTTCCTTGCCATTACATTTTCAAAATCACAGCTAGAGGACAGAGGTGGGGATTGGTGAAACAGCCACCCACAAGAAATATGGTAACACTATTCATATTAATTAGTTAATTATTTTAAGGTAAGGTTTCCAATGTCAAGATCGTCCCTTGTTTAACCCCGGCCCCTTCATGGGTGGACCCATTTAGCACAAGAGCAATGAATATCTGTGCAATATGGGAGCCTAATGGCCCCTCCTCACATTCTGCAGAGGGGGAGGGGCGTCATTTTGCTGTAGGCCACTGAATGGCCATTTTTACCCAAATGAAGTGGCCTTTAAACTTTCCATGCTCAACTCCCACTTGAGTATAAAGAATCTAAGCCAAACCCTTTGAAGAGGGGTGTATCTCAGAAGGAATTTAGCCACAAAACGGATATTTAGTGGTGCGCTTGAGTGTTTCCAAATAACCATTTTAAATATGAAAAGTAAGTGTCCGATCCAGAAGTCTGTAACAGAACTGAGGGCACCGAGAGAGAGAGACCTCCAACAAGAAGTGCAGTATAGAATTCAACTTCAGTGATATTTACTTAATTTAAAAACAGCAAGCTTAAAACATCTGCAATGGTTGGGGGAGTGATGTCCAACTACAAAAATGAATGTGCACTGTCACCTTTTAATATGTTAAAATAATATTTTTATCACGGGATGATGTTAATTTCCCATTCTCAAAAGTATATTTTGCCAGGTACATTAGTAAACCCTCTTTCGTTTTTTATATATATTTGTGAATCAACCATAGGCTTCCTATCTGAGCCTGAAACCCCTCTAAGCCTTCCTTGCCGCCCACTTAAGTAAGCCCTTCCCTAAAAAACAAACGGTCTTTGCATTTTTGTAAAAAGTGAAGAAAACCTTCGCTTTTGTTATTGCCGTATCGCTGCAGTTGTGTTACTAAAAAATATAGGGATTGCAAAGACTTAACCCGTCACAGAGTGAGTTTTAACGGCTAGAAGGACATCAGTTTAAAAGGAGGCTGTCGAGGGCATAGGTGTGCCAACAGTGAACACAGCAGCAATAGACACCGAAAGCCACCTGACACACCTCTCCTTAACCTCTCTGATACACCTACACAATTTAATATTTTTATTTTTCCATCTCATTTTTTGCTTTTATATAGCACTTGACACAAATTGAAAGCTATTTCACAACAGCGCTGGGAGGGTGTGGGATGCACAGACCCCAGAAGGGCCATCACCCATTAAAGAGGTGAACTTCCTCAGGTTTGCTTTCTGGCAAAGAAGTAGTTGGAGAGCCTTCCAATGTGAAGTCTCAGCTTTCTACCCGTAAGCAGTCGCTGGACGGGGGAACTATTATTATTTAGAATCACTCCACTCCACAAGGGTTTTTAGCCCTGCCATGGCATTGCAACAGCGGCATGACGCGTTATGAGGTCGCCTCATCTATAACCACTGTAATTGGTTTACATTTGAAATTTCTTTCAGCAAGTATAAATCATACAAATACCCTGATTGGCTGAGTTATTGATGTTAGAGTGATAGTGTGTGCTTCTCCTGGATGTTTACCTTCTAGGCGTTATGTCATTGCAGAGACATCTAAATAGAGAAATACTGGTGCGGAGAAATGTTACGGCAAAGGAAAATAATGTAAGATTGCTACAACAAAATGGAAGGCTAATACAAAAATTGTTTATTTCGAGATAAGATAAAACTTTTAAATGAACGGGTTAAATATGCTACACAGAAGCAGAGGAACGAAAAGATTTAGGGTTAGAATGTATGTTATGGTGAGTGTTAGAATTCGGGTTCAGACTAGAGCGATGCTTAGAAAATTGGTTTAAAGTTAGGGCTAGCATAAGGTGAAAGTAAGTTTAGGAATGAGTTGACATTCATTTTCAGAAAAATAGTTGTTTTTTTTGCAGGGGGTTTTCTGAAAAGGTGTGTTTCTCTGTAGACACTTTTCTCCATAGTTGTTGTTGTGTACAGTTATTTTCCTATGAGGACATCCTTTCATTGCATGCAGCTTTATTGTTACTTGGAATTCCACCACCCCCTTCAACTCGCCTTACATACTAGAATCTGTCAATCAAAAAGTTTCTATATAGCACTCACACTTATGGGCAGCCAAACGATTGGCATAAAGCCAGAGAGCAAGTCCCTCTCATATCAACAGAACAAAACTGTCTATAGATGCGTTTCAAAGGACAATGGCTGCTCGATGCACTGGTCGGTTCTATACCATGGAAAGGCCTCCCGCCCTGCTTCTATTGATGGAGCTGGCACTAGCAGTTGTGTGGTCCTGTAGGAATGATGTGAAGAGAAATACTATTAGGTATGCTAGGGGATTGCTGTTGATCGGTGGATGAGCCAGCCTGGGGGCCATCAAGTCCAGCCTTTCCTGGACCTACAGCCTTTTTGAAGAAGAAACACAACATCAGGGAGCAATGCTGGTGATGGTTCTCGCTGCATTTGACAAAACCCCATTACTAAGTTGTAAAAATTAACCTTACATCCAAGTATAGTTTGTTTCACTTTTGCTGTCTCTGGTTCACCTAAAAAAGGACGGACTTTACCAGGTAACTTAAGATTTACCGGTTGGCACCAACAAATGCATGTGTTTGGTAGATCATGGACAAACAGGGTTCAAATACACCAAGGGTCCGACCTTTATTTTTCACTGGACTTGGCTGGACTGCCCAACGTGAAGATGAGGCGGGTGATTCTTTTTTGCCTTGAGAATCTCCTGAGGCCAAGATTATGAACTCTCTTTTTTCTTTAAGTCTTAACCAGTCTTCAAGCATCTGCTGCTGAATGTGGTCAGAGATTATATTTATTCTGTCTTGGTCATTACACAGATCGCCTGATAGAGGAAATATGATCGGGATATCAGCTGCATAAGTAGGGATCAAGTAGCTCATCCATGCCGCATGCTCACATTAAAAATTATTGGGGAGAGGAAGGAACACTGGGGTTCTTATGAGGGCACATGACTAGTTGTTGACAACCCTTTTCCTATTTTCACCTCTGCCTGTTGCTACTAGTCATCCTATTCTGGCATTGGGAGGTTAATAAATAAAGGAGATTGTGCATTATTTATTCCTGAAATCAGAGCGGGTGTGCCTTGGCTGACTGGAGATTCTGATTGTCTTGGTTAAACGCCTGTAGAAAGGGATCTTATCTAATACCAGATGATGCTCATGATATTGGTAATGTGTGAAGATAAAGCAGTGAAAAGGAACAGATTTCCTATCCAAATTTGTAAAATGTACAATCCTAAGCTTGCAGATGGGTATAAAGACCGATTGAGGTTGGCGCTGCAGCAGTTCTTCTCCTGTAGACCCACAGGGTGGGCAGTGGGAACCTTGAAGGACATAGAGCATAACTGTAAGCGAAGAGCAGTCCAAGCTACACCAGCATGAATCACAAAGCACCTTCCTCCTACTGTAACAGCTGTGGCAGCGAACTCGCCTGTCGGCAGAGCTCCCCAAGCCAACATTGTGAGTTATGTTGCAATCACTTAATGGTATGTGGAAAGTAAGAGGGCGTTTGGCAGCCTCAGTGTGAGATCACCATCCCAGTATCTTTCTTAGTGCCCTGCAGATTACACAGCTAATGTACCAGAGAAGCAAAAGATTTCCAAATCTCTCATTCTTTGTTACCTTTAACATTTGGTCACCGCCCATGTATGGATAATATTATTCCCTACAACCTCATTTGGTAGGCTAATGAAAAGGGTGTGGCGTTATGGCATTTATATCTTTATTGTGCTTCCAGCAGCGCTTTCAAGGTGTATCTGTTGAAAATAGATCTCCTCTCTTGGGCAGTTTTGGAGAGTTGATTAGACGAGGAGGTGGAACGGAGTGGTTCTTCCGTTTTCTTGAAATCCAAAAGCGACTGTGGTTTTCCTCAATGTTGGTAGCTTAGCAGCACTAATTAGCATTTTCCTAACCTCGTGGCCTTTTGATTTGCATGGCACAATTGTTAGCTTTCCTCTACATGAGAATATCTATTTTGAAAAGAGTTATTAGAATGCTCATTTCTACCCAGAGTGCACACTCTTTGAAGCTTTGTATAACACTGGATATCTTCCTTAACATTCTTGTCTAGAAATAAGTACAGTTGATTTCTCAAGTTATTTCATAATTTGTACCTAAACCCGGGGCTAACCTTGTCTCATTTGCTACACTTCATGTCTACAGCATTATGAGAATTGTTTCCATAGTCTTTCTTTGCTTTTCGTTGCATGTCGTCTTCTGCTGTATCTCATTACTTTCATGTTTTTTCATGTGCATGCTTCCCTTCTCCTCACCTTTTACCTCTTTCCAGGGTACATTACAGCCTCGATGTTGCAGACAGGCTAGCTGATGAACATGTTCTCATCGGGCTGTATGCCAACATGCTCCAGACCAGCCCCACATGGTTAGTAAATGATTTTGCCACAGATTAGGGACTGAAAATGAGTTGGTTCACAGGCTGTCTAGCTAACAGAGACAGTGCGAAGAGTGTTAATGTATACTTTTCCAGCGTTTGGTCTGACAGCTGCCCCATCTTTCCCAAGCTGTCGGGGGACCCACCACTTCAGGGGCACCTCAGGCCACCTTTCAGTCCAAAACCAATAAAAAGCTGTGAGATTTGGGTGACGCAAGGGCCCCCTTCACATTTTGCAGGGGGCCCCATTATTTTTTGTTTAGCAAGCCGCTCTGCTCAGTGTTTGCCACTTTTTTGCCACATGAAGACTCCCAGGGTGGCATTCACAGCTGATGATTCTCCATATGGCCATGGTGTGCTCTGCCACCTTATGCTGTCCAGTAGTGGCCATGATCCACTCTTCCCCTACAGTGCTGATCTGATCATTATTTGATGTCCAGGGAAGAGATATGTGGTAAGGATCACAGCTACGTGTGGTACATGTTTCTTGTTGGTATTTAAAGTGGGTCGTTTTGTAGATAATGTAGCATTTTTCAAACAAGTAATCACTAACACAATCCAATAAAACAGACTTTTTATAAACATGGGAAATAGGACATGTAATTGTGTCCTCAAGTGTGATCTACAGGACTTTGATCTAAACAACTTTTATTCAAGACTGAAAAAATGACAATGTTAAAAAAAACATTTAGTAAAAACAAGAAGGTAAAGCAAAGCTTACCTCCTCCAACCTCAAAGAAACACCCCAGCTATGGAAAGGTGAAAAGAGGGAGATAATGACGCTTTCTGTAAGAATTCACAGTGGCAGGGCACTGTTCAGACAGTGGCGGCGGCAACACAGTGCTTTCACTGAGCTCCCACCGCTTCCTTAATGAGAAGACTTTGCAGAGGCAAGCTGGAGGTCTCCTTAAAGTGGGCTTGCCTCACTGCGTGGTAGCATGAGCTGAGCTGGAGGCACTTGTGCAAGTGGGGACAGCACATATGCATTTCTGGTTAGGTAGTCAGAAATCCCTTTCTCTCCAAAACGGTTACATGGCTTTTAAACTCAGCTTGGCATTTTATAAGAAAGTTCATATCATAATTTGGTGCTTGCTTTTTCTGTCCTAACCTTGGCCTAGGTTGGCCACTTTTCAACAGTGTAGCATGGCCAGCTCTTGAGGAGGGTGATTAATTGCTGCTTGCTCTCACCAGTAACGCTTCCTTTAAAATTCAGCATGCTTCCTGGCCTCACTTGCAGTAACTGGCCAATCTCTTCTGTTCTGCTAAATCAAAGGTAGGTGAGTTGCATGAAGAAAGGTAAGGGCAGGGATACGCGTGGTGTATTGTCAGCAACATGTTGGATCCTCTTTTTTTTTCAGGTCAAATTTTAGTCATTCATAGACTAGTTGCAATACGTACATTATATATAAGAAAAGATGAAGGAGGCAGAAAAACTAAAAAGGCAGGTTAGAAAAGAAGAGAGATGCATTTATAAAAAAGAGACTTTGAACAATCGTTGCATATCGGAAAATGTCCTACACCATATTTAGTCAGCATTATCTCTGGAGGGGATCCAGCAGAGTTTATTCCAGGTCCTTTCAAACTTTTTCAGAGAGGTGAGAACTCTGGCTTTAGCCACAGCCAACTCTACCTCGTAAATCTGATGAACGAGAACCTACCATTCTACTGCCTTGGGAGCATTCAGAGAGATCCATGCCCTGGCGATACACAGCTGGGAGCACACCAGCATAATCATTACCAGGTCATGAGTACCTCCCTCGCAGTCATAATTAACCCCCATAATGTTTTGCTTAGTGGCTATTACACTCAGATGACCCAGGACAGATGACATAAACTGGCTCACCTCTGCTCAGAATTCTTGAAGGGCGGGGCAGAGCAAACATGTTGGGTCCTTAGACGGAAATGTTTTATGTCATCTGGAGTTGCTATCATCTAGATGGACATTTTAGTGGCTGCGCCAAAAATAATCATTTTCATCTCTTTTGTGAAAGCATGTCAATTCAAATTGAGGATTGTCTTATCAAGAACTGTGCAGATTGAAGCTGTAAATAAAGATACATTAAAGTACTTGGATATTTCACTTACGATGTTAAATTATAGTGTAATCTCTGATCCAGTTGTGAATAGCAGTGCCGGGTGTTACAGCACCAATGGAGTCCTCATCAATGTGCACATGTTTCTCTCTGCTTACTTACTTAAGAATTGCAGGGTGCCTGGTAGGGCATCTCCACATACACTATTCATTCATTACTTCGTCAGCAACATGACACCAGACCTTGTGTAGGCCAGGCTCAGTTTGCCAGTGTGGCAACAACTAGGAAGAAATTGTGGTGCATTACAACATAATCATATGAGGGTAGAGCATAAAAGTACAGGCCTCAGTCACTAGTGGAGGTCAACAAGAGGGTACAGTCAAGCAGGAAACTGAGGTGGTAACCCTATGCAAATGGCATTCTTCACAGACACGCCTAACTAAAATATGTGGTTCAGAAGTGAAGTTTCAGTGGCTGTAGAAAATAAATATATGAAAATGTACCAAGTAATTAACTAGCAGTTAAGTAGTAGGTGTGCTAGTGGGGAATATCCTGTCGGTAAAAAGGGGTTACCTCTCTAACCCCTCAGAAACAAGGACAGATGCATATGAAAACAAATGGTGCCAACAAAGAAGGATATTTTTGTATTTCATTAGGAAATAGAAGGCGTGGATACTCAGCCATTCTCGGAGGGAATTGGTTTCCACATGTTCTTTTATCCATCTGCACAGCAAAGACACTTGAGAATACATTCTGTTTCGGTTATTCTAATGCTATCAACATAAGTTTAAAGGAGTATTTATTGAGCATAAATACAGCCATCCAAAATGAGAATAGTGGTCAATATTTAATGCGCCATAGGCACTGGTGCTAAAGTGAAAGGTAATGTAACACAATGTGTTGGTCATGCTTTATTACACACATACACACACACACTTATTTTGTCTAGTGGCGGTCACTACTGTGTGGTAATAGTTAGACCACATTTCCATGTGAAAAAGATTTTCTGGTTTACTTACAACTTAGGCGCTGTTTGATGAATCTTCACAGAAATTTCCACCAAAAAGTTCATCCACCTTAGCTTCTTCCTGGAGAGTTCGGGGGTGATCCATCAATCGGGGGTCTATTAAAAAAGGGGATCCTGTAACGCATTATCCCCATGCAATTTTCCATCGGAAAATTAGACACAGCTACAGCATAAACGGATGAACCAAATTTGACTGAAAGCTAGATTTTGGTCCAGAAAGTATGCTTTTATGATTTGGTGTAAATCCATTCATTAGTTTTAGTTAAGACTCAGGCCGCGGAGGATCCACAGAGCCAACAGATCTAAAGAAAAGATGGTTGGCTTTCACCACATCAGCAAAGATGTGGTGGGAGTCATTTTAGGATTCACATGCACTGCTAATTATCTCACATATTACATCACTTATGACATATTGTATGACATCATTGATAACATCACTGCAACACCTGAAATATCATCATTGATAACACTGTTTATGGCAAGGGGCACAAGTTATAGTTGCTTGAAATAAATATGACTGGTGAATGTTGATGGTTTTCTTTGTTTAAATGATATGTTTTAACTGACAGTTTCACCAGACTATAATATCTCTTAAACTTTGTTTTTCTCAGTGAGTTTCTAATTTTTTTTTCCAACAGAAAGAAAGATAATACAATTCTTCTTAATTATAACATCACTTTAACCTTTGTGTTTTTTTGTGAGTATTTATCTATATATACTGTTCCTCGTTTTGTACCGAACACCCAACCAAATGGTGCGTCAGCCAAATGGACTCTGCTCACTTCGTCTATATCGCCAATCTCTTCTCTTCAAGAAATGCACAGACACTGTCAGGCCACAGTGACCGTGCATTTGTTTAGGAGAGTGGAGATATATATATATATATATAAAGAAACAGCATGAAGGCTTGTAATGTGGGGCTTGTGTTGGAGAGGGGAGAGAATGTGTGAAAGCTCCTACTGGAGATACAGAGTCTGGAAATAGAGAGCTGCACCTAAGCTTACATTTTCCTAGAAATGATTGTCCCTTTTCTGTCCAACGGAATACAACAGTATATGGAGCAGGCACTGGAAGTGCCAATTATTCCAGCACTTATATATTTAAAATATGTTCAGCAATATTGATTAACACAAAACCCAGATGTTGCATGGGCAGCTGCAGTCCAAGCTCCCCATCACAAATACCAGAAACATGGCAGTTGGCAGCAGTAGCAGTACAAGGTTCTCAAACTTGCACAAAACAGGTACAATACAAAAAAGCAGAAGTTACTCTTCATCCCTGACTGCAGCAGTGCATTCACCCTTCCACACATAATATATGCACGTGATGAAGTGCAGAAGTGTCAGCTTCACTCCGAGTGTGATGTTAGATGTGAATGTGTGGGGTATATACGGTGTAATGTGAGTGCATGATGGTACAGGTGATTGCTGTTGAAGTGAAATTAGGGTGAGAAGAGGTGTATGAAGATACGCATATGAGTCTGAGAGGAAGATGAGATGTGTCATGGAGAGCAAGGGGTGATAGAGTGAGAGGGAGAGGGTGAAGATGGAGTATTAGGTGGAGAGCAGATGGTGAGACTAGATGGGTGTAAAGCAAAGTGGAACAGAAGAGAAGAGCTGTATACCATAAAAATGTGGTTGTGTATAATATAAAGCTACCATGAAAGTGTCAGGAATGAGTAGGAATGGATATAAAAGATACTGCACCTGAGCAGGAAAGCAGTAAAACCAGGTTAATAGTGGGATTGAAAGAAGTTCGGAAGAATTGCGGGTGATTAAATGAGCTGGCCGGGACTGGCCTTTTATTTCACTGTTCATTTCCCTAGTGGGCTAGAGCCCTTGGTGGATTTTTGTGAAAGTCCAGTCGACTCCTTGTGCCTCTGTCACTTTCCCAAGGTATCCAAGTTTAAACTGCAGCCGCCACAGGGAACAGGGAGGGAGGGTGAAGGTAGAGAGAAAGTGATCAGAAAGGGAGAAGAGAGGGAGAACGGATGGATGTAAAAAGCAAAGTTGTGCAAAGAGTTGAAGGAAGAGAGGATGATTTTGGCACTGATGCCAGAGCTGCTTTTGGTTTTCTATTCCAGCCTTGTAAATGGTGGAGAGGTGGTGAGAGGGAAACAGCAAGGAGTGAAAGACATAATAAAGGGCAAAACAAGCAAGCAAGTTTATGAAGAAGCCATGCTTTGCCCAGGGAGGAGGAATTCACATCGACCCTGACACCGCCGCTACCAACCTCAAATAGTGGATCAACGACTGCGCCAACACCCTCGCCCCTCTCAAGACCTCCACCACCAACCACACCATCAAGAAAGCCACCTGGTTCACCGAAGATCTCCAAACCTCTAAGCACACCTGTCGAAAACTTGAGAAGAAATGGCTCCACGACCAAACACCAGAAGACCACACAGCCCACAAGAACGCCACCCGCAGGCACCACCAACTCATCAGGACCGCCAAGAGGACCGCCTCGACGACAATGCACACAACACCAAAGAGCTCTTCAGCATCGTAAAAGAACTCTCCAACCCCAGCTCCAACACCAACGACATTCCACCATCACATCAAGACCTGTGCGACTCACTGGCCACCTTCGTTCACTGCAAGATCACCGACATCAACCAAGCTCCTGAGGCGACTACAACAAATCCAGAACACCTCGGCACGACTGATCCTCGACATCCCCCGACGCAGCCACATCACACCCCACCTGAGAGGCCTGCACTGGTTCCCAGTCAACAAGAGGATCACCTTCAAACTCCTCATCCACGCACACAAAACCCTTCACAACGCCGGACCAGCATACCTCAACGACCGACTCAGGTTCTACAGCCCCACCTGCTGCCTCCGCTCTGCCAACCTCCCCACTCAGTCCCCCGCATCCGGAAAACCACCGCCGGCGGCAGATCCTTCTCCTACCTCGCCGCCAAGACATGGAACACCCTCCCTACCAACCCACGACAGACCCAGGACCTGCTGGCCTTCAGAAGACTCCTCAAGACCTGGCTCTTCCACCAGTAGCAGCCCCCCCCCCCTCCCTCCCCCCCTCTTAGCACCTTGAGACCCTCAAGGGTATGTAGTGCGCTTTATAAATGCATTGATTGATTGATTGATTGACATCAGAGAATTATATCCACAACACCCAGGACGGGTTTGGGGTGGTTAAATCAGTGCAGCAGCGGCACCTACACTGACCTTGGGGTGGCTCTGTGGTTAGACGTAACATGGGTTTAAAAACACCTACTTGCAGAGCTCCTTATGTGTTCAGCAGTTTTCAAGCAACAACAAAAATGTCAAATAATGCTGATGATTAATTTTCATGCTGGCGCGACATGGGAGTTTTGTCTAGTGGCAGTTTTGATTCATCAAAAAGTAGCACAGACGGTCAATATGTCTGCTGCAAAGAATGTTTACCAGGCAGATAACAGAACTGTATTTCATTTGATTTCAATTAATTACTGGAACCTCCTGAGGCTCAGCCGGGAGTAGTTTGCTTCGCTCGAGAGACCCGCTCTTTTTTATACTTGACAGCATCTCTTTTAAATTGCACTTTCTTGAGTTGTAGGCACCCGCTCTTACCTGTGCTGGCACCCTCACAACAGCGGATTTTAGCGCTGTAGGGGAGAAGTGCAGACTATCCTCTGCCGCCATCACACACGCCCAGCCACGGGACACGCCCACCTGAGGCCACATCCACCGCAACCTGCCCCCGCCCTATAAACATGTGCATTTTTCGGAAGCGCAGCGGATGAGCGCAGCGGGCGCGTTGTAGGCGCGCCGGAGTCGCGCCAGAGTTAAGCCCGTCTGCGCCCGTCCGCGACTGGCCGGGGCAAGGGGCAGGGGATGCTGGCCATTTTATCTCATACACGGCCAGACACTTGATGGACCTCAACTCACCCGGACTGGCTCTCCCCTCAGCCACCAGGGGAAAACTCACTGCACTTGACATTCTATGCAACCCCCCCCCAACACGATCCCCTTACTCCCCAGATTACTCCTGCACCGAGCCATTACACAATTCGGGTACTATTTCTAAATACCCGCTCTATGGTCAGACACCAAGTAGATATCTTCACCCTGCTAATCCAAGAAAAGCCTGACCTACTTCTGTTGACCGAGTCTTGGCTCACAGAGGATTCCCTCCCTGACATCCTAGCAGCCCTCCCTCCAGAGTATTTCATCCTTCATGCTGACCGGACCGCCGATCATCCCGGCGGGGGGGTAGCGGCCATTGTCTCTAAACGATTCCATCTCATTTCCTCGTCATCATTTGAGCTCCCACATGTAGAGAATTTGGTCATTAACCTGGGTACGGAAGCTGGGGCTTTTTCTTTTGCCCTTTTATATCGCCCCCCCCGCTCCATGCCGGATTTTGCCGAGAAACTATGCGAACATCTGACTGCTCTTTTGCCTTCAGTCTCTACGTTCGCCCTATTTGGGGACTTTAATCATTGGTTCAATGACGATAAAGCTGGGCCACAAGCCACAGCGCTATCCGAGACTCTGACCAGCCTGAACATGAGTCAGCATGTTATCTCACCCACACATGTAAAAGGCCATATATTAGATCAGATCTGGACATTGAATTTATCCCTTTCACCACCTTCCACGTCTCCATGTGTATGGTCAGACCACTATATAGTCGAGACGACTATCACTCTCAGTGGGCGTGCAAGGGCCCCCTTGATGGCCGGCGGCTCCGCACGCAAATGGAACAATTATGACTCCAAGGGATTCTTAGCCACCCTGGCCTCTACTCGTCCAACCACCTCCCCTGTTGACGATGTCAACAGGATTGACACTAACATCCGAGGCTGGTTAAAAAGGGCCAGTGATCAATTTGCCCCAGTAATTAAGTTTCCCCGCACTAGACATCTGAACGCTAACCGGTGGTTCTCGGAAAACCTCAAGAAAATAAAACTGGAGGTGCGTCAATCAGAACGCATCTGGAGGCGAGACTATTCCCTGTCATCCAGACAGAAATATGTAACAGCTCGGAGAGAATATAAATTAGCTATCCTCTCAGCCAAATCCGAGCATATCTCCGACAGAATTTTCTCAGCCACCAACAAATCCTGTGAGGTGTTCAGGATCATGAACGAACTGACCACGGATGATAGGACCCTCCCAGCCCAACTCCCGACCAAAGAGACCTGCGAGACCCTCAATCTTTTCTTCACCGAGAAGATTATCAAGATCAAAGATTCTATCACCTCGGTTCCACTACCGTCACCTCCTCTTGATACTTCTCCGAACAATTGCTCATCTCTCACCTTGCTACCTATCTTAGACCCCCCTACCTTAGCGAAATTAGCCAATCGCGTGAAATCTGGCTCCCCGGACGACCATTGTCCTCCAATGGTGCTCCGGGATGTCTGTCTTGAGCTGCCGGAATGCATACTGCCTCTCCTGAATACTTCGCTCACCTCTGGCACAGTCCCTGGCTCCTTCAAGGAAGCCATTCTTGTGCCGCTCCTGAAGAAGCCAGGGGCTGATGCGGCTGAACCTTCTAATTATCGCCCAATATCCCTGCTGCCTTATTTTTCCAAACTGCTCGAAGCCCATGTCACCGGGTGTCTCTCCAATTTCATCGAGAGCTCTCGCTTCCTTGAGCCTAATCAGGCTGGCTTTAGGCCAGCCCACTCCACGGAAGCTGTTATCCTGGCAGTTATGGACACTTTAAGAGGGAATGCAGATGCCAAGAGACCACAGGCGCTGGTCCTTTTGGATCTATCTGCCGCGTTCGACACGGTGGATCATGACATCCTTCTCCACCGTGTCGGACAGGCTGGCATTCAGGGCGCAGCCCTTAGGTGGGTGGAGTCATTTCTGACAGGAAGATCACAAGCTGTACGCCTTGGCCCCTTCACCGCATCAAAATCCCCAATCACCTGTGGTGTCCCTCAAGGTTCCTCTCTCTCCCCGCTATTGTTTAATCTTTATCTCCGTCCCCTGATTCATTCTCTTCATAATTGGGACGTTACCGTCTTCAATTATGCTGACGATTTGCAGCTCATCTTCCCCCTTGATTCTCCCCAGGCAATCAACAACTTCCATGCCGTTATGACTCATATCCAACAATGGGTGAATTTGAATCAGCTAAAATTAAATCCTGGAAAGACCGAGCTACTTCTCCCCGGTTCCAGTGCTGTACACTGGGGTCCGCAGTTCTGGCCCCCCGTTTTGGGTCCCCCTCCTACACCACTCAAGGCCGTCAAGAGTCTGGGGGTGACGATCGACGCCGAATTGTCGCTTAAAGCTCAAGTAGGGGCCACGATCTCTTCGTGCATGTTCCAACTTCGAAAGATCCAGAAGATCAGACACCTACTCCCACATGCGGCTCTGTGTCAGGTCGTCATGTCCCTTGTCTTATCGCGCCTTGACTTTTCTAACTCCCTCTACCATGCACTTCCACGAGCTCTCCTACATCGTCTTCAGGTTGTACAGAACCAGGCAGCCCGCCTGATATTTAAGATCCCTAGGTGGCAATCCGCGAAGCGTTTGCTCCGCGAGCTTCATTGGTTGCCAGTGAAGGAGAGAGCTGCCTTCAAGATGGGCTGCATGGTATTCAAATCCCTTCACTGTCCCTGCCCCGCGTTTATAAAATCTCTGGTCACCTTGTATCAACCTGCACGCTCCCTCCGTTCAGCTTCCCTTCATTTGGTCGTCACTCCTAAATTCAAACTTAATAAGTTTGGAGGTCGTCGATTTGCCTCGTCGGCCCCCAAACTTTGGAACTCCTTTCCTCTGGCCATTAAATCCAGCAATTCTCTTCTTCAGTTCAGGAAATCCCTCAAAACTTTTCTTTTCACTCTGTCAGGATAAACTCTCCTTGCCCTCACCTCAGTTGTCCTCCCAGTAAGCGCCAAGAAACCCTCAGGTGTTAGTGCGCTCAATAAGTGTCATTTAACATAACATAACATAACATTTGGATGGTTCAGTGCGTTACTGCGTTTGTCACTGGGAAGGAAACAAGCTACCGGGGACCGGTTTCTGGCATTTCAGCCGTCTTCGGCCCGGCTTGCTTGAATCCTGATGGTGCAATGAGCTAGGGACTCATGTCTGAGTATACCCTTCCACGCTTATGGTGGACAAAATATTTAAACAACAGGGGGTGGTGATGGACAGAGTTTCTGAATTAAGCAGAATACTCTCACCCAGTCAAGAGATCAGGGCTTAATCCAACACCGTTTTTTAGCTCACTGCACCATCCCAGTTCAGAACCTGGCTATATGCAAATTAGTCTCAGACATGAGTCCCTAGCTCATTGCACCATCAGGATTCAAGCAAGCCAGGCCGAAGACGGCTGAAATGCCAGAAACCGGTCCCCGGTAGCTTGTTTCCTTCCCAGTGAAAGAATTGGCTTGGTAGTTTGGTTTGCCCTGTTCCCATGATACACTGGGCCAGGGACAGACTAATTTGCATATAGCCAGGTTCTGAGCTGGGATGGTGCAGTGAGCTAAAAAACGGTGTTGGATTAAGCCCTGATCTCTTGACTGGGTGAGAGTATTCTGCTTAATTCAGAAACTCTGTCCATCACCACCCCCTGTTGTTTAATTATTGAGGTGAGAGACTGGCAGCAGATGGAAAATAGTGGGGAAAACAGCTCTTCACGACAGAGTTTCCAGAATTTGGGGGGTAAAGGATCAGAAGGTGATCCAGAAGACACCCCGTCAGCTAAAGAGCAAAAATCCTCAAAGGATGGTAGAGGGAAGTTGCTCAGCTCCTCTGGTTCAGTACTCTCCTACCCCTTCTCTGGCGAGATGGAGTCGTGTGCAGTACCGCCAGTTGAGGGGGAGAGATTGTTTAAGATGTTGGCAATCTTGTCCTCAAAGGCTTGAGCTAGTGAGTCGCAGAGAGCTTGTGAAGCCGGGATGGCATTTTTGGTGCAGCCAGGATGGGCCAAGTCCTTTACGATCTTGAATAAGGCCTGAGATTTGTTTACGGCTGTCAACAAAGATTCTTCTAAAAATCTGGCTTTGGCCCGCTTGATCTGGGTCTTATAAGATGCCAGTGCTTGTCTAAAGAGGACTCTGTGTGATTCCAGGTACTGTTTCCTCCAAGTCCGCTCAGCCTGTTTGCATTGGAGCTTAAGCTGCCGAAGTTCTTCCGAGTACCATGGCATGGCGAGATTAGTCCTATCTTTGATTTTCCGTAGCGGAGCCAAGGAGTCCAGAGAAGTAGAGATTTGCTGACAGAAAGTCTCATAACTCTCATCAACATTCGCTCCCAGTGCAAAGCCCCAGGCATCAGAGAAGGCAGAATTGTTTGTTTGAGGAGTTTGGACCATTGTCTCCCCATTCTAGTGCCCGCTGCACTCTCTTTCTTTAAGAAGGCGCTAGTAAACGAAAGGGAGAACTGGACAAGGGCGTGGTCCGTCCAGCACTGGGGCAGGATGCCAAGTATTGAAGTGCGACCCGCATCCGAAAAGAGTAAATCAAGAATATGGCCTTTTGAATGGGTTTTGGAGAGTACTAGTTGTTCAAGCTCAATGCTGTGACAAGCTTGTACCAGTTCTTCGTAGGCCGTCTTGGTCGATCCTTCCGACCACAGGTTAAAATCCCCCAACACCATCAACTTTGTGTGGGAATGTGAGAGATCATATACTAAATCTATGAGCTCAGGAACGGCTGATAACGGACTAGCCGGGGGTCTATAACATAGTAGACCCGTAAGTAGTACACCTCCAAGGTCCTTGATGGAAAAGCCCAGTGTTTCGCACCCAGCAATAGCCTTGACGTTGAACTGAGTGAGGTGTAGAGTCTGTCTAAAGATTATACCAGTTCCACCTCCTCTGCCTCCCACCCTAGGATTATGCATTATTTTGAAGCCCGGGGGGCAGGCAGTCCCAAGTTCCACCGAACCGGACGATGTTGTCGACGTCTCTGTCATGAAGAGAACGTCAAGATGGTAGGAATCGAAAAGTAGCGCGATCTCATCACAGTGCTTGACGAGTGAGCGCACATTCAACAGGTGAATTATCTTGTGAGGTTTGGAAGTCCCTAATCGCCATATGCATAACACAATGTTTCTTACTAAATCTTTCCATCGCAAAGTCTTGTTGACAGAAATAAAAACACAGCCTTCCACCTCTGTGTACCTTACTCAGTAATTTGACCTGCCTCTAAGTGGTTCAGATACTTTGCTGGCATAGCACGTGCTCGCATCATGGTTCCGTCAAGTTGGCTATACTGAGACAATGAGCTGTGCTCATTGTGCAGTGCAGCCAAACACTTAACCACACTAGGACCATTAGTTTATGTCTAACGGTGATGGATCAAGCCCTGATCTTTGGACTGGGTAAGAGTGGTCTGCTTAATTCAGATACTCTGTTCATCACCACCCCCTTTTCTGAATCGTTTTTGGCCACTATAGGTGTGGCAGGGTATACTCAGACATGAGTCCCTTTCTCACTGCACCATCAGGATTCAAGCAAGCCGGGCCGAAGACGGCTGAAATGCCAGAAACCGGTCCCCGGTAGCTTGTCTCCTTTCTGGTGAAGAATTGGCTTGGTAGTTTAGTCTGCCCTGTTCCCATGATGCACTGGGCCAGGGACAGACTGATTTGCATATAGCCAGGTTCTGAGCTGGGATGGTGCAGTGAGATAAATAACGGTGATGGATCAAGCCCTGATCTTTGGACTGGGTAAGAGTGGTCTGCTTAATTCAGATACTCTGTTCATCACCACCCCCTTTTCTGAATCGTTTTTGGCCACTATAGGTGTGGCAGGGTATACTCAGACATGAGTCCCTTTCTCACTGCACCATCAGGATTCAAGCAAGCCGGGCCGAAGACGGCTGAAATGCCAGAAACCGGTCCCCGGTAGCTTGTCTCCTTTCTGGTGAAGAATTGGCTTGGTAGTTTAGTCTGCCCTGTTCCCATGATGCACTGGGCCAGGGACAGACTGATTTGCATATAGCCAGGTTCTGAGCTGGGATGGTGCAGTGAGATAAATAACGGTGATGGATCAAGCCCTGATCTTTGGACTGGGTAAGAGTGGTCTGCTTAATTCAGATACTCTGTTCATCACCACCCCCTTTTCTGAATCGTTTTTGGCCACTATAGGTGTGGCAGGGTATACTCAGACATGAGTCCCTTTCTCACTGCACCATCAGGATTCAAGCAAGCCGGGCCGAAGACGGCTGAAATGCCAGAAACCGGTCCCCGGTAGCTTGTCTCCTTTCTGGTGAAGAATTGGCTTGGTAGTTTAGTCTGCCCTGTTCCCATGATGCACTGGGCCAGGGACAGACTGATTTGCATATAGCCAGGTTCTGAGCTGGGGTGGTGCAGTGAGATAAATAACGGTGATGGATCAAGCCCTGATCTTTGGACTGGGTAAGAGTGGTCTGCTTAATTCAGATACACTGTTCATCACCACCCCCTTTTCTGAATCGTTTTTGGCCACTATAGGTGTGGCAGGGTATACTCAGACATGAGTCCCTTTCTCACTGCACCATCAGGATTCAAGCAAGCCGGGCCGAAGACGGCTGAAATGCCAGAAACCGGTCCCCGGTAGCTTGTCTCCTTTCTGGTGAAGAATTGGCTTGGTAGTTTAGTCTGCCCTGTTCCCATGATGCACTGGGCCAGGGACAGACTGATTTGCATATAGCCAGGTTCTGAGCTGGGATGGTGCAGTGAGATAAATAACGGTGATGGATCAAGCCCTGATCTTTGGACTGGGTAAGAGTGGTCTGCTTAATTCAGATACTCTGTTCATCACCACCCCCTTTTCTGAATCGTTTTTGGCCACTATAGGTGTGGCAGGGTATACTCAGACATGAGTCCCTTTCTCACTGCACCATCAGGATTCAAGCAAGCCGGGCCGAAGACGGCTGAAATGCCAGAAACCGGTCCCCGGTAGCTTGTCTCCTTTCTGGTGAAGAATTGGCTTGGTAGTTTAGTCTGCCCTGTTCCCATGATGCACTGGGCCAGGGACAGACTGATTTGCATATAGCCAGGTTCTGAGCTGGGATGGTGCAGTGAGATAAATAACGGTGATGGATCAAGCCCTGATCTTTGGACTGGGTAAGAGTGGTCTGCTTAATTCAGATACTCTGTTCATCACCACCCCCTTTTCTAAATCGTTTTTGGCCACTATAGGTGTGGCAGGGTATACTCAGACATGAGTCCCTTTCTCACTGCACCATCAGGATTCAAGCAAGCCGGGCCGAAGACGGCTGAAATGCCAGAAACCGGTCCCCGGTAGCTTGTCTCCTTTCTGGTGAAGAATTGGCTTGGTAGTTTAGTCTGCCCTGTTCCCATGATGCACTGGGCCAGGGACAGACTGATTTGCATATAGCCAGGTTCTGAGCTGGGATGGTGCAGTGAGATAAATAACGGTGATGGATCAAGCCCTGATCTTTGGACTGGGTAAGAGTGGTCTGCTTAATTCAGATACTCTGTTCATCACCACCCCCTTTTCTGAATCGTTACTTTCCACTGGGGCACTGATAACAGCAGCACTGTGGCATATCTTACCTGTGAGCGTCACTTCATGTACTCCCACATTCACCCCATATGGTGTCTTCTCTCCCTCTCCCTTAGCCCACAGTCTGTGCATTTTTGTGCAGACAGCCATGTGCTTTAATCCCAACCATAGAACACGGTCTGGACTGATGCGTTGTTGCCCCTTTCCATCTCACGGCCACTGTCTGGTTGGGTTAGTCCCCCTTTCTCTCCCTGTCACTGCCCGTAATCCAAGTTGCACTTCAACCAATCCCACTACCTTCTGGACAGAATGCAGAATTCTTACCGAGAGGGGCAGCTCAGGTAAGAAATCTAAGGCCCTTCTATAGAGAGTTTGATTAACAGGTATAAGGTTGATTGTCAGTGAAAGCAGGAAGGGCACACACTGGACGTGATATTTGTGGACCATTTGTAGTATTCTCAGTCAGAGGTCATTTATATGAGAAGAAGTTTATTTATTGAACGGTGTGGCATAATACATAAAAGAGTGTCTAATTACAATCCTCAAGCCAATGGTCAAATAGAACGCTTTAATAGAGTAATAAAAGAGTCTATTCAACTTGCAGTTAGAAGTGGTTTGGAGTGGAAAAAAGCGTTACGTACGTCCATGTTGTCGTACCGTACTTCTCCCAATTCTGTGACTGGTTTATCTCCTTTTGAAATATTGCGAGGGAGAAAACCTGGATCTAAACTTTTACCGTGGTGGATGAAAATTAAAGTTCCTTGTAAGTCTTCATTTGATCCTTCTCAGGTTAGAAACAAGGTTCTGAAGTATCAAGAAAAGATGAGAAGCAATCCCCGGCAAGTGTCTATTCATAGTTCTAAGATTAAAGTGGGAGACTTTGTTTGTGTCAAGTTTGGTGGTGTTTGTGGCAATAAGTGGGCTAAATGGTCTAACGCATGCAAAGTGTTAGAAGTTTTTAGTAAGGCAGTAAGAGTAGAAGGTGGTAAAATGTGGAACTTTAGACGTATCTCGTTATGGAAAGCTGTAAATTCTAAGGATATTTCTCAATCTTCTCCATCCAAGCCCTGTGAAAATTATGAAAATTACTCTGCCATGTTAGACACTTTTGGATATGATCTACCAATTTCAGACACTGCTGTGCCTGTTTCTGCTAATGCAAGTAATCTTCATGGTTCTACTCCTTGCGTATCTGGTGACAATGATAAACATTTGGGTAATGTTGTTTCAGAATCTAGTAATGTTAATTTGAGGAAAAGTTCTCGCATGAAACATATCCCTGTCAAATTGTGGGGATTTTGTTCATTAATTTTTTTTAAATGTTATTATTATTTTATTTTATTTTTTGTTTGTTTCATTTATTTATTTATTTTTAAAAGGGGAAGGTGTGTAGTATTGTCAGTTAGAGTACTCATTTAGAATTGTTATTGTATCTTTGTTCCTTAACATTCTTTATGTGGGAGTTGGGCAGAGGGAGCCATACTTTGATGCACTGTGGATGTATAAGCTGTTTCTGGAATAAACTTCTTCTCATATAAATGAACTCTGACTGCCAGATTACTTCACCATTATGGTCACCATGCTTGATAACCTAGGAAGAAGTCACCATTCCATGGCCTTTAAGAGATGTACTATTGAATTTATATGTAAAACTTTGTCTATTATAGGACTGTGTTAGACGAGCAAGGGATGCCACATCCTGTGATGCAACATCGTCAAATGCACGTCACTTCCAGTAATATTATCAAGGTCAAAAGTCATGTGATGTCACAAGGGTTGGCCTTAGAAGGCACAGAGGTATGGTTTCTGTGTTTCAAAGGGCTATTTTAGTAGTCGTCTAGTTCATCTGGTGATTATTTTTTGTGCACTATGAACAACATTTGCGTGATCTGCACTGGCTACCAGTGGCCCAGCAGGTGCAATTTAAGGCCCTCATTTTATCTCACAGGCCCATTTATGGTCAAAGGCCAGCGTATCTGAGGAGACGCTTTGTCCTGCATACGCCGAACTGCCCTCTTCGTTCTGCCACTCAGCATCGGCTGGTCATCCCACTGTTTCGTAGGGCGCGTTTAGGTGGCCAGTCCATCTCTGTGAAAGCAGCTGCTGCCTGGAACGCCCTTCCTGTGGAGCTTCAGCATACTCAGGACTTCGGTCTTTTTAAAAAAAACACTAAAAACGTGTCTCTTCAAAATGGTCAAGTAATTTTTTTCTGCCCACTCTCTCACTGTTTGTGCACGCGTCAGGACACTCTAGAGTATTGGAGCCCGCTACAAAACCCTGTATAACATATAACATATGTACCTCATTTGGACTACATAACGTACCCCTACCAAGCGGTGGAGCTCAGTGTGTTTGCATGTGTTCTTTGGTAATTCTTTCTGTTTATTCCACCGGAGGGAACGCCATGTACATTTATGTTTTGTTTGTCACTGAGTGCAAACATCACATTAGTTTACGTATACATGAACAGTCAACCTATTATGGGGGCCTCCTCTATGTTTGCTATGAGAGATACAGTTCCACCATGTTGGTTGTTTCTTGGTATGAGTTCTTTGGTGCATGCTTGGCATCCTTGAACGTTAGTCTTAAAGGATGTGCCCTTCCTTCTTTGGGAGGCAGTGTTCTTCATTAGAGTTATTCGATGCATGCATGGGTCTCTTGGTCATGGGACCATTCTACGTTAGTTAGAGGGGATGGCTCTTCATCTCATTGGGACCTCATGCTCTCGAGGATTACTGACGTTAATTGGCTGTTTGCTACGATTGTTCAATTTTTTATCATGCTTTTGTGTAAGAGAAAGGAAAGATTTGTGTAGTTTTATATGGTTTCAAATTGCATGATGGAGTTTTGTGAGGCGTGATGTTGTTCGGTCTGTCAGTTTATTTGGAAGAGAGCTTAAGTTGTAGAATTTAGCATGAGTGTTTTCAGTTTTTGCTATGCCTTGTAAAACGTTTTGTGCAGATTGTTTATGTGGGCTGTTGCATGTCATTCTGTGTATGTAGTTGGTTTGTGCCTGTTGAAAAGGGGGAACAAGTGTTCCCTCTTATGTTTTGGTGGTGCCTTGCTGAGTTACTGTCCTTGCTCGATTATTGATGTGATGTGAGGTGATGTCGGTTTCCCCCAGCGTCTGAACTGTATTTCTGTGATCAGCTGTTGGAAGACCCATATCTGAGCATTGTATTTCTGTTACTTGCAACCACACTTGCCACAGCCAAGAATGCTAGTTAAGAACATCATTTCTAATAACCAGTTTTTCCTCCAACCACAGCATGAAGGGGCACGTGGTGCTACAACCCTGCTCTGAGCTTTGATGGTTTGCAGCAGTTTGTTGCATAGCTGCCCCACAGGAATCCTGCTACTTTCTTATACTATTGCAGATCTGTCTTCAGAACATGCAGGAGGAGGCCATTGCAAAGTAATCTTGATTCTCCATAAAGCAGATACATGAGAGAAATTTGAATTCAGCAATATTCTTTCCCTTCCTCTGCTTGGAGGGTTGAGTCTCCATAGGTGCATGAGCGTGCAGTGGCAGCTCTTCCGCTAGGCGGAAGAGCGTCGCCCTGCAGAAAAAAATAAAACTATAACAACACTGTTATTATCATTTTATTTTTCAGTACTGGCTCTAAAGGTGCGGGGTGGAGCTGCCAACACAGCAGGTAAAGGAGTGGTGAGCACTTTATAAGTGCGCATGACTTTTTGGTCGGCCTCTTGGGCCGGCCAAACAGTCATGCGCATTTAGCATGTTCTCCACATGTGTTGCACAGCCGGGTGGAGAACATGCATAGGCTCCCACTGCCTGTCTGAGCTCCGAACCCCTTTGTTCAGACCAAGCACTACTATGCTGCTGTCATGCTGATGACAGCAGCGTCTTGATTGCATCGACCAAAGAGGAGGGAAGAGAAGTGGTGGCCAGCAGGTAAGTGCAATTATCTTTTTTTCTTAACCCCTGCCTCCCTCCCTCTTGAGCCACCACTACTGCCCCATAGCAGCCGCTACTGTGAACGTGAGACATTTTTGCAGGTAAAACAAAACACCGTAGAGAGAGACCTTTATTAATCTAGTCCTGGGTGGCCTTTTTGAAGGAGGTACCAATTGCATGGAACCACTTATGAGAAGATGTGCATCCAAAGACAAGTCAGACTTCAGTCTTGAGCAAAAACTGAGCAGCCTGTCATTGCTTTCTAGGCCCTTCCTACTGATTTGGAGCTTTCTTCCACTCCTTCAAGTGTGTTTTGTTCATTATGTAATGTGATCAGCTGCTTCTAAGATGGATCAAAACAAACCCAAACCCCTCAAACGTTCTTCATCCCTCCTGGGTTCAGCTGAACATTAGAACATAGGAAAGAGAAGAGTGAATGAGCACAAGCCTGTACTTCACTTGATGCAGTAACCTCCCAGTCTCCAGCAACTTCCTCAGACAGCCGTATGCAATCAGAGAACTTTAGTGAACTGCTTGCTCCGCGGAGCAGACCAAAGAACTTCTGGGGGTTATACACAACATACTTGAACAGTAAAAGTGAGAACTCGACTGAAGGGGCATCGACAGAACCCGTAGCAGGAACTAACATCAACACTGCATAATCGATAATAAAATATCACGGTCCAGCACATACATGACCTGTGGGGTTCACAGTTGAGATCAACCTACACAGGGGATATTTGGTATGGATGGGAAATCTGCTTGCACCGGTCAGACTCAGAGGAGGGGAATGAGTATAGAACAGCAGTCAGATAGGGGTTCCATGGCTGTATGTCGCAGCATAGGGTATGGGTCCTGACAGCGGCAAGTTGTGCTGACATCTCTTTGGTTGTAATGATTATTAGTGTTATATTCATAATCACTGTACTACAGTGGATACACTTTAAGCAGTAACAAGAGCCATCATTTTTAAATGTGACGTGGCCCTACCCTCGGGATGTGAGCGATAACGCTGTGTGCAGTTTGTAGGCGAACGGCTGTGTATTTCCGTGATACTTATCTTTCATAATAAAAAACCTGTTAAAAAAAACTTCCTCAGACAGCCAAACACAAAAGCAAGATTGGAAATGCAAGTAAGGGGGCGTGGCTTGGTCGGCAGGGCCGATGGCTGCCTGATTCCATCTCGCCGTCAACTATGGAGATGTAAGGCTCGCTATTCCGGAGTATATCTACTCGTTAAAACATCAGAATACCAGACATCGGTTTTGGATGATCCGCTGCTTCTAAAGGTGTCATCAGCGTCGACGCTTCTGTGTGTATTCGGTCAATTTTGCCAACTGTAACTTTTTTGTGCGCGAGAACCGATATCTCAAAATGGCGGATCCTGACCGATTTGACTACGGAGCGATATAATGGCCCAGCTACGATCCGATTTGTTCTTCCAAGCACCTGGCCCGAGAGAGACTGATCGGACACACACCACCTGAGGTATTTGCTGCATTTTTGACTTTGCTAGGGGCTCTGTGGTTATTTGATAATAGCGTGTTGCCTGTCCCCAAAATGGCGACTCTCTGAGCAACACAGAGCTCCTTCTTCCAGCCTTGCACTTTGATGTTCAGTCAGCGTGGCGCTAACCAAGTGGAGGAGTGTGGCTCACTGATTAGAGCGGCAGACCCTGATGCAGAGGTCTGGCCCGGGACCAGGGTTCAATTCCCGTCGCGGCAGGGTCTTGAGCTCAAATGTCCGCGGACCCGATAATTCTCGGCACCGTGCCTACTCTAATCATGGGGTCCCACGCTGCAACTCTGGGCAATAGCTTGCTTAGTCTCCACTCCGGCCCTAATCGCTAAGGATGCCTGGCTTCACCAGGGGGTGCCTAGGAGTTGGGTGCTTCACAGGAACAGGCCAGGACGGGTTCCTCAGCGGTTTGTTCAGCGCGGGGACACACTGGTAAGTGTAACCATGCGCTTTATAAGCTTCAGAATAAGAAATTTTTAAAGATGCAGTGCCATTTGATTCTGTGTAGCAATAACCACCTGGTCCAAATACAGCTTTTTGATGACCACCAGTCACACGGTGCCTGACCTCAAAATGGTGGGCGTGTAGGATGACGTGGTTTGCCTTGTTCTTTCAATGTTTGAGACTGAGATATTGGACGAATATACGTCTGTGCAACGCCTGTATCCTTCGAGGTGTGCTTTACTACTCAAGTGTACTATGCCCATGGTGAGGCTTTGCGGATCAATACCAGGGTTGTCTATTCTCACCTGATCTGTTCTAATTGCAGGGAGGTAAAGGGCTGCAAAGGTTTTGCTAACAGGTGGGCTCTGTGTAATGCAGTGCAATAATCCTAAGCTATGCACCTTTTGGAGAATCAGAGCTATTACCTTATGGTCTACCATAACTGCTGCTTGTTTTGTAACTGGCACCTCCATGTTGATGAGGAGTGCTTTGAATATTCTGATACTGCATTTACTAGCGCCTGATCTACGTCTACTGAGTTGGCATCTGTTTTAACAAGGGGAATACCATGATACTTATTTAGTGCAGCATCCTTGGCTTATGCATACCAGTCAATATCAGTTTTTGCAAGGGCATCTACTTCTGAAATAGGGAACGCCTTGTTATTCATCCACTGAGTCTGTGGTACCATTGGATTGTCCCCACCGCTTGCATCTTTGCTCAAATCCAGGTGTTTACCATGGCTGAAAAGGAATCTAGGCTTCAGTATAAAAAAATAAGGTAGAACCTACTTTGTCTGTCTCTCCAATTAAGGTCAAACCAGACATTAACCGCACCATGGACATGATTCTTAAAAAATGTGTGGAAGTTCATGAACTAGCTAAGTCCACCAAACAGAATACAGACTCTATGCAGCTTGAACTAACGCCCATCCCAGCGGACATGAGTACTCTTACTTCTAAAATATTATCTGCGGAATAAAGGATCAACGATCTCGAAGATGTTTCTTTCAAATCCTGTAAAGAACTGAAGTCACTTAGACAGATGTCATTCAACCTTCAAAAACAAACAGCCAAATTGGAAGATAGAAATAGGAGGGGTAACATTAGAATTGTAGGGGTTGCAGAAGGTTCAGAGGATGTAGCAGGATCTTGTTTAGCTTTCATGGAAGATTGGTCTCCCCAGTTTACTGGTTTAAAGTTTTCAAATCCTCTGGAACTTGATTGAGCACACAGAATTCTTACTTTTAACTCTGCCTCACAACACACAGCTCGACCCATTATTTGTAAGCCATTGAGATATCAACACACTGAAGCTATCCTCAACTATGATCGTACAACCAAACAGCTCATTTGGAATGGCCATTAAATAATCTTCACACAGGACTATTCTAAACCTACTGTGGATACAAGGAAAGGCTTCCTCAAATTATGTGCTAAACTTAGACAAAAGAATATCATGTTTTCCTTTGTTGGCCCGTCCAATTCAGAATCATACTTAATGGTCAACACCATTAATTCATGGATCCTGTGGACGTATCGAACTTTCTAGAGGACCCACCAGCTCAAAACATGGATTCTTCTCCATCTTCTTTCAACAAGAGGAAGTCGTGATATGTACATATTTCTAATCCTTTTTGTTTACAGGTTGGTGCCATGTAGGGAGAACACATAAGTGTTTGTACTCTTTGTTCCTCGATCATTAGTCACTTCTCTTCACACTAAGTGGGAATTACAAGATCTAAAGTCAAGTTTAAATACTCTATTGTGTCTCTTCATTAAAGGGTCTATCCAATTTCGTACATTTGTTACATTTTCATAGGATTAATACTGTAAGGTTTGTTCTTCCTTTCTTGGTAATAGTTTGATCCGTGATTTAGTATACATTTATCATATGATTTATATTGTTGTTTAAGGTGAACTTTGGAAAATGTTATATAGTTAGTTTAAGAGAAACTCTGATTGAAGGTGGGACGTTCCTGTGGTCGCACCTCCTACATCTGAAGTATGCAAGGGGGGGGTGGGAAGGGTGTGGGGTGAAGGGTGGTTGGGGGAGAATGCCCAGAGGTTGAGATAGTCATTGGAAGTGCAGTGCTTTGCCCTTTGAGTATTGTTAGTTGTTCTTTATTTCTTATTTGTTTTTTCTGTCTCTTTTCTCTTCTGTCTTCTGTTCTATTCTTCTTTATATTGGCTCAACAGTGTTTTATTTTCGTTAATCAAGGGTACCTCAGTGTCATTTTGGTATTAAACCCTTATGTGAATTTTGGAGTGTTTACTATCTTGATAGTGTTCACTCTAGAAGCCAGGATTTTCTGTACTATCTAGGTGTTCAATACACCGTATTTTCAACTGTATTTGTAATGGCTCAGAACAGGGCACATGCTTTAGCCTAGGGTCTTAATATAGTATCTTTCAACGTCAAAGGCTTTAATCACCCGCAGTAAATGTTTTTGATTATTTGGCTAAAACTAAAGGGGATATCATTTTGTACCAAGAAACAAAACTATCTAAAGAAGATGCCAACCTCATTAAATATAAATGGATTTCACAAATTGCTAGTTTTCCAGCATATCATAAAAAAGGGTGTAATTACTCTGATATCTAAAAAGTCTTAACATTTTGTTGGAGTCACAGATTCATGATAATGAGGGTAGGCTATTGGTTACCCACTTAAAGAAAGGTGACAATTTTATTCATGTGGTGAACATATATGGACCTAACAAAGATGATCCAACTTTTTGGAATGGTATTTCAAGTACCATAGAGCATCTTCCTCAAGATGATCTTATAGTTGCTGGTGACTTTAATATTCAATTAGACCCGATAACTGATAGACAATCTAGTTGTCATTATCATCCTACAAATTCACATACCATGATTAAGAATATATGCTCTAAATTTAATCTCAAAGATACATGACGTCTGCAACATCCGGACACCAGAGATTATACCGTTTATTCCATTCCCCATAACTCTTGTACTAGAATAGATTACATTCCCATTTCCGGTTCGTTTACACATTTAATCAAACACTCGGATATATCCCTCAGGTTAATGTCAGCTCACCCGTGTGTTAGTGTCAATTTGGCGGATAGTATAATGAACCTGCACCTAAAAGATGGTGTTTTAATAATGATGTTTTATCGGACTATGAGGTCAAAAAGAAAATTGAGGAACCTATCATAGATTACCTTGACTAGAATGATTTGGCAGAAACTAATGTAAACTCTCTTTGGGATGCTTTGACGGCCAGCATTAGGGGTATAATTATTGAAATTAAAACAAAGATAAACAAACGTCTGAGTGCTGGATTAGTTCAACTAGAACAGGACATTAAAACCTTAGAGTCATCACATACCATGTCTTTACAAGAGAACACTATCCTTACATTATTAAAGCAAAAGAAATATGAGTACAACAAAATCCTAAGTGAACGGGCGGGTGTATGGGTCAACAAATACAAAGTCCTTAATTTGTGTGAAGCCAATAAAGTGGGCAAATGTCTTGTTTTATATCTTAAACATAAGCAGAACCAGAATGTGATTTCATCCATTAAAGATGTTCACAACCACACTCATACAAAACAGAAGGATATCCTTAATACCTTCAAGTCGTTTTATGAGGAGCTATACAAACATTTATTTTATTTATTCATAAAGTTTTATATAGCGCGGACTAGATCCCGAAGGATATCAAAGCGCTTTACAGTTATAGGGAAAGGTAATGAATCAAACATGGGTAGTAAAATAAACATAAGATCAAATAGTTCACGCATAACAATTCAATTATAAGTCCAGAGAGGACAAGGAGGGGGCTAAATGATGTAGCATAATGATTTAAGGGTAGTAGGTGAATAATCATAAACAGGAATAATAATCATACTATAGTAAAATCTAAAACATGAATTATATGGGCCTTCTGCTAAGCATTGAATCAAGTGGTAAACAACTAATAGAACATTTACAGACCTGGGTGAGTGCGCGATGGGGAAGAAGATGTAACATAATGATTAGAGGGGAGCAAACACAATAATGTAGAGGAAAATAAACTCTACCAAATAATCATATACAGGGATGAATCATATTATACAATGTCCGATGCCTTTCGGGTGGAAGATAAAGTACAAGAAGGGTTTATATATTGCCCCTCCTATAAAGGTGAGAACTTCTTCATGAGGAATTTTTTGCTTCCAATTTGATAGCGGCCTTGGAAGAGATCCTCCGAATTTCGGGTGGAAGAGAGTTCCACATTTTTGGAGCAGATCCCAAGAAAGCTCGGTGGCAAGTTCTTTTTTGCGGAAGATCCGTGGTTTCAGGAGGAGTGAATTGGCACTTCTTGACGATCTACCTCCGCCAGATAGTTCTAGTTTTTGTGCGAGGTATATAGGGGTTTTGCAGTGGAGGGTTTTGTGTGAAAGACAGGCAATCTTCATTTGAATTCTAGCTTCGTAGAGTAGCCAATATAGTGATTTTAAAACCGGAGAGATGTGTGTATTCCGCTTGGTACCCGTGATCAGTCTGGCCGCTGCGTTCAGAGGGGCCTTTAGGGGGGGCAAAGAGTATTTAGGGAGTCCACATAGCGTGGCACTGCCGTAGTCAAGTCTTGGTAGTACAAGCGCTTGGACCACTTGCTTGAGATCTGCTTGCGGTAGGAAAGGTTTCAGATTCCTGAGTGTTCTTAGAAGGTGGTTAGTTCCCTTGCACACTTTGCTGATGTGAGACTTCATATTCAGATGCTTGTCCAGAGTAATTCCTAGGGATTTAGCTGAATCGATGATGCGGGGGGAGCAGTTGAAGGCGGTTAGTTGGTTCATCCATAGGTCGATATTAGGAGTATATTTCGGAGGAGAAATGAGGAGGAATTCTGTTTTGGAGGTGTTTAACAGGAGGTGGTTCTTGGTCAACCCATTTTGGGTAGTCATGAGTATAGAGTTGAGTGAAGTAATGTCCTCCGGGGAGGAGATTTTCAGATAGAGTTGGGTATCGTCTGCATACATATGGAACCTAATGTCCAAGGAATTTAGAACGTTAGCTAATGGTTCCAGGAACAGATTGAAGAGAATTGGCGATAAGGAGGATCCTGGGGGAACCCCCATGATGACAGGGGATGGCTGGGAGAGTGAGTGGTTCGCTTTAACTCTTTGGGTTCTGTGATGAAGGAAGTACACAAACCAATGCAGCACCTGACCTGAAAGGCCCATCCTATGCTCCAGAATGAAAAGGAGGTTGTCATGATTAACAGTGCCAAATGCGGATGAGAGGTCAAGTAGGATAAGGAGGCAGGATTCATTTCGATCAAGCATTGTTAGGATATCATCAATCCCATGAGTGAGGGCCGAATTAGTGCCATGTCCACTACGAAAGCCAGATTGATGTTGGTCCAGGAGGTGGTAATTTTCAATGTGTGCACATAGTTGTGATTGGACGCATTTCTCCAGGAGTTTGGCCAGGGTAGGTATACTGGAGATAGGTCGGAAGTTGTTAATATCTGTACTATCGGCTGTGGTTTTTTAAATATAGGCGTTATCTGTGCCTCTTTGAGGCATTCTGGGGTCATACCTTGTGACAAGAAGCATTGACTATCTTTGTCCAGAAGGGGGTGATTTCGTCCTTAACTAGTTTGAAGGTGTTAGGTGGTAACGGTTCATTGTAGTGATTAGACGGGTTGGTAATCCGCAGTACCTTTTTGATATCATTTTCATTAAGGGGTAAAGGTGTCCCAGGAAGCGTTGTTCTTGATACCCCAGCTAATTGGTGTTGTCTTGTCAGGAACAGCCAGTAGGAGTGCGGGTTCATTGGGTGGCAATAGTGCCTTCCTGGCTTCCAGATCAGTGTTGATAAGCCTACTTTTCTCCGTGAAAAAGGCAGCCAAATCCACACAAGAGGGAGGTATGATGTCTGAAGCTGAGTTGTTAGGGGCTGCTACCGATTGTTGTTTAGCCAGTTCGAATAGTTTCTTGGGTCGATTCGCCGCTTGGTTAAGCTGAATTCTGAAGTACTCCACCTTGGCTGTCTTGATTTGTTTGTTATACATACTTATTGCTTCTCTAAGGTTTTTTAGATTCTCAACGGATGGGGTGGTTCTCCAGTACCGTTCAATGGTCCTTAGGTTAAGCCGTTCCTAGTTTAGGTTGCCATTGAACCATGGTTTGGAAATTTTTGCAGGTAAATTTTTTTGTTGGAGTGGGGCCATAGAATCCATGATATTGGAAATGGAAGAGTTGTAGAAATCGGTGAGAGCATGGACTTCAGATAAGTCCGAATGTGGAGAGAGGGCCTGATTACAGCGGGTTGCTAATTAAGCTGTATTGAAATCTCTGAGATCCCTTTTACAGATCTTTGGTTTGGTTTTTTGAGACTTACTCCGGTGAACCTCCGAGTCGATATGGAAGGAAATGATGTGATGGTCAGAACAATCACATGGTAAGATGGAGTCCACTGAGATGGACTGACCTTTGGAGATGATGAGATCTAAGGATTCCCCTTTAGTGTGAGTCGGCTGGTCGCAATGTTGAATCAAATCGTGGTCTAGTAAGAAGGATTTTAGGCATGACGCTGCATGATCATTAGTGTTAGACCAGTGAAGGTTAAAATCTCCCAGGTAGATGTGAGACTGGGCTGAGTCTACATTGCCAGAGATGATTTCCAATAATTGTTCAATGAAAGGGAGATTGTAGCCTGGGGGGTGGTAGAATGAGTGTAGTTTGCAAACCAGATGATTGTGAGAGGAGACACTGAGACAAAGGTATTCGCATGTTACCGGCGAAGATGACTCTGAAAGGGAGACCGCAAGCGTACTCTGGTGTACTCAAACTTCCCCAATTGTCTGAGACAGACAAACTTATGTTAGGACAACCAATTAGCGATTCGGAAGTTGATAAGTCGATTAAATCCTTGAAAGATAATAAAGCCCCTGGCCCAGACGGTTTTACAGTCTCCTTCTATAAAACTTTTTCAGATCAATTAAAACGACAGACTCTATGAAAGAGGCTGCCATAATAGTTATACCAAAAGGGAAAGATCCAATATTATCACAGAATTATAGACCTATACCCTCATTAATGTAAATTGCAAAATGTGCGCAAACATTTTAGCTATGCGACTTAATATTGTTCTCCCAGAATTAATAAGCAATTCCCAAGTTGGATTTCTCAAAACTCTTATGTCTCACGATAATACCCGGTTGCTATGTCATGTTCTGGAAAATTCTGCATTTAAGTTGGATCCATCCATAGCTATTACATTAGATGCAGAAAAAGCCTTTGATAGAGTTTCTTGGGCCTTTTTATAACAGTGTATGCACACGTTTAATTTGGGAGAGCCCTATATAAACATGGTTATGTCTCTCTATTTGACACCTTCGGCCCGTATTGAGGTCAATGGCTTTCTCTCTGACATTTTTACCCTTCAACCAGGTACCAGACACAGTTGCCCCCTGTCTCCATCTTTGTTTCTGTTGGCATTAGAACCCCTTATTCAGGATATTAACCCCTGCCATGCTCTTGACGGAACGGTTCCATCATGAGCATCGGTCGAGCTGTGCTTATGACGGAACCTTTCCGTCATGACCTCGCCCGTTTTAATTAGGGCTCAGCACCAGGGGGGAATCGCGGCCGCACGGAAGAGGTTAAACTAAACACAAACATAAAGGGAGTTAACGTTAATGGTATTCAGGTTAAATTAGCTGCTAATGCAGATGATATTCTGATAATGACTGAACACCCCCGAGATCTTCAATTGAGGCTCTGATGTCCACGATTGCAGAATGCTCTATCCACTCAGACTATAAGCTTAATAAAGACAAATCGGAAGTAAAACCACTGAATGTGCATTGTACCAAATATGTTTTAGGCGATTCAGGTTTAGCGTGACAATTGGAATATATAAAATATTTGGGGATTGAATTTGGAAGTAATATTATAGACACTCTCCACCATAACGAGAAACTATTACTGGAAAAGATTACAAGACTTTTGGACTCTTGGTCTCCGAAATTTATTACTTGGTGAGGGAGGATAGAAACCATTAAAATGATGATCACTCCTCTAGATAATTATTTGATGAGTATGCTCCCACTCCTCCTGACGGATGACTTCCACCATAAATTAGATATCCTTCTTACAAAATGTTTATGGCGTGACAAGAAAGCTCGAATTAGCATTAAAAAATTGAGACTTGATAAAACCTTGGGTGATTGAATCTAGTAGATTTTAGGCTGTATCAATTAGCTTTCTTGGTGACGCAAGGCTCTTACTGGATTTCTCCCCCTGCCCATTATATTCCGGTGTGGTTGGAAGTAGAAAAGGCTATTTTAGATAATCTCAATCCTATGTCACTTCTCACATCTAATCAGCTTTATCTGACTAGATCTAAATCTATCTTTAAAAATACCAATTTGGCACTCCTATGGATAGATAAGAAACGTCCGAATTTAGTATCAAGGGATCTACCATGGAATCTTTATGGTACAATCGAAGAACCGTTTATAAAGGGAAAAGTCTAAATTTTGATACTTGGATTGGCAAAGGTATTTTTTTCCCTTTTCAAATGGAACATGCCTCGTACACAATTACATTTTCGGATCTCCGAACCAGATATAAATTAGACAACATTGACTTCTATAACTTTTTAAAGGTGAGAGCGGTCTTAACAAAAGCCAAATTACTCGCTATACAATCATCCTTACCAATGTTTGTGGCAAAAATTATCAAATTGGGCCACGAAGTTTCTCATATTTATAAACTTCTTCGCCCCAAAACCTCAAACCTCAATACTAGTCATTACTTTTTTGTGATTTGCATTCTTCTGATCCGGTACCCGAATCCTTTTGGCCGCAAGTGTGGAGCTCAATATCAAGTAATAAAATATCTCCAGTTCTCTCTCAAACTAAGTGCTGGCTTTTGCACAAAGCTTTCTGGATTCCTGCTCACTTACATTCCTTAGGTATTTGTAATGACCCAGTGTGCTGGAGCTGACTCTGTGAAACTGGTGACATAGCTTATCTTATTCTACACTGTAAGTCTGTGGTGCCCATTTGGGACAAGATTTTTGACTTTCTATCTACGTTATTTAAATGTGTGTTAAAGAGAGATTTCTCAACATTATCTATTGGTTTCTTAATGATTGATACTTGTACTGATACCGACAAAGCCCTTCTCGATCTTGAAACGTCCACTGTCAAAATGGTACTCGCCAATTGGAAATACACGCGTAATACTAAATATAAGGGTTGGTTAAATTGGGTTACGCATCTTAGGGGCACCGACAATATTGCTTTACAGAATTCTCCATGGAAACCCTCATCTAGATCGCTTTAGAATACCTTGGACAATTACTTCAACTCCCATAAACCTCCGTGAAATCACAAGTGAAGTTTGCACTCTGTTTCAAATATAGTGTATTTTTGCCTTTGTTTTTTTTCCTGGATTCTGTTTTTGTATTTTGTATTTATATTTAGAATGTTTTGTTTATTATTGTTTCTTATGTCTACAGGGAAACATCAACAGTATTTGTACATGGTACTCATTTCTTTATCTAGGGTGTCTCTTGATTATTAGGTGTATAGGACTTCTCTATTTTCCTTTTCTCTTCTTTCTTTTTCTTTCTTCTTTTTTTCTCTTTTATCATTGACTATATATGGTTGGGAATATTACGTATTGAATTTGGTGTAAAAATGTTTTATATGTTCTCATGTAACATTGGGATGTTTGTTTCACCTATAACATTTTCCAACCATATTATGTTGGTCATTTGTTTATTGAAAATTCAATAAAGTATTTGAAAAAAAAATGGAAAAAGAGGAAATGCAAGTAAGGACGCAGCAAGGACTACATCCCTCTTACCTGCAGGGTACTCTACTGCTGCCAAGATTATACTCTCATACAACACGTACAGTTATACCTAAATATACTGTTCCATCTAATGCTGGGAGGTCCAGATTGCATTGGCATTGTCAACTGTGACTTTATCGCACAGGAGCTTCACAGAGAGGAAAGTTTTTCCTGAATTCTCTGTTTAAGGCCCTCACTTCTGCTCAGAGTACAGTGTTTCAACTGCACATCCAGATTTTGATAGCTTCAGCCCAAATATAGATTGATCTTAGAGTTCCTCGTGCCATATTATACAGAGAGCCCCAGGGGCATAATGGGCATGTGCGCCTGCTGTGTGTGCCCACAGTGCACTATTGTATTACAGAAGTGGATTCAGACACTTGTGCGACCACTTCCATAATACTGATGGTGATGGGACACATGTAGCACCAGCGCTATCATAATAGGGTATTCCCTAATTTCCATGGGGGATGTGCCTCTTGCAGCTGAGGCAATCAATTACTCTCTGCAGCCATTTCTCATTATCGATGTGACCTCAGAAGAAACAGGCCCTTCGGAGGCGCACTGATATATCACCTTAGAATGGTGGTACACTCCATGAAGCCCCCACAGACATTCCCCTGCTGGTAGATACAGTCACTCACTACACCCACCTGCAGGGGGATCTCTCACCCCGCTTTAAAGTGGAGGCTGGTTGCCACCCGCACAGAGAAACAGGAAGTGTCTTTGAAGTAGCCACTCCTTATTTCGCAGCGCAAGGTCATGGCTGCCTTGAGGGCAGCGCATTCATCATAATGTTTAAAGGTGTGCTGTGACGCAAATAGGAACACCACAATTTCAACCATTTTGCCTCCCAGGAAAAAATGTCTCAACCAGTGATATGATGAATATCCAACATGCACAGATATTTCTATAGTCCATGTGCTTTCTTTTTTCCTAATAACACTAACGGAGGGTTCTTTGACGTCTGCTTACCTCCCTTTTTGGAGAAAGTAGCTTCCAAAATGGTATCCTCACTTTACCATCAACCAGGTCTGGCTGAGACATGAAAGGCATTCAGCGATGATCTGGGCTGGATAGCATGTCTTAATCTCACAGTATGTCTAGTATTACTTATCGCAGACTTGTTGACATATGTACTTGGTATGCCATTCACTCTGTTTTATACATGCCCCTGACAGCTCTGTTTTGGAAAAGCGCCCCTGCCATCTCGACTTCCCCAACGGCCAGTAATCCGCCCCACTTTGTCCGTTCTGTTAGAGAACATGATATCGTTTTTTCTAAAGCCAATGATGCATTAATGCTCTTGGTCCTCTTATACCACGATGAGGAATTATGTAGAGCCTACTGAACTCTTCCCACTTCCTAAATCTCAATCCGTGATGAGTGTGGAGCCCTGAGTTTGGGTGAATTGCTCAGTTGTGTGAAAATAAATAGATCTAATACTTTCCTGTAAAATAATATTTAGCAAACAGAGATCTCGCTAAGATGAAGACATGTTCATGTCAGGAAACACAGTACTTTGTGGGGCTGGCAAGGCCAAAGCAATAGGTGGATCCCTATCCTTGGACTCACAGCTGAAAACGTGTGCATCCGGGGTAGAAACAGTAGCAAAATGGGATATTCTCATCTTCTAGCTTGTGAAACTCAGAAAGAGTATCAACAACATATTTTGAAAATCTCTAACCGGACAGCATCTCTTCACACTGAAGAATGAATTAGCAGGCTCCTGAGGGCATGTCCTTGGCAGGGTTCATCCAAAATAGAAGAGGTCATTGGCAAATACCATACAGCCCCTCATCCTCCATGGCATTCAAAATTCAAATCCTTTCATTAGGCCACTAGACTTGACGTCCAGGACTTCTCGCTTCACCCTTGCTCAAATAGGACAGGGAGATTTTATTTTAAGGCTAAGCCCATCCACTTGCCTCAGACCAAGCCTCTGAAGGGGGGATTCTCCAGACTCCTTCGCAAGTTAATTAGCTAGTCCTCCCTCTCTGCTGATCATTCCATGAGGTGTTATGCCACTTAGTGCATCATGAAAGGCACTATGCCATATATTGCTATTAATATAGTATTATAGCTGAGTGCTGAGGGCTATATTGGTTGTTAACCCCTTCGCCGCGAATTCCGCCGCGGGGGGCTAGGGGGTGTGCGCGGCACTTGGTGCTCATGAAGGCTCCCTGCCGTCATGGGTCACGGACGGTGTGTGCTCATGACAGCGTGGTTCCGTCATGACCCCGCCCGTTCATTAATTCGCCCGCGGGGAATTAGTGCCGCGTTGGCGGAGCGGCAGCAGCATGATGGAACCATGCCGTTATGAGCACACGCCGCCCGTGACTCATGACGGTGTGGTGCCGTCATAAACACTCAAGGGGTTAAAGACCTTGAACCTGAGTTATAGGTCCGAGCCATAGGGGAGAGCCAATAATGAGGGAGCAGGCCTTTAACAACCAGTATTGCCTGAGGCAGAAGGGCTATAAAGCTATGAGAACACTCTTACCAATAAGGGTTGAATGTTCTAAATTAAAATGGGAGAAACCCAAAAACAAACGTTGACATTCTGGAGCAGAAGGTCTCTATCACTACTGGCACGGAGGACTCTATTGTCTTCAAAGGAACGCTCAACATTCCAATATTCTAATAACACGTTTGACCCCAGCAGTCAAGGCTGAGCCGGTGATATATAGTCTTCCAAGTTCTCTTGATGATGCTCTATCATCTCATAGGCTTATATGAATCATTACAGACTGCATGCGTATCTTCTGTTGTTTTACCAGTGCATTCCTTCTCAGACCCTTGGCTGCATTATTTTGAGGTTTTGCTTGTTTAATTGTTTCTCTGGTTTCATCTCATATTTTTGCTGATCCCTACAAGTTCTAAATCTGAACTGCGGCTAATTGAGTCAGGTTGTAAAAGTACTCTACTGATATTACATACGTCTGTGTCCCTGGCAGGCTATTCCATTACTTCATTACACATGAGAATAATAATGGCTCATGTCTGAGAATAATATGAGTGTCCTTATTACAGCCAGGCTCTCAGAAGCATACATTTAATGACAACGCGTTTTTACTAATCTCTAGGACCCCATTTCTTCTTTCTGCGGACTGAGCAATGTACAAAGAATTAAATGTGTAGGAGGGGTGCCACTGTCCCAAATTCTGCTTATCTGCACTGCCTTTAAATTCAACGTTTAAAATTCGTTTCACATAACTTTTGTGCATCCACGTTTAACATAGCTCTGCAAAAATGCCATTTATGGGGATTGGTGGGAGGGTGTAATCTTGGTTCATGGAATCAGTATGTACTGACATTTTCTTGTACAGAGGGCACACTTGCAAAAAATACTGCGTCTAGAAGTAGGGGCTTGAATATTGTGTTACCAATGGTAAGAGGCAGGAATGGGGGCTCTTGGAAAGCGTGAATACCCAAAATAAACGTAACTATTTCAGGTGCCTATTATGCCAGTTAGTGTCAATAAATGCTGGTGTAAGTTTGCCAATTAGTGTTGAAAACATCCACATATCTCATGGGGCTACGGAGGAAACATCTTCCTGTTGGAAAAAGAGGAAATACATTTTGACTTTTAGATACATGTTTCTACCAGACACACTCCTGTAGATTGGTAAGGAAAAGGTGTAAGGATTGAGATGGATGGAGGGGAGGGGCGGAGGGGGGGGGGGGCTCATGCACATTTACAGTGGATTTTTGAGAATTCCCAAATAGTCAGAAATCTACTAAAGTATTAGGATTGAACATTTGGAGCCTGGTTCAAAAAGCCACGCCCACATGGTGGTTTACTCTTAATTCCAATGGGGTGCTAACAGAAATATTCAGCCACATCGAAATTATGAGTTGTCAGAGAACGAGCACAAATCTCTGTGTAAAGGTCTGAGGGGAAATGAGGCATTATCAGGGCAATTGGACCCAGAATTTCCATTCCCCCCAGTAATTGCTCATTTCTTAGTGTATCTTTAGGGTACAACTAATTATTAGGTCAGATTTCCCCACCTCTGGAGTTAACGTCACCCAGTATCATAAATGCAGAAAGTAAGGAAATACTAGTGAAGTTAGGAGGCTAATGAGGGCCTTAGAATACTTCTGAAAGATATTTGGGAGCTCCAAGAACTTGTGGTTCTCCACACCTATACGGGGGGGGGAGGGGGTGAACCTACTGACCTTGATAACTAGATTTTCCATATCGGTGCCGTTTGTGACTGGCCTTTCAAATTTGAAATCGATGGGCAGTTTTACATACATTTTTGTTTTGCTTACACTATAACCAGTACACAGTGCTTACCAAGGGTGATGGCGTGTGCTTTCCATTTCACCCCTTTTTAGAACATTTCAACATTTGCTATTGTCACTAATCACTTGTGAACATGTCGATATGTTTCTACCACTCAACGCTGCAGTATGTATGTCATTGTCAGTTAAATATGGCTCCTTTGGTAAGCAACCTCCACTGCCTCTTCCTTGGTAGCAGCTTCTTTCTCCGTTAGGCTGCTAGTAATTGAATGCCTTGAATGTCACTGTTTCGCCAGCGCTTCAGGGAGAACCTGCTGAGAGGTCAGGGGTATTTTACAACTAGAACTCTCAGCCACAGAAGTCTTCAGCTACTGCTCAGTTCTACTCACCTGACATGATGTGAAATAAACCCTTACTAACCTTTCAAGACACTGAAGAAGACGTGCAAGGGTCATTTATTCAGGGATGTAACTTTTCTAATCTTGGATGAGTTTGGAGACTCCTCTACCACTACTTCATTAGATGCAGTTGCATACTTCAGTGTCCGGTACACGACTCTCCCCACCTTTACAAACTTCCCAGAGGAGCCGCTGAGTGTCTCGCCTTTGGCAGATGATTAACTCATTTAATACTAGAGGATGGGTCTCTAGACTATACTCGATGTACATGAATGGGCTTGTGACCTTGAGCCATCCCGCTGGGGTCAGTGGGAGTCACACCTGTGCTTCGACAATGAGGACAAAATGTGGCACTGTTAGCTCTATTTATGAATTATAGCCACGGACTAATACTTTTTAAATTCTTAATCTGCTTCCATCATGCTCATCTGTGACTACACAAATTTGACTCAATATAAGCAATGCCTGCCGGCAATGCTCCTATCCCAGAACAAACTATCTCCATTTAGCATGGAATTGCCCTGGTGGCCTTGACTTTTGGACTTTGCTATTTGGTGAGATTACAAAAGACACCCAATGTTCCTTGAAGCCCTCCCCATTGACAGTTGTGCTGGAAAATGTTGCCTGGATCCCAGCTTCAAGCAGGAGACTCTGTGCCTTGTTATTACTTCTAGCTCAGCACAGAGTCGCTGTGTCTAGGCTGAGAGGCCCATTGCCCAAGATTGCAGACAGGCTGGATGAAGGTGTCCTATGTAGTCTCACATGCAACCTGCCCTCAGCAGAGCACTGGATAGTTGCAGTCTTTTCTTATAAGCGATGATACTAAAACAGAGGTGCCCGTCAGGGGCAGCCACTCTGCTCATTCAAGAGGCGGTACCCTCTGACCTGTTGTGTATAAATCCATGACGGGGGATGCAGAACTGCGGCATGAGACACCTCAACACATGGTGGCCCATAGTAATATGGAGACCCTGGAATTCATGTGTCTTTATACTGTGATTAGACATCGGAGTCTAATCTCAGCATGTATGGTAATGACTCCTTGATATACAATTATTTGTACAGATGATTATTATTTTTCAAATGTACAGTGTGTAACTGCACACTCTGTCGGCAAAGTCATTCTTGTCGACGCTTTGTCACATTTGTTATACCTGAAAACTATAATTAAAGCTTTAAAAAAAAGATTTTTCACCCATTACATTTTGCCCTAACTGGGGACGTGTTCAAATTGCAATCCAGCCCTGACATTTTGAGGTGGCCCTGAGATCATTGTCAAGAAACCTTCAGCCTTGATTTCACGCTGGCTGTCTCACAACATTGTGGTACGGTTATATGTTGGTTGAGCCAGGGATGTCCATAGTACAGTCCTTTCTTTGCCTGGGTTTCAAATGCCTATCGTGCATATCATGGATAAGCAGTGGTTATCACCAGTCTTTAGGGTCATTCATAGAATGTCGGGCAGTCTGAGAATTATGCGGTGCAGCGGAAACCCACGAGTGTCAGCCTCAAGATTTTCCTCTGGACCTAGTTCCGTGCTGGTTTGGCAGGGATCATTTTGGCAAAAATGCTTCCACCTTCACAGTGAGAGCAATTCCGTCAAAATTTTAAGGCTAGTTAGCTGCCTGCCATGTTATGTCCTTTAGGTACCATTTTATTTTGAACTGCGTAAATCTGTGGTCCTGATGTGCATGGAAGGAGGCATTTTCTCCCTGCTTGTTAGGGGCATTGATCAGTTTTTCCTACAAAGGTTAACTATGCCTCAAATAGTGGACCCAAGCAGGAAGAATATACACTAGAAGGTCTGCTCTAAATAGGAAAGGCCTTATGATGTATTGACTGTCTGTCCTTGTGGCAGATGGGACTCGGGTTTAAAAATAAACTAGCATTAGTAAAGACGATAGGTCTGGTGTTGGCTGACCGCCTTAAAGCGTTTTCAATGCTTATTTTGTTTTTGTCAGGGGTTTTGTAAAATTGTATTGTTAGATGAGCTTTTCAGGCCCTCACCAACATAGAAAATTGGCTTAAAGCAATCCATTCTTTGGTCTGAAAAAGCACACATTGCCACAGTAGTCCTTGGCACTGAAGGGAAGTACTCTGTGTTGAGGTGCTGTTTGTGAAAGATCAGAATGCGTTCACTCACAGTGAAGTTTGCCACTAGATAAAATGGACTGACCCATTGTGTATTCAGTAGTGAGCGGAAGAAAAATGGGAATGACACAACAGACCAATTGATGATTCGGGCCGGGTGAAGGCCCTATAGTTAATATGCAACCAAAATATGACGCCTTTCATCCATAGTCTTGCTCACAATATTAATTTGAAGTGAGCAAGACTATGAGTCATACTTTGCGGGACAACAACAGGAACAAGTCAGGTAGATGCCTTTGGAGTCTCTTCAATGAAATTGTGATAGAACGTGCGCCTTGTGATGTACAAAGACCTTTTGAGTCGGCCACCGGAACTGAATCTGTATAAGTGGACTCTTAGATTACTACTCTTTAGGTGTATTCACCCACTCGTCAGACTTTGCTTAATTCTCTCATTTGGAGCTCTGTCACTCACATATGAATGGAGAACAGCAACCTTCTGTTTTGCCTAAGGCTTTGACTGTAGCCATTTTCATCACCCTTGACCGGAGAAAAGTTCATAAGAGCTTAAAGTCACTTCATTTTCAAGTGCTATTCTCGCTAAGAACTTGGATTTCTTCCTCTATGGATTTCTCTGTCATCAGCTATGATCACAGGTAATATTTCGTTTCTGTGGTATTTTGGATGATGTTTTGAGCTTTTTCACATTTTTACTCACTGTTATATTTGAGATATGTGAAGTCCTAATTAGCCATGAGGACTTTTACAATACAGGACAAAGATATAAAATAAAAAAAAGGTTGGCCTTGAAAGAAGTTACATTCCATATGTTCTGAGTTACAGTTAATATCGAAAATGACTATTTGAAAATCTTCACACTAAAATGTATGAAGTCTTTTTGAGCCTGTAACGTGTCATTTAAAAAATGTATGAATTCTAAGATAGCAAAGTGCAACCAGGAGGAAGTAGCATTGAATGCTATAGCATTTCTGTACATTAACATTCAAATAATCCAAGTGACTTATCCTTCACCCCCTTTCCCTGTTGACAGCATGCTTGAGAGCCCAAACAGACTCGATGAGGAGCATAGACTGATCGCCAGATATGCAGCACGACTGGCTGCGGAGACCTCGCCATCGGTAAGTGGTAATACGAAAGATGTTTGTACCTCATTATTGCGAGTGCGGTTCAGCAACGGATGTGCTATAGTCCCATGCACATAACTTCCCTGCACTAGGACATTTGATAGACTTGGAAAGACCGTGCACTGGACTATCTAAGGAAAGAAATTTGAAAGATTGCAGTTACGGTTGAGGGGCAGGTTGGTCAATGTTATAAGTGATGTGTCATAGTTGAACTTCTTCCCTGCCAATCACTGCATAATAATGCAATGAACATGTGACCGTGTCCTTGTGATGGGACGCAAGTGTAATTGACATTACCTGTGTCAAATGATTGCTCAAACATTCCAAGTTGTTAGGAAAACATAAGAAAATTATGATTTCAATAGTGATATTTGTTGACTAGTGCCCCCCCGAGTAAACTCTGTGTTGGAGCCCAACGTATTTTTTCTGGGTGTGGCAAGGAAGACTTTGAAAATACTATACGGAAAAGAGTGCGGACAGTTTCTTGGCTGCGCCTACTTTTATCATCCCTCTGTTAAAAGGTGAACATCAACTACAGAAAGAAATTGAGGAATGAGTCTCCAACTGTGAGTTCTTCATTCCTCCCACGTATCAGCGAGATAATGTTTGTGACGTAGCCAGATTAAAATCTCAGTACATAGGGCTCTCTAAAAGTATGTACTGAGATTTTAATCTGGCTACGTCACAAACATTATCTCGCTGATACGTGGGAGGAATGAAGAACTCACAGTTGGAGACTCATTCCTCAATTTCTTTCTGTAGTTGATGTATTAACTTAGAATAGAATATGTGTTCAATTGGATTGAGACAAACTTACATCTTGGTAGAGTTACTTGGGAAGCTGAAGACCTCCTGTTCAGCGCTGTTCTTCAAGGTTCTCTTTGTTATTTTATGGCCAATCCTGAAAGCTAGACTACATGTTGAGTATCTCAGATGTTTCTCACCGATTTGTCAATTCTAATACATAAGCCTGCCTTGTTCATGCATTAAGAAAATTAACATAGTGCATTGTGGTAGGTTTCCAGTTTTGATGACTAGAATGAAACAAGAATTTTGAGAATATTGTACACTAAAGTCCAAATTCCGAATTGCTAATTCAGATTCCTCTAAAACTGAAACAAACAACATTTCTCTGTTCCTGTGGTTGGCTTTCAGCACAATTACGATTAGGGGATCTTTAGAGAAAGCTGTCACACTGTGGATTATCAAGACAGAAAAATGTAGACGTGATTAGGTGGTGTCAGATGTGTGTTATAACACAATCAATATGTGCCCATATGGTGCTTGTCATTTCTAATAATACGTGGAGCTCTACTGACCCAGATTATCAATACAAACCTATTGAGGTCATTTAAAGTGAAAGCTAACTGGCTATCATATTCACCATTGACACCACGATACCTCATTTTTGTATTCGTATTATGATGAGCGAGTCTGTATTACATTTTTCTCTTGATTTCCTGATAATTTAAGAAGTTCTCAACAAATGTTGTTCAACCACTACCAAACCAAAATTTCCCCAAGAAGAGGAGCTGCTGGTGAAATATGCTCATATAAGATTAAGGATTTCGCTACTATTAGGGGGTTTATAAACAAAAAATGGCATTTATTAAAAGTCTTGCTTAAAATGTCTTAGTAAATGTTAGATCAAGGCCTCTATTTTACCAAACTTCAAAGGTCATCCAGAACCACTGTCACTAGGATGCAATTGAATTTAGTTTTTTTTAAAACAACTGAGCAAGCTTAATAGTAGGAAGAAATCACAGTACAGTTGTGAGAGAGGAAGATACTAATGGGAGGTAATGGAAGGACATTCGGGAAAGAGGAGAGATGTGTTTCGACTAACAGTTTTGCGTTCTTTGAAGCAATATTCAACAAACAAAATTGAGCATACCACAACAGTGGTAGGTTAAGTAGAGGAAAAGGTTTGCTGCTTTGTTTAGATCTAGAGAGTTTTCCTAGTAGTAGGTCACTTATATTTTAAAATAACTCTCTCAAAAAAGCAGCTAAATATTAGGAAAGTGAGTTACTGCGAACTGTGGGAAGGAGCATCATATGTTCACATTTACAAATGAAGATTCTTTTTCATGGAATGTAAGGATTTTATTTTTGTGAGGATCTCGTGAACAGGTCAGTTTGGCAGTGAAGGTTGTAACTTCCACCAAAAAGTCCTACATTTTAGACATGCGACACTCCACTACGAACGACCATCCATAAATTTTCAACATTTGAGGTGTAGTTCTGGCTGAGTTCTGGTCTTTTCAAGTCCTTATTATACCATTGTGGACCACTGAGTCTGCTTAGTAGAATAACACTGATAATCTGGCCTGCTCAGTTTCTTTCATAGGCTGTCTCTAAGGACACTATATTAAACATAAGACTCAAACAAGGACCTACATTTAGGACAGGGGAGATCAGCAATGTACAATCAATCTCCAAAAACGTTTGGATCAAAATGTCACAAAATGTATAAAATAAAGCGATCAGTTCTGATGTGGCACCCCTAGAGATTTTTTTTGTATAAACAATTTATCTGCGCATTTGAGTTCAGAAACAATTTTGGTTGCTCTGCGAGTGTGAAGCAAATGCATTGACAAAACTGCTTTCTGTGTAAGCTTTTATTTTACGCCTTAGCCTAGAACCATGCATAACAAATAACAGAACAGAACAACAATTTTTGAATTCAGCATTCATTGTTAAAAAATAAAACTTTCAAAGTTGCATATTTTTCTAGCAGTGCATTTTATAATATGTCACTATTTTAGACAGATATGTTTTCCAAAAGAAGAGGGCACACCAGTGTCAGATATCCGCTCTACGGCTATCAGTACTATAGCATAGCACATGATGACGTGGATCCTGTCACATAAACTCATATTACATCAAATATAAAGCCAGCTTCCTGTCTTCTACAGCATTTATATTGATGGTATATGTCTTCTTTAACTCCCCTTACTAAAACCTACACTCTCACCATAGTTCTTCGCCCATGTGGATTTTAACTGGGTGTTCCTACACAAGATCTATTATGTTATGATTAGCTCCTGTACAAAACTGGTAAAGATCGACTATCCACTGACTCAGAACTTGAGGTCTCATAGATTCTTGTGGGAAACTAAGCTCCCACATTTTACTAGCATTGGGAGATATATTTACCAATGTACCCCTCTACCCAGGCACCAGCCCTGGCGTAGCACATAGGTTTTGTCATTCTGTAGTATGACTCCCTTCCTCGTGTTCTCTTTGTGCCCAATGACTATTTATTGCAAAGGATATTAACCCCTCCCCTGCTGATGACGGAACTGCTCCGTCATCAGCTGCGGTGGCGCTGTGCTGATGACGGAGCGGTTCCGTCATGGCCCGGCCACCGCGCCTGCGAGGCGCGTTCTATTGAGCGGGGCGGGCCATGACGGAACCGCTCCGTCACGAGCACAGCTCAACCGCAGCTGGTGATGGAGCAGTTCTGTCACCAGCATGCGGCCGCCCCGCCCTGTTAGCGCTGCGGCGGAATAGCCGCCGCAGCGAAAGGGTTAATAGTTGCATATGTATTTGTCGGGTTGATTAATTGCTTTGAGATTCATCACATATGATTAATCTCTTAGTGTTGAAATTCAAGTCAAGTCAATAAGCTTTATTCGATTATTGTAAAACAATCATAAAAGCACATACAAGACGACTATTAAAAGCAAACATATACATTTCATTTCAATTAATTGACAGTAGACATGACTATAAAATCAGTTTAAAATAACTCTTCCTGGCAGCAATTGATCTTAGGATATAAGTCACAGCAAAAAAACAGATGTCTGGATCTTGTAATGTAAACAACAGACTCATAGCAGCATTCACAGTTAAAGTGCGATGTTTTTTAAACAGGGGTTTAAGGAAAGCAATACGAAGGTGCAGAAATTCAGTTTGCCATTTTTTCATTTTAGGTTATCTATTTCTGGAAATTCGGTTTACACCTCGGATTTCCATGTTTTTTATTTACAGAGAGAGATCCCCGGGCATTATTAACGTTTTGTAATATATTTTTTTTAAAGATGTTACGAATGTTAATCTTAATTAATAGTACGTTTACATACATTTTTTGCATTTTATTATATTTCAATAAGGGTGAAACTCATTTCACTCCTTCCCTTAAGCTTATCCTTTCACATGAAACATTCCTCCTAAGTTTTACCCATACCCCTAACTTAGCCCTTACCCTTAATCCTTTACACTAACCAGCCCCATCCTGTTTTTCCCCAATGCTTTTGTTTTCCCTTTAATATACACAAGACTTATTTATTTTATTTATTTATAGAGGATTTATAATGTGCATGGCTGCCTCAGCGACGAGGCGTCCCAGCGCAACCAGAATCCCAAGGAAAAAGATAGAGAAACCCAGAAGCAGCTAAACCTCAAACAATAGGGAACAGCCAGGTTTTTACAGACTTGCAAAATGGCAAAAGATGAGGGTTGTCACTAATATGTGCTGGGAGGGAGTTCCACAATTTGGCCGCCAAGAGGCCGAACGAACGACCCCCCACCCTTGCTCTCCAGACTCGGGGGACACAAACAAGCCTACGATTGGCAGATCTCAAAGCACGCCTGGGCATATAGTGCGTCAATAGACCAGAAAGCCCTGTGGTGCTTGGTGCATCAACATTTTATGAGAGATGCATAGCACCTTCAACTGAATGCGTTCTTCAATGGGCAGCCAGTGTAGCCTGGGGAGCACATGTGCCACCGACTGAGATCTTGGTAGAACCACTAACATACGTGCAGCCGCATTCTGGACCCTCTGCAGGCGTTTAATACAGGCTTTGTTGGCGCCCAGATATAAAGACTTGCCATAATCGAGCCTAGCAAGAATGGAGGCCAGCACGATGGTTTGGCGCACCCTGGGAGGAAAAAAAAACAAGCATGGGCCTCAATCCTCCCAAGAGCCCAAATCAGGCAGCGGCGACAACTCGTGTCTGTTTCTCGAAAGTCAGCCCAGTATCCAACCAAACACCCAAGTTCTTTACAGCCTCCTTGGGTGACGGGGCGGATCTAAGATGGTCAGGCCACCATTGTTTGGACCAGAGCTCCTGGTCCTTGCCGAACAATAGGATCTCAGACTTGCTGTTGTTTAATTGAAGACAGTTAGCCTTCATCCAGTTCGAGATGACCAACAGATCCTCCTTAAACTTCTCCAGATTGATACAACAGTTTTTGGAGAAGGCGATCACCAGCTGGGTGTCGTCTGCGTACAACACCAAGGACAACCCCCTGCCTCTAGCCACCTCCGCCAAGGGACTCACATAAAGGTTGAATAACAACGGGCTCAGAATAGAGCCCCGAGGCACCCCATGGCGCAGGGCATGGTCCTGAGAATGGAAAGGTGGTACTGAGACTTGGAAGGATCGTCCTACCAAGAAGGAACGTACCCAGTCCAAAGCACCGCCCCTGATTCCAACCGCCCAAGGCGGTCAAGGAGGATCGCATGGGACACCGTATCAAAAGCGGCGCTTAGGTCCAGTAGGACCAAGGCCACAGAATCTCCCATATCCAGCCTGCTCCGGATGGACTCCGTTACAACCAGGAGGGCTGACTCAGTGCTATGACGAGGGCGAAACCCTTGTTGGGAAGAGTCAAAGATGTTGCGCTCGTCGATGTGTTTAGACAGGATGGAGTTCACATGCGCCTCCACCAACTTAGCCATAAAAGTCAGCTGGGATATGGGGCAATAATTACCAGGGTCCTCCGGATCTAACGAAGGCTTGTTTAGCAGTGGGATGACTTTTGCGTGCTTCCACGCTCTAGGGACGGAGGCTAGTTTCAAAGATAAATTGGCCAATTCTAGACCCACCGGGGCAATCAGTGGCTGGAGCTGACAAAAATGGGTTGCTGACAGCGGGTCAGATGGAGAGCCCGACTTAATTTTCAGGCAAAGGGCCTCAAATTCCTGGGGCGACAGCAGGGGGAAGACTGACAAACAGTTGTCCTCCATGATGTCCGTCCCTACAGGCACAGCGTTCTCAGCAGGGGTAGTCCCTTTGGAGAGGTCCTCATAGATTAACTCCACTTTAGTCACAAAGTGGAGTGCTAAGGCCTCACATTGATGGTTCGAGGCTACGGGGAGGCACTAATCTCGCCAGCGCTCTTCATATTTTTAAGCAAAGAGAAAATAGTCTTGGCAGGATTGGAGCTGGTCAAGATTTTATTGGCTACAAACTCAGCCCGTGTTTTGGGGATGAGCTTATGGTATTCCTTGACCGCCGCTCTATATACTACTTTGGCAGAAGCCTCGTAGAAGCGGCGCCAAGCGCTCTCAAGTTGCTTGCACCCCTTCTTTGCCTGAGTTAGAAGGTCAGTGAACCATGGGTTTGAAGGCCCACGTCCCTTCCCACCCCGCTTGGCTGGGATGCAGCTGTCAAGACCAGCGACCAGCCAGTTCTGAAAGTGCAACTGCGCCCCCCTTGACATCAAGAGGAAGCTGGGGTCTGTGTCCCGCTAACCACGTTGCGAGCATCTCCTGGTCTAGCTTGTGCCAGGGCCATTTTTCCACAGGGACTGGATGGGCCACATCCGCTCTACCCTGCCACTGTAGAAAGAATGGTATTAGTGAATGATCCGTCCATGTCTGAGCGACCGGGGAGAGTGCTTTTAAACAACTCAAGTTGGAAAAGATGGGGTCAAGCAAATGTCCAGCCGCGTGTGTACAAGAATAAGTTGCGGCATCTGGAAGGCTTCCAGATCCGCTAAAAAACGGGTGATCACGGCCTTTCCTTCCAGCTCGAGATGCAGATTGAGATCCCCCACAATGGTAAAATTTGCCACCTTACTGGCTATTTGACTAATTTTGTTCACCAGGTCCTCCCGAAATTTTCCGGAAGGCCCAGGGGGTCTGTATATTAAAAGACCGGACATAGTCAGGTTGCAGCTGAGCTTAATTTTAAACAAAGCACTTTCACAACCCGCTATTCCTTCCTTGGTCAAACGAATGGTGTAAGCTTCTTTAGCTATCACAGCAGTGCCACCTCCTCTCCCTCCCTCTCTATTGATACTATTTGAGGTCTTTTCATCCCTAGGTTATAACACCGAAAAAGATGTGACAGAGCACCATATGCAAGTGTTCTACTTGGAATACGCTTTTTCATGACAAGTAGTTAAGGTGAACCTTTCCAAAGATATTACTCTGTTAACCTTATTATTTTAATACACAATCAAACCTGAGCTCTTTAATAAGTAAATTTAAATCTCAGCCCCCGGTGGCGGCCTTATTTACCTGCAACGCCTAAAGTCACCACCAGGGTGCTTAGGTGAACTAACACTGTAATGTATCAATATTCAGAAAGTACGTCCCCTGTGATCATGCAGCTTGTCACGTGAGGTGTCCGCTCTAGTGCTTTGACCACTGTTGTCATCAGAGGCTTGGCCAGGAGTTGATCTCTGCACCATTAGCGTCGTAAAGCGACAAATGTGGGGCACTTTAGGGGCCAATTCAGAAAGGCATTTCTGAGTAAGGAGAGTATCACTACATGAGTACATTTTTATGTGCCTTTAGGTGTCTTTGTGAATCAGCCTTGGGTTTCCAGCTTATTAGTAAAAGTGCGGACAGGACACAGTCTTTCTATTTGTCCTATATGTTTAGAAATGCTCCATAAATATTCCTGGTTTATTCCCACTTTAGTGGTCCGGGGTCAATTCACAAAGTCACGTGGGCGTACATAAAAGGGTACAACAGGAGTTGTACTTTACACACTCCAAGATGGCTTTGGGACTAGCTCCCTGACGAATTATCATGCCACCAGAAACTAGGTGTCTGCAGGACGTCCCTTGGCTCTTAATTTTGTGAATACGCTAGGATGCATTAGTGATGGTCTATCATGGGCTTTTTAAGTAACATCAACAAACATAACAACTACAGTAGATGGGGAAGAGCCACATTTATTTCATTTACGTCTGCCAGCATGAAGCCAGCTGGCAGCCACACATTAAGAAATCATCAAGGAAAGATGCAAGTGACTAATAAAGCACAACAGAGCAGTGAGGGGGAAATGTTAATAGTTTATTACAGTGATTACTCAGGGTACTCGTGGGTTGATGTAGACAAATGTAAGGAATTACCCTTACCATGGCATTACACTGTACGTACAGTTCTTTGGGAGAGTCATTGCCTGTTCTCCGCATACACAAACAAACATGCAATGGGATTTGCCCTTCAGCTGCGCGGAATGATCTTTATTCAGTTGAAGCGCAGCAACATTATCGCTTGGATGAAAAAAAGCATTCATCATCCATTTTCTGTCCTGGCAGAAAATCAATGGGTGCGCCATGTGATATACGGTTAGCCGGCACCGTAATAAGTCTGATCAGAGCCGAGCTGAACTGTAGTGTATCACCATGCCAAGCAGCAGAAGCATCTCCGGACTAGGGTTTAACTGTATCCGTTCTAAATGACTTCCTTGAAGAAGGCAAATCGCACTGTGCGTGCATTGGACTACCCACCCCGCAAGGTAAGTCGTCTCCACTAGCGCTCCAGGGATGAAGGCTATATCATGTCACTGCTTTTTTCCACTGCTGAGAAATTTGCCAGGTCTGCCTATTTTTGTGTCTTGTTGTTTTGCTTGAAGAATATACTGTAAAGTAGTTCTGATAGTGAATGACTGTCTTTCAGCAAATTTCTTGGGTCGGTTCTGTGATCTGGTCACCTCTGAATTTAACAGACCTTTATTTGGCAGGCTCGCGCCCTCCTAAAATGGGATCCCACCTAAGGGCTCTTGCTGTTTCGATCAGATGAAGTAGTTCCACCTGCAGATTTTCTTACAGTGCCATCTCTTTCTCCACAGCAGCAAGCTCAGCAAAAAGGTGCTGCGGATATCTCCTTCACCATCGATGCAAATAAGCAGCAGAGACAACTGATCGCAGAGCTTGAGAATAAGAATAGGTAAGGGCTTTCGCAAGATGGGTAATCAAATATTGAAAGTGGAAAGGAGTCCATCGTCAGCGGAAGGCTGTGATGTCACATGCAGGGCGTTTGTAAATTGTGTACGCGTGGCATCTTGCCTGGGAGCTCTGCAACAAGAAACAACATAAAAAGATCTGTTCCCAGATTGTGTCCTATAATCTGCATGAAAAAACAGATAGATGAGACACAAATATAAAATAAAACTACAATGAAAACCAAATTTTTTAAATTAGTATATGCTATTGGAAATTTGAATTTGATGCATGATGTAATCTAGAGATTGAGTTGACCCACCTTAGTTTTTACACCATTACCCCATAAATAATTAAAATAGCATTCCAAAAACCATAGCGATGATATACATATGTCCTTACCGAATACTGGCTGTGCTTCATGAATATAAGTTTACTCCTTTGGGGCCTCATGATAACCAGTACCTACAGCCATTGTTCCTTTTGGTTGTTTTGCATTGATAGGTCAACTACATGCTTTGTAGTTTCTAGTTCTAAAATCAATCTCACTCTTCAGGTTACAGTTGCAGTGCACATTCAGAAGACACATATTCCTCTCCTTAGTTTACAGCCAGAAATTTGATGCACATGCATACAGTAAATTAGTGACAAGGACTTCTCAATTTAATGCACATTTCAGCCAGATTCCATGGCAAGAAAAACATTTGGTCCTTGGGATTTTTACATTACTAATTAATATTAATTCTCTTTTTTTTATTAAGTGCACCTGTTAATCGTGCTCACATTGCAGGATGATTTTACTGAAACGACATAAAATGAGAGTGACATTGGTTGTGAGAGATACTAAGTATACTGTTTAGGGATTCCATCCATACACACCCTGTAAGAGGAAAGATGAAAGGGTGCTTGGATCATAGCCTATGAATCGTAAGCTCTGATAAGCATTATTAGGCATATTTTAAGGAACGGCTGCATCTGAATAGGATTAAGAATGACTAGAATCTATTAGCAACTCCGTTTTATCATGCTTTAAAAATCCTAGAAGGATTTAATCCCATAGCCTACACCGTGTAAGTAAGCCCAACCATCAGTTATAGCAAGAAGGAGGGATTTCCATGGCTACATTAGGTGCTAATGTCCGCTGCAGGACATGAGTACTTTTAAGAAAAGCATTTTAGCACATTTTGAGGATGACATAGGGCGGCATTGGGTTCTCATTGGTTTTTATTTTGCTGCTGCTGCATGCTTGTGTGCTGCTAATCATTTTTAGAGATTTAAACAGATAATGACTTTAAGGAACAATGTTTTTTGGAGAAAATGTGAATCGCCACTGTGACTGTGTGAGCAGAATGATATGTTTTGAACGTTATTTATGCAGCTTTAATGTCTTTTTGATTCTAAATATTTTTTAAGTCATAAACATAAGCTTTAAAAAACAACAAAGCAAAAACACAGAATTTAAAAACAAGTTGTATTCATTAGATTTTTTTTTTTTGCTTTAGAGCATAGGGACACCATTCTTAACATTTTCTTCAATAATTCCTTGCTGACTGACTGAATTACTTTATATGAACTAAAGTACCTCCTTGATCTGATGAGTTTGTCACAATGTTAACATAAACAGTGCCACATTCTGCTAGTTTTGGCAATCAAACACTTTCACAATCCAAGGCGGGGCAGGCCACAGTTTCTCTGTGTTACCATTACAAACATAGCACCTTCATTCTATAGATGTTCGGCCTTCAGCATAGGAGGGAGTGCAGGGTTTGAAGAAGGGTTGTTGATACCTATTTGCCTCCCTTGTTCTTCCTTCGTTTCTTCTGGATGAGGGTTAAAAAAATCCTTCTGCCTATGACGATCTACTTGGTTTGGGTACTCTATAGCAGGGGTTCTTAATCTGCGGACCGATAACCCTTGTGGGACCGCAAGGCTAACTTACAGGGTCCATAACTGTTTTGCAAAACTAAATAATATTAAAAGAATAAATTACAATTAATAAAGTGTATACAAATTAAGAAGGCAAATTTATTTTTATTTTTTACTTTTTCCATGTTTAATTCTGAATTAAGCAAAATATTTCAATATTTGAGCATTTGTTTGGTGTATACTTGTTTTTGTATTTTGTGTTTTGTTGTGTGGTTCAGATCACAGAAATTGCGTAGGCTGGCGGTCGCCGCCTTCCAATAATGAGTCAGTGGGGGGATTCGTGGATTCGAGTAATGATTCAGTGGGGTCCACTTAAGTGAAAAGGTTAAAGAGCTCTAGTTTATAGAAAGCTGAAAAGTCAGGTTTGCCTTTTTTTCACCAGTAGTGTAATTCAAATTAACTTGTGCACATTTTGAACTGTTTGAGGTGGACACATACTTTCAGAAATGACCCAAATCTATTGCAAGTAAAAGAATCTGTGAGGTGTGTGCGGTAGTCGTGGAAATGCTAATCCCTGGGGAAGTTTATTTATAAATAAATTATCTTCTGTGTTGTAACCCTTTAACTCCCGTGTGCATGGCTCTTTGTAGATATCAGTGAGCAGTTTCTTTTGTAGTGGCAGAGTTGCTCGGGTTTGTAAAGGAACAGATTAACACTTCTGTAGCACGTTGGCTTCTGTGCCTGCTGTTCATTAACCCCCAGCAGCTCGGGTGCAGGTTGTTCCTTTACATAGTGATTTCGCTCTGATTTTAAATCCTTCACTTCCCACATCACTACACAGTAATAATGAGGGGTCTTTAATGGCAATAATATGCATCGTGCTCAAGGCCTGCAAGCATACTGAACAGTATGTCGTAAGTTTATAGTACATCCTTTTCATAGCACTATCACAAAGACCGATCTGCATGCACGGAGTCACATTTACCATCACAAGCCCAAAAAAAACTGAAATACTGTCTCTTAGCAACACCGTTTGCAATGATGGATGACAGTCCTGGACCATAAATAACGATTTCCTGACAGCTAAAGTCACCAGGCACCATTAATGCTTGTTAAATGATTTCTAAACAAGCAATGCATCTTGGTCTTCATGCATCATTTGAATATTTGCAAAATACAATCTTAGTTTTTTATGAAGAATCATGGGACATCTCTTTAGATTAAAAACACACCTTTTTGATATAAATAAAATAGACTCTTGCAAGGATAATAGTGTTATTTGGATAATACAAAAATGCTTCCATGCATGAAACGGTGATGGTATTATTAGTGGGTTGTTTACACTACATAGCACAAAACGTGCCATGGGAAGCGTGTAAATTGGGAGTTTAGAGAAAGTCATCAGAATGTATCATGGACTGTACCCCTGCCCTCCTTACCCCACAGAAACTCCGATGTTCTGAGAAATGTCCTCTTATTCCACTAGATCAATACACCTTTAACGTTGAAGTAGTGAAGGAGATTCGATAGGAATATGTAACCTAATGCTTGCTCCTTTTCTCCTCCTACTCCCTTCTTCTCCCCCAAGAGAAATCTTACAAGAGATCCAGAGACTACGGTTGGAACATGAGCAGGCCTCGCAGCCTACTCCGGAGAAGGCACAACAGAACCCTACTCTCCTGGCAGAGCTGCGGCTCCTCAGGTTAGTTACAAGTAGCTGCGCGCTCTGCTCCAAGGTATGTGCTCCAAGGCTGGCAAGGACATGTCAAAGACCAGCTGATGTGCCAAAGCTCACAGTATGCTGAAAAGATCACTATTGCTATGAATGCAAAAAATAGATCCTGAAAAAACAAAGGCAGGTGTGCCCCAAACACTGAGGTTTGGTGTCTTGGAAACTGATGGGGTGCAAATACTATACCCATTTTGCTTTGAGAAAGCAAGTGTAGTCACATCTAAGGTTTTCCAGGTATATCTGATTGAAAGCATGGACTTTATGAAATATTGCAGTGTTTGGACTCTTCTACAGTACCCAGCTGCATTAATTACCCTGCAGTAGCAAATAATATATGTTTTTATCAGACTGCAAAATATGTTTTTGTCACTTCACTGAATTAGTGCAAAATAAATACCATGTTTCTCTGTCTCATCACAGAAATGTCATTCCTAATTTGTATGACATGAGAAATTACACTTAGGGGGGCGTGGTTTGGACGCCGATCGGGATGGCGCCGTGAGCCTGCAGCTCCGTGCCTGATAATAATAATAATAATAATAAAGGGGCTTATAAAGCGCCTGGTGACGCCTCCCGGCGTATCCCCGCGCTGTGGAGAAGGGTCAGAGTACAGGAGGAGGGAGAGGAGCTAAAGGGCAAATAGGTAAGTCTTTAAGAGTTTTCTGAAAGTGGATTCATCCCGCATTAATCCTGATATTCCTCGTTTCCGAGCTAGCTGAAAGCTCGGAAATCGCGCCTAAGGCGCCGGACAGGCAGCGGAACGCGACTGTGGGCCGACAGGTAGCCAGGAGCGGAGCCGCGACCAGCTGTTGGAACTTTGCAGAGCTACCCGCGAGAACGCAAGATGGCGGCCGCCCCGAGCTGCGGAGGCTGATCCGAGGGAAGCGGCGGATCGCGGCTGAGGTGCGGAGAAGGCTGATGCCCGAGGACCCTGGAGAGTGAAGTCTTTGCCGAGACGGGAGACCGCGGGGGAGATGCAGAGCAGCTATCTGCCATTCCGGAGATCTTGATCGGGGAGCCCATCCCCCCACCGTTGGATCCGGCGGCCATTTCCAGGAGGCCCTGGCCCACAGTGACGCCTAGAGGACCCCGCAGCGGCTGTGAACCTGGTGACACCGGAGCTCCAGCGAGAGGCGCGGGGCTGAACAGTGCGTCACAGGAGGATGAGCAGCTTGGTGGACCTGACGCACGGACGGGAGATTGCTCAGCGGCCGGAGTTGGAGGCCAGAGTTGGAGCCCAGAAGGAGTCCCGGCCCATGAGAGGTGAAGCGGAGATTGCGGGGGGTACACGCGACCGGGCCCTGTGAGCCTGACGAGACAATCAGAGTGTGGTGGTCACTGAAGACACGCTGCTGGTGTTGGGCCAACCAGAATACCGGCGAGCGGGACCCAGGTATCGAAGGAGGCCGCTGCACTGGCTGTTGGAGGGCTGCGCCCACGCCCGGATAGAGCGCCCGACTCTGGCCGATCCCGGTTGCGTACCTGGGGGCGGGGAATCATCTCCCTCACGCTTCCGCGCTGGACACCTTCCTGCACCTGTACTTGCTGGCGGCTGACATTGTGCGGCGGGGCCCCTGAGCCGCGTGGAGCCTGTTGGGGCACGGCTGCATAGAGAGATCATTGGACGGCCATCTTGAGTGCGAGAGTGGGTCCTGGAACGGTGAACGACCTGTTCCCTGGAGGTGGTGGCCGTAGCTAAGGTGGAACACTGGGAACACTCAGTGAAAAGAAGGAACAAGGGGTAGCCCACCCGGCTGTAGGAAATTTGAGCCGGTGCATCACCCAGAGGTAACCCTGCTACGATCCACACGGTGACCCAGATGGCCGCCATTGGTAGTGAAGTGAGCGCGAAACAGGGAAACAGCCAGCCAAACATGCCAGACGCGGATGGCGGACTCCGCACGGCCCCGGATGCATCGGCGCAAGAACTAAGACTGAACGCACGGCTGGATGGCATACTGGACGCGATCATTGCGACCAAGGAGTCCCTGCACCAAGACATTGCGCAGGTGGCCACGGGACTGGGTCTGCTAAGAGCGGATCATGCGAAACTTTCCGATAAAGTGAAGGACTACGAACAACTGTTCCAGGAACTAAAACCGGCGGTGGTCACCGCAGAACGCAAACTATCTGATATCCTTGAACGGTTAGCAACACTAGAGAAACGCGCGGAGGATTCCGAAAGCCGCAACCGGAGGAACAACGTGAGGGTAGTAGGCCCGCCGGAAAAAATTGAGGGGGACGATGCCGTGGCCTACATGGAAAACTGGTTTAGAAGGGTCGTGGCCCCGGAGGGCTTATCTCCATTCTTTTCCCTGGAGCGAGCGCACAGGATCCCGGCCCGCCCGCCCATGCAGGGCCGCCCTCCTCGGCCAATGGTGGTCAGACTCTTGCACTTTAAGGACCGAGACTTCCTGATACAAAGGGCGCGCTCGTTGGGTCCCTTCAAGGTAGACAATAGCTCGGTCACGGTTTTCCCAGACTATACGCAGGAAGTCCAAAGGAACAGGGCATCATTTCTGGCCGTGAAAAAGGAACTGAGAAGCGAAGGTATTCAATACTCCCTACTCTTTCCGGCCAAACTACGAGTGATCCTGGATGGAACGACCCAATTCTTCCAGACCCCTGATGAGGCGTGGTCATGGCTTGAGCTGTACCGCGCTGGCACGGACCGTCGACATAAAGGAGAACAGGAGAGACAAAAGCCGGTCCAGATTCGAAAGTCACAACGCATCCGCAAGAAGAACAAACTTAAAAGAGCACTGCGAACTGATCAGATGACGGAGGACAGGAAGGGGGCATTGGCAGCAATGGCGGTCATCACAGGCTCACAACAGGAGAAGTTATTGAACGACTCAGACTCAGAAGAGGAGAGCAGAAAATCTGGGGAAGAACTGTCTGAGGCAGATAGCTCTGTGGGGCCGAAGGTCACCCCACAAACGGCGGATGGACTGTTCAACGAGGTACACTCGAAGTGAAGGTCAAGTATGCGGCTCCTGTTGGAGCGGACTACCCCTGGTGCTTGGCGGATTAGCAGGTACTCTGTTGTAAATATCATATGGGATCATGGGCTTGGGGCAAGGGCCTAGCTTGCCCCGGGTCGGCCCAGGCCTGCCCCTCATTGCCCTTAAGGCTTTCTGTGGTGATGACCACAGAGTAGTGGACTGTGTGTGATGTTTCAAGTTTGGATGGGGACTGATGCTGCGTTATTGGGTCCTGTTCTGGGGAGAGGGGTTGGGGAAGTTTTTTGGGGTGTTTCATTTTGGGGGGATTGCTGCCATGATGTGGGTGTCCAACTGATACGGCCGAAAGGGAGGGGAAATAGCAGCAATGGGAACGTTACCTGATTTAAAAAGCCTCACATGGAATGTCCGCGGACTTCATACTATGTCTCGGCGGAGTAAGGTGCACGCTTATTTGGTGAGGCGAGGCATCCAAATTGCACTATTGGAGGAGACCCATCTGACCAGACAGGAATGCACTGCATTACAGAAGAGGTGGCATGGTCAGGTTTTTGGCACGGCATATTCAGCATTTGCCAGAGGGGTGTTGATATGGGTGAGAGCGGGGGTCCCGTTCCAGGCCACGAACCAGCTAGTGGACCCTGAAGGTCGGTTTGTGGTAGTGGAGGGTAGGCTGTATGGCAGGGAGGTGGTCCTGAGTAGTATAGATGCCCCTAATGTTGACCAAGCCCGTTTTTTTGATAGCCTCTCCGGCTCCCTGGCACACTTCCTGGCGGGCCCCATCATAATGGGGGGGGGGGGGGAATTCAATTCGATCATTGATGTGACACGAGACAGATCACACCCGCCGCTGGCCGACTCCCCGGTGCGTAGGCTGGCCACACACAGGAAAGATTGGCAGGAAAGATGGGGCCTTGTAGATGTGTGCAGGGAGCAACATCCTGAACTTAGGGACTATTCTTTCTTCTCGGCATTGCATGCATTACATGTTAGAATAGACTCCATACTGTGTAGTGGTCCCCTGGCTACCATGATAACGCACACGGAGTACCTCGCCAGAACCATTTCGGACCTCAATCCCTTACTGATGACGATACAATGGCAGCGGGCGAGCTCTGCGGTCCCGACATGGAGGCTGCGGCATGACACGTTAGAGGATCTGGTGTTCAGCGACACGGTCCAACAAGGCATTGAGCATTATTTTAGCGTAAACGAGGACACAGCCACCACGAGGTCGGTTGAATGGGATGCGATGAAGGTGGTGGTGAGAGGTGTGTGTATGGGCAGTTTCTCGAACGCAAGGACGACTGTGTTGGCTGATCTTGGGAAGGCGGAATGTGTGCTGAGGGATCTAGAGCAGCGCAGGCCTGAGCGACCGGACCTGCAGGGCCGGTTATTGGAGGCGAAAGAAGTAGTGGCGACTGAAACGGAGAGGCTAAGGTGCTATGATTACAAGCTATACCTCACCAAGGTGCATGGGGAAAGAGATAAGGTGGGCACACTACTTGCTAAACTCGCTAGCCCGGAGCCTAGGGGTTGCCCGATCATGAGCATTAAAACAGAATCGGGGGAGGTGGTCTATTCACAGACTGCGGTTTTGACTCGCTTTCAGTCATACCTGACGGCTCTATATGAGAGTCAGTTGGAGGTGGACAACGCTGTGATAGGCGACTACCTTGACACTGTTCAGCTCCCGATGCTGGATGACGAGACGGCGAAGGACCTGGGCGGCCCAATAATGCTATCGGAGATTCGGGTGGCCATTAAGCAGATGGCTAGGAACAAGACGCCGGGGGTGGATGGCCTACCGATTGAATTTTATGTGAAATTCATAGATGTTTTGGCGCCAAGGCTCTTGGTAGTATATTCCGAAGCCCTGACCCTAGGACGCCTCCCCCAATCAATGAGGGAAGATTTAGTAGTGCCGCTGCTGAAACCAGGTAGGGAGGCCTTAGATGTGACGTCATATAGGCCCCTGTCTATGCTGACGGTGGATTATAAGATCTTAAGTCGTATTTTGGCAACTAGATTACTACCACACATGACCACGTTGATCCATGAAGACCAGGCAAGGTTCATTCCCACTAGGAATACATCCATTAACATCCGCCGCCTGATCCGTATACTGAACAGTGCCTCAGACTTGGAACATAAATCTGCAGTGTTATCGGTGGACATTGAGAAGGCCTTCGATAGTCTTGAATGGCAATATCTTGAAAGGGTGCTGGAGAAGTTTGGCCTGGGAGGGGGCTTTGGCCGCTGGACGAAGGTCCTCTATGCTGATGCAACTGCCAGGGTGCGATTAGGACCTGTTATATCACCCGATTACCCGGTGCGCAGAGGGACGAGGCAGGGCTGTTCGCTGTCCCCTCTCCTGTTCACCCTAGCGATGGAACCACTGGCGGCGCAGGCAAGAACTGGAGAATGGTATACTGGAATGCGGATGACCTGTTGCTCTATTTGGAGAACACGGAAGGGGCTCTAAGAGGGGCGACAGAGATCCTCTCTCGCTTTGGTAGGCTATCAGGCCTCAGGGTGAACTGGAATAAAACCTGCGTTTTCCCGTTGAGGGTGGACGAGCCTTATCCCCCTCTTACAGTGGGCGTGGTCTGGGAGGCCTCGTGTTTCACCTACCTGGGAGTCTGTGTTTACCACGAGGCCGCGGATCTGCTGGAGGGTAATATAGGCCGTTGCATACGGGCACTGCGGGGATGCATGTCTTTTTGGGCCTCTCTTCCTCTATCAGTGCTGGGCCGAGTAGCATTGTCAAAAATGGTGGCTCTACCGAGGTTGCTCTATTATTTCCGTACCCTACCGGTATGGATCCCTCAGCGGATTTTCAAAGACTTGAGATCGATGGTTATAGCCTTCCTTTGGGGCCATGGCAGGCACAGAGTGGCGTTGCATACATTGCTCAGACCCAAACTTGAGGGTGGGATGGCGGTTCCCGATTTTGAACTGTACTACTTAGCGGCCCAATTACAGATCTTAACGCAGAACATCGCGAGAGAATTTAGGGGCCCGGACCAGGGAAGGGGGAGAGGTATTCAGCGGCACATCCTGTCCTACATTATAATGCAGCAGAAGTTGGGATTGAGCGATCTAACCATTGAAGAGAAAACCCTTCGGATGTGCTGGCACAGGAGCCTGAAGAGGGCAAAAGCAGCACGCCCATACGCCCCAGAGATCCCTATAGGGATGTTGACGGGGCTACCGCATGGAGACGATTGGTCTCCGTTGTCGGAATGGGAGGAACTGGGTCTACAGGTGGTGGGGGATCTGTATGCCGATGGGGTGTTGGCCCCCTTTTGCGTACTGCAGGACCAGTTTGGTCTTCCGGATGGGAGCTACCTGTTGCATGCTGCAGTGACAGTAGCAATACAAAAACACTGGAGGGGGGGATTGGCGGAACCGGACACGACCATGGCCTGCCAGTACGTGGTGATGGCTGCGGGCACAATCAAGGCGGTAACTTGCATCCACTCGAGAATGCTGAACGAGGGCCTGGAACCGCTCGTTGCGCTAAAGGGGAAATGGGAGGAAAGCATAGGTAAGCCCATACCGGACTCGATTTGGGGCCATATTTTGGAGCGAACATGGAAGGGTTGCAGGAATGCCCGTTTCCAGCAGGTGCACTTCTTCATACTGCATAGAGCATATATGACACCAGGGAAACTTCGAAGGCGCTTTCAGGTGCAGGATGCAGCGTGCCCGAGATGCTTGGTACTTGAAGTTGAGCTAGATCACATGTTGTGGGGCTGCCCGAAGTTAGGGACATATTGGGCTGAGGTGGGCGAGCTTTTGAATGCAGTCACTGATAGAGAGGTGGAGTTCGACATGGCTGCATGCATGTTGCTTTGGTTCCCATACACGGCAAGGACTAAAATTACGAGCAAGTTTATTGACCTGGGACTCATACTAGCACAAAGAGAGATCACTTGGCGCTGGAAATCCAGGGAGGGCCCATCTGTTCGGAGATGGTCGAATGAGCTGTTGAAATGGTCCAGATGTGAGAGTGCGCTCAGAATGCGACAGGCCACGAGAACTGGTAACAAGAAGAGCTTGGAGATGGCAAGGGCATGAGAGATGATTGTGCAGGCTCTGAGCGACTACTTAACCGAGGACAAAGAGGAAGGACATCTGGAGAGGGAGGTTCCATGAGGCTTGGAAGATCGAATGCCTGACCCCGATAGGCAGCGAGCTTTCCTGACAGAACTCATAGGTACAACACACATCAGCGGCAGTAGGGGGGGGGAGGGTTGGAGGGGCGTTATTGGGACACCGCAGCAGTAACAAGAAGGGCACCTACGATAGGGAGGTCTGACTGGTCCTTCAGGGAGTGGAGTGTAGGGCGGCATGCATGTGTTGACGCTGAGTGGAAGATGCTAGGCACTAATGAAGTGCACTGACATAGACCTGATAGTGCGGGCACTGAGGGCCCGGTTGTCGCACACACGAAGTGACTGCAAGTATTTGGCGGGGGGGAGTTTGATAGGTAACAAAAAGCAGATACGTACTTATGTTGTTGACCTGTTGTCCCTTTGAGTAGCACATGGGGAACTCCTGTTGGGACCTGTTGGTGCGCCGCCCGGCCTCCGGGATGTGGGCTGAATGGCTGTGTACTACTTTCAAACCGCACTGTGCCTTGAAATGTTGGAGGTATAACGGTCACATGACTTTGATGTTTTGTCTATAACTCTGCAATAAAAACATATTTTTTAAAAAATGAGAAATTACACTTATTTTAAATATTGTAGTAGCAACTTTCTTCCATCACCGCACTTAAGTCTACATGACAGTCTGCACTGCACGAAGAAAACACACATTTCCATTGCATGTTCTGCACTTCCACAGATGATCACGCATTGGCATGCCAGTTTTTACATTGTGGCATTTAAACAAACATTGCCATTCCAGTTTCTCAATTGCCCTAAAGCACTCAAGTTCCTACACTGCCCCGGTGTACGTCACCATTGAGCTCTGGTTTAAAGGCGGGCTTTGACCCCCAGACTTACACAGCGTAAGGTAGGAATGGGTAGCAGGATTATCTATTAGGTAAAATGCTCCAGCGTGAGCTCACTTCTCTCACCAGAAGGTGTAACATGTAAAGTGTAAAGGATTTCCAGCTACCCAAAACTGTTAGTGGGTGAAGTGAGGAAACTGATAGTTAGGGTAAGAATTAGTCAGGTGAGCCCCGTTCATTTTATTCATTGGTTTATTAAAACCTAATTTAACACATTAAGCCTGGCCAACCTCTTGGTTGGTTGTTGGTTGTTGGAGGGCTAGATTTCCTACTCTGCAGTTGGCCACACTACTCAAAGTGGAAACTGGGGAGAATAATGCTCTGTAATTCAGTTCTTGGCATTCCAACAGAGGTCAGGGCAAAGGGTCGTATGGCCAGGATCCAGAGGACACACCTTTTTGACATTGGAGTGATATGTTCTTTTCTCACTCTCCTCATTGAGCGTTGACTTCTACCATTGAAGTATAAATCCAAGGACCTTGAAGGTTCCAAATCATGACATTCTGCCACAAGCACCCTTCACTTCCACGCTTTGAGCTGAGCACAAGGACACACAGGCTACAGGAGTTCATGCACCCCAACCTGAGAATCCCTTTCACTGCAGTCCAGGAAATGAAGGGACATGGACATTCACACACGGATGAGGCCGGCGCTTCAGTAACTCGCGCTAAGACAGCAACTTTATAGCGTGACCTGGTGAAGTCGCTAAATTACTGAAAAAAGGCGCAAGATGGCTTTTTTCAGTGGAAGTGGAGTGCTCCAGCTGGCAGAAACTTTACCTAGCCTGCTAAAAATTATTGCACTGATCCTGCACAGAAACAGCCACATCTCGCTCTCACAAATAAGCTAACTCTTCCTAATATGAAAAGAATCAAAACCAAGTGAGTCACGCAAGAATAAATGCCAGAAAGAGACATTCTCGCAAAGACGTGTCTGTATCTCTTAATCTCCACAGGGACATGTTGTGCAATAGTAACTCATGCCCAGTGGTGTCAAGTCAGCTTCTATATCCATAAAGCACTAGCAGACTGATTAGAGGTCCAACAGCAACCTCGGAGAAACTGGTTAATCTAAGGATAAGTTTATGTGCTATGTATATAAATGCAACGGCTGGTTCACCTATTGTAGAATGTCTTTTGTTAGCTATCTGTCTGATTTTTTATGCCGACTTCTGAAGGATTTAAGATTCAAGTTAACTCCAGGCAAAACACAAGAAATTATGATTATATTTTCGAAGTGCAGCAAACATGACTCGAGTGTTCGAAGCTTACAGCTAAGCAGCTGCCTTGTATACTTGCTTGTGACTTAATAGTGCAAAAGATTAGAACGATGTGTGGATTTTGAGAAGTATAACTGGGTCACAATGTGGCCTCTTCAGCTTCTCTCATATCTAAGACCAGGTCTTCAGAATAACATCAGTTTTACACAGCGATGGTCCGAAGTGGCTGGGTTTTTCTTTATCACCTCTGCTGCAATGCAAGTTAATAACTACAAGATCTTATTCGATGCTTGATTGGAGGAGTAGAATTCACACTCCTATATCAAATGCGTGCATTCTGCCTATTACACACTTTGACTCAGGCTGAAACCATGCTTGCAGAAGTTCTGACTTCCGGGTGTAAATCATATTTTTTCCAGATAAAATATATTTTGATGCAAAGTAGTTTCTACCGGAGACAAGTTCTGAGGGTCCATTGTTGGTTGAGAAACTTCTTCCTCGCAGAATCTCCACCCGAAAAATGAACGTGGAAGAGGGGAAAGAGGCATGCACTCAGCCAGGTCGTCGAGCTCCCTCAGTCCTCTCCCTCCAGGCAATTCTGCCTAATACATGAGCTACAGGGAGAAGAAGGAGGGAACTTAAGTTATAGGAGATCACCCTGGTCTGGTCATACTCATCTGTCACACATGCAACCATGTTCTTATCCATGTGCACACTTGAGGGAGTTTAGACTGCACACATAACCATTGAGGAACTAGATATAAGTAGTTCACATGTTCACCTTCCCCCATATTCTTTATTTTCCTTTTTAAACCACTGCACAAAATCTAAGGGCAACTGTGCCAGTGACAAAGTGTGAAGTGTCATCATTAGAATGCAGTAATTGAAAAGTGAAAAATCATTTAGGGGTGCAGTTCCTGTTAGATATAGCAAAGGCTGTGTATTTTACCTTTTGGAAAGAAACTAATGAAATTAAATACATATTTTAATTTGCAAGTTTAGTGAATGTGATGATGATGGGAAAATGTAATCTACATTGTCATACATTTCTGATATATCCAATAATCTGCAAAGCAGTGGCTGGTTACTGAACCTTTAAAAGAATCTGGCAAATCACTCAATTTCTGAGCACTTTCTGAAATCAGGCCGACAATCGCGTTTGAAAATGGAGTGAGAAACAGGACACAGACCAGGGAAGGAACTGATGCATGTTGAATGGAATGAAGCATGTCAGACATTAAAAGTTGTTGCAACAATCTCAGACATGCGTGAAAATACCAACGCCTCATTTTTTATAATTTGCTGTTTAAAGAGGTTTTGGAAGAAGGTTATAGAGACAGTGAAAGAGATAACTAACTAAACAAATGTGTGTACTTCTGAATAATGTCTCCAAGTCTAATTCCCAGGAGTAAAGGGTAAACAAATTCTAACATTGCCATTTGTACTTTTATCCTATTCAAAGGGTCAGCTGTGATTTATTTTCTTTTTATTTGAAATATTTCAGTTGCAAAGGAGTGCTTTGCAGCCTGAAAAGAATCGAGCTTTATCAGGGTGATAACAACCAATAGGATTAAACATAATATAGTGGCCTTTTCACAAAGACCTTTGGGAGTACATAACTTAGTACTCCTTTAGTGCTCTTTTACATACTCTTACAAACCTTTGTGATTTCGCCCCAAAACCACTAAAATTGTAGTATTTAGTGAATTTTCATATACAGTTAGTACACACAGAAAGTACTGTATCCCCTGTGCGCTTTTACAAACATGAAGTTGTGTGTTTCAACGCTAGTTAGCCAAAGCATAAAAGAGTAACCCTGCAGTACTACTTCCTGTAACCATAAATTCCTTTGTGAATCGGTCTCTTGGTCTACAAGAAACTACTAGGATCCCACTGGACTAACTTCCTCCACTAGGGCCATGGTCCCTAACAAGGACCACCAAATGGAACTTGAAGCCGGAAATGTGGCCCGGTGATGCCAAAAGCGATTAAAAGGCAACTCCCTGTAGTAACTGCAGACAAAAACACTGAATCATTTCAAAATATAAACCCCCCAGCAGCCCATCTGGCAACCAAATACAAAAAAACAGATATAGAACAAAAAATAACTCCAAAGTAAAATTAAAGGAAATAATACATAATAATTCGTACTCAAACAATGCTCAAAGATATGGCTGAAGCCAGCCTCAAGTTATACAAAGAATATCAGGAAACATCAAAGTTCAACTGAATTCCAGGCACTTTGCCCCCTACAGTACTGTTGAAGCAAAAGCTCTTCCGTTAGTTGCAGAGAGGGGGGATAGAAATAGAATTTAACCTTGTTGATTGTATAGGTATACCGTGCTCTTAGTGTATGTCACATATTCTCCCAGACCAATTCACTGGCAGCCCACCTCCAACCAGTGTCCTGAAGCAAGCTCACTAGACACAAGGCATTTATACTTCCAAACCTTCACATTTAAACGAGCAGGGTTTGCGATGAATCGGTGCACATATGCGAGTCCCGTTAATGATGGCACCAACATGACATTAAAAAAAGGTTGAATTATGGACAAAAATAAGGGAAAGGAAATACATGATTTGATGCTCATGGGAAGGAGACATTATTGTCTGAGTTTCTTTGGTGTGGTGAGCTTACTGTCTAATAAAACCAAAGCAAATGGGAGGAGCTAATAAGACCTTGGCTGGTCCTCTCTGAAGCGAGAGCTGATATTAAGAATTAATTAGCGAAATCTGCCTTTTTAATTCATGTAGAAAATAAGAAACACTGTTTTTCTGGGCAGACAGAGATATGCTGCTCCCATCCAGGCGTTGCTAAGTTGAAGAATGCCTCTCGGGCAATGGATATTCTCATTGGCAATACCCAAAGCTAGGACATGGAAATCTTTAACGGGGCCTCTGATTGCGAATTGGTTTGAGACTTGAAAACACAGTCCTCTGTGGACTTAGATGTAATGAGGAAACAGCTGTGCTCAAATGGGGGTCCTTCGAGAATCCATTACTGTATGTGATAGATGTAATGCTGTCCCAAAAATACATTCATACCATTGAGATCAAATCAAGATAAAAATGTATTTAACAGGTACCAAATTTGAGAAATTGAGATGGATGGGTGGTGAACGTACAATGGGGCAACATCGAACCAACGATCTAAAATGTATTACTGTGCAAAAAAGCTTTAATGAAATGGTTCGGTGTCAGTGGATGTGATATTGAGACTGTGAATTCTCTACTTAAATCTTAATTTGTTTTAAAGATCGTTAACATGAAATTTCTCCGGATTTTAAATACACTTTAGGAGGCATGCATGCTTTCCTAGTGGCGTGGTCTTAGAACTGAAGTCTATAGGTAAAATTGGCAGTGGAGTAACATAAAAGTATACTTTACAAAGAGGGTGTTGAATCCATAAATCTAAAGTCTACAAATTAAATCAGAAAGGAATACTACATCTGGCGGAGAAATGCTTGTTTTCTTGAGCTTGCTGAGACACAGATATCAATCGTATGGATTCATATGTATCGCAGGACTACGTGTCACATATATAGTTGTGTCTAGCTGTCCCTTTTTACTTGAGTCTAGAAGAGTTGCCTGTGTCACATGGCATCAAGGTGACAGGCTGGGCAGGTTAGGCCTTCCCAAATTGTGCTTGGTCGACTATACCTCGGTTTCCTCCCCTGTATTCGGCTACGCCACCAGATACTGTTTTTTGGCAGACATGAACGCACTGCACAGGGATGATGGGGAAGCTACAAATTGTCCGGTTTAATAAAGCCTGCATAGAATCTAAGGATTGAGCCTATGCGCTGCCTCGCTGCTGCCTCGTACAAGCGGTCCCTGAAGCGGAGGCTGCTGGTCGCGGGCACAGGAATATAGCGTTGTAAAGGTGTTCACAAATACTGATGTCCTCTGCTTGTTTTTCAGACAACGAAAGGATGAGCTTGAGCAGAGAATGTCTGCTCTGCAGGAGAGCAGGAGGGAACTGATGGTGCAACTGGAAGGACTGATGAAGCTGCTGAAGGTAACCAAGTGTCCAGGCTCGGTGTGACTTTGGCCCTGAGAAGGGGCAGTAGAGGGGGAGCACCAAGAAAGGACAAGCCCTGGCCGGGGAGTGGCGGCTCAGGAAAGTGAGACCAAGATGGTGTGTAGCAATACATAAATGGCCAAAAGGGGGGGACGTGTCAGTAGAGACAGGACAAAAAATAGGATGTGCAGTTACAGAACGGGCTAAAGTTGGGGAGTAGAAGTACAGAAACACCCTCAAACAAAGAATGTCAGAGACACATATCCCAAAATGGGAGTGGGAGGACAGAAGTGAGCCAAAATGGAGTGACAGTGTCAAAGTTCCCCCAGATGAGCTGTTGCAGGATAGGAATGTACTCTTTTTCAAACACTAAAGTGAGCAAAAACGAAAATACACTATAATATTATTGTCTTTCTTTTGTCGGTTTCGAATACTTTTTGGCAAATTTACACATCATGATTTAGGTACAAAGTGCTAAGGGGTCCAAATAGTGGCAGCACAAATGTATTTATATGTGTGTTCGATAGAATGGATTTGATGAATAAACATAATGTACACACACTGTTTTTAAAGCTGATTTTGCACACATAATTAGAAAGAATACAGTTTTGCTAAAGACGTGTTGCTATATCGAAAAACAAATAGTGGGACAATTAGAACCTCACATTTTGTGTGCTAGGCAACATTCTAACTTTTTTTGCTGGTCCAACCTTTCCACAGGAAGAAGAGCTGAAGCAGGGAGTAAGTCCAGACCCTCTGGTGTAGGCCAGACTAACTCTTGAGCCCATCTGCACCTTGCATTGGTTGTGAATATTATTGCATGCTGTGTTTGATTTTGCCCTGGCGTGAGTGTGAAAACTAAGTAATCTGCCAAGCTTCAAGCCTACTCTGGTAATCAAGGTTTGATTATTTGATTAATCATTTATAGAAGCTTCAACAATAAGAATCCCCCGTGTAACTAGAAAGAGCAGCCAGTCATCAAAATGTACTTAGAGTAAGCAATAGAGAAATCCTGAGTGGAATCTCGTTGTCTTTGTCTATGGCTCTTTAAGGGTGTGAAGTGTTGTTCTACAGATTCAATCCCACCGTAGTATTAAAAGTTCAGTCAGTAATTTCTGTTGCTACTGGGCACTAACTAGCCCTTATTTTTGGAGATTATCTGTATATCACAGGTTTCTGTCAGTGTTCCAGAAATACAAATTTACGGACAGGCTCCAATTTAGAGGCAGTTTTCAAAATGGCTGCCAATCTCCTCTTCGTGCCTACTTCGCAAGCTAATGGGTTGTGCGCCACAAACAAGTATTGCGTTCATTGTTTCTAAACAAACTGTTTCCTAATACACAAATGTTGACCACAAACCTGTTGCCACTCTTTGGATAATCGTCTCCCAAATGCCCATTGCACTGATTCGTTCTGATTTTTTAGCATTATTGTGGTACCTTTTTTGACCAAAATCTTTTTTACATCTCGGCTTTGTCACCATCACCATTAGTGTTCATTAGTAGGTTGCTCCTACGAGCATCTGTTGTACCTAAAATTGATTAGTCAGACACCGGTCATAAGCTCCTATACCTTCATTTAATCCATCATGAGTAGTGCACAGTCTGTAATGTCATCTTTCTTTAAGGAGGGGAGATATGTCCCTTTGAGGACACTAGGACCTTGCAGTTAGTAATCTTTCCAGGTCCACAGCAAGGACATCACTTCCTGTGGATGACTTAATAGAACGTCAGAGAGAGGAACTGGTGTTATGCAGCAGGGCAGCATGGTAGGAGACGATCTCCCCTGAATTTAAAGGACAGCCGTATTAGAGAGGGTGTCACAAACGTAAAAAAGCATAATGCATGCACTTGGCTTCATGTCTTCTGTACCTGGTGCACTTAGAACACCACGTCAAATCCCATTTCATTTGCCATCACTTGACGTAAGCCTTCAGTTATCAAAAGTGAAATAGTAAAGATGGTGGTGGCCAGGGCCGGACTGGCTCTCGGGCGTTTTGGCATGCTGCCGAGCTGGGAGCTGGTGTCACTGCGGTGGGGTTAATTTTGTTGATGGAGACCTGTGTGTGCTTCGAAATAAACAAAGCAAAATGAATTTCGTTCAGCACACGCAGGTCCCCATCAAGCCCCCAGCTCGGCAGCATGCCAAACACCCAGTAGCCAGCCCTGGTGGTGGCTGTTTGAAACTGTTAACCTAACAGCCATTAAAGCTCTGGGATCCAGTACAATGTGGTTCTGTGCCAGAAAAATCCAAGAAGTTTAATAGTGGAAAAACATTTATATTAGAGATAATAAGTAGCATACTTTACAAACTACATCATTTACCAGCTCTGTTAAGGGCCGGATACAGTTGTTTACTAATTCTTCCATTATTTGCATGCTCTGGAACTGCTTACGCCTGGCCATCTTTTTCAAAATAACCTGTTTAACCACAATGTGAAACACGTTTGCAGTTTTCTATACTATCCACTAGTCAAATTTTCTTCCTCCTTTTTAGATCTTGCTTTGCATAAACGATGACTTTCAGACGTGAGGGCATGTCTTCCTTTATTTACTCGAGGTCCAATTTCTAGGGCTTGCTGCACTTTTTTTGTATAATGAGTGTAAGTTTAGACTATTGTTAACAATAACTTTGTCTTTGCTGTACTCTGTGTACTCAAGGTATTTTGGTTTTGCTCCTCTTGCCACCTGTTTTCCTTGTTTCATCCCTTCAAGATTTCCCTAATCTTCTCCTTCTGAATAGCCGTTTTTGCAGGTGTTCTCCTATTTGCTTTTGTTCCTAGTGGCCATTTCTCCACTCGGAGTGCATCTCAATCTCAAAGTCCTTAGTCTGATTTCTTTCCTAGGAGGTATCCTTCCCAGTGAAGTCATATTGCTATTTGTGTTTACGCCATTAGCTGACCTACTTGTACAAGAGCCTTGGAGGCAGCTGGAAATAAGGCACAATATGCCCTAGGATGTCCATTGTCCAGAGGTGGCCTCTGCACTCTTTGCAGTTTTTCTGTTTGAAGGAATGGGTGATTACGCTCTTTATTCCCTCGCGTGCCGCTGAGGTAATCCACTTCCACTTAGCTAAAGTTCCAGTGGTTGAACACCCTTTGTAGCATCCCTTCTGCTTTCCATAACTGTATTTCCTCTTTGTTAGAACATATGAGCATATGCCTTTCACGCTCCTTTTCCTTGGGTTTTTGAGCAGCAGGGATGACTGTCTCTTGAATATCCGGTCTAAGTCCTTGGATAATGTTCTTGTGGACATTTACCCAATCGATATGTGGTTGAAAATGGATGTGTTGGCAACGTTAGTGTTTACACCGGTTAGCCTAAGTAATCTCTTAATGCATTTCAGCTCCTTGAACTGAAGCATTGTTGGTTTGCCTTATGCTAGTACCTAACACAATCCAGATTGTCCCCAAACACTAGTTGTGCCACCGATTTTATGTGTCAAAATGTATTCCTCCTCCTCAAACTGGGGGTTTTGCCTGAGAGTTCTTGCTACTATTTGCAGTCTACATTATCGTAATTTATTTTAGCATCTTCTCAACATTTCTTACGTCGGAAATTCAGTTTCTCCTTTTCCTTTAACACAGTCGTCTTCCTGTGGTGCTCGCGTAGTTCTGCAGGTGTTGGAACAGCTGAACAGACTTGTACTCCTTAATGCCAGACTGTCTTCTGGGCTTTATCTACAGCCGTTCCACAAAAAAATCCGTTCCACGAGCTCATGATTATGAAAATTGTAAAGTTAATTTTATGTATCTTCCTTTAAAAAGATGTTGAGTGATAGTTCCATGCATCCTTTCAAATATACAAATCCATTTAGGAGCTCATGAGTCTGAAGGAGTCTGCAAATTCAACTGCTAGGATCGTCTGCGAGGCCCTGCAGCATAGCAAGACGTATGCTCACAATTTGTCAGGTTCCAAAGGGACCACAGAATATGCAAGATTCTAGTATTCAAGAGAATCAAACTGCTTTCGGTAGGCCAGAGATGTGATAGGGGCCCTCGGTAACCAGTTTTGAGTAATTCTTCTTAATATCTGTTCTGTTCATCATTTCGATGGATAGGGATCTGGAAACTAAATCTGGAAACTAAGCTTGAAACGTAATGGTAGCTCACACCTAATCAAAAGGAGGCACTCTGGTTTGACCAGATTTAAGCTGCGTCTGCAAAACCAAACCCCCTCTATGGTCTGGTCTGTGCTCAGGAACTGGCAACCAGGGCTGAATATGCAACAAGGTAAAATCCCGCCAGACTGCTCCCAATCTTCTTCCATCATCTCAGTCTCTTCTCTTAGACACCATCGATGCCCTTCTCAAGTTAAAGCCAAATAACTAGACTTCATCTCAGTCCTTTATTAAGGCTTCCTTCAAATATTACAAAAATAGGCTATGTGCAATTGAGCGTGACTCGTAGTCTTGCTACAGGCTCACCTAAAGGGTGTCACGTGTAGTAAAGAGCGCGGTATAGTCGATCTATGTCTTTATTGAGACCTTAGTGGTTTAACGGAATTGTTTATCACACACAACTCAGGCTGACCATACATTAGCCACATGTACCACTGTGTGAAAGTGATAACCCGGACAGCTCCCTTAAAACCTGAATTTTGGGGTCTTGACGGACCTAAATTCAGAATAGTCCAGCATGAAGTATTCTGATTTGTACGGTTTTGGATCCAAGTAAAGTCTGTTACTCTAATTTATATTTTATAGACATTTCTTCTGACAGGATGCAGTGCCATTTGATGGCGATTGCTGTCCAATTACAGTAGTTCCGGTCCCTAAAGATTGCACTTTTTGCCATTTCTGACCCCTCTTTGGGTTCATCAACAGGTTTTCAGTACTGAACATGTAGCTTGAATAAGGGCTGGAGCGGGGATCTGAAGGTGGGCGGATCTGCATGCGATTTGTACTGTGTCTTTCAAACCGCCTGGTTACGTCCTCTTCACACTGAAAATGCGAATGAGGCAGCCAAGGACAGTGCCTCGTGCAGCCTTGGATGGAGTGGCACTAGATTGTTACCGGGCTAGTGAGAGTCCATGGAGGCCTCAGAGTAACCTGTTGTAAACCAGAGAACAGACGCAGGCTAGCCCAATCGCCGATGGCGACGAAATGGCGTGGTTGGGGAGTGCCAAACAAGCCGGAGAGGGTTGCCCACCTTCAAAACTGCTGGCTGCACCCCTACCCTCAAAACTGGGACAGCCTAATATCTGCGGGAAGGGGGCAGTGAAAGTACGAGCAGTTTTTAATCCTCACAGAGAGGAGTTCCTCAGACTGTTTAGCGGAGTTGAGAGTAATCTCTTAAGAACCTGGTAGATTATCCAAACAAAAGCTTCCCGCTGCACAGCGCTGCTCTTACAGTTACCCAAGGTCCCGCATGGCCAGTCCATGGAACTAGGCATGGGCAGATGGAACACCATGTATCACTCAAAAGTCAGCTACAAAAGCACCATTCTGATAGCACCAAAACTAGGCTCTGCCTCGTCAACGTTATGTGTGGAACCTTGTGTGTCTGTGCACATTCAGGGGCTGCTTTTCTGATCTGGCTTACTGTTTGTTCATTCCAAACTATGGCTTGCCACACTGCTTGGCTTCTGGTTCCACTTTGGCATTTCTTGAGTTAACGGGGCGCAGATTGATGGTGACCAGTGCCTGCCAAGCCCATAATGTATCATCCGTTGACCTGTTTTTAAGACAACATTCACGCTCCCGTAAGTTACATTCAATCAAATCCTATTTTGAGGGATGACTTGGAAAACAGCTGGCCCGAAAAGTTGACCCGAAAAACACTGCTTTTAAAAACGTCAGCTGTTTTCTCTACATGATGTGTTTGGTGTTCAAACATTGTGGTTCTAAGCATCAAAAATGTAAAATAGTGATTTTAGTGACAGAGGGGAGGAAGAATAATTATGCTAGGGTCACAAAAACCACTGAGGAAGCGCAAAAAGATGGCTTAGCAGGACATGACCAGAAAACAGAGAAGACGCGAATTGCTGAGTGGTGGACAGCTAAGGCCTGATAAGTAACTGGGGGAAAGAAAACCTATTTCCACTCATCTGTCGCTTCCACCAACAAATAAAAGAATGAAATGTTGATATTCTATATGAAAGCACCGAGGAAAAAAGTAACAATGGGATTTGTATTTCGGCAGATGGGATCCTGTTGGCTGGCCACCTAGGCGGGCTGGAAGCCATACTCTCTGCTTCAGTTTGGTCTTTTGACAGGAAGGCGTTTTTTTCCTGTTTACAAATGTAGAAGTTACTCAATTTTTTGAAGTTTAAATATATCACACGTTATGCTGTGGGATAAAATGAGTTTCATTTCAAAAGACAGAAGCCACGGGGGGCGTTGTGGAGATTAAGCAAGCTTAATGCCCAGAGTTGCAGAGTGTGAACCCATGATTAGGTCAGGCACCGAAACGAGAATTATCGAGTCCATGGACATTTGAGCTCAAGACCCTGCCGCGTCGGGAATTGAACCCTGGTCCCGGGTCTGACCTCTGCTTCAGGGTCTGCCTGCTCTAACCAGTGAGCCACACTTCTCAATCCCGTATGGCTACATCCTCTCTTGGGTACAGGATGTAGCCTTACGGTTTTAGAGGGTCGACCTCGAAGCTGGGGAACGGGGTGAGTGTCGGCAACGATTCTCAACATCCTGTGATTCTGGGCAAATCACGTGATCTCCCCGTGCCTAACAAAAATGAATGTGTCCTTCTGTAACGAAATTGCTGCTATGTAAAGCGCTCTGATACCCGATGTCTCGGCTCTTGTTCGCGCTATATAAAACTCTAAAAAAAAATAAAAACAAGTAACCGATAAATATAGATTCATCCGGTTGTGGTATGAACTCGTCATTCCACGTTCTACTTCTGAGAATTGAGTACCAGGACGATATTTTATGGTTTTACTTCGAGCTGCAGCTCTCAGAATGTGCCGTATTTTCGTCTCTCAAATTCCCCCCGATTTTACGTGATGTAATTGGTGCACAGAAAAAATGCGGTTTATCACACAAGTGGTAATTCCAAATCGGGCCCAAAATGATAAAATCTTAATTTCCGCTGACCTGGCAATCAAGCTCCGTGCGTGTGGCGGTCGCTGTTGTTTTCTGCAGGATGTCTTTAGTCTCCGTGTCCAGCACCTCGCAGAGTTCACTGCCAAGCCATTTAAAGGCAATAGGTTCATATAATTGCCTTAAAACTCTTCTGTTAAACAACTGCATTAAATTCTTTTTTTTTTTTATTTACTAAATGATTTTTTTTTAAAAAGCCCATTTATGAAAGTGCTATAAATATGCCCAGTGCTCTTTCCGCGGGCAAGTTTTTATTTAGCTGCAGATTTAAAATAAGCATGATAATCCGGTAGAGGGCGCCGCATCCTCACATTTGGCAACACCGCGCAGCACATAGCTAAATCACAGATAGTCGGAATTGAAATCTGTTAAACCCTTTCAGTGTGAAAGAAAAGGAATTTTAAAATCTGTCAATCAGGGTAAGCGGAACAAATACTGTTAAAAAAAATTAGATGCCGGGGGCCAGCTGTTATTCGCGAGTACCCAGAATTATACATTTTCCGTGCAGACCTTTCTGTTGCAGCCAGAGTAGTGTGTGGCAGCGGATTGTCACAGGGTTACATAAATCAGCTGCAAACGGCATGTGACAGCCACAGCACTAAATCACCCCAGCAGTGGGCCCGGAGACTGGAGCCGGAGTTATGGCCTTTCCGGAGGCTGACAAGACCATCCATCTTACTTAAAATAAATGATACTTTTGTGTGAGCTTTGTTAGCCCTTAAATCTCCCCCATACGTGTTTCTGACGGAGCCCGTGTTCGGCAGGGTGGAAGAAGGGGGGAAATGCAGCGCCTAAAAGCACACCATGAACCCTGAGAAAAGCATGACGCTGTGCTTCTGGGCGGAACGCCGTTGTGTGAGCCGCTAACAGCATGGCGTTTTACAGTGTGTTTAGTCACATTAAACAAGTTAACCGAAAGCAGCTGGACGCAGAAGAAGAATTTAAATTGAAAGCATCTCGGCCACAGGCCTCCCAGCAGTGCATGCATCTGCGCTCTTGCCAGCATAGCTAATTGAGTGGAATTACTTGCTGTGGCCTTCCGTTGTGCATCCCTTGACAACCCAATCACAAAGCCGTGTGTGCTTCATAAACATCAGATGCTAATAGACACCGTGTGTGTGTGTGTGTGTTTGGAATTCCCGCCCTTGAGACTGCATGACTGTACTGAAATCACCAACCAATTTACAAAATAACATGTTCCAACGTTGACAGGGCAGTTTGTTTTCCCACAAGAACTGAGTGGCATCATTTTTTTGCTAATAAGACCCCAGTGATGCAAACAACTACCCCTTGCCCAAGGTTCAGTGTAACCTTTGTTGTACACGAGGTGTGGGGGTCTGTTTACATTGCCACAATAGATTTTTGTCAGGTAGCTTTCAGGATATCTTCATTCCTGTCCTGCACCCCTATATGTTGCTACCTAACGCCAACCTCCAAAGCACTCTGCCTGTAGGCTCACCTTACACAAGCAACCCTGGTTACCTGGTTACCCCTGTCTGTTTCTGCACACCCTAGCAGATTTGCTTGTGTGCCTGCAGCAGTCAAGATGCGTACCTCTGATGCTGGTACCCACAAACCACCGCCAGACGATGCTGGCAAAGCTGTGCAGATTCTACGTGCCAATGCCCCTGGTTCACACGAGAGAATCCTGATGTTTTTGTAAGCCAAAAAAAGACTCTATTTCAGCTTTCCTGTCTTAAGAAAATCCTCCAACAAGTGAATGGGGAAATTAATTCCACCCTTTTTTTTAAACTTTAAACCTCCCTCTTCTCAGTAGTTCTGTCCCGTCAAAGCCAACAGTATCTTAGCTGCTAGGGCAGGGACAGGCAGGCAGAGACGTCTGCACTGAGGACAGATTTAGTAGTCTAGGCCTGGCTGGGAGTTGGGAGGACCATTGCAGCCCTTCAGCTGTACTCACTGGCACTCAGCAGCAGCACAAGACAAGTCATGAGATTGGGACACCCGCTGCAGCAAGCATCAACTCTGTTTCATCCTGTGCATCGCTTGCCATTTCTAAGACGTCACTAAACATTGTCCTGTCTGGAGCCCTTGCGATGCCCAGCCACAAGGGTTTTACCCATATCTCCATCCTTCCGCACACTGATTGCTAGCCTGTGACAGGTTAACCAGCATGGCAAGCTCCAGGTATCTGTCCAGAGTCTGCGGCCATCCGTAGAGCCACCCTCCAGGTGATGCTGCTGTATGCGACTGTCAACGGCTGGAACAGAGTCTGTCATTCCAATGCTGGACCTTGAACCATGGAATACTTTTGGTGGGGGGGGCACTATTTGGGAGGCATGCTGGCGCTTCGATAAAAGATGTAAGACTAATAACCACTGGCCTGGCCCCTGCTTTGGGTATCTGGGACAGAAGGCAAGACGTTGTGGAAACTGAGGCACGGGTTGTTCTGCCAAGATCCTACCTGTTCAAGAAGAGGAAAATACTCAACAACACAAAAAGCGGGGAAAGAGACCCCTTTTTGGAAAATGCAAGAAATTAAGAACCACACACCCCTGGCTGCGCTCTTACAAACACCTCCGGCTTTGAAGACACATGGATCCTCAAGGAGAGGAAAAATAACCAGAAGTATTGATGGACGCTCCACTTCTTGTATCCGGACCTCTTCTACCCGGACCAAGGGCCACCGGTGAGTACTGCCTTCATCAGTTAGCTTAGGATTGTTAAAACAGTACAACTAACACCTGCATTGCGACTAATGAAAGATGAGGACAACCAGTCTCATGTCGTCTGCAGAGAGGCTCTGAAGTTGGACGAATTCATTATATTTGTAATTCATTGAAAATGACTCTCCTAAAGGGGGGTTCGGAGTGAGCGCCCGGTCTTACTGAAGGCAGGGGATAAGATAATGTACTTCCAGCCTAAGAGCAAAACATACATTAAAACATTGACAGATCATGGTAAATCTGGCATTTACATGTAAGAATTGTTTTGACCAGCTCCATTGAAAAAATATAATGTAAAGGGACCGAAATAGGCCATTTTATCAGTCCTTAGATGCCAACAAAGTTTTTACATTTAAAAAAGAGTTCTGAAATTGATGAGACCTGAGATCTATGAATACTGTTTACCACTGTGTCTGGGTTAGTCTATGAGTGTGTGGGGTCTGAGTGAATGGTCTGTGAGTAAAAGAGAGACCACATCCTGCACCAGCTCACACTTCAATCAGAGTGAAATTCTGCAAGGGAGGGCGCTTACCTTAGCCACAATATTGTGGATTTCAGGTGAGCCTTGGCAGTGAGCCCTCAGGTAATGTGGAACTATATATCATGAGCCACACAGAGTGATCCTGCACTACCATGACGTATGTGACATGCAGTCATCAAGTCTCACTCGAGGTTACCCACGTTTCCATCAGTTAACGGTCTATAAAGGCATTGGCTCTCGAATGTGTAATGCTCTTAAGAGTCGTGTCAAAGTTCCGCATTCAGACCAAAACTACCACCATCCAGCTTAAGCTCTTTGGCGGACAAGCCTATGTCTCAATTATTTTATTTTAAAACACACCTCCAAACGCTGCCTTTATCCTACTCTCTGTGGGTCTACAGGCATGTTTTGATCCTGATCTCACAGGTATTTCCTCCAGTGGAACGTCTCTTACCTTTTCAAAGGTTTTAGATACTTGTTGAACTAAAGAGCACTCAGGAAGGATGAGAAGAGAAGCGCGCTACTCAGAATAGCAAGAGGATTGTTTTCTGTTGGGAACCAGTAATGGATGTAATTTCTGAAGGTGGCAGATCAACTCTTGAGTTTCAACCACGCATTTTATTAGTATTAGTGTCTAAAACTCTATTTAGAGAGCCTTGGCATGATCGAGCATCATGCTACGTTTGAAGATGATGCTCTTCTGTTCATCAACTTCACCCACAAACATGATAAAATCCCTGAGTGCTAGTCTCCAAAGATTACTTTGAAACACAAGATTACGTCAGCCAGCATAGGGGTGCAAAAAGTGTTGTGGCCGATAACATTTACATGAGGATTGCTCCTGGCTTCACGATTGTTGAAGTATCCAGTGGTCCACAGCATTCTCTATACCAAACACCTTGGCCCCAGTGTTCGTCCTGCGTTACAAATGTGGCATTAATTGTTTGACACTGCAGAATGATGAGACTGGCAGGCCTTTAATCTGGTGCTTAGCTGGCCATTGGGCATTTTGCCGCTGTTCATTGTCGATCAGCCATTCTTCATTTAAAAGTGGGCTAGGTCTGTGGTTAAAAGTTAATCCTGAGGTCATCAATTTCGGCTAATGCAACTACCTAAGTTATCCTTATTATGACTTGCATATGTGCAACCTTTTCTTTGTCCCTTCTATTTTTCTTTCTAGATGTATTTAGTGATCTGTGGGAGTTATCTCTAGAGCGGTTTGGAAATTGTTACTTTCAGGTGAAATAAACGACTGAAGGTGGGAAGCGGGATCTAGAGAGGTCACTGTGAGGAAGTGTCGAGGTTAATGTCTTAGGAAAGGCCGGAAGTGTAAACAGCTTCTCTATTCAATAAACCAATGGAGATTAAATGGCTGGACAATGTGACAATATTCACCACTCAAAATTTCACATATTCTTTACATTTATTGCTTGACTTGTTTTTCAAATGTATGTGATTTCCCAAAATTACAACATAAAAAAAATGATCCCTAGGCTTTAGCCTACACATTTCACATTGTATTATTCTTCCCCAGGGCTTCTTAATGCAATTCAAGTGTTCATGTATGGACATATAACTAAAAACTATTACTTACTCTTTGATTTCCCTAATCCAATCAAGACGCTGCCCATGATACAGCCGAGTTTTACTCCAGTTAACAGCTTCTTATATAGATATCATCAATCTGGACACTAAGAAATTCAAACATGTAGAGAATAAGTGACATTTGGAGTTGTGCCTACATTTTTTCATGTTGTCTCATCCAAAGGTAACTTGATTTGTGATGCACCAGCATCCCTGAGGAAAAAAAGAGAAGCATATCAAGAGCACCTCAGCCCTGGGCCTAAATTCCCATTTTTCCCTAAAAAATAATCTTGTGTACCCAATTAATGATATTCATGACAATCTTGCTTGAGTGTGTAGTTTGGAAAACATTCTGACATTGTCCCTCATGCAGGGCTCTGTTACTTCTGTCTGTGATCGGCTTGTTATTTATATTGTGCTCCACAAATCTTATAGTCAGGGCTTTAAGAGGAATGAAAGAAATAGGGGGTCTCTCAAAGGGGCGTGGCCGATGTAATTAAGGGCTTGGCTTAAAAACATGTACAAGCTAAAAATCTGTGCTTAGTATATTGTGCAACCCGATTTGTATTTTGCTGTTTCTGTCATTGCATCCAGATATTATACAACAAGTAACTTCATACCTACAACAAGTCAGGGCTATTGGCTTTGTCAGTGGTTGTTAGTTGCATAAGGTAAATAAGCAGCCACTATGGCTTGTATATAATATTGAAAAAGCTTCCACATAAAGCCCTGGTGACAACACAACGAAGTTGCTGCTCCTGAGTTTCAAAAAGAGAAGGGAAATTCAGAGAGAAAATAACTCTGTTTAAAGGATTTCCTTTCCCAGACAACGCTCCTCTAGTGAGAAGTGAGCAGTGTGAGCACGCACACATCGATGTGCCTGCTGTCACTGCAGTCCAGAAAAAAAACAGACCGCCTGAGCCAGAGCACAAAACTGAGCCCGATAGGGACCCGTTTCGAGGCCCCCTTTAAAAAACCGGTGCTCAGTCCCGGTGAGACCCGGCCCACTTAAAACCCTACTTACAGTATAACCAGAAATTACAATGGTTAAAAAAAAACAATTGTTTGAAGCCACTGGAGCCTCACTTTGAACCACCTTTTACCTATAACGGTTCAAAATATTGGTAGCACATTGGTAATAATTTCTTATGATTAGATTGGACTAAATGTTCTCCTTGGTGATGTGTTTTCCTGTTAGACGCACACGCATGGTCATCGTTTACCCACACTTACATGAACAAGCTTGGAGGAATAGTGTTCATGTTATTCTCACCTTATCGCGCTTCACTAGTGCTTGTTTCTTTGTTCGTGCATTGTTGTACACTTTAGCAGATTTATTCCCAGAATGTTAATGCCCAGGTTTAAATTTACCTCACAAATATAGACTGCTTCATTCAGAAAATCCCCTATATCCCTCACAGTTTAGCCACACTCAAGGCAGTAAAGTTTCAGTTATCCCCTGGTTACTGTGGCATCATATCCTTGAAATGTCAATGGTTACTGTGCAGGTGTGAGGGGATGCAGCTTTGGTTAGCTTGAGCAGAGATGCATGCAAGCGAGTATCATTTTGTTGTCGGCCAACCTACCTACCTAACCCTCTCTGCTTGTTTTCCAGACTCAGGGGGCGGGCTCCCCTCGCTCCTCGCCCAGTCACACCATTAGCCGGCCCATCCCCATGCCCATCCGGTCTGCGTCCTCCTGCTCCACCCCAACCCACACGCCGCAGGACTCGCTGACGGGGGTTGGGGGAGATGTGCAGGAAGCATTCGCACAAAGTAAGTGTGTGGGATAGCAGGAGGAGGTCAAGTGTCTTATGGTATGAATGTGACAATCATGGCTTGAGTATTAATGTGTATTTTGAGAGTTCAAGAAAAAAGGAACAGAAAACGTGTATAAAATATGCAGCACCCACTCTTTTATCATTCTTGGTGCACTCCTAGCAGGACAGGTCCATTCACCTGTACCAGCTGGCCCTCATGTTTCTAAATATAAATGGGCTTTAAATGAATGTAAAATGTAATTCCAAGGATGTACTCTGTCTGAGACAAAGGAAACGAAAGGCAGCATGGGTTGGTGCAACCGTTGTGTCCTCCAAGTGCCACGAGTAGGCCAATGCAACTATTCCTTCAATGCCCATCAAGATATGTCCTATCGTACATAAACGTCACCTTCCTTCTGCACACAATTAATCCCTGAGAATGCAAGCTGTATTGTAATTGGTCATCTGCTGTCCTAAGGCCAAGGTGTGGAACACTGCCTACAGCAATGGCATCACCCCACTGCTTTATGCAGTGTAAAAAAATGAAAACGAAAAGGATAACCAGCGTTATCATGTTCGTTTTCTGTTTCCTGGTGTGGGCGGGACTTTTATTGCCAGAGCAGGGGCCAGGAGGAGGCTTGGTTGCTCCACTCTAAACTGTGCATAACTATTTGGCCGGCTCTTTCAGGCCAACCATAACAGTCATGCGCACTTTGCATGATCTGCACCCATGCTACATTACGGCTAGGGTGCAGAACATGCCCAGGCCTTCATTCCCCATCTGAGCGCCGAACCATGGCCCTCCGACCAATCACAACGCTGCTTTTCAGGCTAGGGGAGTCAGGATCCTGGGTTCTTCATTGTTCCTGCTTCCGAGGAGCGAGTGGTGGTGGCGAGCGGACTGAAAGGTGGCAGCCGGCCTGAAGGTAAGTGTTTTTTTTTTTTTTAATTAATAGATATTTTAATTACAACCCCACCTCCTGCTCCTCCCACCCGCCATCCCAGGTAAATAGTGATGCCACTGGCCTACAGTATGGCAGAACTGACTGATCTTATATTTTTTGTTACAGAGAGTCCTTCCTACCGTATTTTAAACAGGTCTAAAAAAATGAGGGAAACAGGTGCCTGATGGTCGTTACCCCAAATCTCCACCAGAAGCAAAAGATGCGCAGTTACCGCCAACTTAGCTTCTCGTAGGCGATGACTATAAGTACAAAGTGTGTGTTTACGCACAGCTTGCATATTTCAAAACATATAAATAAAAGGCATTGCCATTTACAATGGCATTAGCGCAAACTCTTGCAAATGTGGGACCTATTGCATTGCAAATGCTTGTTCTTGTAACCTGCCACTTTCCTGTCCCTCTCATGATGTTTATTGCACCCTTCAGTCCCTGTCCTTGATATTTCTTGTAACCTGCAACTTTCCCATCCCTCTCGTAATTTTGTTTGTCCTCTCCTGTCCCTCTTTGTGATGTTGCTTGTTCCCATTGCATTTACAAATTGTACTTCTTTAGTTATGTTTTCAATTCGTTCTTGCATGTCTTCATGAAAACAAATTCTGACATAAATGGTCGTTTTGTTCTTATTTTTGTGTAATGTATTATACCATTCCTAATCTGATATTTTATAAAATTGTTAATTTCTTTATCATCACACCTAGATAGATGGCACTATTTCTCATACAAATGTGGTTTGCAAAAAAATAACTCCTCCATTGGAGACGTTTTCTGTTATTTATCGAAAACATGTAGAAAAGTTGCTAGTTAAGGTCTGCCAAATTTTTCCGCTGGTTAATAGAAATTGGAATTCCTCTGTTCATTGTTGAGGCCTCTTGCCATCAGGTTTTTTGTGGGTCTATGGCATTCATTCGCATTTAAGTGACACAGAATAAACAGGAGTTGTGAGATCTTTTGAGGGCTTAAAAGTGCATCAAAGCTTTAAAGTTATGAGCTTGGGGCTTACTCAGATTGCTGGCACAGGATAATGTTCTGCATGACTAAACACTTATAAGGTCCCAAAAACTAGACCCATTGGCTATGCCATTGCTTGTTTCAGTGACTGTTTGCTTGTGACTGTGCTTCGAGCTTAATGACGATACCTTATTCCTGTATGGGTTCTGTTGGGCTCTAGCCAGGACTGGACCGAGGACACAAAAGCAGTTGTGGCAAAAATCCTCAAATCGGCCCTGCTCTCTTTGTTTCCTCCTGCTATCTTTCTCTTTTCATCCGTGCATTCTGTCCCTCCAGTGCTACTTTGATAGCATTCACTCTAACTTTTTACCCTTCCTCTCTTTCTCTCTCTCCTGAAGCCTTTCAGTGCCTGCCGCAATTAATTTCAGGTAGCTGGGAAAAGTGAGAGAGGCACCAAGAGCTGCCTGGGCTTTCATAACCAGCCTCCAAGGACTCCAGTCCACCAGGGAAATGCCCGATGAAATAGGCGGCTTGTCCACCGAAGCCCTACAGCTTCTTGCCTGGGCCCAGCAGAGTTTCTTGGCTGTTACGTCATGAAAGCTCTATACTGTGGTCCACTCTATCACCACAGAGATGCATAGCAGTCAAAGAGTAGAAGAAGTGGGTTGGCAAAAAATTGTTGACCTCTCTCAAATGAATGACAAATTATGTTTGTATGTTAGAGTTTGTGTCTTCATGCAAAAGCACGTGCCTGTACATGGAATTGCGTGAGCGTGTCGGACATTACCCATTTCTATGTGCGAGTCTATGTTTGCATGATTATAGTGCATTAGCATATGTTAGAGAATCCCTCCACATCCTCCAAGCACTTTTCGTCCGTGGAACCGAGCTTGTGCCGTACTTCTGCGCTTGCCGCTGCTTTTAAAATTAGCCACAATTTAAGACACTTTTTGAGGTACGATTTTGCGCTCGGGTGCAGGGCTCCGTTTTGCGGGTGTGTTTTTTATATGCGATAAGAGTCAAAGCCGCTATAAGCATCCTTTACTAAATAAAACCCAACTTCTTGGCTGATGATCAATTGTCAACCTTCGAACCCCTGAAAACAGTTGAGCCGTTCACTCTGCTGAAATTTCTTTACACCAACCAGGCAAGCACAGTATAACAGCGGGCGCGCGGGCTTCAGTTAATTCAGGAGCAACCTTTTAAAAGTCACATGCGCCTCCATCCTTTTAGAAAAACGTGCATTAAGAGCATTACTGAGCAAACTGCCTCGGGCTCGTTCGGGGCTTTACTCGTGGCAGCGAGACACTCCTGAGAAACGAAACAGAAAAAAATCTAAAAAAGCAGAAAAATGTGTTATGCTTCATTAAAAATTACGTCCCCGGGACTCGGCGAACGACAGAATGACATATGGGGCAGATGTGGTAATCTAACTAAAACTAACATGGTGTGTGTCAAATTAGGTGACACTGAGCTGCTTCATTGTACTCCACTGACATGTCAGAGAATAATCAAGCATGCAAAAAAAAACGCGGCAAGTTACTAATAAACCTACTGTGTCACGCCGCCGGTAAGAGATCCAATCCCGCTGGGCATGGCTAAAAGGAGACAGGGTGGCAACAAGCAGCGATTGACATGCCTTTGGTGCAATCATTGCACTGCCTTTGGCATCATTTGTGATGCCAAATGACGTGCACAAATGAAAACTGAAGGCGGAGCTGGGACACGGCTTCTGGAATTGTATCGATTCCAAGAAGCCTGGTATGATAAGAGCAACGCATGCGCTGCTTACGTCAGGCCAAGACCTAAAAATAGGAAGTCTCACGGGTCATTGACTGCAGGAGAGCTTACCATATTTTTTCATAGCACTCCTAGCTGGAGCTGTTTGATCTTCAGTTGGAGTGCATAGCCCCCTTGTGGTCGGTTCTATGGTTGCACTTTGTAGTGTGAAAAATGTTTAAAAAAAGAATCAGAAATAATGATTTTTTTTATAATGCTTTACTTTTATTTTTTAATTGCAATCACTTTTACTTGAACTATGTGAATTAATGAAATTTACATTTCATTATAATTATTGGTTATTTTCTGACAAAGACAATACATGTGTTTCATATATGTTGATATTCTGACCTCCAAATATTGATTTTTTTTGGGTCACGACGGGCTGGTTGCCATGATTACACCCGGGAGGTACTACACCTCCAAGCAGCCCCATACGCTAAGACGCACCGACACGCACACGCTCTCTCGAGAGAGTGCGAGGGGGCATATGCAGAAGAGACTTTCTTAAGTTAACGGAGCCAGCTCGCGTGTGGTATCCTACGCGGTGGTCCAGGAGCAGACTCGACTAGTGTGGATATCCTTCGGAACATTAAGGAGTATCTCGACTGGGGGGGCATAACTTGAATTGGCGGATAACTTTTTAAATAAATCTTGACTGTATTACACACGCTGTCTGTAGGGAACATTTAGCTGGATGCAGGAAACGATTCCTTGGTGTCCTTGGGTTACAAAACTAATGGGTTCCCTCGTCTTGTTTTCCTCCCTCGAACACAGGTTGTGTTCTTTGGAATCCTCCCTGCCGGGCGCCCTTTCGAGTTTAATTCACTGATAAACTCGGTAAGTTCGCCGCAAGATTGGGGTGCAGATGGTTTATACTATCTTGTATGAACGTCGTTTTTTAAATCATAATTACAGCAGGTCGCGCTGTAGGAGAGTGTGGTGCATCTTATGCAGCAGTATATTTTAATGTTTTTTGATAATACCGTATTATGGCATGAAGGTGGTGAGTGTATTTACGAGCCACATGAAGGGTCTGTCTATTGTAACAGTCCTAGACGTTTTGAAATCGATGGGGACATCATTAAGAAATACATGTAGTCTTGAATGGTGGTTTGTAACAACACACACAATATATGAAAGTATACGATTTGTTGTCCTCTTTTCCAGTATTTGTATCCCGTGATGGCGGGACTATCCTCCACAGGTTCATGATTGATTACGATCCTTTTTACTCCATCCATTTGCCTGATTGAGGTAAGGTGGACATTAGGACTGGGACAGATAGACGTCCTGAAGAAGACCGGGGTGACCAGCTTATTAATGGCACAGTAAGTCGGTCGAAACATGTTGGCACTAGCAGTTTAAGCAGGGGTGTTTTGAGAACGTAACATTCTCTCTAAACAAGGCCCATCCTTCACTATTTTAATCCTGGTCGTGGAACCTATAAATAAAGGTCCTGATGGTATCCATGAGCCAGTTTTAAAGCACTTTCTTCTGCTGCTCTTTGTTCTATCACAATACCCAGTCACAGGGTGATACTCACTGTGTTATCACTATTCTGTCACATTTGTGTTGTTTTGTGTATGTGTTTGTTTCTTCCCCCCCACACCCCCATGCTCCGTATTGAGCGAGGCTACGCCAGGGCGTTTTGTAAGTAGACCCGATGATGAAGCATGTCACACACATTTGTGTGTGAGTGAGGGCAGTTTTCAAAACATATTAGTTTTGTCACTTGTGTGTCTGCGTTTGGGTCTTTTTGTTCTTCCTACCCCTCTATGTGTTTACATATTACTCTAGGGTGTTCGGGGGAGTGGAGATTATTTTTGACACTCTCCCCTCTTGTGTGAGTTATGATATTCTGACCCCTTCATAAAGCCAGTAGGCCCACTTTTTATATTTTGGTGTTCTGACCCTTCGACAACGTCAGTAACTCTATGTTACTTAAAATAACAGTCCTTCTATTCAGCCATGTGCACCTGTTGGAATTTGGGCACCAGTCCCTTTGCCCAACCCCCTGCTATGCATGGCTTGTGCACAATGGGGGTGATTGAACAGTAGCAGGGATTGGGCAGAGGGCCTAGCCATGGCTGAAGAATGTGCATGGGATGGATACCTGCGAGGATTTGGAAATTGTGCGTGGCCTGGCCATGCACAGCATGTGGTTGGCTGTCCTCGAGAGGTTGATCGCAGGATGGGCTGTGGGTCAAGTCGTGTGGCAGCCCCATGCTGGCCACCGCCGTGCACGAAGTGGGGTTGGCGTTACGTATGGTAATAAAATAAAATTATATCTTGTACCCTAATATAACTAGAACTCCAATCTTCACCCTGTACTGCTAATTTCCCCACATATGGCATCACTCATGACATGATCTGACATCATTGATAACATCAATCAATCAGGGCTTGGTAAAGCGCAGCTGCTCACCCGCGAGGATCTCAAGGTGCAGGGGTGTGGGGGCGGCTCCGTTGAGTGCTGGGGGCATCCGAAGAGCCAGGTCTTGAGGTCCTTCCTTAACTGGTGCAGTGTGGGAACTTGCCAGAGGTGAAGGGGGAGGTCATACCAGGCCTTGGATACGGGGTAGCTGAAGGACTTTCCTCCCATTCTGGTCTTGTAGATGCGTGGGATGGAGGCTAGGGAGAGGTCAGCTGATCAGAGGTGTCTCTTGGGTGCGTGGAAGGAAAGGCGTTTGCTTAGGTACGCCGGTCCGATGTTGTGGAGGGCCTTGTATGCATGACTTCAGCATCTGAAATGGCATTGATGACAAGACTGTGCATGGCGGGGGTGAAGTGGCATGTAACTAAAAGCATGAGTAATAGTTTTGTGAGATAACTATAACTGCTGAATTTCAGTGGTTTTGTTATTTTAAAACTATGTTTTAAATGACATTTTCACCTAATTATAACGTCCCTTTAACCTTATTTTTTTAGTGAATAAATATATATATATATATATATCCATGGAGATGCCGCTGTAAACATAACACGTGGCAGTATGTAAACGAATCTTAAATGGCATCTACATTTTGTGAGCAAGGCAGTTACATCTGCATCTTGTCAAGGTCTGTTGCATTAAAATATCTGCTACCAAATTCCAGCTGAGTCTGTACCTATTTGCATTGGAGAAAGCAGGAGTGGGAGGATAAATATAAATATATATATACTAGCTGTACCCGGCCACGCGTTGCTGTGGCTCAGTTTGGTTAAATGGAAGAGAAAGAAAAGAGTAAGCGCACGTTTCTAATATGTTTAATTTCACAATGCTTGTGGGTACACAATATGTTTTTGTGACTATTGTCTCTATGCGTCCCTTGTAGTTGTTGCGCAGCGAGCAAATCAATAGGGTCTATTCAGCCTTTCGATAAAAAACATGCGCATATTGTACACACACGTATTCGAATCCAACGTTGTGCATATATAAGCATGCGCTAATGTTGCCAAGTGAACCAACTCCTCCCCGCTTCCTCAACCCACTTCCCGGTCTGCCATCCTGACACCAACTGTCCATCCTAATATATGTAGACTATTGTCTCTTTGCGTCCTTTCTTATTGTTACAAAGTGAACCAACTCCTCCCCCCTCCCTCCACCCACTTCCCGGTCTGCCATCCTGACACCAACTGTCCATCCCAATATAAGTAGAGTACTGTCTGTTTGCTTCCCTTGTAGTTGTTGCACAGCAACCAAATCAATAGGGTCTGGTCTGCCTTTCGATCAACAACAAGCGCAGATTAGACACGCATGGATTGGAATCCAACGTTGTGTATATATAAACACGCACTTCGAATCCAACGTTTAGCTGAGCAACTGCTCCCACTCTTCTCACAAATCTGGGGGGCAGAACAAACCCTGAGCTCCTGGAAGGGATCAAATATCGCCCTGATTCATAAAAAAGGCAATAGGAGCGAACCAAAGAACTACAGGCTCATTGCCCTTATTGACATAGATGCCAAATACTTTTCAGGGCTCCTCCTAGAAGAGCTAACAGCTTGGGCGTCAAAGAAAAACGTAATCCCCATCAATCAGACCGGTTTCCAAAAAAATACAGGGACAACGACAAACATTCTAGCCCTCTCCCTGTTAATAGATTCCACAATCAAACACAAAAAAACGCTATATGTGTGCTTCATTGACTATTCAGCTGCATTTGACAGCATAGACAGAGGAAAACTCTGGGACAAGCTCTCAAGCTGGGATGCTGACCCCACATTGTAGAACCTACTGATTTTACTACACACAGAAACTTGGATTCAAATAAAACTGGGGGCAGGTAACTGTTTATCAGGGAAAATTACCAACTACAAAAGGCTTGAAGCAGGGGTGCGTCCTCGCACCGACCCTGTTCAACCTCTTTATGTCCGATCTCTCTGATGACCTTCATAAATGCAATCATCACGCCCCAAAGCTAGGGGGCTTCACCTTGTCCAACCTACTGTACGCGGACAATTTAATATTAATAAGCCAAACTCCAGTTGGTCTTCAACACCCACAACGAGCAATTTCTCAGAGAAGAACGGATTAAGTATAAATTTAGAAAAATCTAAGGTGATGATATTAAATTAAAAATGCAAAAAGACACACCCACAGTGGTTTCTGCGAGACCAGAAGATGGAAATAGTCAAAGAAGACAAATATTTGGGCATAATTTTCGACACGAAGGGCTCTTTCAAACAACAAAAAACGGTAATAAAGAACAGAGGGATATCATTGGCCATTGCACTAAAGAGTATTAAGAACAAAATAGCAGGTCCAAACCTAATCCCTCTGTTAGACATTCTACAAGCAAGACTATTGCGCATGCCAGTACATACAATAAATCCAGGGTCACATATTGTTCAGAGAGCCCTGTAGGTGCACGGCCATCTCCTCACCACTATTGAGAACTCCCGGCCTCTTGGTTTGGTTATCAATGATGTACCGTGATTCTAAGATGCGTAACTGTAATTGCCTGTTCCCTCCGCTCACATTTAAGGGCACTTGGTCCATACAGAAGAATCTCATAAAATCCCTATTGCTTTGATGGAACATCTCAAAATGCCTCGCCACCGGGTATGATGGGTCCTTATTCTGTATGGCCCTGAGGTGTTCCAAAATTCTTATATTTGTGTCCAATGTAGCGCAAGCCACACAGACATACCAAACAGTACACCGTGTGGCTTGTAATACAGTTCATCAGGCTCTTGATCTTCCTTCGTTCCTTCATGCTTAAAATGTGTATTTTGTAGAATTCAGGAACGTTCTGTCGTAGTGCTTAGAGGTCGTGCACTGTTCCGCTAACAAATCACATACTCACTTAAGAATATATGGGATAGTACTATTATAATATACAGTACTGGTCCTATAAATTTTATAGGGAGAAGGTGAATAGGAACCGCAACTGAGAAGAATAGAAATTAGAAAATAACATTCAGAAATGTAGGGTTTATCAAATATTTAAAGTAACAAAGTATGTACGAAAGCTATATTTTTTTATTCTGCAATTTCGTAAAATATGCTCACTGAAAGAAATATCTGATCAAGTACATTCTAATGTTTCGTAAGCTGTATTACAGATGGTGCTGAAAAATCTCCTATTCCTCTTCTGTAGCATAGGACAATCTATTACAATATAACGAATGATACCATTATTACAGTAAAAAGAAAAGGAAAATAAAGTTCTCTATAGAGCAGAAGATACTTAACGAAATACTTTCGAGCTGTAATTATTTTCTGTGTTTCTTTTCTCTGGGACGTCGAAAAGTTTGATCTTGGTGGCGATGGGTCATAAACTCCTCTGAGATCATTATGACTGTGAAAATGATAATATACATATTCACAGTATATGATCAAAAGGGGGGAACAGACTAAAAACCAGAAGCTGGTGACGTTGCTTATATATCTTTACTCTTTGTGCCGACGGGTCATGAACTCCACTGAGATCAGCATAACTGTTAATATTATAATATACATATTAACAGTATATGATCCCTAGCGGAAAACACACTAACAGCTGGAAGGTGGTGACGTTGATTGTAAATGTTTAGGGTTTGCCCGACGGGTCCCCAACACCTCTGAAGCGAAGTACAGTGTCAATATTATAATATAGAAAGTCACAATGTATAAGCAGAAAGGAGCCAGAAAAGGAGCAATGTTTGTTGTAATCTATCTGTTTCTGAAAACAAGCTGCTGACGTTACAGAGAAAAAGGGAAAAACATGCAATAACACTTTTTCCTAGATATAAATGTTTAAATATTGACAAATAGTTACACATTATAACTATCTACTATGCCATAATGAAACAACTTACAACTCCGGAATATGTTTTGTTGACGCAAAACAAGAATCCAATGCTAGAAAAGGGAACCTGCATCACAGATTGGCAACGCAGAAATAACTCGCGAAAACTAAACTAATCGCACAATAGGTGTGGTTTATATAGTTTTTGGTTGTTTAGTAGTCTACGGAAGGAAGATGTGGCTCCGCCTATTTAGATGTCACGTTTTACAGTTTAAATGTGCTCACGTTTTAACTGTTTTACTTGTGCACATGTTGGGAAAAGTTACAAACTGTGAAGCTGTAAAGGTTTCGATTTCCATACTAACACGTATAAGGTCCTTTGCATTCTCATGATTAAAAACATCTAAATAGAAGACATTAAAAAAATATTGTTTACAATAGAAGAAAAAAAAATGTGTTAATAAAAAACGTGTTAATATTTGTCATCACTATGCTGTTAAATAAAAAAAATGCCAGCATTTGTAAAGAGTAAAGCAACCCCCGGAAAGGTGTGCCGGCGTTGGGAAGATTAAGCAAGGTGTTACCTACAGTGAGATAGTGGTGGGCTAAGATGCTGATGGACTTTGGAATCGAACTGTGAACGCTGTTGTTCGAAGTCAGGTATTATAGGTGCTGCGTCATACTATTACCACACTTATATGTTAATTACTGCTAATTAAGTTGAAAACATTCATAAATTATAAGTAGGGCTCCTTGTTTTATGTTTTTACTGATTTTTACAGATAAATACAGACAAAAAAGTATTTATTTTCCTCTCTGTATTTATTTTAAAGTGTGGATAAATACGGAAATTGCGTTATTTTTTGAGCGATTGTAAATGCTGTCAATGATGAGTACTGGGCCAATAGTTCTGTCGTTCTAAAAGTAAAAGGGTAAAAACAATAAAAGACATTTAGTAAAGAGCCTTAAAGAGCAATATATATGCTCGTATAAGAAAACTTGCACATTTTAATATGAAGGTTGTGTATAGTTTATCATCTAAAAGCGTTTACATGAGTGAAAACAGTCAGTCTTTCAGCCATGAGTGCATATTTATCAGTAAAATAAATGTGGAAATATACTAACTTCAGATTCATTATTTTACAAAACCCAAAATATATATGGGTAAATACAGATACAATTATTTTAAAAAAATATGGTTAAATACAGATGGAAATGTCCCAAAAATAAATGCCATAAAACCAGGAGGTATAATTATAAGTTATAAAACACTACTGTTAAGTTTGTTTTTACTATAAAAAGTATACACATGTTTTTAAAATTTACTTAAAAAACACTATAGGTTATAGGGATATTGTAGTTAAATATTGACATTTAAAAAACCTTTGAAATTCACTGAAAAAAACATAGGTTTTAGGCAGGTTATAGTTACGAATTATCATTTAAAAAACCTTAGAAATTCACTGAAAAACCATAGGTTTCAGGGGTGTTATAGTTAGCTGGACATTTCAGTCATACAAAACCATTGAAATTGCTCTGTTATAGTTAGTTGTACTAGCTGTAACTCTCGCGGCCGTAATCCACTGGTGATGATGTCACATATTACATCATGGTCAGTGACATCACTGATGACATCTCAAATGACATCACTGATGACATCCACGTGATAATCAGATACACCTCATCATACACTACTAGTATAACCTTTCATTACTCTCTGAAATAAACAGAGTATCATATTTGAATCCATTGACACACCAATACAAGTATCTAAAAACCTACTCAGTGATTTCTAGATCTACACACACATCTGATCAATTACCTATAGATTCACTCATACATGCTGTCAATGATCAATAGAACACTATCAAATATACTTATACACCTATATTGACATTACACACCAGCATACATCCTATTCATTTATGCAGTCATCCTACTCACTTTTGCAAAGAATGTATCATATTTACATTTACTCAGCTACACACTTATACAAATAGCACTTTATTTATTCATATAGATAGTAACTCATTCTTAGTGTGTTATGAAATTACTATTACAAGTATAGTTATCTATACAGTTACTCATGCAGTCAATGAGTTTTATGTATACTTATTTATATACAACAAATGTCACATACACTGCCTTTTATTATTCTAGTTTGTTGGACATGTACCATTGAGAGATATATTTGCTCATCAGCACACCCATAAACATATTCACTCACCCAAACAACTATTATAACATGTAGTCTTAACGAACCCCGATCAGTGTGGCTTCGTGCCTGGGCGCAACACCTCCCACAATCTGAGGCGGCTATTTCATATCCAGGACAGGGTGCAAGGCAGGTTCCCCCGAGCAGAATGCCTGATATTCGACCTAGAAAAGGTGTTTGACACACTGCTGTGGTCGCATCTGTTTGCGGTCCTCCAGGCACTAAATTATGGCCGGGTCCTGATGGAGTATACGCGACTCCTCTATAAGGGGCTCACCTCCAGAGTCCGACTTGGCAAGCTCATATCGGATCCCTTCCCAATTGAGAGAGGCACCAGGCAGGGGTGTCCTCTCTCCCACCTCCTGTTCGCGTTAGCGGTTAAACCTTTGGCCGTACGTCTACGGCAGGAGGGCGATGCCTGGGGGATTCCGATAGCTGGGACAATGCACTGCTTATCCTTATACGTTGACGACTTGCTGATCTACGTCCGAGACGTGACGGGAGATCTGACTCCAATTCGGGATACTTTGCAAGCCTTCGGCGCTCTTTCTGGGCTCAAGATAAATTGGGAGAAGTCCACTGTATACCCACTTGGTCCCCA